>NC_086319.1:416072544-417272544 GCF_036172605.1 Pelobates fuscus
GGAAAACAACCTTTGTAAGAAATAATTTGTTTTAATTACAGATAGTTTAAGTGCAAGTGCAAACAATTACAATAATAAATAATTGGATAGGCTGGTAACAATAATGTACATTAAGGGGACACTATAGTCATCAAAACAACGTTATCTTAATGAAGCAGTTTAGGTGTATAGAGCATGTCCCTGCTATGTCACTGCTCAATTCTCTGCCATTTAAGTGTTAAATCATGTATACCCTCTCCCTCATTTCTTCACCCCACGTCTCTGGCCCCCTCTAGACAATTTCAGGCACACAATCTGCCGCCTCCACCCCCTTTTTTTCAGCAAAGAATCTTTTCAGGATGGCCTTACGTACAAATTTGTTAATGTCCAGAAATGCCTCAAATGGTTTAAAATAGTTAGTGGGAGCAAATTTAAGACCCTTATTAAGGACGGATATTTGTGAGATTGTTAAAATGTTTTGTGAGAAGATATAAATTCCACATTCTTTTTCATTGGGTACAGTTATAGTCTTTGTAACAGACACCTTCCGTTAAAGGACGCTTCCTAGCTTGCGCCGAGGACCACAAGCACCGCACTGGACACCACAACCACTGCAGACTCCACAACCGCCGTAGCTTACCTGGAGCCGCGCCGTCTTCCGTCCACCCTGGAATCAGCCTCTGTCCTCCAGGACCGTGTGGGGAAGACCTCTCCTCCAGGAGAGCGTATCAGGAACAAGGGCTAAGTGAGTAAAGCTCAAAGGAATATGCAGCGCATAGCAATCCCCAGTGTGAATATAGCTGTACCCTCCAAGCACGAGACAAGACTACGTGTTGAGGGTAAAGAAGAACTCTGGTTTAATTACACACACTCTGCTTTTATGCAATTCTCCCCTGCAAGGGAGACGCCCACATACAATTATACATTACCCAATCACACAATGGTTACATCCCACACATCTCCTCCCCTTAGCCTGAGAGGTAACCCAATTATCCGTACAATTTAAACATACTTTTTACCCAACTTTCATAACTCTAAAATCATACATCCAATATTAATAACAGTTACATATTATTAATCAGCACATTCCAAATACAAACATACCCAAAAATCATTCAAATCCGTTCAGCTGGGAGATAGGTATAAGTCCTTTATGACCAACCGCAAGCACATTTTCATGCCCAAAACAGTTCCATGGATTTGGGCTGTGCGGTCAGTCTATTTTGCACTGAGAAAATGACTAAGTCCCATTCGAACGAGCGTTCGAATCTCCAGCCGCGGTGTCAAAGAAGGTACGGGTCAGCGGTGTTCGTGCAATTGGGTAGCCGCAAACAGTTCCATAGATTTGGCTGCACACACCGCTGACCGCGTTCGAATAATTAAAATGGGCACCGCCACGTGTTCGTTTGTCGAATGGCGGCCACTTCGACGACTTCGGTGACTTTGGCACTTTGACGACTTCGACTGCATTCGAAGTGCCAGTTTAAAAGTTGTAACCCTGCTCCAAAGCATTTAAAGGGCCAGGAACAGCATTCAAAAATCCATCATGCCCAAATGTAATTCTTACAGGGCAATACATTCCAGGGCCATAGTCGCAGGGCAGGAGGCTAGCAATAAGTCCTCTCCAATGCCAAGTGTCAAATGGCAGTTTGTCACAGTCTTTCTGATCTTTCTTGTGTTCTTCTGCCACTTCATCTTCCTCTATGCTTAAATTTAAGATTCATTTTTTGGCTCTTGGTGGGTATGGTGTTTGTGCAAATGTGTTGGGATGGGTTAGAATTTCTAAAAAATGTTCATCATTCTCAATCTCAGAGTCTAATGATAATAACCGATATCGATTTTGGTGATTACATGTGACAGGTGATTTAGGGTGATTTGAGTATTCTTCCTTTTTTGTGTATGATCCACAGGGCCGGCGCGTCCATAAGGCGGCACAGGCGGCCGCCTTAGGGCGCACCGGCTCCGGGGGCGCAAGATTTCAGTGACCGGCAGGAGGGAAAACTCTCCCTCCTGCCGGCCACCATCTCCGCCCCCAGTGCGGCAGTGCTGCGATCAGGCGCGGCGAGGGAGCTCTAACCTCTCTGCTCTGCTCCCTCGCGCGCTGTCTAGTGATGCCGCGGGAGCCGGAATATGACGTCATATTCCGGCTCCCGCGGCATCAGCAGACAGCCCGCGAGGGAGCAGAGCAGAGAGGTTAGAGCTCCCTCGCCGCGCCTGATCGCAGCACTGCCGCGCGCCGCCCAGCAGCCCCACTGGATCCAGGGAATGATCCACACCAGCTCTCCAGGTAGGGAGGCTGGGTGGATGTTATTTATTTATTAAAATAATTTGTGAATGTATTTGATGTGTCTGTGTGTGTGAGTGTGTGAGTGTCTGTGTGTGAGAGTGTGTGAGTGTCTGTGTGAGAGTGTGTGAGTGTCTGTGAGTGTGTGTGTGTGTGTGTCTGTGTGTGTGTGTGTGAGTGTCTGTGTGAGAGTGTGTGTCTGTGTGTGTGAGTGTCTGTGTGAGAGTGTGTGAGTGTCTGTGTGAGAGTGTGTCTGTGCCTGTGTGAGAGTGTGTCTGTGTGTGTCTGTGTGTGTGTGTGTGTCTGTGTGAGAGTGTCTGTGTGTGAGAGTGTCTGTGTGTGAGAGTGTCTGTGTGTGTGAGTGTCTGTGTGTGTGTGAGTGAGTGTCTGTGTGTCTGTGAGTGTGTGTGTCTGTGAGTGTGTATGTGTCTGTGAGTGTGTATGTGTCTGTGAGTGAGTATGTGTCTGAGTGAGTATGTGTCTCTGTGTGAGTGAGTGTCTGTGTGTCTGTGAGCGTGTGTGTGTGTGTCTGTGTGTGTGTGTGTGAGTGAGTGTCTGTGAGTGTGTGTGTGTCTGTGAGTGACTGTATGTGAGTGTGTGTGTGAGTGAGTGTATGTGTGTATGTGAGTGACTGTGAGTGAGTCTATGTGTGACTGTGAGTGTGTGCGTGAGTGAGTGTATGTGTGTCTGTGAGTGATTGTATGAGTGTTGCATGTGAGTGTATGAGTGTGTGCGTGAGTGAGTGTATGTGTGTCTGTGAGTGATTGTATGAGTGTTGCATGTGAGTGTATGAGTGTGTCAGTGTATGTGTGTGTCTGTCAGTGTGTGTTTGTGAGTGTCTGTCAAATCAGTGAGAGTATCTTTGTCATTGAGTCTGTGTGTGACTATCAGTGTGTCTGTCAATGAGTGTCAATCAGTGTGTGTGTCAGATCAGTGAGTCTCTGTGTTTGTCATTGAGTGTGTGTGACTGTCAGAAGAACACAAGGGGACAGGGAAGGGAGGGGACCAATAATGGACAGTGAGAGGGGCTGGTTAAGAGGCACATAGGTGAAGATGTTATTTTTGAATGGGAGGGGGGCGGAAAAATACATCTTCACCTATGTACCCAAAAATCCTTGCACCGGCTCTGATGATCCATGGTCTTTGTGGTTTAGGTGAGTAGTGTTTTCCGTTTGGACTTGGTCCATTGTAGTAGCTGGGTGATGATATGTGTTTGTTTGGTGCTCGAGATGATGTTTTGCGGTATCTGTATTGTGATGGGTGGTATTGGTTGTTAGTGGATTGGTATTGGTTATATGAAGGGGCGTAGTGGTGGTTTGTTTGTGTTTTGTGAAATCTTGGTTTGGGTGGGGAGTGATAAGAAGTTTTCTTATGGTTTGGTACATTGAAAGTAATTGAAAAAGTAATTGAAAGTGTTTTGGGCCTCATATCTGTTTGTACGGTATTGGGGATGTCTTTGGTAAGTGGGTTCGATGTCTTGTTCCCTAGTAGGGGGTATTTCAGCTTGCTTATTTGAGTAGTCTTGTTTGTCCCTAATGTACTTTCTTACTTTTAGATGCTTGTGTCCATTTGTCCATTTCAATTGTGTCCATTTCAATTTTTATCGATCTTACTTTGAATTAGTATGGAGTTTTGTTTGTACACCTTGGTCCTAGTGAAAGGAAGACAGCATAGTCCAGCATAGACAACTTCTTGCTCTTTTTGATTATAAGTGTTTCCATGAGACCAAAGGTGCACATTTCTAGTTTGTTATTCCATTCATTCATTCATTCTATGTCCTCTTGATCTGAGGCAGGGGACTTAAATAGCCTTAGGCCATGGGGAGTGATACGCTCAGCCATATATTTTTTCAGTGTGGCTATCTCCCATTTTAATTTGATTTCACTAGTTAGGGTTCTTTCAAGTTTAGTAAATAATTATTGTTGGCTATGGGTAGTTTGTCTTGTTTGGATAGGGCTAGTAAGCTCTGTGTCGAATGCTTTGTCGACATCAACAGTAAAATTATTTTCTAAAATCAACGATGGACATATTGGGTTACTGCTCTATGGCGACAGTGTTAGTGGTATGATCCCCACCTAGGATGTTCTTGAGAGTAGAGATGGTAGCAGTTCTTTGGATAAAAGTAGATAAAATGCCAGGAAAAAATTAAATAAAAAAAAATCTGTTTTTGAAATAAGGAGGTAGTAGGTTGTAATAAAACCCAAATTATAAGAACAAACCTCAAAGAAAAATCAGAATTTTATCCCTCTCACTATAAAACGGCCCCACTAATAATGTTTGAAAAATCTGTTTTAAAAGATTTTGAAAAAATGAATAATAAATATACTTCACATAACTTAACACAAAAAGAAAGGATTGCATTGAAACAATTACAGGATGACAAAAGTATAGTTATCAAACCAGCAGACAAAGGGCTGGTTATATTATCCAGTGAAGCGTATATAGAAGAGGCCCTTAGACAATTGACTGACTGTGATGTGTACGAAAAATTTAAATCTGATCCCACATCCAGTATCCAACACATTTTAATTACATTTTTAAATAAAGGTTCTGAGTCACAAGTTTTAAACAAACAGGAGTTTAATTATCATAACATCAAATATCCAAAAATCCCTGTCATTTATTTTTTATTTTTTACCCAAAATTCACACGACGAAACCAAACCCCCAGGAAGACCAATTGTCTCAGGGATTGTCTCTCTCTTGTGTAACTTATCCCAATACATTGATATCCTTCTACAGGCTTCAGTAAGACTAATGAAATCATATCTAAAAGATGTTATGCACTTTTACGATTTGTATGTAATTTTAAGTGGAATCCAAACCTAATTTTAGTTACATGTGACGTACAATCACTGTATGCAATAATTCCCCACGATATAGGTTGTGAAACTGTCACAAACACACTCAAAACTGAAGCATGAATCCCTGACAACCAACATGATTTTATCCCAGAAGGCACCAATATTATACTTAAAAATAACTACTTCTGTTTTTTAGATTATTTTTATCTACAAAAAAAGAGACACTGCTATGGGGACCAGGTTCGCCCCCAGCTACGCAAACCTCTTCATGGCCGATTGGGAGTCCACGGCCATTTGGGGTGAACATGCCTGGCGGACTTACCTGGTCTCCTATTTTAGATATATAAATGACCTGATTTTTATTTGGGAAGGTTCAGAAGATTCCCTGAACTCTTTTATCAATCATCTCAATACTAGTAATAGAGGAAATATTTTAACATGTGAATATAGTAAGGAATCTATTAACTTTTTAGACTTACAATTTTTTTTTTAAAGACAACATACTCAATACAAGAATATTTTTTTTAAAACGTCTGCGCTAATACAGCCATAGACCGATCAAGTTGTCATTATAAACCCTGGCTTGAGAGTGCTCCCAAAAGCCAATTCCTATGACTTTGCAGAAACTGTTCCTGTAACGGCACTCCCAGGCATAAAAGGGTTAAACCGCCGTTTAGGAGATATTCCCTTCCAGATATACAGGCAGCTACTGCAGACACCAATCCACCGAACCGGAGAAGCATATGAATGCCGTAAACAGCTGAACCAGAACCATACGAATGCTGTAAACAGCTGAATAGGAAAAACCATATGAATAGGTTTACACTCCTAGCAGTCAAAATGGAACAGCACACAATAAATCCCCCCAAGAACGAGACAAGGCTCCGTTTTGATGGTCAAGCAGGAACAGACAGAGCTGTGGGTTTATTGTTCTTATATAGTGATGTCCCGAACGGTTCGCTGGCGAATAGTTCCTGGCGAACATCGCATGTTCGCGTTCGCCACGGAAGGCAAACATATGCGATGTTCGGTCCGCCCCCTATTCGTCATCATTGAGTAAACTTTGACCCTGTACCTCACAGTCAGCAGTAGTGTTGTCGCGAACCCGGAATTTTCGGTTCGCGAACGGCGAACGCGAACTTCCGCAAATGTTCGCGAGCCGGCGAACCGCGCGAACCACCATTGACTTCAATGGGCAGGCGAATTTTAAAAACAACAGGGACTCTTTCTGGCCACAATAGTGATGGAAAAGTTGTTTCAAGGGGACTAACACCTGGACTGTGGCATGCCAGAGGGGGATCCATGGCAAAACTGCCATGGAAAATTGCACAGTTGATGAAGAGTCTGCTTTTAATCCATAAAGGGCAGAAATCACCTAACATTGACACCTGTCCTCAAAGCCCAGCCCTGATACACACTGACACAGAGCAGAATAGAGACTGTTCCCCTACATAGGGTCACTTGGCAGATATGGATTGACACCTGTCCTCAAAACCCCTGATACACACTGACACAGAGCAGAATAGAGACTGTTCCCTGTCCACAGAGACCATGATACACACTGACACAGAGCAGAATAGAGACTGTTCACCGTCCACAGAGACCATGATACACACTGACACAGAGCAGAATAGAGACTGTTCCCCCTACATAGGGTCACTTGGCAGGTATGGATTGACACATGTCCTCAAAGCCCCTGATACACACTGACACAGAGCAGAATAGAGACTGTTCCCTGTCCACAGAAACCATGATAAACACTGACACAGAGCAGAATAGAGACTGTTCCCCGTCCACAGAGACCATGATACACACTGACACAGAGCAGAATAGAGACTGTTCCCCCTACATAGGGTCACTTGGCAGATATGGATTGACACCTGTCCTCAAAACCCCTGATACACACTGACACAGAGCAGAATAGGGACTGTTCCCCCTACATAGGGTCACTTGGCAGATATGTATTGACACCTATCCTAATGATCCCTGATACACAGTGACACAGAGCAGAATAGGGACTGTTCCTCCTACATAGGGTCACTTGGCAGATATGGATTGACACCTATCCTAATGATCCCTGATACACACTGACACAGATCAGAATAGAGACTGTTCCCCCTACATAGGGTCACTTGGCAGATATGGATTGACACCTGTCCTCAAAACCCCTAAAACACACTGACACAGAGCAGAATAGGGACTGTTCCCCCTACATAGGGTCACTTGGCAGATATGGATTGACACCTATCCTAATGATCCCTGATACACAGTGACACAGAGCAGAATAGGGACTGTTCCTCCTACATAGGGTCACTTGGCAGATATGGATTGACACCTATCCTAATGATCCCTGATACACACTGACACAGAGCAGAATAGAGACTGTTCCCCCTACATAGGGTCACTTGGCAGATATGGATTGACAAATCCCTGACAAACAGCTACCACATGCAAGGAAGGCAGCAGGGGTGCAAATGACCCACTCCCGACGCCGGGAAGTTAGTGACGACAAATAACAATACAGGACTCTTTAGAGGCCCTGTAATTGTAATCAGTCCACTTGAAATCCTTTAACTTTGATCAATTGGAGGGAAGTCTGGTGCAGAGCCACTGACCCATGCGCATCGCCACCCTTAGGCCTTTGGGCGCCCTGTGCAAGAAATCTTCACCCTGTCACACCCATGTGCAAGAAATCTTCACCCTGTCATAGGGTCACTTGGCAGATATGGATTGACAAATCCCTGACAAACAGCTACCACATGCAAGGAAGGCAGCAGGGGCGCAAATGACCCAATCCCGACGCGGGAAGGTAGTGACGACAAATAACAATACAGGACTCTTTAGAGGCCCTGTAATTGTAATCAGTCCACTTGAAATCCTTTAACTTTGATCAATTGGAGGGAAGTCTGGTGCAGAGCCACTGACCCATGCGCAGGGCCAGCCTTAGGCCTTTGGGCGCCCTGTGCAAGAAATCTTCACCCTGTCACACCCATGTGCAAGAAATCTTCACCCTGTCATAGGGTCACTTGGCAGATATTGATTGACAAATCCCTGACAAACAGCTACCACATGCAAGGAAGGCAGCAGGGGCGCAAATGACCCACTCCCGACGCGGGAAGGTAGTGACGACAAATAACAATACAGGACTCTTTAGAGGCCCTGTAATTGTAATCAGTCCACTTGAAATCCTTTAACTTTGATCAATTGGAGGGAAGTCTGGTGCAGAGCCACTGACCCATGCGCAGGGCCAGCCTTAGGCCTTTGGGCTCCCTGTGCAAGAAATCTTCCCGACGCGGGAAGGTAGTGATGACAAATAACAATACAGGACTCTTTAGAGGCCCTGTAATTGTAATCAGTCCACTTGAAATCCTTTAACTTTGATCAATTGGAGGGAAGTCTGGTGCAGAGCCACTGACTCATGCGCAGGGCCAGCCTTAGGCCTTTGGGCGCCCTGTGCAAGAAATCTTCCCGACGCGGGAAGGTAGTGATGACAAATAACAATACAGGACTCTTTAGAGGCCCTGTAATTGTAATCAGTCCACTTGAAATCCTTTAACTTTGATCAATTGGAGGGAAGTCTGGTGCAGAGCCACTGACCCATGCGCAGGGCCAGCCTTAGGCCTTTGGGCGCCCTGTGCAAGAAATCTTCACCCTGTCACACCCATGTGCAAGAAATCTTCACCCTGTCACACACACACACACAGGCAGACAGCCATACACACGCACACACACAACTGCGACTGACTAGGTTTGTCACCTCCTCAAAAGGACGCATGAGCCTACAGGCAATGCGCATGAGCGTCCAGTAACGTGGCAAAAAAATTCCCAGCTCCCCAGAGGCTGTCCTAGCACCCCGGTCATACAAATATTCATTAACAGCTTTTTCTTGTTGGAGCAGGCGGTCGAACATTAGGAGTGTTGAATTCCAACGTGTAGGGCTGTCGCAAATCAAGCGCCTCACTGGCATGTTGTTTCGCCGCTGTATATCGGCAAAGTGAGCCATGGCCGTGTAGGAACGCCTGAAATGGCCACACACCTTCCTGGCCTGCTTCAGGACGTCCTGTAAGCCTGTGTACTTATGCACAAAGCGTTGTACGATCAGATTACACACATGTGCCATGCACGGCACATTTGTCAACTTGCCCAACTTCAATGCCGCTATCAAATTTTTTCTGTTGTCACACACCACTTTGCCGATATCCAGTTACTGCGGAGTCAGCCACTTTTCCACCTGTGCGTTCAGGGCGGACAGGAGTGCTTGTCCGGTGTGACTCTCTGCTTTCAAGCAAGTCAAACCCAAGACGGCGTGACACTGCCGTATCCGGGATGTGGAATAGTACCTGGGGAGCTGGGGGGGTGCCGTTGATGTGGAGCAAGAAGCAGCGGCACAAGAGGACTCAGCCAAGGAGGTTATGGAAGAGGATGGAGTAGGAGGAGTAGAGGAGGTGGCAGCAGGACTGCCTGCAATTCGTGGCGGTGTCACCAACTCCTCTGCAATGCCACGCATTCCTTGCTTGTCAGCCGTCAGCAGGTTTACCCAATGCGCAGTGTAGGTGATATACCTGCCCTGACCATGCTTTGCAGACCAGGTATCAGTGGTCAGATGGACCCTTGCCCCAACACTGTGTGCCAGACATGCCATGACTTCCTTTTGCACAATCGAGTACAAGTTGGGGATTGCCTTTTGTGAAAAGAAATTCCGGCCGGGTACCTTCCACTGCGGTGTCCCAATAGCTACAAATTTTTTGAACACCTCAGACTCAACCAGATTGTATGGTAAAAGCTGGCGGGCTAATAGTTCGGACAAGCCAGCTGTCAGACGCTGGGCAAGGGGGTGACTTGGTGACATTGGCTTCTTACGCTCAAACATGTCCTTGACAGAAACACATGACTGTGGGCAGATGAGCGGGAACTGCTCAAGGCGGGAGACGGAGTGGCGGATGGTTGAGAGGGGGCAAGAAGGACAGCAGTGGTTGACGTGGCTGAAGATGCTGGACCAGGAGGAGGATGGCGGCTTAGAGTAGGCGTGCTGCTTGTACTCATGTGTTGATCCCATAGGCGTTTGTGATGTGAGATCATGTGCCTACGCAAAGCAGTTGTACCTAGGTGGGTGTTGGACCTCCCACGACTCAGTTTCCTTTGGCACAGGTTGCAAATGGCATCGCTGTTGTCAGAGGCAGACACACAAAAAAAATGCCACACTGCTGAGCTCTGCAATGACGGCATTCTGGTGGTGGACACAGCATGCGTTGATTGGCGTGCTGTCGGGCTGACCCCGGGTGCCGATGCATGCTGTCTGACTGTGCCACTAGCTCCTTGCGACGACCCCCCCCCTGCTTCCAACTGGTCTCCTCCTCCTCCTCTCTGTCTCCCCATCTGAACTTTCGCCCTGTTCTTCTTCTCTTCTAGCGGGCACCCACGTGACATCCATGGACGCATCGTCATCATCAACCGCTTCGCTTGTATCTGACAACTCAGAAAAGGAAGCAGCAGCGGGTACAACATCATCATCATCACACCGTACCTCCATGTGTTTAATGCTGCCTGCCTGAGACATATCCCTGTTATCTACATCCTCTAGCAATAATGGTTGCGCATCACTCATTTCTTCAAACGGGTGTGTGAATAACTCCTCTGACATACCAAGTAAAGCGGCTGTGGTGCTAGTTTTGGTGGTGGCGGCAGGCGGGTGAGTGCTATCTTGAGAGGTGCCTGAAGCTAAGCTGGAGGAGGATGGTGCGTCAAGGTTCCGAGCGGAGGCTGTACAAGATTGGGTGTCCTGTGTTAGCCAGTCAACTAAGTCCTCAGAACTTTTCAAGTTCAGGGTACGTGGCTTCTGAAAACTGGGCATTATTCTAGGGCAAAAGGGAATCACAGCACCACGACCACGACGGCCCCTGCGGGGTGGCCTGCCTCTGCCTGTCATTTTTTGGGGGATTGGTGGTACTATGCGTGCAAGCTACTGTGAGACCAGATATTGGCAATGTGCACTGGAACAGTTCTGCAGAGCACACACTGTAGGCCTGAGACACCCGCTTGAAGACAAGTAACTGCTATTCAATCTATAACAGTGAAAAACAAATTTTGTTTTTAAAAGCACGCTATAGAGACACCAGATATGATTGGCAATGTGCACTGGAACAGTTCTGCAGAGCACACACTGTAGGCCTGAGACACCCGCTTGAAGACAAGTAACTGCTATTCAATCTATAACAGTGAAAAACTAATTTTGGTTGTAAAAGCACGCTATAGAGACACAAGATATGAGTGGCAACTGTCAAAGCACGCTGGCACAGGTCTGCAGAGCACACGCTGAAGTAGGCTTGACACCAAGACGCTTGCAGACAACTAACTGCTCTTCTATTACAGTGAAAAAAAATTATTTATTTTAAATCGAAAGCTTAACCAATTGTTAAAACAGATATGAGTGGTGGCACTGGGCAAATAGGCACAGTATCCAATGTGAACCTCACACAGAAGCTGGCAGGCAGGCAACTGCTCTTCTATTACAGTGGAAACAAAATTTTGGTTGTAAAAGCACGCTATAGAGACACCAGTTATGATTGGCAACTGTCAAAGCACGCTGGCACAGGTCTGCAGAGCACACGCTGAAGTAGGCCTGAAACACAGACGCTTTCAGACAACTAACTGCTCTTCTATTACAGTGAAAAAAAAATATTTCTTTTAAATCGAAAGCTTAACCAATTGTTAAAACAGATATGAGTGGTGGCACTGGGCAAATAGGCACAGTATCCAATGTGAACCTCACACAGAAGCTGGCAGGCAGGCAACTGCTCTTCTATTACAGTGGAAACAAAATTGTGGTTGTAAAAGCACGCTAAAGAGACACCAGATATGATTGGCAACTGTCAAAGCACGCTGGCACAGGTCTGCAGAGCACAAGCTGAAGTAGGCCTGAAACACAGACGCTTGCAGACAACTAACTGCTCTTCTATTACAGTGAAAAAAAATTATTTATTTTAAATCGAAAGCTTAACCAATTGTTAAAACAGATATGAGTGGTGGCACTGGGTAAATAGGCACAGTATCCAATGTGAACCTCACACAGAAGCTGGCAGGCAGGCAACTGCTCTTCTATTACAGTGGAAACAAAATTTTGGTTGTAAAAGCACGCTATAGAGACACCAGATATGATTGGCAACTGTCAAAGCACGCTGGAACAGATCTGCAGAGCACACGCTGAAGTAGGCCTGAAACACAGACGCTTGCAGACAACTAACTGCTCTTCTATTACAGTGAAATTTTTTTATTTCTTTTAAATCGAAAGCTTAACCAATTGTTAAAACAGATATGAGTGGTGGCACTGGGCAAATAGGCACAGTATCCAATGTGAACCTCACACAGAAGCTGGCAGGCAGGCAACTGCTCTTCTATTACAGTGGAAACAAAATTTTGGTTGTAAAAGCACGCTAAAGAGACACCAGATATGGTTGGCAACTGTCAAAGCACGCTGGCACAGGTCTGCAGAGCAAACGCTGAAGTAGGCCTGAAACACAGACGCTTGCAGACAACTAACTGCTCTTCTATTACAGTGAAAAAAAATAATTTCTTTTAAATCGAAAGCTTAACCAATTGTTAAAACAGATATGAGTGGTGGCACTGGGCAAATAGGCACAGTATCCAATGTGAACCTCACACAGAAGCTGGCAGGCAGGCAACTGCTCTTCTATTACAGTGGAAACAAAATTTTGGTTGTAAAAGCACGCTAAAGAGACACCAGATATGATTGGCAACTGTCAAAGCACGCTGGCACAGGTCTGCAGAGCACAAGCTGAAGTAGGCCTGAAACACAGACGCTTGCAGACAACTAACTGCTCTTCTATTACAGTGAAAAAAAATTATTTATTTTAAATCGAAAGCTTAACCAATTGTTAAAACAGATATGAGTGGTGGCACTGGGCAAATAGGCACAGTATCCAATGTGAACCTCACACAGAAGCTGGCAGGCAGGCAACTGCTCTTCTATTACAGTGGAAACAAAATTTTGGTTTTAAAAGCACGCTATAGAGACACCAGATATGATTGGCAACTGTCAAAGCACGCTGGCACAGGTCTGCAGAGCACATGCTGAAGTAGGCCTGAAACACAGACGCTTTCAGACAACTAACTGCTCTTCTATTACAGTGAAAAAAAATTATTTCTTTTAAATCTAAAGCTTAACCAATTGTTAAAACAGATATGAGTGGTGGCACTGGGCAAATAGGCACAGTATCCAATGTGAACCTCACACAGAAGCTGGCAGGCAGGCAACTGCTCTTCTATTAGAGTGTAAACAAAATTTTGGTTGTAAAAGCACGCTAAAGAGACACCAGATATGATTGGCAACTGTCAAAGCACGCTGGCACAGATCTGCAGAGCACACGCTGAAGTAGGCCTGAAACACAGACGCTTGCAGACAACTAACTGCTCTTCTATTACAGTGAAAATTTTTTATTTCTTTTAAATCAAAAGCTTAACCAATTGTTAAAACAGATATGAGTGGTGGCACTGGGCAAATAGGCACAGTATCCAATGTGAACCTCACACAGAAGCTGGCAGGCAGGCAACTGCTCTTCTATTACAGTGGAAACAAAATTTTGGTTGTAAAAGCACGCTAAAGAGACACCAGATATGGTTGGCAACTGTCACAGCACGCTGGCACAGGTCTGCAGAGCAAACGCTGAAGTAGGTCTGAAACACAGACGCTTGCAGACAACTAACTGCTCTTCTATTACAGTGAAAAAAAATAATTTCTTTTAAATCGAAAGCTTAACCAATTGTTAAAACAGATATGAGTGGTGGCACTGGGCAAATAGGCACAGTATCCAATGTGAACCTCACACAGAAGCTGGCAGGCAGGCAACTGCTCTTCTATTACAGTGGAAACAAAATTTTGGTTGTAAAAGCACGCTAAAGAGACACCAGATATGATTGGCAACTGTCAAAGCACGCTGGCACAGGTCTGCAGAGCACAAGCTGAAGTAGGCCTGAAACACAGACGCTTGCAGACAACTAACTGCTCTTCTATTACAGTGAAAAAAAATTATTTATTTTAAATCGAAAGCTTAACCAATTGTTAAAACAGATATGAGTGGTGGCACTGGGCAAATAGGCACAGTATCCAATGTGAACCTCACACAGAAGCTGGCAGGCAGGCAACTGCTCTTCTATTACAGTGGAAACAAAATTTTGGTTGTAAAAGCACGCTATAGAGACACCAGATATGATTGGCAACTGTCAAAGCACGCTGGCACAGGTCTGCAGAGCACATGCTGAAGTAGGCCTGAAACACAGACGCTTTCAGACAACTAACTGCTCTTCTATTACAGTGAAAAAAAATTATTTCTTTTAAATCTAAAGCTTAACCAATTGTTAAAACAGATATGAGTGGTGGCACTGGGCAAATAGGCACAGTATCCAATGTGAACCTCACACAGAAGCTGGCAGGCAGGCAACTGCTCTTCTATTAGAGTGTAAACAAAATTTTGGTTGTAAAAGCACGCTAAAGAGACACCAGATATGATTGGCAACTGTCAAAGCACGCTGGCACAGATCTGCAGAGCACACGCTGAAGTAGGCCTGAAACACAGACGCTTGCAGACAACTAACTGCTCTTCTATTACAGTGAAAATTTTTTATTTCTTTTAAATCAAAAGCTTAACCAATTGTTAAAACAGATATGAGTGGTGGCACTGGGCAAATAGGCACAGTATCCAATGTGAACCTCACACAGAAGCTGGCAGGCAGGCAACTGCTCTTCTATTACAGTGGAAACAAAATTTTGGTTGTAAAAGCACGCTAAAGAGACACCAGATATGGTTGGCAACTGTCACAGCACGCTGGCACAGGTCTGCAGAGCAAACGCTGAAGTAGGCCTGAAACACAGACGCTTGCAGACAACTAACTGCTCTTCTATTACAGTGAAAAAAAATAATTTCTTTTAAATCGAAAGCTTAACCAATTGTTAAAACAGATATGAGTGGTGGCACTGGGCAAATAGGCACAGTATCCAATGTGAACCTCACACAGAAGCTGGCAGGCAGGCAACTGCTCTTCTATTACAGTGGAAACAAAATTTTGGTTGTAAAAGCACGCTAAAGAGACACCAGATATGATTGGCAACTGTCAAAGCACGCTGGCACAGGTCTGCAGAGCACACGCTGAAGTAGGCCTGAAACACAGACGCTTGCAGACAACTAACTGCTCTTCTATTACAGTGAAAAAAAAATATTTATTTTAAATCTAAAGCTTAACCTATTGTTAAAACAGATATGAGTGGTGGCACTGGGCAAATAGGCACAGTATCCAATGTGAACCTCACACAGAAGCTGGCAGGCAGGTAACTGCTCTTCTATTACAGTGGAAACAAAATTTTGGTTGTAAAAGCACGCTAAAGAGACACCAGATATGATTGGCAACTGTCAAAGCACGCTGGCACAGGTCTGCAGAGCACACGCTGAAGTAGGCCTGAAACACAGACGCTTGCAGACAACTAACTGCTCTTCTATTACAGTGAAAAAAAAAATATTTCTTTTAAATCGAAAGCTTAACCAATTGTTAAAACAGATATGAGTGGTGGCACTGGGCAAATAGGCACAGTATCCAATGTGAACCTCACACAGAAGCTGGCAGGCAGGCAACTGCTCTTCTATTACAGTGGAAACAAAATTTTGGTTGTAAAAGCACGCTATAGAGACACCAGATATGATTGGCAACTGTCAAAGCACACTGGCACAGGTCTGCAGAGCACACGCTGAAGTAGGCCTGAAACACAGACGCTTGCAGACAACTAACTGCTCTTCTATTACAGTGAAAAAAAAATATTTATTTTAAATCTAAAGCTTAACCAATTGTTAAAACTGATATGAGTGGTGGCACTGGGCAAATAGGCACAGTATCCAATGTGAACCTCACACAGAAGCTGGCAGGCAGGCAACTGCTCTTCTATTACAGTGGAAACAAAATGTTGGTTGTAAAAGCACGCTAAAGAGACACCAGATATGATTGGCAACTGTCAAAGCACGCTGGCACAGGTCTGCAGAGCACACGCTGAAGTAGGCCTGAAACACAGACGCTTGCAGACATTTAACTGCTCTTCTATTACAGTGAAAAAAAATTATTTCTTTTAAATCGAAAGCTTAACCAATTGTTAAAACAGATATGAGTGGTGGCACTGGGCAAATATGCACAGTATCCAATGTGAACCTCACACAGAAGCTGGCAGGCAGGCAACTGCTCTTCTATTACAGTGAAAAAAAATATTTATTTTAAATGTAAAGTTTAACCTATTGTTAAAACAGATATGAGTGGTGGCACTGGGCAAATAGGCACAGTATCCAATGTGAACCTCACACAGAAGCTGGCAGGCAGGCAACTGCTCTTCTATTACAGTGAAAAAAAAATATTTATTTTAAATGTAAAGCTTAACCTATTGTTAAAACAGATATGAGTGGTGGCACTGGGCAAATAGGCACAGTATCCAATGTGAACCTCACACAGAAGCTGGCAGGCAGGCAACTGCTCTTCTATTACAGTGAAAAAAAAATATTTATTTTAAATGTAAAGCTTAACCTATTGTTAAAACAGATATGAGTGGTGGCACTGGGCAAATAGGCACAGTATCCAATGTGAACCTCACACAGAAGCTGGCAGGCAGGCACCTGCAATTACATTACACAGGAAAAAAAAAAAAAGCAGCCTGATGTTATAGCCCTAAAAAGGGCTTTTTGGGGTGCTGTCCTTACAGCAGAGATCAGATGAGTCCTTCAGGATTGTAGTGGACACTGAATACCCTAGCCTAGCTATCATTTTCCCTATGTAATCAGCAGCAGCTAAACTTTCCCTCCTCTCACTAAGCATGCATCTTCCGAATGAATCGAAAATGGATGCTGGGAGGGAGGTTGGAGGGTGTGGAAGGGAGGGGGTGCTGCTGATTGGCTGTAATGTGTCTGCTGACCGAGAGGCACAGGGTCAAAGTTTGCCCAATGATGACGAATAGGGGGCGGATCGAACTGCGCATGTCCGCCCGCCGCGGCGAACGCGAACACGCTAATTTCGCCGGGAACTGTTCGCCGGCGGACAGTTCGGTACATCACTAGTCAGCAGACACATTCCAGCCAATCAGCAGCAGACCCTCCCTCCCAGACCCTCCCACCTCCTAGACAGCATACAATTTAGATTAATTCTGAAGCTGCATTCATTTTTGTTTTTGTATTTTTTTGTGTTTGTGTTTATTATACATTATCCTCCATAGCCAGTAACCTGTGTTTATTATACATTATCCCCCATAGCCAGTAACCTGTGTTTATTATACATTATCCTCCCATAGCCAGTAACCTATGTTTATTATACATTATCCTCCCATAGCCAGTAACCTGTGTTTATTATACATTATCCCCCCATAGCCAGTAACATGTGTTTATTATAAATTATCCCCCCACAACCAATAACCCTGAGCGGCGGGGGGCCCTAAATAAAAATGGGGGGACCTAATGTCCTCCCCCCTGGCCCCCACCCCTGAGCGGTGGGTGGGGGCCTAAACAAGAATAAGAGGGGGGAACCTAATGTCCTCCCCCCTTGCCCCCACCCCTGAGCGGCGGGTGGGGGCCCTAAATACAAATGGGGTGGACCTATTGTCCTCCCCCCTGGCCCCCACCCCTAAACGGTGGGTGGGGACCCTAAATGAAAATTGAACCATCCTCCCCGCAGGTGACTAGGGGTCCCCAAACCCCTAGTCACCCCTCCCCCCAAAAAATAAACTCCTACCTACCCCCCTCACCCTAAAAATAATGAGGGGGGACCATTTAACTAAGTACCTTTAAAACTACACTTACCATTCGATGTTTTCTTTCTTCTAAAATCTTCTTTTTTCAGCCCCAAAAAAGGTCAAATAAAAAACGAGCGCCAAAAAAAAATAATCCATCTTCACCCGGCGATGGCTACGCTCAGACTGAGCTCTGCAGGGCGGGGGAAGGCTTAGAAAGCCTTGCCCCGCCCTGCAATAAGGCTCAGAGCACTCTGATTGGTGGGTTTAAGCCATCCAATCAGAATGCTCTGACAGGTAAATGAAGAGACTGACAGGTAAGTCTCTACATTTACCTGTCACAGACCTCTGATTGGTTGGTTTGAAATCCACCAATCAGAGTGCTCTGTGTCATTTTACACAGCGTGGGAAAGTTCTTTGGAATTTTCCCACGCTGTGTAATTTAACTCATAACTCTCTGATTGGTTACTTAATCCCCCAATCAGAGTGTTATGAGTCAAATTACACAGCTTGGGAAAATTCCACAGAACTTTCCCACGCTGTGTAAAATGACACAGAGCACTCTGATTGGTGGATTTCAAACCAACCAATCAGAGTGCTGTGACGGGTAAATGTAGAGACTTACCTGTCAGTCTCTTCATTTACCTGTCAGAGCATTCTGATTGGATGGCTTAAACCCATCAATCAGAGTGCTCTGAGCCTAATTGCAGGGCGGGGCAAGGCTTTCTAAGCCTTCCCCCGCCCTGCAGAGCTCAGTCTGCACGGAGCCCTCGCCGAATGAAGATGGATTATTTTTTATTTTTTTTATATTGCGTTGGTTATTATGGGTTTTTATTTTGCCTTTTTTGGGGCTGAAAAAAGAAGATTTTAGAAGAAAGAAAACATTGAATGGTAAGTGTATTTTTATTTTTAAAGGTACTTAGTTAAATATTCCCCCCTCATTATTTTTAGGGTGAGGGGGGTAGGTAGGAGTTTATTTTTTTTAGGGGAGAGGGTGACTAGTGGTTTAGGGACCCCTAGTCACCTGGGGGGAGGAGGGTTAAATATGTATTTAGGGCCCCCACCCCTGAATGGCGGGTGGGGGCCAGGGGGGAGGACATTAGGTCCCCCCCCTTATTTTTGTTTAGGGCCCCCACCCACCGCTCAGGGGTGGGGGCCAGGGGGAGGACATTAGCCCCCCCAATTTGTGTTTAGGGCCTCCACCCACCGCTCAGGGGTGGGGGCCAGGGGGAGGACATTAGGTCCCCCCAATTTGTGTTTACGGCCCCCACCCACCGCTCAGGGGTGGGGGAGGACATTAGGTCCTCCCCCCTTAATTTTATATAGGGCCCCCACCCACAGCTCAGGGTGGTGGCCAGGGGGGAGGATATTAAGTGTCCCCCCCAATTTGTGTTTAGGGCCCCCACCCACCGCTTAGGGGTGGGGGCCAGGGGGGAGGACATTAGGTCCTCCCCCTCTTACTTTTGTTTCGGCCCCCACCCACCGCTCAGGGGTGGGGGCCAGGGGGGAGGACATTAGGTCCCCCCCTTATTTTTGTTTAGGGCCCCCACCCACCGCTCAGGGGTGGGGGCCAGGGGGGGGACATTAGGTCCCCCCCAATTTGTATTTAGGGCCCCCACCCATCACTATTGTGGCCAGAAAGAGTCCCTGTGGGTTTCAAAAATTCGCCTGCCTAATGAAGTCTATGGCGGTTCGCCAGGTTCGCCTGTTCGCGAACATTTGCAGAAGTTCGCGTTCGCCGTTTGCGAACGGAAAATTTCATGTTCGCGACATCACTACTGCAGGGGCATTCTCTATACACCAAAACTGATCCAATATGTTAATGCTGCTTTGGTAACTATTACATTAGATAAAAGTAAAAAAAAAATAGCATTTACTAGTGTTTAAATCAAATCAATTAAGTGACATGGAAAACTCGAGACTTGGAGATTCAGTTCATAGAAAACTGCAATCCAAACAAATTTTGGTCAATTGAATGATAGGTCAAATTCCTGAAGTCAGAGTCAAAATGTATCTAAATCATCTAAATCTATCTAAATCTTTTTTTTTTTATTGTGGTAGCCCACAAAATATTGGCACATACAAAAAAAAGAAACATTTGCGGCCTGTGGTGCATTTCTTGCAGTCCTGATGCATGGAGAAATGCTCAACTCCTGTTGTTGCATGGAGAAAAGGCATTCACAAGCCTCTGCTAATGTGTACATAGTTTATACTAAGTGACCCATAGTTTAAGGAGGCGGTGACCGTGGCGCGTTGTAGGTGGAAGCAGCGGTGGAGAAGGAGGATGAGGTAGCCAACACTGTTTTTTATATATAAATATATATATTTTTTTATTTATTGTGGTAGCCCCCAAAATATAGGGACATACAAAAAAAAAGAAACATTTGCGGCCTGTGGTGCATTTCTTGCAGTCCTGATGCATGGAGAAATGCTCAACTCCTGTTGCATGGAGAAAAGGCATTCACAAGCCTCTGCTAATGTGTACATAGTTTATACTAAGTGACCCATAGGTTAAGGAGGCGGTGACCGTGGCGCGGTGTAGGTGGAAGCAGCGGTGGAGAAGGTGGAGAAGCAGCGGTGGAGAAGCAGCCAACACTGTTTTTTATATATAAATATATATATATATTTTTTTATTTATTGTGGTAGCCCCCAAAATATAGGGACATATAAAAAAGAAAACTCTGTTCAGCAGAGTAGCTGTTGACAGTACAGTTGCGCAGGCACTTTGTTGACGCTAGAGAACCTCGGCCAATTTGCATGCAGATGTCATCCATATCAACTTTCGATGACAGTTTCTGCGCCTACCATGGTGACCACGGGTAATGGGGAATCAGGGTTACATTCCGTACAGGGACCCTGAGAAACGGCTACCACATGCAAGGAAGGCAGCAGGCGTGGAAATGACCCACCCCCGACGCAGGAAGATAGTGACGACAAATAACAATACAGGACTCCTTTAAGAAGTCCACTTGAAATCCTTTAACTCTGATCAATTGGAGGGAAGTCTGGTGCAGAGCCACTGACCCGTGCGTGCTGCAGCTGAAACTCCACTATTGCCTGCTGCTGCTCGCACAGTCTCATGAGGCAGTGAGCGGGAAGGCCGAAGTTATGCTGCAGCGCAGACAGGCGAGCAGCAGCAGGGTGAGAACGCCAAAAGCGTGCACAGCCACTACAGTGAATGTCACATCCTGTTCCAAGTTGCGGATCAGTCTGGTGATGGCTTCTGGTATCCAGTACTCTTTTTACTGAAGCTGCATCAGGGTCCTGGTATGTGGCCGCACAAACGCTGGTGCTCAACACCAGGGGGCGTGCACCAGACCCTGCTAATCCATTCCACACTGTGACTCCTAACTTCAACATCAGGCATACTGGGTCCCGGTCATCCGACCGCCGCCCAGACAGTGTCTGGGTCCTGATCACCGGACTACCCACCTGACTGTGAAACTACGAATGGATCGTTAAATCTGTTATGAACCCGAACTTTGCAGTTGGGGTTCGCTCAACTCTATTATGGATCCTTTGATCGCTACATGTATTACTTGGATAACTGGTAATTCTCGAGCTAATACATGGCGACGAGCGCTAGGGGACGGCCGCTCTGCTTTTGCACCCTGCTCCCTCTTATGCTGTGCTGGTGCCTCTGTGCGACCAGCGCCTCTTATGCCAGACTGCACATGTCACTCGCATGACTTTGATTCAATGTGGGGTCTAGGACCTCATCATCCTCCACATCATCTTCCACCCACTCCTCAACCCTGCCCTCCTTGCCGGTATGCACACTGCAGAAAGCCACAGCAGTTGGCACCTGTGTTTTTCCAGCATGTAAAGTCTGCAAAGGACATTTGGAAATTGTTTTAGAATTGTATCCAGGCAACAGTTTTCCCTATAAACTGACCTCTCAGTTTGACTTGTGAGGGTATTGCCCTAGAAGATATGATATGATAAGATATGAAGAGCAAGCCCAAAATGTACTATTTAGCAGATTAGCAGCAAAACAATTAGAATGTTTACAACTGCGCTGTAAGCACACTATTCGACGCTTCAATTTGACTCTCAGATATGAAGTGCACCCCACTAAAATACTATTTATCAGTTTAGCACCCAAATAATGTTTATTTTCAAAGCTGCAATGTGACAGCAGTATTTGACGATTCATTTTGACTCTCAGATATGAAGTGCACCCCACTAATGTACTATCCCACAAATGTACTATTTAGCACCAAAAAAAATTGACTTTTCAAAACTCTGATGTAACCGCGGTATTTGAAGCTTCTATTTGACTCTCAGATATGAAGTGCACCCCACCCCACTAATGTACTAGTTTGCAGAATTCTTTCCTAAGCTGTCCCTATCAGCGGCAGCATCCTCTCCCTACACTAATAAGACCGCATGTGCGTGCGGCACTACGCGACTCCAGCTTATATATAGAGGCTGGGTCGCATGCTGCACTGGCCAATCACAGCCATGCCATTAGTAGGCATGGCTGTGATGGCTTCTAAGGGCACACAAGTTTTTTGAAAACGCACCATTAAATTGCCGAACACCGAACTCCAACCCAAACATACAGTGATATGTCCGTGTTCGGGTCCGGGGTCCAAAAAAACCTAATGATCGGTACGAACCCGAACTTTACAGTCCGTGTTCGCTCAACTCTACTCTTGATCTGTGAACAAAAAAGTAAATATTATGTTCCTAATATGCTCCAAGCATAATGCAAGGGGTGTACACCACACAACACAGTGTCCCCTTCCCAGGGTTCCTCGCATGACACAAAAATGCCAGTCTCATTTGTCCCCTGTTCCCGCCACCCAAATACAGGGTCCCTGATGTCCCATTATAGGGGGTCTTCTTACCAAGATCCTTTATGCCTGGGAACCAAAGCGCCGGAGAGTGAGTGGTAGTTGCTGTCCCTTTGTCTCCCAGGCAATAAAAGCCCACCAAACCAGCCACTGTCCCCAAAGGATGCACACATCGACCCTCAGGGACCCCTACAACTGTATCTGTCGCGAATACCCTCTGTTTGCGGGGTCCCTGTGCGAAATCAGGCAAAGGAAGCATCTCCTTTCGGGATACGAATGCTCCCCCTAGCTGGCGCCCGTCTATAGAAACGGCAACCACCCTGGGGAAACACTCATGAATTACTTCCCTTGCAGTTTCACGCTATGTTGCGAGCTGTTAACAATCTAATAGATTGGCATGAACAATCTAAATGGCACTGGGGAGGTCCCCATTCGGGAACCGAGTGCGGGGGAAGCAGTTCATGAATGTTCATGGGCATGCGTCAAGGCTTTTCTTGCATGTTTTAGCATAAGGTTGAGGCGAGAACGTTCTAATTAGCATCTAAATGGGTTACTGGAGTGGTCCTCTTTCAGGAGGGGAGTGGAGTCCCTTCATGAGGCACTCCCAAACAGGGAACAGACATTGCACACGAAAGGATAAAAATCACAGATCTTTAGAAATAATAAGAAATATATTAAACTTTTACATTTATTTTCTCCAAGTAGTTTTTTAAAGCTGCCTTGATTTCTCGGTTCCTCAGACTGTATATTAAAGGATTCAATAAAGGGGTCACAACTGTGTACATAAGGGACACCATCTTATTCATATAAAATGACTGTTCCCCTGATGGAAATACATAGATAGTAGCTAGAGTCCCGTAATACGTGCACACGACAGCGAGGTGGGAACTGCATGTGGAGAAGGCTTTCTGTCTCCCAGTGATGGATGTTATTCTATGTATAGCGAGAAAGATACAAACATATGTAGAAATGATAAACACAGTTTCAATGACAGCTTCTGGAGTAGCTATAATATATATTACACTTTGAACAATGTTTGTATCGGAGCACGAAGCCTGAAAAAAAGGTGTATAATCACAGAAGAAATGGTCAATTTTATTTGAAATGCAAAATTGTAAATGACACAAGAAAATATTAACTATCATTGAGAGACTTAAACCCAGTGTCCAAGACAACACCACTAGTCCAAGACAAAATGGGAAATTCATTATCGTTACATAATGCAATGGTTTACAGACAGCCACATATCTATCATAGGACATCATGGTGAGAAGAAGACATTCTGTAGCTGAAGACAAGCTAAAGAAATATAGCTGAGTAATGCACCCACTAACTGTCATGGGGCTACCATCTTGTAAGGTGACATATAATAAATTTGGTGTAATAGTCATACTAAGTATTATATCACAAAAGGACAAGTGGCTGAGCAAGAAGTACATGGGAGTCCAAAGAGATCGAGTAGTAGAAACCAGCATTATCATTAGAAGATTTCCAGTTATTGTTATCATAAACACTATGAGGACAGCAATGAAGAAAATTATTCTAGAGGTGCATGAAAGCTGGAACCCATTAAGGAAGAATTCTGGAATAGCTGACTGGTTATGTCTTGGAATCATCTGATGGAAAAGCAAAATGGACATTAATAGGATTTTTGAAGAAGCTATAAAAATTACTGTGAGAGTGGAAAATAAAAAATGTCTGCCACTGAATTGAAAATGTTAATGTTTACACAATGTATTGATTGAAAATATAAAAGTCCTTTAACCCCTTCAGTCAAAACCCATGCAGTCCTTCTGTAACCAGTACTGCTGACGATGACAACCGATCACATGATCCAGATCAGCTGGAGTGCAAGATCGCCTGCAGTGAAAAGGCAGTTTTTACATTAAAAAGCGTGCAGGGATTGTCAGAAGACATCAGAACAACTACAGTAAGCTGTAGTTGTTCTGGTGACTATAGTGTCCCTTTAAGATATAAAGACCCACAAACAAACTGAAGACAGCTGCAGTAAATTCCTGGCAAAGTATCACAAGGAAAGAAACCCAGCGTTTGTTGATGCCTGCAAAGGATTATCTACAAAGTATTACAAATTAGTCTACCGGCCTATGGTATCATAACATAAATATACACTTAGAAATAAATTCTAATTATATATATATATTACTGTCCAATGCTTGCACTCCTGTAAAATTATATGGATCAGGCCCGGTGCTTGTCAGCAGAATTAATAGAACTCAAAAGTAGGAAAAGCACTCCAAGGACTTCTTTCAATGTTGAAAAATAAATAACTTAACTTTATTCGGCAACTGCCATGAAAAATCAACGTTTCAGTCCTGTGTCAGGACTTTCGTCAGGATCCTGACGAAAGTCCTGACACAGGACTGAAACGTTGATTTTTCATGGCAGTTGCCGAATAAAGTTAAGTTATTTATTTTTCAACATTGAAAGAAGTCCTTGGAGTGCTTTTCCTACTTTTGAGTTCTATATATATGTGTAAATTTCTGTATTATTTTTACATAATTATGTGTTTTTATGAATTATATATTGAAGAATCTGCCTGAAAACCCAGGCAGAAAGTCCAGAGAATTTTGATGATATCATTAGGGAATGAGCTGTTTATGTATGAAAAATACAAAAAACAAATATGAGCACCAAATTCGCCTGGGTTTGTTAGTGGTTACTAAAATAATATTATTTTTATATAATTATGTGTTTTTATTAATTATATATTGAACAATCTGCCTGACAGCCCAGGCAGAAAGTCCAGAGAATTTTGATGATACCATCGGTGAATGAGCTTCTTTATGTATGAAAAATGCAAAAAACAAATATGAGCACCAAATTCGCCTGGCTTGTTAGTGGCTACTAAAATAAATGCAAATGGTATGCTATGATGGGGTAAATGTAACCCCTTGGCTGCCATATAATCTTAAATGCAACTCAATCTGGCAAATGTTAGTGTATAAAAACTGAAATTGGCAAGCTCTGTAGCTTTCCTAAACCCCCCAAAAAACCTGTAAATAGCGGATTTTGTTATACTCATGAGACATCACTGAACACAAATATGTGTAATTTATTGCAGTAAAAGCTAACAATATTATGACATTCACAGTTAAAATGCCATTCAGAACTTGGAAAATAAAAACATTTCTTAATTTCTTACACTTGTTTGGATTTTATTCTTTTTAAATTATGTTTCATATATAACTATTTGATGTGAAACAAAAGTCCTGTTTCTCCTTAACAAAATGATCTAATAAGTGCGGGTGCATTTAATATGAAAGAGGTAAATTATGGTTAAACAGACATATAGCTCAAATTCCAGGTTTTGTTTTGGTCCACTATTATATTTGGGGACAGGAGATATCAATACAATACATGACAAATATGCTGTGGTAATAAGATGTAGAGCCTTTTCGTTTTTGGCACAATCTGGGTGACTATGGCTCCTTTCAGGTATGATATACATTACAGATGTCTGTCCCAGGTTATCAGGGCCAAGTTTATCGTAAAACCTATTTTATTCAAGAATTTGTGATAGAATTTATCTTGATTCCAAGGCTCAAGCTTATAGGTGTCATATAATGATATCCTATATTAAAATTGGCTAATTTGGACTCAGGAAATGCTTGATGCTTAACACAACACTTAAGACCATATATGTCTAGTTCCGGGAGCAGAGAGCCCCCACCTGAGATTTCTCTTCTCTAATATTTTTCTTCCTTCTTACCTTGGAACTTATTTGTTATTTGTACATGCCGTTCATCCCTATGTCTTATCTGTACTCCCTTCCTATTACTGTTCTATGAGTATACTTACTTTTTAATGTATAAAACCCAGCTGATGAATGAAACGGCGGAGGCTTATTTTGAATACCAAAAGGTGTCTGGTGTCTAATTCTCGCTTCTCCAAGTGAGCTTGTAATAATAATTTGGGCTTCCTCTGAATAAAACAAAGATCATTATTTGGATGCACAACAAATTCTATCTGATTATTAGGTATAATAATTATCTTCAGAGCTCTAAGACCCAGGAGACACGGTGTAATTATTGTAGAATAAATGTGACAGTAACAATAGCAGAATAAAGAAATTACTTTATAACAAAATTATCTTAAAAGCAGAAATGATGTGATGGATTGGGGAGCAGATAATGTGTGTGGGGTGGAGTTAATAAATGTACGTATGAATGACGGTTTCTATCTATAGTTGTCTTGGATGTATGTTATTTCCTTTCTCTCCAAAAAAGTTAAAGTATATGTCTAGACTCATAGTTTGTTCCCTTGTCTGACTAAATGATGGACAGAACTGTATATCTGTAATCAGCACATAGTCTTGACTCCAAATAGAAGAGAAGAGGTGTACGGGTGTCTTGTTTGACATGTAGCTAATGGCAATGTGTGTGTAATGTGTGTAATACATTTATATATAATATTACATACACCACAGAACTATAAATATTAATCATGTGAAAGAAAACTATAAAATCCAGTAGCTCTCAGTGCTCAAAGGGCCACTGGTAAAATCCATACCAAATATGATATTCTGATTAGTGATGTACCGAACTGTCCGCTGGCGAACAGTTCCCGGCGAAATTAGCGTGTTCGCGTTCGCCACGGCGGGCGGACACATGCGCAGTTCGATCCTCCCCCTATTCGTCATCATTGGGCAAACTTTGACCCTGTGCCTCTCGGTCAGCAGACACATTCCAGCCAATCAGCAGCACTCCCTCCCTTCCACACCCTCCAACCTCCCTCCCAGAATCCATTTTCGATTCATTCGGAAGATGCATGCTTAGTGAGAGGAGGGAAAGTTTAGCTGCTGCTGATTAGATAGGGAAATTGATAGCTAGGCTAGGGTATTCAGTGTCCACTACAATCCTGAAGGACTCATCTGATCTCTGCTGTAAGGACAGCACCCCAAAAAGCCCTTTTTAGGGCTATAACATCAGGCTGCTTTTTTTTTTCCCCTGTGTAATGTAATTGCAGGTGCCTGCCTGCCAGCTTCTGTGTGAGGTTCACATTGGATACTGTGCCTACTTGCCCAGTGCCACCACTCATATCTGTTTTAACAATAGGTTAAGCTTTACATTTAAAATAAATATTTTTTTTTCACTGTAATAGAAGAGCAGTTGCCTGCCTGCCAGCTTCTGTGTGAGGTTCACATTGGATACTGTGCCCACTTGCCCAGTGCCACCACTCATATCTGTTTTAACAATTGGTTAAGCTTTACATTTAAAATAAATATTTTTTTTTCACTGTAATAGAAGAGCAGTTGCCTGCCTGCCTGCCAGCTTCTGTGTCAGGTTGGATGCCTTGCCCATTTGCACAGTCAGTGCCACCACTCATATCTGTTTTAACCATTGGTTAAGCTTTAGATTTTAAATAAATAATTTTTTTCACTGTAATAGAAGAGCAGTTGCCTGCCTGCCAGCTTCTGTGTGAGGTTCACATTGGATACTGTGCCCACTTGCCCAGTGCCACCACTCATATCTGTTTTAACAATTGGTTAAGCTTTAGATTTAAAATAAATAATTTTTTTTCACTGTAATAGAAGAGCAGTTGCCTGCCTGCCAGCTTCTGTGTCAGGTTGGATGCCTTGCCCATTTGCACAGTCAGTGCCACCACTCATATCTGTTTTAACAATAGCTTAAGCTTTAGATTTTAAAGAAATCATTTTTTTTCACTGTAATAGAAGATCAGTTAGTTGTCTGCAAGCATCTGGGTGTCAGGCCTACTTCAGCGTGTGCTCTGCAGACCTGTGCCAGCGTGCTTTGACAGTTGCCACTCATATCTGGTGTCTCTATAGCGTGCTTTTACAACCAAAATTTTGTTTCCACTGTAATAGAAGAGCAGTTTCCTGCCTGCCAGCTTCTGTGTGAGGTTCACATTGGATACTGTGCCTACTTGCCCAGTGCCACCACTCTTATCTGTTTTAACAATTGGTTAAGCTTTACATTTAAAATGAATATATATTTTTTTCACTGTAATAGAAGAGCAGTTGCCTGCCTGCCAGCTTCTGTGTGAGGTTCACATTGGATACTGTGCCTACTTGCCCAGTGCCACCACTCATATCTGTTTTAACAATTGGTTAAGCTTTACATTTAAAATATATATATTTTTTCACTGTAATAGAAGAGCAGGTGCCTGCCTGCCAGCTTCTGTGTGAGGTTCACATTGGATACTGTGCCCACTTGCCCAGTGCCACCACTCATATCTGTTTTAACAATAGCTTAAGCTTTAGATTTTAAAGAAATCATTTTTTTTCACTGTAATAGAAGATCAGTTAGTTGTCTGCAAGCATCTGGGTGTCAGGCCTACTTCAGCGTGTGCTCTGCAGACCTGTGCCAGCGTGCTTTGACAGTTGCCAATCATATCTGGTGTCTCTTTAGCGTGCTTTTACAAAGAAAAAATGTTTCCAGTGTAAGCTAATAGCAGACAGTCAGTGTCCTTCAAGCGGCTCTGTCAGGCCTTCCTTCAGCGTGTGCCCTGCACAACCCTGCCAGCGTGCTTTGACAGTTGCCACTCATATCTTGTGTCTCTATAGCGTGCTTTTACAACCAAAATTTTGTTTCCACTGTAATAGAAGAGCAGTTGCCTGCCTGCCAGCTTCTGTGTGAGGTTCACATTGGATACTGTGCCTACTTGCCCAGTACCACCACTCATATCTGTTTTAACAATTAGTTAAGCTTTACATTTAAAATAAATATTTTTTTTTCACTGTAATAGAAGATCAGTTAGTTGTCTGCAAGCGTCTGGGTGTCAGGCCTACTTCAGCGTGTGCTCTGCAGACCTGTGCCAGCGTGCTTTGACAGTTGCCACTCATATCTTGTGTCTCTATAGCGTGCTTTTACAACCAAAATTTTGTTTCCACTGTAATAGAAGAGCAGTTGCCTGCCTGCCAGCTTCTGTGTGAGGTTCACATTGGATACTGTGCCTACTTGCCCAGTGCCACCACTCATATCTGTTTTAACAATTGGTTAAGCTTTACATTTAAAATATATATTTTTTTCACTGTAATAGAAGAGCAGGTGCCTGCCTGCCAGCTTCTGTGTGAGGTTCACATTGGATACTGTGCCCACTTGCCCAGTGCCACCACTCATATCTGTTTTAACAATAGCTTAAGCTTTAGATTTTAAAGAAATCATTTTTTTTCACTGTAATAGAAGATCAGTTAGTTGTCTGCAAGCATCTGGGTGTCAGGCCTACTTCAGCGTGTGCTCTGCAGACCTGTGCCAGCGTGCTTTGACAGTTGCCAATCATATCTGGTGTCTCTTTAGCGTGCTTTTACAAAGAAAAAATGTTTCCAGTGTAAGCTAATAGCAGACAGTCAGTGTCCTTCAAGCGGCTCTGTCAGGCCTTCCTTCAGCGTGTGCCCTGCACAACCCTGCCAGCGTGCTTTGACAGTTGCCACTCATATCTTGTGTCTCTATAGCGTGCTTTTACAACCAAAATTTTGTTTCCACTGTAATAGAAGAGCAGTTGCCTGCCTGCCAGCTTCTGTGTGAGGTTCACATTGGATACTGTGCCTACTTGCCCAGTACCACCACTCATATCTGTTTTAACAATTAGTTAAGCTTTACATTTAAAATAAATATTTTTTTTTCACTGTAATAGAAGATCAGTTAGTTGTCTGCAAGCGTCTGGGTGTCAGGCCTACTTCAGCGTGTGCTCTGCAGACCTGTGCCAGCGTGCTTTGACAGTTGCCACTCATATCTTGTGTCTCTATAGCGTGCTTTTACAACCAAAATTTTGTTTCCACTGTAATAGAAGAGCAGTTGCCTGCCTGCCAGCTTCTGTGTGAGGTTCACATTGGATACTGTGCCTACTTGCCCAGTGCCACCACTTATATCTGTTTTAACAATTGGTTAAGCTTTACATTTAAAATAAATATTTTTTTTTCACTGTAATAGAAGAGCAGTTGCCTGCCTGCCAGCTTCTGTGTGAGGTTCACATTGGATACTGTGCCCACTTGCCCAGTGCCACCACTCATATCTGTTTTAACAATAGCTTAAGCTTTAGATTTTAAAGAAATCATTTTTTTTCACTGTAATAGAAGATCAGTTAGTTGTCTGCAAGCATCTGGGTGTCAGGCCTACTTCAGCGTGTGCTCTGCAGACCTGTGCCAGCGTGCTTTGACAGTTGCCAATCATATCTGGTGTCTCTTTAGCGTGCTTTTACAAAGAAAAAAGGTTTCCAGTGTAAGCTAATAGCAGACAGTCAGTGTCCTTCAAGCGGCTCAGTCAGGCCTTCCTTCAGCGTGTGCCTTGCACAACCCTGCCAGCGTACTTTGACAGTTGCCACTCATATCTTGTGTCTCTATAGCGTGCTTTTACAACCAAAATTTTGTTTCCACTGTAATAGAAGAGCAGTTGCCTGCCTGCCAGCTTCTGTGTGAGGTTCACATTGGATACTGTGCCTACTTGCCCAGTGCCACCACTCATATCTGTTTTAACAATTGGTTAAGCTTTACATTTAAAATAAATAATTTGTTTTCACTGTAATAGAAGAGCAGTTGCCTGCCTGCCAGCTTCTGTGTCAGGTTGGATGCCTTGCCCATTTGCACTGTCAGTGCCACCACTCATATCTGTTTTAACAATAGCTTAAGCTTTAGATTTTAAAGAAATCATTTTTTTTTCACTGTAATAGAAGATCAGTTAGTTGTCTGCAAGCGTCTGGGTGTCAGGCCTACTTCAGCGTGTGCTCTGTAGACCTGTTCCAGCGTGCTTTGACAGTTGCCAATCATATTTGGTGTCTCTATAGCGTGCTTTTAAAACCAAAATTTGTTTTTCACTGTTATAGATTGAATAGCAGTTACTTGTCTTCAAGCGGGTGTCTCAGGCCTACAGTGTGTGCTCTGCAGAACTGTTCCAGTGCACATTGCCAATCATATCTGGTGTCTCTATAGCGTGCTTTTAAAACCAAAATTTGTTTTTCACTGTTATAGATTGAATAGCAGTTACTTGTCTTCAAGCGGGTGTCTCAGGCCTACAGTGTGTGCTCTGCAGAACTGTTCCAGTGCACATTGCCAATCATATCTGGTGTCTCTATAGCGTGCTTTTAAAACCAAAATTTGTTTTTCACTGTTATAGATTGAATAGCAGTTACTTGTCTTCAAGCGGGTGTCTCAGGCCTACAGTGTGTGCTCTGCAGAACTGTTCCAGTGCACATTGCCAATCATATCTGGTGTCTCTATAGCGTGCTTTTAAAACACACATTTGTTTTTCACTGTTACAGATTGAATAGCAGTTACTTGTCTTCAAGCGGCTCTGTCAGTCCTTCCTTCAGCGTGTGCTCTGCAGAACTGTTCCAGTGCACATTGCCAATCATATCTGGTCTCACAGTAGCTTGCACGCATAGTACCACTAATCCCCCAAAAAATGACAGGCAGAGGCAGGCCACCCCGCAGGGGCCGTCGTGGTCGTGGTGCTGTGATTCCCTTTTGCCCTAGAATAATGCCCAGTTTTCAGAAGCCACGTACCCTGAACTTGAAAAGTTCTGAGGACTTAGTTGACTGGCTAACACAGGACACCCAATCTTGTACAGCCTCCGCTCGGAACCTTGACGCACCATCCTCCTCCAGCTTAGCTTCAGGCACCTCTCAAGATAGCACTCACCCGCCTGCCGCCACCACCAAAACTAGCACCACAGCCGCTTTACTTGGTATGTCAGAGGAGTTATTCACACACCCGTTTGAAGAAATGAGTGATGCGCAACCATTATTGCTAGAGGATGTAGATAACAGGGATATGTCTCAGGCAGGCAGCATTAAACACATGCAGGTACGGTGCGATGATGATGATGTTGTACCCGCTGCTGCTTCCTTTTCTGAGTTGTCAGATACAAGCGAAGCGGTTGATGATGACGATGCGTCCATGGATGTCACGTGGGTGCCCGCTCGGCAAGAAGAAGAACAGGGCGAAAGTTCAGATGGGGAGACAGAGAGGAGGAGGAGACGAGTTGGAAGCAGGGGGGGGTCGTCGCAAGGAGCTAGTGGCACAGTCAGACAGCATGCATCGGCACCCGGGGTCAGCCCGACAGCACGCCAATCAACGCATGCTGTGTCCACCACCAGAATGCCGTCATTGCAGAGCTCAGCAGTGTGGCATTTTTTTTGTGTGTCTGCCTCTGACAACAGCGATGCCATTTGCAAAATGTGCCAAAGGAAACTGAGTCGTGGGAGGTCCAACACCCACCTAGGTACAACTGCTTTGCGTAGGCACATGATCTCACATCACAAACGCCTATGGGATCAACACATGAGTACAAGCAGCACGCCTACTCTAAGCCGCCATCCTCCTCCTGGTCCAGCATCTTCAGCCACGTCAACCACTGCTGTCCTTCTTGCCCCCTCTCAACCATCCGCCACTCCGTCTCCCGCCTTGAGCAGTTCCCGCTCATCTGCCCACAGTCATGTGTCTGTCAAGGACATGTTTGAGCGTAAGAAGCCAATGTCACCAAGTCACCCCCTTGCCCAGCGTCTGACAGCTGGCTTGTCCGAACTATTAGCCCGCCAGCTTTTACCATACAATCTGGTTGAGTCTGAGGCGTTCAAAAAATTTGTAGCTATTGGGACACCGCAGTGGAAGGTACTAGGCCGGAATTTCTTTTCACAAAAGGCAATCCCCAACTTGTACTCGATTGTGCAAAAGGAAGTCATGGCATGTCTGGCACACAGTGTTGGGGCAAGGGTCCATCTGACCACTGATACCTGGTCTGCAAAGCATGGTCAGGGCAGGTATATCACCTACACTGCGCATTGGGTAAACCTGCTGACGGCTGACAAGCAAGGAATGCGTGGCATTGCAGAGGAGTTGGTGACACCGCCACGAATTGCAGGCAGTCCTGCTGCCACCTCCTCTACTCCTCCTACTCCATCCTCTTCCATAACCTCCTCGGCTGAGTCCTCTTGTGCCGCTGCTTCTTGCTCCACATCAACGGCACCCCCCCAGCTCCCCAGGTACTATTCCACATCCCGGATACGGCAGTGTCACGCCGTCTTGGGTTTGACTTGCTTGAAAGCAGAGAGTCACACAGGACAAGCACTCCTGTCCGCCCTGAACGCACAGGTGGAAAAGTGGCTGACTCCGCAGCAACTGGATATCGGCAAAGTGGTGTGTGACAACGGAAAAAATTTGATAGCGGCATTGAAGTTGGACAAGTTGACACATGTGCCGTGCATGGCACATGTGTGTAATCTGATCGTACAACGCTTTGTGCATAAGTACACAGGCTTACAGGACGTCCTGAAGCAGGCCAGGAAGGTGTGTGGCCATTTCAGGCATTCCTACACGGCCATGGCTCACTTTGCCGATATCCAGCGGCGAAACAACATGCCAGTGAGGCGCTTGATTTGCGACAGCCCTACACGTTGGAATTCAACACTCCTAATGTTCGACCGCCTGCTCCAACAAGAAAAAGCTGTTAATGAATATTTGTATGACCGGGGTGCTAGGACAGCCTCTGGGGAGCTGGGAATTTTTTTGCCACGTTACTGGACGCTCATGCGCAATGCCTGTAGGCTCATGCGTCCTTTTGAGGAGGTGACAAACCTAGTCAGTCGCAGTTGTGTGTGTGCGCGTGTGTATGGCTGTCTGCCTGTGTGTGTGTGTGTGACAGGGTGAAGATTTCTTGCACGTGGGTGTGACAGGGTGAAGATTTCTTGCACAGGGCGCCCAAAGGCCTAAGGCTGGCCCTGCGCATGGGTCAGTGGCTCTGCACCAGACTTCCCTCCAATTGATCAAAGTTAAAGGATTTCAAGTGGACTGATTACAATTACAGGGCCTCTAAAGAGTCCTGTATTTTTATTTGTCGTCACTACCTTCCCGCGTCGGGAGTCGGTCATTTGCGCCCCTGCTGCCTTCCTTGCATGTGGGAGTTGTTTGTCAGGGATTTGTCAATCCATATCTGCCAAGTGACCCTATGTAGGGGTAACAGTCCCTATTCTGCTCTGTGTCAGTGTGTATCATGGTCTCTGTGGACAGGGAACAGTCTCTATTCTGCTCTGTGTCAGTGTGTATCAGGGGTTTTGAGGACAGGTGTCAATCCATATCTGCCAAGTGACCCTATGTAGGGGGAACAGTCCCTATTCTGCTCTGTGTCAGTGTGTATCAGGGGCTTTAAGGACAGGTGTCAATCCATATCTGCCAAGTGACCCTATGTATATCTGCTGTCAGTACACAGGAAAAGTTTAAATATTTCTTGTTCTACGTTCTCTGCAACTCCACGCACCGACTCATCCAATACGTGAAGATCTGGGGTTTCTCTGACTCTCCTCAGTAGTGTATCAAACAGAGTCTGCACTGTGGTAACACGGACTTCTTCAGGACATAACTCAACTATTTGCAGATAGGCAGTCTGCAGCTTCTCTTTTTCACCTGTTCTCTTCTTTCTCTTATGCGTATTCTTGTCTATATGCAGGTGGTCTCTTGCCTTTCTTTTAACCAATTCGTTCCTTCCATATGGTTTCAAAAGATCTCTGGCATCATTACTTTCAACGCAAATAACGTCATCATAGTTAGTCTCCTCATTATTCACCGGGAAGAGAGTGTTTGCACTGACTACCCACAGCATGCTCTTGCCATTGCCTACTCCACCTTCAACGACAGGGTGCAAGTCCCAAGGAGAAGGATCATTCACTTTATTATCTGTCTTTATTTCACAAGTAGTGCCTGGAACATCCTCATGGGTCACAAGATGTAAATCTGGACTAATGTCAACCCCAGGGTCTGGAAAATCATCAATTTGACATTTTTCGAATAATCCCAGTGGGCTGCCACATTCTTCCTCCTCTGATGGTATTAAAGTTTGCAGAGATTCACTATGGGGTGGTGTCAAGCATTTTGGAGAACAATTAAGCATCTCCATCCCAATACGTTTCAGGTGTCCTATCAGCTCTTCCACCCTATGCGATACTATGGGCAGGCTACCCGTGACGTCATTACTCACGGCCCTATTTCACGCGGACACTCTGTGTCAGTGTGTATCATGGTGTCTGTGGACAGGGAACAGTCTCTATTCTGCTCTGTGTCAGTGTGTATCATGGTCTCTGTGGACGGTGAACAGTCTCTATTCTGCTCTGTGTCAGTGTGTATCAGGGGTTTTGAGGACAGGTGTCAATCCATATCTGCCAAGTGACCCTATGTAGGGGGAACAGTCCCTATTCTGCTCTGTGTCAGTGTGTATCAGGGGTTTTGAGGACAGGTGTCAATCCATATCTGCCAAGTGACCCTATGTAGGGGTAACAGTCCCTATTCTGCTCTGTGTCAGTGTGTATCAGGGGTTTTGAGGACAGGTGTCAATCCATATCTGCCAAGTGACCCTATGTAGGGGTAACAGTCTCTATTCTGCTCTGTGTCAGTGTGTATCAGGGCTGGGCTTTGAGGACAGGTGTCAATGTTAGGTGATTTCTGCCCTTTATGAATTAAAAGCAGACTCTGCATCAACTGTGCAATTTTCCATGGGAGTTTTGCCATGGATCCCCCTCTGGCATGCCACAGTCCAGGTGTTAGTCCCCTTGAAATAACTTTTCCATCACTATTGTGGCCAGAAAGAGTCCCTGTTGTTTTTAAAATTCGCCTGCCCATTGACGTCAATGGCGGTTCGCGCGGTTCGCGCGGTTCGCCGGTTCGCGAACATTTGCGGAAGTTCGCGTTCGCCGTTCGCGAACCGAAAATTTCGGGTTCGCGACAACACTAATTCTAATATGCAGGACGGGATGCAATGATTCCTCACTTTAGGCTGTCCATTAAGTACAGCACTTATATTTCCTCCAGAAATGGAAGCTATACCTGATAGAAGGCTTGTGCATTTGGTTTGGGGCAGAATTGCTATTCGGATGAATTTTAGCAGATAGACGGGTCATCCTAAATTCTGAATTTCAACCCACCACATGGCAGAATCTTAAAGCAAAGAAAATGGACAATGGATAAACTGTAATTAAAAACTAGCAATTTGACAGCAAGTCATTAATTAAATATAGAGGGGTATCTGGCACAGGTGTGGCAAGTGGAGGGGGAGGTGTGGCAAGTGGGAGGGGGGGGATCTATTAAACAAAATAAATTATCCCAATCTTGAAGCCGGACAAAGATCCAGCTAAATTGGTGAATTACCGCCCTATATCTCTCCTCAACAGAGATGTAAAGATCTATGCCTCGATCATAGCAGACCGCATAAAAATTTGTATTCCCGCCTTGATACACCAGGACCAGGCTGGATTAATTCCTGGCAGAGCAGCTTCAGGTGGTCTCAGAAGGATATTGGATGTTCATGATGTTGCATCGAGGAAGAATGTTCCCCTTCTGACCCTGTCACTGGATGCTTAGAAAGCTTTTGACAGGGTCAGATGGGATTTTCTGGGGAATGCATTGAAGTCATATGGCATAATGGGGGCAGTCTATGATGCCATTATGGCGTTATATACTATACCTTCAGCAAGGATGGTAGATCCAGGAATAGATGCAATCTGGTTTATCACGAATGGCACTAGGCAGGGCTGCCACCTGTCCCCTTTGCTTTATGTTTTAACCATCGAACCCCTGGCGGAAGATTGAAGGCAAAATGGAAAAATTAAGGGACTCAGGTTAAAAAAAGTAGAACACAAGATCAATTTATATGCTGACGACGTCATGCTTATGTTGCAGAATCCTAGATCCTCGCTGCCGGAATTGATAAAGATACTAGGTCAGTATAGTGAATACTCAAATTATAAATTAAATACTAATAAGACTACAATAATGACAACTAATATATCTAGTGAAGATCAGCATTATATTAAAATATCTTAGGATTTTGTCTGGGCAAAGGATAATACTATGTTCCTTGGTATTAAAATACCCTCCCCCTCAAAAAATATATAAATAAGACCTTAAAAGAATGGGCTAGTAGGGAGATTTCCTGGATAGGGCGTATAAACACTATTCGCTCATACATTCTGCCCAAATGGAATTATCTTTTTAGAATGCTACCAATACAAGTCTCAATTCCCTGGTTAAAAATGATACAGTCAGCGTTCTCTAAATTCATTTGGAAGGGGAAAAAACCCAGAATAAGTTTACATTTGTTATCTAAGAAAAAAAAAAGATGGGGGTCTTGCTGCCCCAAATATAATAGAATATCACAATGCCTGTATGTTGGCACATGCTGTTAATACCTTAAGTACAGATCAAAAAGACCAAGCCTGGTACCAAATAGAGCAATCTTTAGTAGAGACAGTCTGTCCGCCCTATTTTGGGCAACAAGAAAGGAGAAAAATAAGAGCAAACCAGTATGTCCAGGAAATTCGATTATTATTGACAGTATTTTGAGATACTGGAATAAAATCAAGAAAGACTTTAAAATAGAATACAGACTGTTTCCATTCTTACCCATAGAGGTGATTAAGGGGAATATTGAGGATATTAATATCAGCGGATGGTCACAGAAGGGAATTAAGAATATTCAAGAGATTATAGATAGAAAGGAAATCAAGCCATTCAACCAGCTACAAATAGAGTTCGAGATTGATAACAAGGAGATATTTACAAATTTAAGAATTAAGTTCTATTTGGCGAAATTCTTGGATTTCCAGCTCAATAAAAACTCAAGTAATCTTAAAAAGATTCTGGAAACTCGAGAATTAAAGGCCATATTACTAGATGTTACGAGTTCTTAAAGGACTCTCAGAAGCCCTCTGTCTAGAAATCTAAGATCAAGTGGGAAAAAGATCTACATATTGAAATTACTGAGCAAGATATGATAAGTGCGATAGTTAAGGTCAATAAATCGGTACATTGTCTGAATATAGTAGAGATTTTTTATAAACTCATAAACAGATATGGTCCCAGAAAAAATGGCTAAAATTTATAAAGATCAGAATCATGTTTGTTGGAGATGTAATTATGGGAAAGGAGATTATCTCCATGTATGGTGGCAATGTAAATGTTTAAGCAATACATGGAAGAATATCTATCAACATATTTACAATACCTGCCAGATATACAGTTGCAAGAAAAAGTATGTGAACCCTTTGGAATGATATGGATTTCTGCACAAATTGGTCATAAAATGTGATCTGATCATCATTTAAGTCACAACAATAGACAATCACAGTCTGCTTAAACTAATAACACACAAAGAATGAAATGTTGCCATGTTTTTATTGAACACACCATGTAAACATTCACAGTGCAGGTGGAAAAAGTATGTGAACCCTTGGATTTAATAACTGGTTGAACCTCCTTTGGCAGCAATAACTTCAACCAAACGTTTCCTGTAGTTGCAGATCAGACGTGCACAACGGTCAGGAGTAATTCTTGACCATTCCTCTTTACAGAACTGTTTAAGTTCAGCAATATTCTTGGGATGTCTGGTGTGAATCGTTGAGGTCAGGACTCTGACTGGGCCACTTCAGAAGGTGTATTTTCTTCTGTTTAAGCCATTCTGTTGTTTATTTACTTCTATGCTTTGGATCATTGTCCTGTTGCAACACCCATCTTCTGTTAAGCTTCAGCCGGTAGACAGATGGCCTTAAGTTCTCCTTCAAAATGTCTTGATAAACTTGGGAATTCATTTTTCCTTCGATGATAGCAATCCATCCAGGCCCTGACGCAGCAAAGCAGCCCAAAACCATGATGCCCCCACCACCATACTTCACAGTTGGGATGAGGTTTTGATGTTGTTGTGCTGTGCCTCTTTTTCATCTGTCCACAGAATATTTTGCCAGTACTGCTGTGGAACCATCCAGGTGCTCTTGTGCAAACTGTAAACGTGCAGCAATGTTTTGTTTGGACAGCAGTGGCTTCCTCTGTGGTATCCTCCCATGAAAGCCATTCTTGTTTAGTGTTTTACGTATTGTAGATTCGCTAACAGGGATGTTAGCATTTGCCAGTGACTTTTGTAAGTCTTTAGCTGACACTCTAGGATTCTTCTTCACCTCATTGAGCAGTCTGCACTCAGTCATCTTTACAGGACAGCCACTCCTAGGGAGAGTAGCAGCAGTGCTGAACTTTCTCCATTTATAGACAATTTGTCTTACCGTGAACTGATGAACAGCAAGGCTTTTGGAGATACTTTTAGAACCCTTTCCAGCTTTATGCAAGTCAACAATTCTTAATCGCAGGTCTTCTGATGCGAGGCATCATTCACATCAGGCAATGCTTCTTGTGAACAGTAAACCCAAAACTGGTGTGTGTTTTTTCTATAGGGCAGGGCAGCTGTAACCAACACCTCCAATCTCATCTCATTGATTGGACTCCAGTTGGCTGACGTCTCACTCCAATTAGCTCTTGGAGATGTCATTAGATGTCATTAGTCTAGACTTTTTCCACCTGCACTGTGAATGTTTACATGGTGTGTTCAATAAAAACATGGCAACATTTCATTCTTTGTGTGTTATTAGTTTAAGCAGACTGTGATTGTCTATTCAAAAGATTGGAAATAGGTCGCGCTGCAGTAACAATGTATAGTGGTAATATACTCACATATATTATTATATATTGTACTCACATAAAATGTAAAAGGCAAGAAGATGAATTAAAAATAGTCCTAATACTTAGTAAACTTCTATAGGGTCCAGTTGACCTGTAGAGACTTGAATATGTAATGAGTGCAATAGGGTATTATTATTATTATTATTGCCATTTATATAGCGCCAACAGATTCCGTAGCGCTTTACAATTTTATGAGAGGGGATTTAACTATAAATAGGACAATTATAAATAAACTTACAGGAACAATAGGTTGAAGAGGACCCTGCTCAATCAAGCTTACATTCTATAGGAGGTAGGGTGTAAAACACATTAGGACAGGAATTTGCAATCAAATAAGGTGGGCTGCCCTTTAGGAGAGGGCAAGAGACAGGTATGTGAGGTATTGGTTAGTCTTGGAGGCCATAAGCTTTCCTAAAGAGATGGGTTTTAAGGCACTTCTTAAAAGATGCAAGACTAGGGGAGAGTCTGATGGCGGTAGGCAGGCTATTTCATAGGAAGGGAGCCGCCCGCGAGAAGTCCTGCAAGCGCGAGTTGGCCATACGGGTGCAGACAACGGACAGGAGGTGGTCACGGGCAGAGCGGAGAGACCGAGAAGGGACATACCTATGGATCTGTGAGGAGATATAAGAGGGGCTAGAGTTGTTCTGTGCTTTATAGGTGTGAGTTAGCACCTTGAATTGACTCCTATAGCATACAGGAAGCCAATGTAAGGACTGGCAGAGGGGTGATTTGTGAGAGAAACGACTAGAGAGGAAAATCAGTCTAGCAGCAGCGTTCATTACGGACTGTAGGGGTGCAGTACGGCTTTTGGGAAGACCAATCAGGAGAGGGTTACAATAATCTATGCGGGAAATTACTAGAGCATGGACATGCTCCTTGGTAGTATCTGTGCAAGAAAGGGGCGTATGCGGGCTATGTTTTTAAGATGGAATATACAGGATTTGGCAACATGCTGGATGTGAGGCTCAAAGGGGAGACCAGAGTCAATTATGACGCCAAGACAGCGCGCTTGCAAGGATGGACTGATGTTGGTACCACATACTTGAAGGGAGAGCGAAAGAGGAGGATCAGTATTAGGAGGAGGAAAGACAAGGAGCTCAGTTTTTGAGAGATTGAGTTTCAGAAAGCGGGAGGACATCCAGTCAGAGATGGAAGAAAGGCAAGCAGTGACACGTTGCAGGACGGCAGGGGAGAGGTCCGGGGAAGAGAGATATAGCTGGGTGTCATCAGCGTACAGGTGGTAGTGGAATCCAAAAGAGGTAATAAGTTTGCCAAGAGAGACAGTATAAAGAGAAAATTGAAGGGGACCAAGGACGGAGCCTTGGGGGACTCCAACCGAGACAGGGCGAGGGGAGGAGGTATCATTAGAAAAAGAGACACTGGGAGAGATAAGAGGAAAACCACGAGAGGACAGAGTCACAGAGACCAAGCGATTGAAGAGTTTGAAGAAGGAGAGCATGATCAACGGTGTCAAAGGCCGCTGAGAGGTCAAGAAGAATTAGTATGGAGTAGTGGCCTTTGGATTTAGCTGCGATTAGGTCGTTAGTAACTTTGATAAGGGCAGTCTCTGTAGAGTGGAGAGGGCGGAAGCCAGATTGAAGGGGGTCAAGGAGAGAGTTGGAATTGAGGAAATGAGACACACGGGTAAAGACAAGTCTTTCCAGAAGCTTTGAGGAAAAAGGGAGCAGGGATATGGGACAGTAGTTAGAGAGGGTGGATGGGTCGAGGGATGTTTTTTTTAGTATAGGTACTATAGTGGCATGTTTAAGGTCAGCAGGGACGATGCCAGAAGAGAGTGAGCAGTTGAAAATGTGTGTTAGAGAAGGCACGAGACAAGTGGAGAGAGATCTGATAAGGTGAGATGGGACAGGATCGAGCGGGCAAGTGGTGGGGCGAGAGGAGCAAAGAAGAGCAGCCACCTCTTGGTCAGTAGCTGGGGAGAATGTCTGAAGGGTAGGAAAGGCATGATCTATGTGTGATTGAGAAACAGAAAGGCAAGGAGGGGAGAATTCTTTCCTTAGCTGTTCGATCTTGTCAGTGAAGTAACATGCAAAGTTATCAGCAGTTAGTTTTGGGGGTGGCCACAGCAGGGCGAAGAAGAGAATTAAAGGTTGCAAAGAGATGCCTGGGGTTGCGGGAACATGAACTAATGAGAGAGGAAAAATAGGACTGTTTGGCAAGGGCAAGGGCTGCACTGTATGAACACAATATGAATCTATAATGGAGAAAGTCTGATTGGGTACGATACTTCCTCCAGGAGCGTTCAGCACAACGGAAGCATCTTTGCAGGTAGTGCATTGATTTAGTATGCCATGGTTGGGGGCGGGTCCTCCTTGAAGTGCTTGTTTGGAGTGGCGCTGCAGTGTTCAAGGCAGATGTAAGAGTAGAGTTATATATGTAGATGGCCAGTGAAGGACAGGAGAGGGAAGGGATGCACAGCAGTTGTGAATCAATGTCAGCTGACAACTGTTGGAGATCAAGAGAATTAAGGTCCCTCCTTAGTTGAGGGGGGTTAGGCTGAGGTTGTTGGGTGAGGGGGTACGCAAGAGCAAATGATAAGAGATTAGATACTGTACATGCATAAGTGAAGATTAGGTCAAGGGTATTGCCAGCTACATGGGTGGGAGAATTTGCCCACTGCGATAGCCCGAGGGAGGAAGTAAATGAAAGTAATTTAGTGGATGCAGAGGTCAAAGGTGGGTTTATAGGAATATTGAAGTCCCCGAGAATTAGGGATGGAATGTTAGAAGAGAGGAAATAGGGTAGCCAGGCAGCAAAGTGGTCAAGGAAGAGAAGAGGGGAACCAGGGGGACGGTAAATAACAGTAATGTTAGCAGTGAAGGGTTTGAAAAGTCAAATTGAGTGTAATTCAAATGATGGGAAAGAGAGGGAAGGGGGGGTGGGAAGAGGTTTAAAAGAGCAGTAAGGGGAGAGGAGAAACCCAACACCACCACCTTTACATTCAGAGTTTCTTGGGTTGTTGGTAAGTTGGAGACCACCGAAGGACAAAGATGCAGGGGTGGCAGTGTCAGAGGGGGAAAGCCAGGTTTCTGTTAAGGCTAGTAAATCTATTGAACGAGAGATGAAGAAGTCATGGAGAGTAGTGGATTTAGTTATATTGCAAACAGAGCGTGCGTTCCAGAGGGCAGTATTGAAGGAGGATTTAGAGGAACATGAGATGGGTATGAGATTAGTGTGGATCCTTGGGTTAGTATGTGCTGAGTTTGTTGAGAGGGGACCGGGGTTTGGAGAGACATCACCAGCTTCTAGGAGCAGAAGGATAGAAAGTAAGTGAAGGTGGGAGTAGGATTTGAAAGTTTTGTAGGAGGGTATGTATGTAGAGGATTTGGGAGGAGTTGGTGGAGATAAGCTGGAAAGGTATGTGTAGAGTGCATGGGATGAATAGAGAGGGGAGGGGAGTAAGGTGGAAGTAATGATGATGGTGTTGCCAGAGACAGGTGAGTGAAAGGATAGGGATATTTTAGTGATGAGAGAAGTTAGTGTTACAGTGAAAAATAGAAGGGAGAACATTAGAGAAAATGTGTATTATATAGATATGTAGATCATATATACAAACACACACAAATATCAATGAGTGTTTAAACCATTGTAAGGATTCAGTGTGTTAAATGATTTCAGGTGAGGAGAGGTTTAGTGACTTGATTGGTGTGTTAAGGGAACCAGCTGATGTGCACTATTTATAAGTAAGTTGATGACCGTGGGGTGGGCAATCTTAGAGAGATGATACCTCTGCTCTGAAGATTCAGCAGGACTTGGTTGCTTGGGAGTGCTGGGTGTTAATGCTGTTTTAAGGGGCCCAGTCTGAAATATAAGGTCTGAGGTTAGAAAAAAAAAAGAAATAAAACACACTATTATGGGTGGGGAGACATGGGGCTATTGAGGTAATTAATTAGAGATGAAAAACTAAAAGGAGAGAACATTTGGGACAAAAAATATAGGAAGGATCAGATAGGTGAAAGTCATAAACCATGAACATAAATTTACTAGACTAGAGAGTAGTAACACTAGCTAAACAAACAATTAACAAAGAGTCTTAGAGAATGAACATAAAATAACATGATCATACCAGCTTTAAGAAAAACAAAAACAGAAGATCAGGATGGGAGATATAGTTATCAATTAAGTAGTGATAGTATAGGGAGGGAGATGGAATAGAACACAATTTTACAATAGGAGTTTAAAGGAAACAGTAATACAGGAATGCTTGAGTAGATCTTCCAGAGATGATACCTCTGCTCTGAAGATTCAGCAGGACTTGGTTGCTTGGGAGTGCTGGGTGTTAATGCCGTTTTAATGGGCCAAGTCTCTGCTCTGAAGATTCAGCAGGACTTGTTTGTTTGGGAGTGCTGGGTGTTAATGCTGTTTTAACCCCTTAACACCGCAGCCAAATGTACAAGTTGTGAACGAAACAAAACGTAAACAAAACCTGGCATTTGCGCTATATGTCTGTCCAACCGTAATTCACCTCTTTCATATTAAATGCACCCCCCCTTATTATATATCATTTTATTCAGGGGAAACAGGGCTTTCATTTAATATCAAATATTTAGCTATGAAACATAATTTAATATGAAAAAAATGGGAGAAAATAAGATTTTTTTTGATTTTTTTCGTTCTTCATGACATTTTAACTGTCAATGTCATAATACTGTTTGCTTTTACTGCAATAAAATACACATATTTGTATTCAGCAAAGTCTCACGTGTAAAACAGTACCCCCTATGTACAGGTTTTATGGTGTTTTGGGAAGTTACAGGGTCAAATATAGCGTGTTACATTTGAAATTGAAATTCGCCAGATTGGTTACGTTGCCTTTGAGACTGTATAGTAGCCCAGGAAATACATTTACACCCATAATGGCATACCATTTGCAATAGTAGACGACCCAAGGTATTGCAAATAAGCGATGTCCAGTCTTTTTTAGTAGCCATTTGGTCACAAACACTGGCCAAAGTTAGCGTTTGTATTTGTTTGTGTGTGAAAAATGCAAAAAACGCCAATTTTGGCCAGTGTTTGTGACTAAGTGGCTACTAAAAAAGACTGGACATACCCCATTTGCAATACCTTTGGTTGTCTACTATTGCAAATGGTATGCCATCATAGGGGTAATTTTCATTCTTGGGCTACCATAGGGTCATAAAGGCAACGTAAGCAATCTGGCGAATTTTAATGTGAAAAAAATTAAACACAAGCCTTATATTTGACGCTGTAATTTTTGAAAACACCATAAAACCTGTACATGAGGGGTACTGTTGTACTCAGGAGACTTCGCTGAACACAAATATTTGTGTTTCAAAACAGTAAAAAGTATTGCAGCAATAATATCGTCCCTGTAAGTGCTGTTTGTGCGTGAAAAATGCAAAAAATGTCACTTTTACTGGCGATATCATGGTTGTAATACATTTTACTGTTTTGAAACACTAATATTTGTGTTCAGCGAAGTCTCCCGAGTAAAACAGTACCCCCCATGTACAGGTTTTATGGTGTCTTGGAAAGTTATAGGGTTAAATATAGTGCTAGCAAACTAAATTCCCTATACTTTCGGCATGGGTGGTCAGGCAGGTCCCGCTAATTGTAATTAATTAGGATACCTAATTATGTAAAATTATTACATAAATATATGTGTAGAATTAATATATGTATATATATACATATGTGTATATATACGTATATATATATATATTTTTTTAAATATTTTTATTTATATATAGGTATATATATAGTGATATATACGTATATATTTATGTATATAGATATATATATTATTTCATTATAAGTGTATTTTGATATAAATATATATATTAATATCAGAATACAGTTAGAACGAAATAAAACACATCTATATATTTTTTAATATTTTATTTTTAATTATTTTTTTTATTTAATTTTTTTACGTATTTACATATTTTTTTTTTATATTATTTATAAATATATATATAACAATAATTATATATATATTTAATCAGTATCAGTCTACGTGTAATTTGATATTAATATATATATATAATTATATATATATTAATATTAAAATACACCTAGACGGTGTATGTGTATGTGTGTATATGTGTATATATATACTTAGATCATATATATATATAATAATATATATATAATAATATAATATAATATATATATATATGATCTAAGTATATAATTTATTTATTTTTACACTGTTTTAAAACATTTTTATTTGATTTTCAGCCAGCAGGGGGACCAACTGTCATTACAGTTGGTCCCCCTGCTGGCAATGCAGCAGGCAGCTATACCGGCCATGTGATTGTGAGGTCCTCGCAAGGACCTCACTCTCACATGGCCGGGAGGGCTCCTGGAGGGCGGACGTGCCGCGGGGGGCTCCCTGGGAGTCCCCCGAACCGCGATCGCCGGCGTGGGACCGCCAGCGACCGGGTAAGTTACTAAAAACCGGAGGGCGTACTATTACGTCCGGCGGCGTTTAGAGCCGCTTTTAAAAGGACGTAATAGTACGCCCTCCGGTCTTAAGGGGTTAATGGGCCAAGTCTCTGCTCTGAAGATTCAGCAGGACTTGTTTGTTTGGGAGTGCTGGGTGTTAAAGCTGTTTTAAGGGGCCCAGTCTATGCTCTGAAGATTCAGCAGGACTTGGTTGCTTGGGAGTGCTGGGTGTTAATGCTGGGTGTACTGATCTACTGGAGTCTACTGGAGTCTACTGGAGTCCATGGGAGCATGGACTAGCTCAAGTATTTCTGGCATTCAGTGGCATCGATCCCCCACTGGTAGGATATAGGTGTTGTTGATCTGAAGAGCTCCTCAGTGTGTAGAGAGATAAAAGCCAAATATAGTGCTCACTTTTAGAGCCAAATGGGAATTTCACCTTGGATTATTAGACCATGTTATGCATCTGCAAGAAAGGTCAGAGACTTGAAACACTGCTGCAGGTCTAAACTGAAACCTGTGATTGTCTATTGTTGTGACTTAGATGATGATCAGATCACATTTTATGACCAATTTGTGCAGAAATCCATATCATTCCAAAGTTCACATACTTTTTCTTGCAACTGTATATACCTTTCACACCACAGAGCTTTTTGTTACATCAGGGATGGCCCTCTATGCCTAGTGAAAAAAGCATGTTAATAAAACACATTTTAATGGCAGCTAAGATCGTTCTAGCTAGGCATTGGAAAAGCAATAAAGTGTTACAGTGAGCTGAAATTAAAAAAACAAGTAACATACCAATGCAAAATGGAAATTGGAACAATTCAAGGAAACTCTGTCGGTTTAAGGAAAATTAGTAGGTGGAAAAATATAGTTGATAAGTTTATGGTTAGTAATGAAGGTTTATAATATAGAAGGTTTCTGATGCCCCCAGTGTGTGTTTGACTTCGGAAAGAAACTAGCGAAAGATGCACCCATTTGGTAAGTAAATGCATAAATGGCTAAAATAATGCTAGTTCCTCAGGACTGTATGTGTGTTTCAGTGTGAATGTTGTTTGGTGATACCTCAGTTCTGCTACTCATGTAATTTATAGATACTGTAATCCTACTGCAGTTTATTTTAGCTCTGCAATATATGGATTTTTATGTGTACGTATTTAAAGCTATATGAAGCAATGTCTGTATTAATGCACTTTATAGACATTTGTTTTAATGGAAACACATTTAATTGTATATTTGTATCGCTCATTGAGGTATTGTACGTATTTTTGATAATTGTAAAAAAAATTTTGGAAAAATAAAAATATATTAAAAAAATAAATAAATAAAAAAAATGAGGTGATATGCCAATGTTTCATTCAGCCTCCACCTATGAGCAACTGGTGGAGGTAATTCATTAAATAATGAAGTTGGGGAACATCCTAGTATCCCCAAGCCCTCATCAAATAATGGAGTATGGTGGACATGCAGGTTTTTGATTCGGGGATAATAATGACAATAGGGCTGAGGTAGACATATTATTGTGGTCATGTCCTGGGTCCCTTGAGTTTGTAAGCCCCTTGCCAAACAATTAAAAATATTTTACCTACCAGACTTATCCTAATAATTGTGAGGGAAATCCAATACATCTAATACATAAACATTAGATGCCCAGGCAGTAGTTTTTAATTACAGTGAGTAGTCACTCACTGCAGACGTTTCCCTAGACATTCCCTCTCCTGCTGCTCAAAGACGTGTGAAACATAAGGGAGATTTTAGCATCCTTTCTACTAATATGTAGGTCATTCTGACCCCCGTCGGCTCTTTTCTAGTGTTTTTTTTTTTAACATTTTCAGTTCATCCAGAGGATTTCCTCTGGGAAAGTGATTAGGAGAAACTGAAACAGCAGATAATTTGGTTGGCCGAATGAAAAAAAAAAAAAGAGGGAAATTAATTTAAATTAATCAATTTTTTTGCCATGCACAAGTCCTGTTAGTCCCAAAACAATATTCTTAGCATTGGGCAGTTCGTTTATTTTACATGTTTAACTTTGGTTTGAAGAAAAAAAACATATTTATTGTTAAAAGTTAAAACACCGTACAATTGCATTTTGCACTTTATTTGGGAACTGTCACTTCTCTGAAATGTATTCCATCGAATAAAACATTAAAAATCCTATAAGTTGTTTTAATCTTTTATTAATGAGATGTGTAAACATCACATCCCGGTTCAGACAAGACACAGTCACAGCAAACATTGTACACAATGAGGAGAAACATTAATAATATCAAATTATAATCCAGGAAAGGTACATTAGCTTTTTGCTTATTTCCTAATAAGATAGCTGAATGTATAATTAGGTAGAGTAGAAACATGCAGCATCATATAAGGGATATGCAGAATACATTTCTCTGAGTATAAGGGGCATGAAATTTTTACCCCACAAAAAAACACCAGGCATTATATGTCAGAGATATCTATGGTATACTCCTTTGTGTAAATTAATAAAGGAAAGTGATGGGTTAATAGATCACATTCCACCAAATATTTAACAATAGCCATGGTTCTGAGATTGTTGGCCATTCGGCAGAAACACCATACGTACAGAAAGGGATCTGAGAGAGAAAAGGAGGACACTGTTCAATAGGGGGCATGTGAGCTCTTGCACAGCTTGATCTGCTGCTAATGTCTTGGTGCCAGATACGGTAGGACATGTTCAGAGGTCTTGTGGAGTCCATGCCTCAATGTATCAGAGCAGTTTTGGGAGCACAAGGGGGGATTTAGATGATATTAGGCAGGCGGTTTTAATATTGTGGCTAATCAGTGTATATATGTAAATTAAACAAGGTTTCCATTTATTCTCTTTATTTGCAATGTTTACCCTGGATTTATCTTGTCTCAACTGGATTACGATGTCATTTACTAAATCTTTAGTAAAAATTTTAAAGAAAACAGAGCGTCTCGTGATAAAGATTAGCACAAGCTATGGGTGATTTTCAAGGTTTTATTGAGTGTCGTTAATTCCAGACAAGTGACAGTTTCCCTTTAATGCTTTTTATCAAAATAAAAATACTGCGTATGTACCTCTCCGTAGGAATTTTATTTACTATAATGAACAGCCAGAAAACTTCCCAAATAAACCCCTTCTCATTGTGAAGTATTCCCCACCAAACAATGCGTCGGACTCGGAGATAAAGTACTCAACTTGTCATGATATCATTCACAACACATTTATATGCAGGGCCATGGCTTCCTCTTTTACTTCCACTTAGTTCTGATGTTAAGTTTTATATATTTTATATCTCCCTTCTTGATTATTTGTTCTAGTGTCCAGATTGTGTATTGAGTGTAAAATATAGAGGGCTGTATTGTCTGCACACTTTTTGCATGTTAGTAGTAGTGTACAGCTACACAAGTCATCAAACTAACTTTTGACAGGTGCCCCGCCCCTTTTTAGTAAACCACGCCCACTGCGCAATATAACCCCGCCCAGTGCGCATTGTTGTGTGATCCGCCCCTTTTTGACTAAACCACGCCCATGACACCTTATGGGCCCCGCCCCTAATACATTTTTATTTTGTCAGGTGCCCCACCCCTATTTATTAAACCACGCCTGTTGCGCAATATGACCCGCCCATTGCGCGACGATGTGTGTACCGCCCCTTCTTTACTAAACCATGGCACTAAACCACAACCATGGCACATTACGTCCCCAGTGCTATTTTTGACGTAGTAACGGCCATTTTTATGAGTCCACACACACGGCGTGTTATGACCACGCCCATGATCTTTATTACATATTAGCGAACATTTTAATGAAGCCACATCACGGGGTGTTATAGACACGATACAATGTTCATAGAGTGTGCCACCATATGGTTGTATGAGGTATTACATTCTTTGATTGGATTTTTTACATTTATTTTTAATTTCATTTAGAGGAAGGATATTGCTGAGTAAAGGGATTGTGTCTGGGCATGTTTTTGAAAGATGTGTCTGGGATCTTTTTTAACCCCTTAAGGACACAGGACATGTGTGACATGTCATGATTCCCTTTTATTCCAGAAGTTTGGTCCTTAAGGGGTTAAAGTATAGAACAAACACAGAGGACAGATTTATATAAATCGGATAAATAAATAAATGCCAAATTAACTCATATAGCAATGTTTATTAGACAAAAAAAAAGTCAATGCAATATTCACAGGAAAAACAATAATACAATATCCGCAGGAAAAGCTATAATACAATATATGTAGGAAAAGCAATAATCATCAAATGTATTAGTCAGAAAAGCAAGGAATAAACATCACAAATTCAACCAATCAGCAGGATGCTTTAGTATACGTGGGCGCTTCTTAGGTAGCAAATAGCCGTGAGATGTAGTTAATCCCGGGGTGCTAAAAGAAATATTTGGTAACGATTGTCTCTTTTGAAAATGGGGTGTTATGTCCCGAGTCTCACTTGGAAGGCTCTGCAATTTCAATCGTTCCAAATATTGCTGAGTAAAGGGGATGTGTCTGGGCATGTTTTTGAAAGATGTGTCTGGGATATTTTTTGAATGCATAGAACAAACACAGAGGACAGATTTATATAAATCGGAGAAATAAATAAATGCCAAATTAACTTATGTAACAATATTACTAGACACGTGTGGCAATGCAATCAGATCTAAAACCAAAAGTGTTTAGATGAGCAATGACAGACAGATGGCATTTACAACCAAGACAGGGGTTCCCAGGATGACAGCCGTAACAGAATCAACAACTTAAATGTTTTCCTTAAACACATGGGACAGTATGACTATTGACAGACAGCCGGCATTTACAACCCAGGGGTGGGGTCTCATGGTGACAGCTGTAACAAGATAACCAACTGAATAGTATTCTTTAATCATGATGCCCAACAGCAATAATATATCAGCATTAAAATCAATATATTACACACCAAGAGAATCAGGTAGCTACAGCGGTATTGATAAATTCTATAACTCAATTAAAAAACATAACATAAAAAGAACAGTTGTTAAAGAATGGTTGGCAGATCAGGACACTTACACGTTACACAGGCCAGCAAGACGACGATTTGAACGCAATAAGATTTGCGTCTCTAATATTGACGAACAATGGCAAGCTGATCTTGTCTCAATGATTGACTTTGCTAAGCAAAATGATGGTATAAAATATATACTGACCGTCATAGATGTGCTGTCAAAATATGCATGGGCTGTGGCTTTGAAGAATAAATCAGGAAAAAACGTTGCTGCTGCTTTTCAGAATATTTTCAGGTCGGGACGTGTACCTCAAAAGTTGCAAACAGACAAAGGCAAAGAATTCCTGAACAAGAGTGTAAAAACAGTCCTAAAAAAATGTGAGGTTATACACTTTACAACCAATAATATGGTGAAGGCCGCTATTGTCGAGCGTTTTAACAGAACATTGAAAACTAAAATGTGGCGCTATTTTACAGCACGCAATACATACCGCTATGTAGATGTTCTGGATGATCTGATATATAGCTACAACCACACAGTACACAGAACAATACGGTGCGCTCCTGCAGCGGTGACGCAGAAAAACACACGCACGGTGTGGAAAAACATTTACGGGGAGTATTTCAATCATAAAAGGATTAAACCAGCGCTGAAAATTGGAGACCAAGTCAGGATATCAAAGTATAAAGACATTTTCAGTAAAGGGTATGAGCAGACCTTCACTGATGAAATATTTGTAGTGGACTCATTAAATACCAAAGGTATAAAACCACTCTATATGTTAAAAGATTGTAACGGCGATTTAATTGAGGGATCATTCTACGCTGAAGAAATACAGAAAATACCTCCAAATCACAATCGTATTTACAGAATTGAAAAAGTTTTAAGACAGAAGAGCGACAAAGGTAAAATATTGTACTACGTTAAATGGTTAGGTTACCCAGCGTCATGCAATAGTTGGATTGACAAAAAGCAGTTAACCACCCTCTAAACAACAACACGACTATGGAGGACACAGCATTTTACGTAACACTGCCTAGTAACGCATCGCACGAAATATACCCTCAAAACGAAATATCCAATTATACGACAAAACTATCCAAGCCGATTATCTTAAAAGGTGAATGGGAAGTTGGTTTAACAGAAATACAATATCCCCATACATGGAACACTTTTGAAACCGCTGAAGGCTACATATATGTTGGTTTAGCCGGCGGACCCCTAAAACAGCTGAACGTAAAATCAGGGTATTATGATGATGTTCAGAAGCTGGTTCGGAATATTAACAAGATTATTGCCGCGAATAATGATCTGCCGGTGGATATTAAACTGGAATATGACGTTTTGGAGCGCTATGTACATGTTGTCGGCCGTGATACATTTATAGCCAGCGACAAATTGACTCATATACTTGGAATTGACTCTAATCATTTTGATAGAACTATTTCAGGAACTATTTGTGCAGATATAAAAAGCAGTTTTTATACCCTGTTTGTATACACAGATATAATAGAGCATCAGCGGGTGGGTGATAGCTTTGTACCGCTGTTACGGTCCGTTGAAATTACAGGTAATAACAATGAGATTATAACTCAGAAGTACATCAAACCGGATTACTTACCAGTAAGTAAGCATCATTTCGATACTATCACAATAGAGATAAAGAACGACCAAAATAGAAACGTCTCATTCAAGTACGGAAAGTCTATCGTTAAGCTTCACTTTCGCCCCCGTCGCAGCGTCTACTACTAGCAAAACAAACATGGTTGCTGTTAAAATCTATGGCGAACCACACATTTACAGTAATTATTATAAGACACAGGCTGGTCAGGGACTGCCGGGATTTCATGGTAGTACGTATATGTACGGTCGTGGTTTAGGGGGCATATTTAGAAGCTTATTCCGGAGAGCCGTACCATTGTTCAGGCGCGGTTTAGAATTGGTGAAACCACACGTGAAAACAGCGGCTAGGAACATTGCAAAGGATGTTGTGGGTAGAGTTTCAACGGCTGCGATGAATAAAATAGTGGGTGAACCCCAGGACGGCTCTGGTTTAGTATACATAGGTACAAATAATCCTAAAAGGAAACGGAAACGATCAGGAGTATTTCCTGCAAGTACAACGTACACCCGCAACAAAAAGGCTTGCACTCCTGCTAGAAAGAAGAGAAGAGTATCACGAAGGAACGCTAACAACATATTTTGAACAGCTGACATGTCATTTATACTGCATCCGTAGAATGCGCCAAATCAGAACTGGATCTTTTTGAAATAAAGCCTACTCAGACCAGCATAGAAAAAAGCCTGTATGTGGAAGTACAACCGTTGGCCGCCATTTCGGAAACTTCACCACTCGAATTCTACATAGCATGAAGCGGTGAACATTATTTCGATTTGAATAACACGCTGTTGTACATTACGTGTAAAATTGTTAAAAATGACAATACGCCGATTGCAGATGGAGCACGAGTGAGTCTAATCAACTACCCGATAGCGACACTGTTTAATCAGCTAGATGTTACACTCGGGGATAGGCTGATATCACAATCTAATAATCTCTACGCTTACCGAGCCTACATTGAAACACTGCTCAATTACAGCGCTGATGCTTTATCAACTCAGTTTACAGCCGGATTATTTTACAAGGATACTGCGGGAAAACATCAAGACAGAGTTTTGGATGGTGACAACACAGGATTTACAAAGCGGGCACATATGACAGCACGCAGTAAAACTGTTGAATTACTTGGACATCTACATAGTGATCTATTTTTTCAGGACAAACTAATACTGAACGGTCTGGATTTGAAAATAAAGCTTACCAGAAATAAAGACACGTTTTGTTTAATGTCCGCAGACGCTGAACCGTATAAACTTCAAATTCTAAATGCATCTCTGTTTGTTAAAAGAGTCCAGATATCCCCGGCAGTGCGAATAGGTCACGCGCAAGGCCTTCTAACAGGCAACGCTAAATATGCCATAGAGCGCGCTAGTATGAAAGTGTTCAGCGTACCCACAGGCAGTCGTGTTTGCAATCAGGAAAATATATTCTTGGGACAGATTCCAAAGCTGGTCATTTTAGCATTTGTCGACAATGAAGCTTTTTCAGGCGCTTATGACAGAAATCCCTTGTGTTTCAAACACCATAATGTGAATTTTGCGGCACTCTATCTGGATAGTGAACAAATACCTGCAAAGCCTTTTCAACCTGATTTTGAACATTCTAACGCAGTGCGTGAATATATGTCATTTTTATTATTGGCACAGAAGAATTGTGGTGATTCTGGAATTATAATTAACAGAGAAGAATTTGTGGCCGGATATACATTATTCGCCTTTGATCTATCACCTGATCAGGAATGCAGTAGCCATTTTTCACTCATTCGTAGCGGTAACCTAAGGGCGGAAATACGTTTTTCGAGGGCCCTGGAACGCACTGTAAATTTGCTTGTCTATGGACTGTTTGAAAACATTATTGAAATTAATCAAAGACGGGAGGTTCTTTATGATTTTCTCTAAAACCTAACCATGAACACCTTAGAAATAACGCATATTTTACGCAGCGACCCATATTCCAGAGGTATATTCGTTGGTGTGTTCCCGTGCGATTTACTACCAACCTCTAAACTGGACAGCGTACCAGCGGCATTCATTATAAATACGGATCCACATACATTATCCGGGGAGCACTGGCTGGCTGTTTATATTGATGATAAGAGACAGGGATATTTTTTTGATTCTTACGGACTAGCACCGACAAGTGAAATATTCCCTAAAGAAATACTGATATTTTTAAAAAGAAATGTTAAACAGATATTCTTTCAAAATGTTCAGTTGCAAAGTACTCTGTCTACAGTGTGTGGGGAGTTCTGTATTTTTTTTATTCATCATATGTGTAAAGGGATTGCTTTTAAAGAGCTTTTAAGCCATTTCACAAGTGAATTAAAACAAAATGATCGTTTAGTATCCCGTTTTGTGTGGCAATATATGCGTGGGTTAAAAAATAGACGTGTTCATAGCGTTCATGTACAGAGATGTACGGCGTGTTATCGTCATTAGTATCTTGTTATGATTTTTCTTGATCTCAATAAAATCAGTTTTGTCTGTTACAATTAGTATGTATATATTTATTACTGATGACCCTCATGCACCTGTCTGACCACATCACAATGACCCTCATGCACCTGTCTGTCCACATTTACACAATGACCATCATACACCTGCCCGAACCCATCAAGAAAACACAAAAAAAAAAAAAAAAAAAAAAGGTATAAAAAGACATGGCTCAAGACTAGGGGTCATAAGGCATCTCCTGGTTACAACTACATAATGAATACCCAAGACACAGATATGGTAAGTAATTCTAAATCATCATTCTTTTATATTTAAAATTGTATGTTTTTTAAAATATGAACGTCTATGGGATTGTTTTATTTCTAACTGTAGGGGACTGTAGTATAGACTGTATGCCATTTGTATTTGTTTTTATTTTCAACAACGTAGGGGTCTATTATATAGAGTCTGCACTGTTTGTTTCCGCGTCTTTCTGTTCTAAAATGTTACGTACTGAACATAGTTAGTAATGTTTTTAATGTATGCAAAATCCTTATCTATGCATTTGCGGGGGTGTTATGCTGTGCTTCTCCGTGCATGTTATAGCATAACATTTTTTTAAATATGCTGTGATGCTACAGCATCAATGGGATTGTTTTATGTCTAACTATAAGGGTCTGTAGTATAGACTGTGTGCCTTATGTTTTTTGCGTTTTATTTTTAACAACGTAAGGGGCTATTATATAGAGTCTGCATTGCTTGTTTCCGTGTCTCTGTGTTCTAAAACGTTACGTACTGAACATAGTAATGATTTTAATGTGGGCAAAATCCTTATCTATGCATTTGCGGGGTCTTATCCGTGTATGTTGTTTAATATATTTGTTATACTGGGGTTATATATATTGTACATATGTGTTATGCTCAGCTTATCCTTGCATGTTATAGCATAACATTTTTAAAATATGCTGTGATGCTACAGCATCATACATATCACTGTGGTTGCTATACATTTCACTGTGGCTGATATGCATTTTACTGTGGCTGTTAGACATCTCACTATGCCTGTTTTGTCAAACAACTGATTGGTGTCATTAATTGTAAAATGCTGTCATAGTGTTCCCGTCATAAGTGTTCAAATACTTTATCGCGTTTCAGGGAAAAATCAGTCCGCCAACGAATGAAAATGGGTTACCCAGAAGGCTCACGGTCGCCTCACAAGGTTGTAAATTTTCTATGTTGATAAGTGTTGTTTAAAAATTCCAAATGTTTATTTTGGAGTCTTTTATGCATAAAATAAACTAAGTCTTATTGTATTTTATTTATTTAGGTCCTTTTAATACTGGAGTATTGGCTGACAGACCCACCAACATACATCCACGTAGACCATTAAAAGCAGGTGTGTGTTTATATAATGTTATATGCTGTTGTATCATACCCGGTTTTATCCCTGTGATAATTATATTTCTATTTATTTTAGAAACATCCATAAAAAGTACAAAAACCTCAGAAGTTTCTGATGCATGTACAGGCATTAGCCGCTTACCAACGGCGGATCACGGTCGTAAGACATACAGCGCGAATGCCGGAGAACGCAGGGACTGCAACCCGCATAAATTAAAACAGGGTAAGTATACGTATGAGTTGGTTTTTATTTGTATATTTATTTACTACATAAATATAGTATTCATATCTGAGGGTCTGTTTTTAGGCTCTGTATGTACATTGATATATTAACATATTCATTTATTTTTTCTATACAGCATCAAAGTTGTCTTTAACCCGGAGCCGCTCTACAAGAGATATTACAGTCACACGTGATGACGAACAACCGTCAACATCTACCTCAGGGGTTTTAAGGCAGCGTCCATCTAGTGCGACATGTGTAGCAAAGGAGCCTCTACAAATACAGTCATTAAACACAACAAAACATACATTTTGGGGTAAGTCAGCTGTCACATCACCAGTCAATGTATCAGGGTGTCGACATTTCACTGTAGCATCAAATATACCTGTGAAACAATCCATTACCCCTGTAAATGTTCCTATACAACCAATCCCTAAGAAAAGTAGAACTGTTTTACAGGATATAACACAAGCCACCAGCAACGATAACAATATACATAGAGGAACTACATCATTGACATCCAGAAATACCTCTGTAAAGGTGCCAACACCACCGCCACCTAAGAAAAGTAGATATGACAGCAAAAACACACACATTTATACAGAGACCACATCACCTCTTGATGTTAGAAAATGTATGTTGTGGTTCACGCGTTCTGCTCCTTTATGGTTTGAAGTCAAGGATGCGGTAGACCATACAATCAATGAAATACTCAAAATAGTGCATAATGCTGCTCTTTTAAAGCAAAGCAGGCCTCTGAGTCTAAAACTTTACGCCGCTAGGCGCCCATTTAGTATTGGCCATTCATTGTTATCCCACGATGGCCGTGACAGTCCATTGGGAATAAGAGGTCTTATACCAAACCATAAATTACCCCGTGACAACGTCGGTGATTTATTACAGTGGTTTTTAAGGGAATTTGGTTTTTGGTTCGCTTTAGAAACCTTTATTGACTCTGTAATTAGTGAGATCCGTAACATTGTTATTGTGACTGATGATGAGCTTAGACAAACTCATTTTTTAAACCGTTTAGAAAGACTTGACCGTGCTACCGATGCCTTTCGTTCAGGTCTAAATTTACTGACCCCCGCGTGACTAGTCATGGTTGGACGGGGTTTATTATCTCAATCCAAAAAATGGACCAGACAGAGACTTGTAGCTAAACGCCGAGCTAGAACCGTAAAACGTGCCATAAATACATTGCGAGGTGCATTACGTTCTCCGATGTCTAGGCAACGCCGTAAGACCCCTTGTGATACAGACAAATGCTTAACCCCTGTGGTACTTCCAGCTGAGGATGGCGTTGACACTCCTGTTACCCCTGTGACACCCCACACAAATGATACTGAAATAGCCCCATCACCTACAGATCTTTCCCCAGAGATACAACAAAGTCCATTTAGTCCTGAGAATATTAACGATTCGCAGGAGCACCCCAAAGTGCAGAACCCCAATGATGAACTAGAGGCTCCTGTATTTTTGGAGCGTGTTGAACAACGCCGCAGAGATATTAACAATTTCAATGCCGTGGAATATTATGAACATTTTCGGTTTGTAAATTTAGACAGAATAACATCGTTTTCAGACGCACTCCAGTCTGTACATGATGCTATTCAAGAGCTTTTAAACAGAATGATGCCTGATATAGGGCCAAGCGATTTTGTTCAATTAAGACTAGATAGCGATGATCTTGGCAGACCGTTACACTCTATTAGACGTTGTAGAGATGAATTGAATGCAGAAACCTTTTTAAACGCAGTGTCAAACTTGGTACAGAGCAATGCTGAAATTATTGGCAGCAGGTCTTTAAGGCTAGTTGTAATCATTGTTAGGAATAGAGTCGGTGGTGTAATGCATCGTAGGCGTCTTCGGTCAACACCCTATAGTTGTATCATTGCCAGGAAAAAGAGGTGGCTTTATGATTTAAACAATGATAATAATAACCTGTGTCTAGCAGCTAGCATTTGTGCCCTTGTGGCTCAGGATAATCCTGCAGACTCTGTGTTGTTGAAGAGAGCCAGGGAAATACATAAAGCTGTAGGTATCCCTGATGATCGTCTGGTTAGTTTTAGCGACATCCCAGCTTTTGAACAACATTTAGGCATTACAATTAAAGTAATGTATCACAATCATGGTTCGTGGCACTATTTTCATTCAGACAAGCCCTGTAAAGATAAAGTTGTGTTTATATACCATGAGGGCGAACATTATTATGGCATTAAAAAAATTAATGCGTTCATTGGGGAATCATACTTCTGTAAGTACTGTCACACACCATTCTCTCACAAAAACAATCATTCCTGCCGGTATTTTTGTAAGGCCTGTCACAGACAGAACTGTGTAGAAGTGAAAGGGGAGATCCCTAGATGTTCCAGTTGTCGCACTTTTTGTCGTTCACAGGAGTGCTTAAAGTTGCACAAAGAGCTCTCCGTATCCGGAAACATAGAGTGCCGTCAGAAAGCTTATTGTGATTCCTGCGGCCGTTACACTGTAATGGCCGAGCATAAGTGTAAAGGTTTCCAATGTCAGGTTTGCTATGACACTGTAGTCACGCTTGATGGCCATGTTTGTTATATGAGAAGATACACCCCAGAAGACCCTACTAACAAATACATTTTTTATGACTTTGAATGTATGCAGGAGACCGGTGTACATATCCCCAACTATATCTATGCTTCAGAGTTAGTAGGGGATAAGTGCTGGGAGTTTGAGGGTACATCGTGCCTAGAGGAGTTTGTAATAACATTTATAAACAAACCCTTTAGTAGCTACACATTCATAGCGCATAATGCAGGTAGGTATGACTCTTACTTTGTGGTGAATCAACTTCTTAAGGAGAAAATAGCTATCGAGTTGTTGGCGCAAGGTGGTAAATTACTTTGTGTGACTGTCGCTGATCTAGGTATCAGATTTATCGATTCTTTAAATTTTCTCCCCATGAAACTAAGTAAATTGCCAAAGGCCCTGGGGTTCGTCGGCTGTAAAGGATATTTTCCACACTTTTTTAACACATCCCAGAATCAGTCCTATATTGGCCCTATGCCTTCGGTAGACTATTATGGTTATGACCAAATGATGTGTGATGATAAAAAGGAGTTTATGGTCTGGTATCAAGAGAACCAACATTGCCAGTTCAATTTTCAAGATGAACTTAAAAAATACTGTATAGATGATGTTAAAATCTTGAAACAGGCCTGTGTCTGCTACAGAGAAAGTGTGATGGAGATGACCAAGAAGGTAAAAACTATTATGGGCCCCGACGGTCCTGAAACCGTCATTAATGATATTGACCCTTTCCAACTCACTACATTAGCGTCTGTGTGCATGGCCATGTACAGATTTAAGTTTTTACCGAAAAATACCATAGCAATTTTACCCTCTGACAATTATCATGCAAATCAGAAACGTTTCTCAACAAAGTCTATACAGTGGTTAATGTATGTTGCACACAAAGAGGGGATCACTATTCAGCACGCTCTACAGGGTGGTGAAAGGGCTGTTGGTAACTATTTTTTGGATGGGTACGCTCTGATTGATGGCCAGCATACAGCTTTTGAATTTCAGGGTTGTTTCTACCACGGTTGCCCAGTTTGTTTTAATGAAAAGGCATTTAACACAGTTACAAAGACTACCTATGCACAATTACACCACAAAACCAATGTTAAAACCCATTTTCTAAAAATGCTGGGTTATGTGGTCCGTGAGATGTGGGAACATGATTGGTCAAACCTGTTAGAAACTGACAAGGATCTACAGGCTTTTCTTATCGATAAAGATTTTCCACAACCGCTGGAGCCTCGTGATGCCCTTTATGGGGGCCGCACAAACGCAATCAAATTGTACCACAAAGCGGCCCCAGGTGAGAGCATACACTATTATGATTTTACCAGTCTATACCCTTACGTCAACAAAACAAAATTATATCCCACGGGTCACCCGGTAATCGTTTATGATAATTTTCAGCCTTTTGAACACTATTTTGGCCTTGCTAAAGTAACAGTGTACCCACCCCGAGGTTTATTTTTCCCTGTTCTACCGGTTAAAATGAATGGCAAACTTATGTTCCCATTATGTCGCACATGCACAGCCAATAACCAAACAACACATTGTGAACATAATGAGGAGGAACGATCTTTGACAGGTACTTGGTGCACTATTGAAATACAACAAGCCCTGATTAAGGGCTACAGGTTGGGAAAAATCTTTGAGATTTGGCACTTTCCTTACTCTTCCGATACCTTATTTGAAAAGTATATAAAGGTGCACCTTAGGGATAAACAGGAATCCTCAGGTTACCCTGAATGGTGTACGACTGATGAAAAAAGACGCCAATACATCGATGCTTATTACGCTAAAGAGGGTATTTTGTTAAGACCAGAGAAAATAGAAGTAAACCCTGCAAAAAGACAGATTGACAAATTGTTTCTTAATTCTTTATGGGGCAAATTTGGTCAGAAACCTAATTTGCAAACCACAAGTCTTGTATCTGATCCTGACAAGCTTTTTGGGTATGTATTTTTACCTGAATATGAGGTGTCTTCTCTGTCATTCATAAATGATGACACAGCCATGCTCAGTTGGAAGTACGCCCAGGGCTGTCACAGTCCGTCTCGCAATACCAATATATTTATTGCATGTTTTACCACCGCCTATGCACGACTTGAACTGTATAATGTTTTAGACCGTCTTAATGAGAGATGTCTCTACCACGACACTGACTCTGTTATTTTTGTTAGTACAGCGGGTGACTGGAATCCACCTCTAGGGGACTATCTAGGCGAGCTGACTAGTGAAATACCCTGTGACACACACATTACAGAGTTTGTATCTGCAGGGCCCAAGACTTATGGTTACAAACTATCGATGGATAAAACATCTCTAAAGGTGAAAGGCATAACGCTTCATGCCAGTAATGCCCAGTTGATTAACTTTGACAGTTTAAAAGACCTGGTGTTGGACTACCCCTTGCACTCAGACCCTGATGAACAGAAAAGAATAGTGGTACGACAGACCTCAATTGTCAGAAATAAACTCCTTTGGCAGATAGAGACGCGACCACTACAGAAAACACAAAAGTGTGTTTATACAAAAAGATATTTGGTCGACAACTTTACCACTCTCCCATTTGGCAAGAGTTAGACCTAATACAGCGAACCACTCAGAGCTCTGAGGCCTCTCGTGAGTCTGTCACTCAGAACCTAGATAATGAGATTATGTCTATTCTTCAAAATAGAGGTGTGTCGGATGATGAGAAGATAAAGAGGTATACCACTATATTGCATAAATACTTGGTACGTGCTAAACAGAGTGAAAGCGAAAAGTTGGGCTTGACACTTTTCTTACCTCCTGGAGAATCCTCAGTACCAAACATCCCTGTAGCACATCCTCATGCTGCTGGAGTCTCTGATGTTTCAGACGCTGTATTTCATGAAGTTGTTAATAATGTAAATGTCCGTTATAAAAAAAATGCTGAATTGTTGTTGAGTAGAATGTCTCAATTTAAGCACATTACCGCTTGGAATGATAAGGGTGAATTTGTTTATAAAAACACTGTTGTACCGGGATCCAGCATACTCGATTTGGTACGTAGTGTTACCCAGAGTCACAATGTTACGGTACGTAAATTACCTCTGGGCTGGGATACTTTTCTTCAGGCTATGGCTGACCTGAACATACCTTCTACAGTTGTGGGCAACACATCAAATAGAGACTATTTGGAACAATTGAAATTGCAGAGACTTCCAAGTGAGACTCGGGACATAACACCCCATTTTCAAAAGAGACAATCGTTACCAAATATTTCTTTTAGCACCCCGGGATTAACTACATCTCACGGCTATTTGCTACCTAAGAAGCGCCCACGTATACTAAAGCATCCTGCTGATTGGTTGAATTTGTGATGTTTATTCCTTGCTTTTCTGACTAATACATTTGATGATTATTGCTTTTCCTACATATATTGTATTATAGCTTTTCCTGCGGATATTGTATTATTGTTTTTCCTGTGAATATTGCATTGACTTTTTTTTTGTCTAATAAACATTGCTATATGAGTTAATTTGGCATTTATTTATTTATCCGATTTATATAAATCTGTCCTCTGTGTTTGTTCTATACTTTAACCCCTTAAGGACCAAACTTCTGGAATAAAAGGGAATCATGACATGTCACACATGTCCTGTGTCCTTAAGGGGTTAAAAAAGATCCCAGACACATCTTTCAAAAACATGCCCAGACACAATCCCTTTACTCAGCAATATCCTTCCTCTAAATGAAATTAAAAATAAATGTAAAAAATCCAATCAAAGAATGTAATACCTCATACAACCATATGGTGGCACACTCTATGAACATTGTATCGTGTCTATAACACCCCGTGATGTGGCTTCATTAAAATGTTCGCTAATATGTAATAAAGATCATGGGCGTGGTCATAACACGCCGTGTGTGTGGACTCATAAAAATGGCCGTTACTACGTCAAAAATAGCACTGGCGACGTAATGTGCCATGGTTGTGGTTTAGTGCCATGGTTTAGTAAAGAAGGGGCGGTACACACATCGTCGCGCAATGGGCGGGTCATATTGCGCAACAGGCGTGGTTTAATAAATAGGGGTGGGGCACCTGACAAAATAAAAATGTATTAGGGGCGGGGCCCATAAGGTGTCATGGGCGTGGTTTAGTCAAAAAGGGGCGGATCACACAACAATGCGCAATGGGCGGGGTTATATTGCGCAGTGGGCGTGGTTTACTAAAAATGGGCGTGGCACCTGTCAAAAGTTAGTTTGATGACTTGTGTAGCTGTACACTACTCATGTTTATTTCTATTTAATCTGAATAATGTATTCAGTATCGCAGTTTTGCATAGTGTAGCTAATTGTATTTCTATCCTCAAAATGTTCTTTTAACGAGACAATTACAATTACAGGCACTCTCTCAAATCCTAGATTATTCTATTCTTTAAAAAAAATCTCTAAAAAAAAAAAAAAAAAAAAAAAACAGTGTTTAAATATCTCTGCAGAATTTGATAAAACAATCTCTTTATGCAAAGTATTCCTAATGTTTATAGTCTTTATTATAAAGTCCTCTGCTGTGGGTGAGAATTCTTCAATAAGTCATTCAGCTTCGTTACCTATACTCGGCTGCTGTAGCTTTTCATTCTGTGTCAGTACAGCAAGAAAGAGAAAAGGATATTTATTTGCTTCTTTATAAGTTAATAAAAAGTTAAATGTTCTAAACTTTGAAAAAAGGGAATTAAACATTGAGCAATATCATTTTATTTCTTAATTCTTAACTTTCCTTATTTTAGAATTTGTGACGTTTAAAGAAATTCCCTTTTTTATGAATGCATGTGATATTTTATCTCATTGTCTAACTTTCAGATGAAATGTTAAATGCTGAGGTCTATTTACTAAACACAGACATGGGGCTGGGTTCTCTGCTAACTGAATACTAATCTGCCGTAAACGTCACTGGAGGAACTGTCATTCAGTAAGCAGAGTAAAGTATTGCAAAATATAGAGCACAAGGTTTCTACCTTTACCGTTATCTCCTACATTTCTTTATTCCAATATTAAATCTCTACTTGAACAATGTCGTCATTTTAAGTACTGTATTTCACTCAGCTGTAAGAAATACCCATAACGTACCTTCACAATATTCAGCTTACATTTTCTTGCAGGATCTTTAATACATTATCTTGTGTGACTTCAAAATGTAGATCTGTATTCTGAGTTCTTGGCTGATATTATAATGTATGACTCAATGCACTTTGGGACACTTGTTAGAATTCACAAGTGAGTTGCAATGGCTGGATTCCCCTGTCTTGTAATAGTTAGAGAAGGAATGCATGCTTATCTCAGTGGAGAAAAAAAGTACATTTGGCTTCATTGCTTACTTTTTTTTTTTACTTGCAGAGTTAGTCTAAGCACCAAAACCACTCAAATGTATCTCTATTCAACATATTGAGCCTTCTGATCCATCCACTAGCCACCATTTTGCTAAGACTTGGATTGCTAACTTATCCACTTGGGTTGAGAGTCACAAAGCCAGACAAAGAGTTAACAAAGTTTGCTTTCTTCTGACACACTCTATCAGCAGGTCAAAGTAACAATAGAACACACAAAACGAACATGTAACAAAGAGCTCAAACAGATTGCAGCATACTGGGTTTCATATACCAGGGGCCCGGCAGTACTTTACGTGCCCACTCAACGTATCATATATAGAGAAGCCAGGCATCATGTTCTGTGCCCACTCACTGTGAGGACAGTCTCCGTTTCTCTCCAAGACTGAACTCCTTGTTCTGTTATCGGACCCCTTCTATAAACATGTTAAATAGAAGGGGTCCCATAACAGAACCCTTAGGGACACCCCTTGCCACCTCTGTCCAGCCTGAAAATTTACCATTAATGACAACTCTTTGTACTCTATTTTTATGCCAATGTTCTACCCAAGAACAAGCATTTTCATCTACACCAATATCCTTGAGTTTGAACACTAATCTATTGTGTGGAACTGTATCAAATGCCTTGCCAAAATCCTGATACACACTGACACAGAGCAGAATAGAGACTGTTCCCCGTCCTCAGAGATCATGATACATACTGACAAAGAGCAGAATAGAGATTGTTCCCCCTACATAGGGTCACTTGGCAGGTATGGATTGACACCTGTCCTCAAAGCCCCTGATACACACTGACAAAGAGCAGAATAGGGACGATTCCCCCTACATAGGGACACTTGGCAGGTATGGATAAACACCTGTCCTCAAAGCCCCTGATACACACTGACAAAGAGCAGAATAGAGACTGTTCCCCGTCCTCAGAGACCATGATACACACTGACACAGAGCAGAATAGAGACTGTTCGCCCTACATAGGGTCACTTGGCAGGTATGGATTGACACCTGTCCTCAAAGCCCATGATACACACTGACACAGAGCAGAATAGAGACTGTTCCCCGTCCTCAGAGACCGTGATACACACTGACACAGAGCAGAATAGAGACTGTTCACCCTACATAGGGTCACTTGGCAGGTATGGATTGACACCTGTCCTCAAAGCCCATGATACACACTGACACAGAGCAGAATAGAGACTGTTCCCCGTCCTCAGAGACCATGATACACACTGACACAGAGCAGAATAGAGACTGTTCCCCCTACCTAGGGTCACTTGGCAGGTATGGATTGACACCTGTCCTCAAAGCCCCTTAGACACACTGACACAGAGCAGAATAGAGACTGTTCCCCGTCCTCAGAGACCATGATACACACTGACACAGAGCAGAATAGAGACTGTTCGCCCTACATAGGGTCACTTGGCAGGTATGGATTGACACCTGTCCTCAAAGCCCATGATACACACTGACACAGAGCAGAATAGAGACTGTTCCCCGTCCTCAGAGACCGTGATACACACTGACACAGAGCAGAATAGAGACTGTTCGCCCTACATAGGTTCACTTGGCAGGTATGGATTGACACCTGTCCTCAAAGCCCCTGATACACACTGACAAAGAGCAGAATAGGGACTGTTCCCCCTACATAGGGACACTTGGCAGGTATGGATTAACACCTGTCCTCAAAGCCCCTGATACACACTGACAAAGAGCAGAATAGAGACTGTTCCCCGTCCTCAGAGACCATGATACACACTGACACAGAGCAGAATAGAGACTGTTCCCCCTACATAGGGTCACTTGGCAGGTATGGATTAACACCTGTCCTCAAAGCTCCTGATATACACTGACACAGAGCAGAATAGAGACTGTTCCCCGTCCTCAGAGACCATGATACACACTGACACAGAGCAGAATAGAGACTGTTCCCCCTACATAGGATCACTTGGCACATATGGATTGACACCTGTCCTCAAAGCCCCTCATACACACTGACACAAAGCAGAATAGAGACTGTTACCCCTACATAGGGTCACTTGGCAGATATGGCGTGGTCGTGGGAGGAGGAGGATGACTTTCACCTCTTCCCCTGTTAGATTCCCGTTGTGCTGTGACATCACTCTTATACGCTGTGTAAAGCATACTTTTTCATTTATTTTGCAAATGCTGCATCCTTTCCGACTTGTAATTCAGTAACATTTCCGCCACTGTCTGCTTATACCGGGGGTCTAGTAGCGTGTACACCCAGAACAGGTCGTTCTCCTTCAGCCTTTTTACAAGAGGGTCCCTCAACAGGCACAACAGCATGAAAGACCCCATTTGCACAAGGTTGGATGCCGAGCTACTCATTTCCCGTTCCTCCTCCTCACACAGAGCAGAATAGGGACTGTTCCCCCTACATGGATGGATTAACACCTGTCCTCAAAGCTCCTGATACACACTGACAAAGAGCAGAATAGAGACTGTTCCCCGTCCTCAAAGCCCCTGATACACTCTGACACAGAGCAGAATAGAGACTGTTCCCCCTACATAGGGTCACTTGGCAGGTATGGATTAACACCTGTCCTCAAAGCTCCTGATACACACTGACACAGAGCAGAATAGGGACTGTTCCCCCTACATAAGGTCACTTGGCAGATATGGATTGACACCTGTCCTCAAAGCCCCTGATACACACTGACACAGAGCAGAATAGGGATGTGGAATAGCACCTGGGGAGCTAGGGGAGGGGGTGCCGTTGATGTGGAGCAAGACGCAGCAGCAGAAGAGGACTCAGCCGAGGAGGTTATGGAAGAGGATGAAGTAGGAGGAATAGAGGAGGTGGCAGCAGGCCTGCCTGCAAGTCGTGGCGGTGTCACCAACTCCTCTGCAGAGCCACGCATGCATGCTTGGCAGCCGTCAGCAGGTTTACCCAATGCGCAGTGTAGGTGATATACCTGCCCTGACCATGCTTTGCAGACCAGGTATCAGTGGTCAGATGGACCCTTGCCCCAACACTGTGTGCCAGACATGCCATTACTTCCTTTTGCACAATCGAGTACAGGTTGGGGATTGCCTTTTTTGAAAAGACATTTCGGCCGGGTACCTTCCACTGTGGTGTCCCAATAGCTACAAATTTTTTGAACGCCTCAGACTCCACCAGCTTGTATGGTAAAAGCTGGCGGGCTAGGGGGGCATGTCCTAACTACTGAAGCGAGAAGTCGCCATGCGTACGCCAGGCATACCGTACGCAACATGCAGGAGGCAGAGGGAATCCTGGGGCAACTGGGTCTACCCCTGGACTCGCTACTCACATCGAAGCCTCCAACAAACTCCACGCTCCCTCCATATTGGGGCAACGCCGAGGCTCCAACATTTGTCCCTGGAAACCTAGCCGGGACATCATGCACAACTTGAATGTAAAACGGGACTAACAGGTCAACCCTGCTTACGGAGACTCTCAGGTCATTGATCGTGTCAAGAGGAGGGGAACAACTTCAAAAATAGATTCCTGGCAAATTCTTGAAAAAAAGTGCAAACATGAATCTGGAAAGTACAGAAAGTACAGTGCTTAATCGTATTGGTGTACTAATTTACAGTATATCTAAAAATGTTTTACATATTTTCTGATTTTAATTGCCATGTGTACCTTTCATATGCTCATGTGAAACGTTTTACCATTTAGGGCCCGAGTGGGGTCATTTAAACAGATCATACCTCGAGTGCAGAGTGCGTTTAATCCGACTCGTTAATGTTAGTTATTCACTAAGCTTATTGAAAACATAGTTGGCTTAAAGATGTTTTCGATTCAAGTTCTTGTACCCCACGTTCAAATTAACATTCAAATGACAATTCATGACAGATCACACAAGTGAATAGCCCTGCCAACGTCGTATCAGAATTTTTTGTTATCTAAGAAGAAATAAAAATGCATATCAACGAAAAATGCTGGCGGGCTAATAGTTCAGACAAGCCAACTGTCAGATGCTGGGCAAGGGGGTGACTTTGTGACATTGGCTTCTTACGCTCAAACATGTCCTTGACAGACACCTGACTGTGGGCTGATGAGCGGGAACTGCTTAAGGCGAGTGACGGAGTGGCGGATGGTTGAGAGGGGGCAAGGAGGAAAGCAGTGGTTGACGTGGCTGAAGATGCTGGACCATGAGGAGGATGGCGGCTTTGAGTTTGTGTGCTGCTTGTACTCATGTGTTGATCCCATAGGCGTTTGTGATGTGCGATCATGTGCCTACGCAAAGCAGTTGTTCCTAGGTGGGTGTTGGACTTCCCACGACTCAGTTTCTTTTGGCACAGGTTGCAAATGGCATCGCTGTTGTCACAGGCAGACACACAACAAAAATTCCACACTGCTGAGCTCTGCAATGACGGCATTCTGGTGGTGGACACAGCATGCGTTGATTGGCGTGCTGTTGGGCTGACCCCGGGTGGCGATGCATGCTGTGTGACTGTGCCACTAGCTCCTTGTGACAACCTCCCCCTGCTTCCAACTCATCTCCTCCTCCTCTCTGTCTCCCCATCTGAACTTTCCCCCTGTTCTTCTTCTCTTCTAGCGGGCACCCACGTGACATCCATGGACACATCGTCATCATCAACCGCTTCACTTGTATCTGACAACTCAGCAAAGGAAGCAGCAGCGGGTACAACATCATCACCACCACACCGTACATCCATGTGTGTAATGCTGCCTGCCTGAGACATAGACCAGATATGAGTGGCACTGTGCAGTGGCAGAGGTCGGCAGAGTACACGCTGTAGGCCTGACACACCCGCTTGAAGACAACTAACTGCTATTCAATCTATAACAGTGAAAAAAGTTTTTTGGTTTTAAATGCACGCTATTGTGACACCAGATATGAGTGGCAAATTACACTTGCTGAGGTTGGCAGAACACACGCTGAAGGCCTGACACCCGCTTTAAGGACACTGACTGCTATTATCTTACACTGAAAAACTTTTTTTCTTTGTAAAAGCACGCTATACAGACACAAGATATGAGTGGCAAATTACACTTGCTGAGGTTGGCAGAGCACACGCTGAAGGCCTGACACCCAGACGCTTGCAGACAACTAACTGCTATTAGCTTACAGTGAAACACTTTTTTTGTTTTTAAAGGCACGCTATAGTCACACCAGATATGAGTGGTGGCACTGGGCAAATGGGCACAGTATCCACTGAGCCTGACACAGAAGCTGGCAGACAACTAACTGCTCTTCAATCTATTACAGTGAAAAAATGTTTTTTCTTTTTAAATGTCAAGCTTAAGCTATTGTGACACCAGATATGAGTGCTGGCACTGGGCAAATGGGCACAGTATCCACTGAGCCTGATACAGAAGCTGGCAGACAACTAACTGCTCTTCAATCTATTACAGTGAAATGTTTTCTCTTTTTAAATGTCAAGCTTAAGCTATTGTGACACCAAATATGAGTGGTGGCACTGGGCAAATTGGCACAGTATCCACTGAGCCTGACACAGAAGCTGGCAGACAACTAACTGCTCTTCAATGTATTACAGTGAAAAACTTTTTTGTTTTCCAATTCAAGCTTAAGCTATTGTGACACCAGATATGAGTGGTGGCGCTGGCAGACAGGCAACTGCAATTACATTACACAGAAAAAAAAATGCAGACTGATGTTCTAGCCCTAAAAAGGGCTTTTTGGGGTGCTGTTCTTACAGCAGAGATCAGATGAGTCCTTCAGGACTGTAGTGGACACTGAATACCCTAGCCTAGCTATCAATTTCCCTATCTAATGAACAGCAGCTACACTTTCCCTCCTCTCACTAAGCATGCAGCTTCAGAATGAATCTAAAATGGATGCTGGGAGGGAGGTGGTAGGGTGTGGAAGGGAGGGTCTGCTGCTAATTTCCTGGAATGTGTCTGCTGACCGTGAGGCACAGGGTCAAAGTTTGCTCAATGACGACGAATAGGGGGCGGATCGAACCGCCCATGTGTTTGCCCGCGGCGGTGAATGCGAACACGCTATGTTCGCCGGGAACTATTCGCCAGCGAACAGTTCGGTACATCACTACTTGGAATTAGTTAGAAAGCCAGTACAATAGATTATGTATTACTCTTTAATGTCTAGGATGTCGCAACTACCAGAAGGCTGGGACAAATTGTCTATCCCTAGCACTCCAGCTAGGTCGAAATACTCCATCATGCAGAGGGGCAACACTAGCCCAACCTCCCTCAGGTCTCTATTCCAAGAATGAAGGCAAATAGTATATCACATGGGGAAATGTTTTCTACTCCTAATTGAACAGTCCAATATATGTGTTTCTTTGACAAATTTCATGAATTAAAATACACTGCCCTACAGCAGGTCCTACGTAGATTGCTATACCGAATTGCAGATATACCAAGATGGAATTAAACTGTTGTAGATACAGGCTTGAAGAATGTTGCTGTTGTGATATTAATCTAACGTTAGTAATATATAAACCATTAGAGAAATATCACTTGACTCAGATCTACGTTTTAATGACTCCAGATTCTTTTCTAGGCATTTAATAATGATGCTCACAATACAATAGCGTATTCAAAGGCCTATTATAATTACACCTAACTATCCTTCGGTATATGTCTAGCTCGATGTGTGAACTGATCACCTACTGCAAGGGAAGGGCAGTCGCTAGTCTCATATCTCACTTCTGTGAGAAAATGGTCACCATTTGATCAAACGCTGGTAAAAGACGCGCAATTCACTGTGATTCCAACATAAAATACTGGTATTATTATTGAGTAAATTCTCTACAGTGTTGTAGTCTCTAATGTACTGTGTACTGCTATTCTGCTATACTATACTCTGTTTCATACAGCGATACCCTATACTACTATATATATATATATTCAGCAACTTTCTGTATACTACATACCGCACTTTGCACCCTGTTACTTACTGTAATACTCTATATTGCTACACTCAACAATACACTTCATACTGCAATACTCTACAATCCGCAACATACTGCGATACTGTCACGGCTTACCTTGGTTGGGAGTCCGGTAGGCAGAGATATGTGCTTACCATGGCAATTAAACACAGGCCAAGGTGGTCAGGTAAGAATTCACCTAGCCTGAGAGTCTGTGCACAGGGGCTGTGCAGGATAATGCTCCAAGTCGCAGTACAGGTGCGGACATAAGCAGGAGAATCGTCGTGGGTAAGCCAAAGGTCAGAGGGTGCCAGAAGTCAGGACTTGAACTGTATGGTGGCTCAGAGGAGAAACAGCAGGCCCAGTATCGCAAAGTACACAGGTTCAAATCCCTTTCTGTGGCGAACTTGTCTGGATGTCACAGTGAGAACTGTGACAAATACACTTTACATATATGCACGGCAACATACTACATTTACTATGTAAATGACTGTGGTACTCTTTACTACTACACTACATGATACTCTTGATGAATATACTCTACAACATACATACTACTATACTTAGGCCCATGTTCAGCCACAAAATATTTAATTCACGTATCTAAGTTCATCATTTGGTCAAAAAAATTCATAGGTATTTGTTATGTGTAACCGTATAACTGAATGCTGGTTAATGCAATCGCAAAGAACTATAATCTCTTTTGGGTTCCCTTTACCTTGCAATGAAATTTATTCCACAAGGTCTTGCTTTCATATCCTGATTACTTAAGTTTTCACCATTTTCAGTTGAATAATCTCTATATTTCGCTTGACTAACATGCCACCTTTGATTGGTGCATGTGGAGAGACTTTCTACTTAAATGGAAAGGGGAAGAATGTTTCACCCCATTATTAACTGATGACTTCTTTACAATTTGGACAGACGCGGCTGCCACTTCCGGGTTCGCAGCAAGTTTGCCCATAAGCGGTTATGGGCAGGTTGGCCAGAGGAAACTAAGAACATCCCGGAATTCACTACCACTTCAACCTTAATTGAGCTCTACCCGATCATGTCAGCTGCAGTTACTCGAGGGGCATTATGGGCAGATCAAACTATCGGGTGTTTATCAGATAACCTGGCTACATACTACATTATCAAAGGATGTTCGACGTCCCTGACCATAATGTGCTTCATGAGAATACTGACTTGGTCAGCTGCTAATAACTACTTTCTTGGTATGTGACCATATCCCAGGAATTCACAACATTGCCATTGATGACTTATCTCGCTATCGATTACAGGAATTTTGTAGAGCGTCTACATTTTAACTGGTTCTGGCTAGAATTTAATATTGTAAACATGTTTTTATGGAACAACGGCCAATTTTACTTATTTTTGCCACCTTCACTTAAAATTATTTGAACACTACTAACAGTTTTCTGTCATCCTATAAAATTAGAATCATGTTGTAAGGTGTTAAAATTTTGAGTACTATTCTTCCACCCTCTGGATTACCTATCCCAGGTCATTTTTTCCAGTCACGGTCCTATCTCATCGATGCAGCACCTTTTGAACAACACACAAATCACAACATAATTACCGCCATTTATCTAGCTTTCTATTGGTTTCTCAGAGCAAGAGAACTTACTTCCATGAACGTCACTTACCCAGCCTGTACCGAGCTGCAGACCTCCTCCTTTGCTGCACTCTCAGACCCTCCGGCATCCGGGAGCGGCCGTTCCAGTCTTGTATATAGTGGGTTCTCAGAGTAAGTTTATTACAGAGGTTGTGGATATTTTCACTGGCGTTGGCTATTGTTGGCATCTCCTCGTTTCTCTCCTAGCTTTTGACTCTCAAGGCAGGTCCCCGTGGTTCCCCAGCTCTGCGCTCAATGTGAAGGGTGGCATAGATTACGTCAATACGCTACTGTTACTTAAGTGAACTTAATATATTTTCACTATTTATAATTTAAAAGTGAATTAAAGTAATACATTTGTGACGAGACCAATCTCGCCACATTGTATTGGAGGAGCCTGGTTGCCCGCCTGTTGCCTCTGGACTATGGCCCCATGTTAAAAAGCTTGATTTCCCCCTGCAAAGACACGAATGCCGGGTCATTCGGTGCTTGACCTGTTTGAGCGGTGATACCCCAGATAGCTATGCCATGGAGCCCATTCGTATAATGAAAGACTATGGGAAAGACTTTGGCTCCATGGTAATTGAACTGAATGTGTGGGATCTGAGCGCCATTCAGTAATAATGTGCGCTCACATCTGAGCTATCTGGGGATATGTTGAATGTACCTGTTTTATGCAATGGCTGCACAGTTATATATTTTTATGTATTTTATTGTCTTTTGCTGCCATGTGTTCAATGGAGTATTGCCTCTGTCCTTGGAGATAATTGGATTACTTCCCAATCATCTCCAGGATAGACGACTCTGTGGAACTGGTTTTGGGCAGAAAAGCCATGCTTCATTTGGTCACAAAGGACTACGATCTATCTTTTGAACCACTGGACCAATTTGTATGATTTTGACGTATGTTTTTATTTGGAGTATGCTGATTCTGAAAATGTAAGTTATGTGAATGTGATGCGTACTTTTAAAGTTATGAATAATGTGGAAAAAATGTATTTCTCTGCCTGTAATAATTACATTACCCATTTTGTAAGGTAATTGTATCACAGGCAGAGGGGAGGATTTTGTGTGGGAGTGTCTGAGTGTATTGTACGTGTTTATTGGTTGTTTTCCAAAACCCTGTTGGTGGTACTAATGTGTATATAAGAACAATAAACCCACAGCTCTGTCTGTTCACTGCTTGACCCCAACACGGAGCTTTGTCTCGTTCTTGGGGGGATTTACTGTATGCTGTTAGAGACTGATTGCCAGGAGTGTAAGCCGCTTGGGTGCTTTTCCTGTTCAACTGCTAGCAGCTATTCGTGAGGTTCCAGTTAGGGAGTTTGGAGTGCTACTTGGTATCCTGTTCGGGAGTTTGAGGTTCTGCAGTAGCTGTGCCTGTGTCTCTGGAAGGGGAAGATCTACTAAATGGCGGTTTAACCCCTTTATGCCCGGGGTGCCGTTACAAAATTAATATAACAAGTATGTGTTCTATTTTAACATATTTTTATTTTTAAGAACTTTATAAAGGCAGTCTTGATTTCTTGGTTCCTGAGACATTAAATTATTGGATTTAACAAAGGGGTCACAATGGTGTACATAAAGGATACAATCTTATTCATTACAGATTATTTTTTTCTTGCTGGAATGGCATAGATAGCAGTTAGAGTCCCATAATACATGCACACAATAACCAGGTGGGAGTTGCAAGTGGAGAAGGCTTTCTGTCTCCCAATAAAACACTCTGCTGCTGGAGGACAGGACCGACTGTCTCTGCCCCCTGTAACTCAGTCTGCCGCTGGGGAAAGGAGGCTGGGCTCTCTAGTCCCTGCCGTATCTGCCGCTGGGGAGGGAGGTCAAGGCTCTCCTCTCCCAATAAAACACTCTGCTGCTGGGGGACAGGACCGACTGTCTCTGCCCCCTGTAACTCAGCCTGCTGCTGGGGAATGGAGACTGGGTTCCTAATTCCCTTCAGATCACATTGCTGCTGGGGGATGGACACTGGGCTCCCTATTCCCTGCTGATCACCCTGCCACTGGGGAATGGAGACTAGGCTCCCAATTCCCTGCAAATCACTCTGCCGATGGGGAATGGAGACTGGGCTCCCTATTCCCTGCAAATCACTCTGCCGATGGGGAATGGAGACTGGGCTCCCTATTCCCTGCAAATCACTCTGCCGCTGGGGAATAGAGACTGGGCTCCCTATTCCCTGCAGTACCTGCCGCTGGAGTTCCTCCCAACGTGCCAGCTGGCCTTCTCTTTCTGCCCGGTATTGCAGATTCTTGAACACTAGGTTCCTCATGGACTGCACATATTTCTCAGCTGGATTGGGTCCGAAGAACTTCAGCCGCAATCCCATCATATTATCGAACTCTCTCCTAGAGTAGCTGTACTCCACTGCTGGTTCCATCCTGGTCAGGGTCGCTGTACTGAGACATGCGTTGCCCTCAATTTGTAAATCCAGGGAATGGTGTCTCCTGTGGCTGTCCTTCTGGCTGTAGGAAAATTCCAGCTGCTTGCCACCTATTGTAATGGCACCCCCAGGCATAAAAGGGGTTAAACCGCTGTTTAGAAGACCTTCCCCTTCCAGAGACACAGGCACAGCTACCGCAGAACCCCAAACTCCCGAACAGGATACAAAGTAGCACTCCAAACTCCTGAACTGGAACCTCACGAATAGCTGCTAGCAGCTGAACAGGAAAAGCACCCAAGCGGATTACACTCCTGGCAATCAGTCTCTAACAGCATACAGTAAATCCCCCCAAGAACGAGACAAAGCTCCGTGTTGAGGGTCAAGCAGTGAACAGCCTGAGCTGTGTCTTTATTGGCCTTATATACACATTTTACAGACAGTCCCACCCACAGGGTTTTGTGGAACATCCAATCAAAACATACAACACAGATAAACACTCCCACAATGACATCACAATCGCTCCTCTCTATCCTGTAGATAATTGGGAAGTAATCCAATTATCTCCAAGGACAGAGGCAAATCTCCATTAAGCACATGGCAGTAAAAAGACAGTAAAATACAATAAAATACACAAGGTTACATTTATTACATAAAATACAGACATGCAACATATCCCCAGATAGCTTAGGTCTGAGCGCACATTATTACTGAATGGCACTCAGACCACACACATACAGTTCAATTACCATGGAGCCAAAGTCTTTTATTACATGAATAGGCTCCATGGCATAGCTATCTAGGTTAAATGAGTTCATTCAGTAAATCCGTGAATGATCCGGCCGCATGTGAACTGCAGACTGCTGCCATCCGGTGTTCAGTATGCGTAGTCGCGGCCAACCGGTATAGTCAATTAAGCTGCGGTTAACCGCAGCTACTGGGCGGCCAATTAACGGCGCCTGCCAGCTAACCGTGGCTCCTGGGAGGCCAACAGACGGCTGTTTGTTAGGTAGATAGAATCTACCGAACGCCTGGCAGAAATACATGAATAGACCTTTCTGCATAGGAAAATAAAGTATTTAAATGCCGGTCCATAGTCAAAAGGCAGCATGCAGGCAACCAGGCTCCTCCAATGCACAGTGGCGAGATTGGACTTGTCACAAAGAGACTGACAGGTAAGTTTCTACATTTACCTGTCACAGCACTCTGATTGGTTGGCTTGAAATCCACAAATCAGAGTGCTCTGTGTCATTTTACACAGCGTGGGAAAGTTCTTTGGAATTTTCCCACACTGTGTAAAATGACACAGAGCACTCTGATTGGTGGATTAAGTAGCCAATCAGAGTGCTCTGTGTCATTTTACACAGCGTGCCGGCTAAGGAGGACATTAGGTACCCCCCTTATTGTTATTTAGGGCCCCCACCCAACACGCAGGGGTGGGGGCTGGGGTAAGGACATTAGGTCCCCCCCTTTTTATAAATGGCCCCCACCCACTGCTAAGGGGTGTGGGCGGAGGGGGAGGACATTAGGTCCCCCCCCTTTTTATTTATGGTCCGCACCCACTGGTCTAGGGGTGGAGGCGGGGTCCCCTACCTTTTTGTTATTTAGGGCCCACACCCAACACGCAGCGGTGGGGGCCGGGGGGAGGACATTAGGTCCCCCCCAATTTTTATTTATGGCCTCCACCCACCGTAAAGGGTGGGGGCAGAGGGGGAGGACAGTAGGCCCTCCCCTTATTGTTATTCAGGGCCCCCACCCGTCGGACAGGGGTGGGGGCAATATTTTTTTTTTTTTACAGTGAGCAGCCACTGGCTGCTCACTGTTTACTAGACACTCCCCTATTCGCGGTATAGCGAGTAGGGGCAGAATTTACTAATACTAAGTAATTTTTACCTAGTATTAGAAAATGTGGCTGAAAGACCAATTTAGGTGACCAATTTAGATCTTTCAGACTTTTGGTAGATAGCTCCCTAATACCGTGTGAATTAGGGAATTATCTACTAAGTGGCTGCTTATTTTATGTTAATTTTAAGTGATTTCCCTATCCACATTTGTTTGCAGGGAACTTGTCCTACTCTTACCCCCATTTTACTTCCTTTTGCAGCCCTCTAGCCCTTTCCAGGAGTTTTTAGAGGCATTTTTGTGGCCAAAAGTTCGGGTCCCCATTGACTTCAATGGGGTTCGGGTTCGGGGTTAAGTTCAAGCCCGAACCCGGACTTTTTTTCAAAGTTCGGCCGAACCCACCGGACCCAAACATCCAGGTGTCCGCTCAACTCTACTAATGAAATCATATCTAAAAGATTCTATGTCACTTTTAAGATTTTTATGTAATTTTAACTGGAATCCAAACCTCATTTTAGTTACATGTGTCGTACAATCATTGTATATAATAATTCCCCACAATATAGGATGTGAAGCTGTCAAAAACCCACTCAAAACTGAAGCACAAATCCCTGACAACCAAATTGATTTTATCCTCGAAGGCATCAATATTATACTTTAAAATAACTACTTCTGATTCTTAGATTTTTTTTATCTACAAAAAAGAGGCACAATGCTATGGGGACCTGGTTCGCCCCCAGCTATGCAAACCTCTTCATGGCCGATTATACCACTATATGCAATATATACTAGAGCTGGTCATAGCTCTTTTTCTTTTTGTGCATATTTTTTCAAAATCCGTCAGTTGCCTATGAAGGTGGTCCTTTCCAGCTAAGCTGGTGACATACGATTGCACCTGGTGGTACCGAAAGATGTCTAATTGTGTGGGCCGTGTGTCTCCGAGCAGGTCCTCAAGGGGACGGAGTCGCCCCCTCGAGCACCACTGATCTAGGTATATCCAGTTCGCCTGATGAAAGTTCCGCAGTGCCGTCGGGTGGAGTCCCCCTGCTAGATTTGGGTTGCATGCGATCGGGGTCAACGGGTTCGGTGATGTAGTGAGCCGATGGGTGTAACGAACCTTGCACCAGACATTGAGCGTCGCGTCTATCATGGGGTTGCCCGTCCGCAGTTCTGCGAACGTGGTGCCCCCCAACCACAGTCTCGAGGGGATTGTACCTCCTGTTTGCTGCAGTTCCATAGCCACCCAGCGCTTTGGGCTCTTGTCTACATGCCAGTCTGTGAGCCTGTGCAAGTGTGTGGCTTTATAGTAAGTGGACGCCGAGGGCAGTCCCAGTCCCCCGGATTGTTTAGGTCTCTCCATCGTCGACTTGCGGACCCGCGAGGGTCTATGATTCCAGATGAACCCACGGATCGCTGTATCCAGCGATTTAAAGAATGATTGTGGGATTAAAAGTGGCAGGGTGGCAAAGAGATACAGCAACCGTGGCAACACGTTCATCTTGATCGCGTTAATCCTCCCGAACCAGGTGATATAGTAAGCCGTCCAGCGGTGGAGGTCTGATTGTATGTTCCGGAGGAGGGGCAGGAAATTCAGTTGGTAGGTTTGTGAAAGGTCTTTCGGTAGCCAGGTACCGAGGTACCGTATCTTCTCCGTGCACCACGAGAAGGCAAACTGGTTGCCTAGTCTGTGGGCTTCGCCTTCGTCCTTCATTATCGGCATCGCCTCCGACTTGTCAAGGTTCAATTTCAGGTTTGACACCTGGCGGTATTCGTCAAAAGCCTTTAGTAGGTTGGGCACGGAGACCAGAGGTTGTTCCAAAAAGAACAACATGTCGTCGGCGTATGCCGCTACCCGATGTTCCTCTGTGCCCATGCGAACCCCCGTTATACCCCCGTCCCGTCTGACCGCCTCCAGGAATGGTTCCAGGGTGAGGGCAAACAGGAGGGGGGACAGGGGACAGCCTTGTCGCGTTCCATTACATATCGGGAAAGACCGCGTGAGGGCTCCGTTTATCCGTATCCGGGCAGTCGGAGTGGTGTACAGGGCCGAGATCCACATGCGCATATATGGACCAAAGCCCATGTGATGCAGCGTTTCCTTCAGGTATGTCCAATCCACCCGATCAAACGCCTTTTCGGCGTCCGTCGAGAGGAGGACGACGTCTCGCTTTCCGGCCCGTGCGTTATGAATTATGTTTAGCGCTCGGATGGTGTCGTCTCGTGCTTCCCTGCCTGGAATGAAGCCGACCTGATCCGGGTGGATCAGGTCGGGCAGTAACCGGGATATCCTCAGGGAAAGGGCCTTCGTGAACAATTTTAGATCTGCGTTAAGCAGTGAGATCGGCCTATAGCTGGCACAATTGCTCGGGTCTTTCCCTTCCTTGGGGATCACCGTGACTACAGCCGCTAGGGTGTCCGTGGGGAACGCACCCCCTTCTCGCAGGGCGTTTAGGCCAGTCAGAAGTCTCGGTAGGAGCTCCTCTTGGAACGTCCGTAAGTAAGTCAGGGGGAGGCCGTCTGGACCCGGTGCTCGGTGTGGTTTCGAACGTTTCATTGCAGTCGCTAGTTCTTCAAGGGTGAGGGGGTTGTCCAGCTCCTCCGCGAGTGCCGGTGTGAGTTTACGTGTTACATGGTGAGCTAGATAGTCCGTTACTCGTCGGTAATGGGTCTGTGCAGCAGCACCCTGTTGGGTCTGGGATTGGTTGTACAGGTCCGCATAATAGGACCTGAAAGCGTCCAGAATGCCCTCAGGCATCCCCGTAGTTCGCCCATTTGGTGTATGGATTTTGTGTATGTGTTGGGATCTACGCTTTTCCTGGAGCATCTTCGCCAGGAGTTTGCCGCTTTTGTTGGAGTGCTCATAGAAGAACCTGGCGGATTTTCGCATGGTGTGCAGCAGGCCCTGGGAAAGGTGGTTCGTGAGTGCTCTGCGGGCTTCTGTGAGCCGTAAATGTATGTTGTCGTCTAGTGTGTGCTTATGTGAGTTTTCTAAGTCTGCTATCTGTTTCGTGAGGTCTGTAAGCTCGCGTGCCCTGTCTTTCCTGCGCTGTGTGCACACGGAAATGAAGTGCCCTCGGACTACGCATTTATGGGCCTCCCACAGTGTCAGGGGGGACATGTCTACTGTGTCATTTTCCTCAAAGTAGTTCCTGATAGTCTGACGGGCAATGGTACAGGTCCCTAGGTCGTCCAGCAGGGACTCATTGAGCCTCCATTGGCGTTCCATGGGTTTGAGCAGTGGAGATTTTATTTCCACCGCGACTGGTGCGTGGTCTGACTGATAAATAAGTCCTATATTAGCCTCCCGGAGAAGAGGCAGGCTACCCTGGGGCATGAATATGTAATCTATCCTGCTGTATTGTTTGTGCATCGGGGAATAGTAAGAAAAATCTTTGTCCTCCGGGTGCGCCGCCCTCCAGCAGTCCACTAACCCAGCTTTGGTCAGGGAACGTCTGATCGATCTAAGGCAGTGTTCCGGGACCGTACTAGCTCCCCGAGAGGAGTCCATGCGCGGGTCAAGAGGGACATTAAGGTCCCCTGCCAGCACCACGAGGCCTTCCTTGAACCTGTCCAGTTTAATCAGTGTCTTGGCTATGAATGTGTGTTGTTGCCTGTTGGGGCTATAGATGCACGCGAACGTGTGGGGAACGTCTCCAATGGAGCCTTTAAGGAAGATGTATCGACCCCCCGGATCAATGAGAGTAGCCTTGTGTTGGAAATGTACCGAGTGGGCGAATAAAATCGCCACACCCACCTTCTTCATGTCTGGGTGGTTGGCAAAGTAACCCTGTGGAAAGCGTCTATTTTCCAGTTTTGGCGCGGAAGAACCGCGGAAATGCGTCTCCTGCAGGAACGCTATGGACACCCTGTCGGCCCATAACCTGCGCAGCAATTGAGCTCGTTTCTCAGGGAGGTTAAGACCCCTAACATTGTGGGACCAGAGCTTAAGCAGCGCCGGTTTAAAGGACTCCATAGTCTCTTCGCGAGAGTCCCCCGCCCGGGCTCAGCGGGGTATCGTAAGGGAAAGCTTCGTCGGTCTAGTCGGGTCTATTCGGGGAGAGGGAAAGGTGGGTGGGGAGGTATGTGGTGAAGGTGTGGTCAACCGTCTAGGTAAGTAGGTCAGTCGGGGAACAAAAGGCAACAATGAACCTTGGTCGGGTGTAGGTTGTCGGGGGTACTAAGGTGAAGCCCCTTCCAGTCCCGGACCAGTATGTACAGTATAGGTCAGTTGCGTGGGGTGCGTGGGAGGCTACCTATGGTGTCGGTCGCCCTCTCTGGTAGGTGAAGTCAGTAGTAGACTCCCTCAGCTCCCAACCCGCCGAGTGTGTCTTCCATCGGGTCAGTGCCCGGCGAGTCTCCCTATCTAAGCTATCGCGGGGTACCCATGGCGGCCCTAATCCCCCTCTCGGGACCCCCGTGTCGGCCATGTAATATGCTGAGAACGGGTGGGGACCCTTGGTGTCCCGAGCCTAGCCTGTGTGGGAATTGCCGGGATCCCTGCATCCCCCAATTTCGTGATTGTGAGGGCTAAAGCACTTCCGGGCCCACTTCCCTGTGTCCTGGAGTGGATATATAACATACAGAGTCGGGGGGGGTCTCCCTGCCCTACTGGATAGCTAACGTACAGGACTAATGAACAAAAACATCAACTTAGGCTAAAACCAAGTAAAACATGTACATAACATTCAGTTGCATGGGCTAAAAATCTCCTCCGCCCGCCAAATCAACATGGTCCCCCCGGAGACGCAATCGTTCCGCACCGCGTCTTGCTCCGCGCCCGCCAGGGTATGACCCCCAGCTGGAGCCCGGTCGGCCGCGGGCGCATCACGGGTGCGTGGCCAGGCCTCCCCCTCCACCCGCCCGCACCCCCCCCTCCCACCCCCGGCCCCAACAGCGGCTCGAGGCCTGATCACATCTGTCAATTTATAGGCATAGTCTGGGTGATATTCGGCCCCCTTTCCCTTATCTCATGGCCGGTGGTGGTGCAATGTCCAGCAAACATCCCATCCCCCCGTCGGGGTGGGGCCCCTTGGCCGGCATGGTTATCCCCCCATTGATCGTCTCACACCCCCCACCCCACCTGATAATGTATCCCCTGTTGTGGGTTTGCAAGACCCCTTGCTAGCCACCCGCTAAAACATGTCGGAATGCTTATCTTACCCATCCCATACCCCTCCCCAAAACATCGGCCCCCCCCGGGTTAGGAAGATCCCGGGGAGTCTCAGGGTCCCAGTGAGGGAGGGGGGGGAAGGGGGGGGGGGGGGGCACAAAGACAGTACATACCCCTGGCGTACAGTCCTGGTGTCTCTGGGCCTCTGCATTTCACTCTATGCTGTGGGAGGTCAGGGGCTGTCCACTGCTCGGGCCTGGCCGGTAGGAAAAAAGAAAACGGTGTGCAGGTCATTCGTCGATGCGGGTTCTGCGTCCCCGGGGGCCCAATCGCAGCTTATTCCTCCGGCGCGTCCGGGCCACCTCTACGTTGGGGGGGTGTACTCGGCATGGGTCCCCTTCTGAGCATGTCGGCTGGTGTAGTCGGACCCGTAGGCCTTGCGGGCGGATAGTCCAAAATCCAGTTAGGTACAGGCAAGTCCGGTAGGCCCAGCGCGTGCAGGAAGCGTGGGACTTCTGTGGGCCACCTCAAGACGTGCCATATATTTCCAATCCTCGCTTGTAAGCTGAACGGGTATCCCCATTTATAGTGAATCCTCTTCTCTTGTAACGCATTTGTAATTGGCTTTAGGGCTCGTCTCGCATCCAGGGTGATGTTGGATAGGTCTTGGTACAGTGCAATAGGTGAGTCCATGTATCGGAGTGAGCGTTGTGAGCGGGCCGACCTCATAATGGCCTCCTTTAGCTGAAATGACCGGAGACAGCAGATCAGGTCTCTCGGCTGACCATCCCTGCGCGATGCCCTAAGCGCCCTGTGAGCTCTCTCAAGTCCAAAGTCTGGCGGTGCGGCCTCGCCCAGGATCTGGGTAAATAGGCCTTCGAGCAGCTCACGTGGCGATTCACCTTCAGATTCCGGCATGCCCCTGATGCGGATATTATTACGTCTGCCTCGGTTATCAAGGTCCTCTACTTGGCGTCTCAACTCTAGTAGGATATTGCCTTGCCTTGTGGCTGCCAGCTCTGATGCCCGGTGGTGTTGGGTGGCCTGCAGGCTGTGTACCTCCAAATCGTCCACTCTCTGTTCCAGCACCGCCAGGTCCCGCCTCACTGCCGTGATTTCCTCACGTACCGCTGCTCGAAGCTCCGCAATGAGTTCAGCCTTGTCTCCCCTCGTGAGCATGTTCGCCGCAATAGCCGCCATGTCCGCGGACAGCTGGGTGAGAGTATCTGTTTGTGTGTCTCTTGCGGGGGATCCCCGCGGGGAGGGATCGTGGCTGCTCATACCCGGGGACGCAGGCGCCATATTGTTTGGGCCTCGTGCGCCGGCCAGCGGTTGCGGTGTAGCAAGAAAATCGTCCATAGGTCCCGTCGGGTGTCCCGAGGAGGGCAACGTCGGGCCGGGAGTGGCCCCCTTCTTAGTTCTCACCATCAGCGTGGTTGTATGGGAGTTTAACGCTTTGTTATAGGGGCTTTAGCGGGTTAGGGCCTGGGAGCTCCGAAAGCGTGCGTCCTACTCCATCAGCAGCCAGGCCACGCCCCCTCTCATAGCTCTTTTTCATGTGAGTGCAATATTTATATTTCCTATGTGTTGTCCATCAATCGCAGACATATTGCACTATTAGGCCACTCTGTCTTTTCTCTTTCCACATACGGAGATTGAAGAGACCCAGACCTTCAACATCCCCCAAGCACAAAGAACCCAGAATCCACAGCTGCATTTATTATTATTTTTTTTAGAGACATTTTACATGTAAAGATCTTAAGTACTTTTCTCTGTGGCAAAGTATGGTATTAATAATAATATTGTTAAGCTTCAACAGCATTAAACTCGTGTCATGGTAGAAACAACTGAGATTAATTCTGATAAGTTTCACACTTTGGTTGACTCAGTTTATACGGTCACTCATGAAACTGATTGGGCTATGCTATGTTCTCAGATTCAGGCTGATCTTTCTACAGATCTTAAATTTCAGTTGCAAAGTTTATAGTCTGGTAGATGGCCAGCTTCTTTGAGCCTTGCTGCTTCAAAATCTGTGACTGATTTTACAAAGACTTATCTTTTGTGGTTCTCTTATCTGACACCACACACGACATATGTGTCATTCATACATTAATACCATGGGCAGGTAAAGATGCTATTATTTATTGTTTAGCTAATATAGATCTACCTTCTAACGGTTCCTTATTATTTCACATCAGTAACTTTAACTTTAACTTTCACATCAGTGGGTAACCCAAGGTGCAGGAAGTTCTTACTGGACGCTTGTAGACGTTTTGTTCTGTCATTCTAATGCTAATCCTAATATTTGTTCTCCATCTCAGTACAAAACATGTTGGGTTGATCAGGATGTAGGTAGTTTCCATGGTTAGTTTAATGTTACAAATCCTGTCTATTACTTGGGGTAAGATCAAGTTTGTTTAAATTTATTTCAGCCTGATCAAATTCTTTTCAAAACACAGGGTGAATCTCTTACTAGAACACCCTTATTGCCTGGTACATTGTGTAATACCATTCCTGTGTCTCAAATAGCTTCTTCGGTATGGAACTTCTCTATGCCACAATCTACTAAGATAAGGTTAGATTTATCATGGGAACAAATTGTCGATTTTCCCATATCAGATTTGCCCCTAGGTATGGGTTCTGAGATAAAAAAAAAATGTTTAACAGACTCTACCTCACTTACAACATTGCTAGATTCCTTAAAAAGTGTTTCACATCAAGCTCAGATTACTGTCACACATGTGCAAGGGATTCTTAAATAGGCCTCAGTTTTTTTGTCAAACAAGATGGACAGACCTCCTGGTGGGAATCTGTTTTGGGATACAGTTGTACTGCAACATTAATTTTTAATATTATGTTACATCCAGTTGTAGCTATTTCATGCTTACAACTGTTTTTATTTATATTTATTTGTGTTAGTGGTTGTTATATCAAACGTTTACATCGTAATCTGCCAAGAAAGGTGGCTGTGTTACAAGACTTAGAATTTAGATTAATAAAACTTGCAGATTAGCCACTTCCATGCCATGTAATGGAAGGGGTTAATGCCCCCAGAATGTCAGGCGTGTATTTTAAACACAGGACAACCCCTTGATTGAAATGCGTCCTTCCATGTTTCCAGTCAGGCCCTGCCCCACCAGCCGTGTTGATTCTTAATGAGTTGAGGGATCTCTTCCCTTCACCTTAGCCAGACGGCTGGAGACCATACAGTGCAGCCTTATTGCGGCCAAAGGCAGGCGAAATACTGCTTAAATAGCAGTACTGAGCCTTAGTCAACCTCACCTCTGATACGGTTTAAGATCCTTTCGCCTGCCATTTGGCTGCCAGTACAGCTACCCTCGGTCCTTAGTGAATTACCCTGTAAATATATTTAATTTTGTTAATAAATAGCTAAATAATGCTTAAATGTGGCACAAAACAGAAAACAAATACAAAGATTAACAGAAAGTATGCATAGCGCAATGTCTCAAAAGACCTTACACCAGGGGCGTATTAGCCGCGAGGCAAACAAGGCATTTGCCTTGGGCGGCATTTTCCAGGGGGGCGGCAAAAAAAGCCACCCCCAAACGCCCAGGGCAAATGTCTTGTTAGCCTTGCGGCTAACAGACATGCTGGGCTGCTGGGCTGCTGGGCGGTCGGGCGGCGCTGGTGGGCGGCTGGCGAGGGAGCACTTCCTCTGAGCTGTCTGCTCAGCTCCCTCGCGCGCCGCAGAGTGAGGCTGGGAGCCGGAATATGACGTCATATTCTGGCTCCCAGCCTCACTCTGTGGAGCGCGAGGGAGCTGAGCAGACAGCTCAGAGGAAGTGCTCCCTCACCAGCCGCCCGCCAGTCAGTGCCGCTCGCCCAGCAGCCACTAGACCACCCTCTCCCCCCCGCCACCCCTGCATTCCCAAAGGAATCCAGAGGCTGGGGGGGTGTTTAAATAAATTTAAAAAAACGTGTTAATGTGGGTGAGTGTGTGTTAGTGTGTGTGTCTGTGTGTGTGTGTCTGTTAGTGTGTGTCTGTTAGTGTGTTTCTGTTAGTGTGTTTGCCTGTGAGTGTGTGTGTCTGTTAGTGAGTGTGTGTGTCTGTGTCTGTTAGTGTCTGTGTCTGTTAGTGTGTGTGTCTGTTAGTGTGTTTCTGTTAGTGTGCTTGCCTGTGAGTGTGTGTGTCTGTTAATGAGTGTGTGTGTCTGTTAGTGTGTGTGTGTCTGACTGTGTGTGTCTGTTAGTGTGTGTGTCTGAATGTGTGTGTCTGTTAGTGTGTGTGTTTGCCTGTGAGTGTGTGTGTCTGCTAGTTTGTGTCTGCTAGTGAGTGAGTGTGTGTCTGTTAGGGAGTGTGTGTGTCTGTTACTGAGTGTGAGTGTGTCTGTTAGTGTGTGTGTGTTTCTGTTAGCGAGTGTGTGTTTCTGTTAGCTAGTGTATGCGTAGAATGCGGGGCGGGGGGAAAGGTTGGGTGGGGTTGGCGCGGGGGGGCGCCTAAATTTTGTCCTGCCTAGGGCAGCACAAAACCAGTATACACCACTGCCTTACACCCACAAGGTAGATGGGCCTACTTAAATGTAAGAGAGAATAGACAACAGAGACACCGTCAAGATATAGTAGCATCACCTTTTCAGTTACATCTGCAACTTTACTTAAAATAAGTCTACTATCTAACTCACTAACTTTGCAGATACCTGCCAAGTGACCCTATGTAGGGGGAACAGTCTCTATTCTGCTCTGTGTCAGTGTGTATCATGGTCTCTGAGGACAGGTGTCAATCCATACCTGCCAAGTGACCATATGTAGGGGGAACAGTCTCTATTCTGCTCTGTGTCAGTGTGTATCATGGTCTCTGAGGACAGGGAACAGTCTCTATTCTGCTCAGTGTCAGTGTGTATCAGGGGCTTTGAGGACAGGTGTTAATCCATACCTGCCAAGTGACCCTATGTAGGGGGAACAGTCTCCATTCTGCTCTTTGTCAGTGTGTATCAGGGGCTTTGAGGACAGGTGTTAATCCATACCTGCCAAGTGACCCTATGTAGGGGGAACAGTCTCCATTCTGCTCTTTGTCAATGTGTATCAGGGGTTTTGAGGACAGGTGTCAATCCATATCTGCCAAGTGACCTTATGTAGGGGGAACAGTCCCTATTCTGCTCTGTGTGAGGAGGAGGAACGGGAAATGAGTAGCTCGGCATCCAACCTTGTGCAAATGGGGTCTTTCATGCTGTCATGCCTGTTGAGAGACCCTCGTATAAAAAGGCTGAAGGAGAACGACCTGTGCTGGGTGTCCACGCTACTAGACCCCCGGTATAAGCAGACAGTGGCGGAAATGTTACTGAATTACAAGTCGGAAAGGATGCAGAATTGGCAAAATAAATTAAAACGTATGCTTTACACAGCGTATAAGAGTGAGGTCACAGCACAACGGGAATCTAACAGGGGAAGAGTTGAAAGTCCTCCTCCTCCTCCCACGACCATGCCATATCTACCAAGTGACCCTATGTAGGGGTAACAGTCTCTATTCTTCTCTGTGTCAGTGTGTATCATGGTCTCTGAGGACGGGGAACAGTCTCTATTCTGCTCTGTGTCAGTGTGTATCAGGGGCTTTGAGGACAGGTGTCAATCCATATCTGCCAAGTGACCCTATGTAGGGGGAACAGTCTCTATTCTGCTCTGTGTCAGTGTGTATCATGGTCTCTGAGGACGGGGAACAGTCTCTATTCTGCTCTGTGTCAGTGTGTATCATGGTCTCTGAGGACAGGTGTCAATCCATACCTGCCAAGTGACCCTATGTAGGGGGAACAGTCCCTATTCTGCTCTGTGTCAGTGTGTATCAGGGGCTTTGAGGACAGGTGTTAATCCATACCTGCCAAGTGACCCTATGTAGGGGGAACAGTCTCTATTCTACTCTGTGTCATTGTGTTTCATGGTCTCTGAGGACGGGGAACAGTCTCTATTCTGCTCTGTGTCAGTGTGTATCAGGGGCTTTGAGGACAGGTGTCAATCCATACCTGCCAAGTGACCCTATGTAAGGGGAACAGTCCCTATTCTGCTCTGTGTCAGTGTGTATCAGGGTCTCTGAGGACAGGTGTCAATCCATAAGTCAAGGTGTCAATCCATATGTCAAGGTGTCAATATGTCATATGTCAGGTGTCAATCCATATCCATTGCGATTTAGGAATGTTAGGTGATTTATGCCCTTTATGGATTAAAACCAGACTCTGCATCAACTGTGTAATTTTCCATGGGAGTTTTGCCATGGATCCCCCTCCGGCATGCCACAGTCAAGGTGTTAGTCCCCTTGAAACAACTTTTCCATCACTTTTGTGGCCAGAAACAGTCCCTGTGTGTTTTAAAATTCGCCTGCCCATTGAAGTCAATGGCGGTTCGCCCGGTTCGCCGGTTCGCATACATTTGCGGAAGTTCCCGTTCGCCGTTCGCGAACCGAAAATTTCGTGTTCGCGACATCACTAGTCCTGACATTTAGTAAATGAGTCAGAGTGCTGCTGCCGGGTTTCCATGGCAACACCCTTACTAATTCACTGACTATTTACTCTGCTCTCCTGCAGCAAGCTTGGTCACTAAGGACCAATGGATTATACCCCAATCCCTGCAAAAAGTCCAAGGGGATAAAACTATTTAAAAAAAAACATTTTAATAAATAATTGGAAAAAAATATGGGGGGGGGGTTACATCCTCTCCCATACATCTGTCCACAGGTAATTTCACACACATCCCACTCAGTCAAACCCCACCAATATCACACATCACTTTTGCCAGTCCCCACCCTTCCCCAACACACACACAATCACAACAATTGGGGCAAGTGTTCTTGCTTCCATGCCTTGTAGTTTCTAGTTACAATCTTAAAACATGAGTAATCTTGCTGTTGCACAAGTGATGATGGTGGATTCCCTTGATAAATATAGGGCGCGTTTGGCGCATCTGGTACTATCGCTCCTTATTACATAGTTACATCGTTACATAGTTACATAGCTTAAAAGAGACTTGCGTCCATCAAGTTCAGCCTTCCTCACATATGTTTTTTGCTGTTGATCCAAAAGAAGGCAAAAAAAAAACAGTTTGAAGCACTTCCAATTTTGCAACAAGCTAGGAAAAAAATTCCTTCTTGACCCCAGAATGGCAGTTAGATTTATCCTTGGATCAAGCAGTTATTACCCTATATTGAAAGATTATATCCTTGAATATTCTGTTTTTGCAAGTATGCATCTAGTAGCTGTTTGAACATCTATATGGACTCTGATAAAACCACTTCTTCAGGCAGAGAATTCCACATCCTGATTGTTCTTACAGTAAAAAAACCTTTCCTTTGCCTTAGACGAAATCTTCTTTCTTCTAGTCTAAACGCATGACCTCGTTTCCTATGTAAAGTCCGGTTTGTGAATAGATTTCCACACAATGGTTTGTATTGGCCTCGAATATATTTGTATAATGTTATCATATCCCCTCTCAGGCGAAGTTTTTCTAAACTAAATAGGTTTTAATTTGTTAACCTTTCTTCATAGCTGATATGTTCCATTCCTTTTATTAATTTTGTAGCCCGCCTCTGCACTTTTTCTAGTGCCATAATATCCTTTAGAACAGGTGCCCAAAATTACACAGCATATTCAATGTGTGGTCTTACCAGTGATTTATAAAGAGGCAAAATGATATTCTCGTCCCGAGAATGAATGCCCTTTTTCATGCATGACAATACCCTACTGGCCTTGGCTACTGCTGATTGACATTGTACATTGTTGCATAGTTTGTTGTCTATAACAATTCCCAAGTCCTTTTCGTGTGTTGTTATCCCTAATTCGCTTCCATTAAGGGTACACGTTGCTTGTGTATTCTTTACGCCGAAGTGCATAACTTTGCATTTTTCAACATTAAATTTCATCTGCCATTTGAGTGCCCAGTCCTCCAGTCTATCTAATTCCCTCTGCAGCAAAGTAATATCTTGCTCACATTGTATTTTTTTACAAAGTTTTGTGTCATCTGCAAACACTGAAACTTGGAGGCTTAACTGCAGGAAAATGAAGACATTGAAACTGTACATCTGCTCTACTATCCAATACCATGAGCCAGACTACTAAAAATCACAGATCTTTAGAAATAATAAGAAATATATTAAACTTTTACATTTTTTTTCCCCATGTAGTTTTTTAAAGCTGCCTTGATTTCTCGGTTCCTCAGACTGTATATTAAAGGATTCAATAAAGGGGTCACAACTGTGTACATAAGGGACACAATCTTATTCATATTAAATGACTGTTCTCCTGATGGAAATACATAGATCACCGCTAGAGTCCCGTAATACGTGCACACGACAGCGAGGTGGGAACTGCATGTGGAGAAGGCTTTCTGTCTCCCAGTGGTGGATGATATTCTATGTATAGCGAAAAAGATACAAACATATGTAGAAATGATAAACACAGTTTCAATGACAGCTTCTGGAGTAGCTAGAATATATATTACACTTTGAACAACTTTTGTATCTGAGCACGAAGCCTGAAAAAAAGGTGTAAAATCACAGAAGAAATGGTCAATATTATTTGAAATGCAAAATTGTAAATGACACAAGAATATATTAACCATCATTGAGAGACTTAAACCCAGTGTCCAAGACAACACCACTAGTCCAAGACAAAATTGGAAATTCATTATCGTTACATAATGCAATGGTTTACAGACAGCTACATATCTATCGTAGGACATCATGGTGAGAAGAAGACATTCTGTAGCTGTAGACACGCTAAAGAAATATAGCTGAGTAATGCACCCACTAACTGTCATGGGGCTACCATCTTGTAAGGTGACATATAATAAATTTGGGGTAATAGTCATACTAAGTATAATATCACAAAAGGACAAGTGGCTGAGCAAGAAGTACATGGAAGACCAGAGAGATCGAGTAGTAGAAACCAGCATTATCATTAGAAGATTTCCAGTTATTGTCATCATGAACACTATGAGGACAGCAGCAAATAAAATTATTCTAGAGGTGCATGGAAGCTGGAACCCAAGGAGGAAGAATTCTGGAATAGCTGACTGGTTATGTCTTGGAATCATCTGATGGAAGAGCAAAATGGACATTAATAAAAGGTCACACACTTAAAGGATTTTTGAAGGAGCTATAACAATTACTGTGAGAGTGGAAAATGAAAAATGTGTGCCACTAAATTGAAAATGTTTACACAATTTATTGATTGGAACTATAAAAGTCCTTTAACCCCTTCCCGGTGTTAGGGCATGCTATGATGTCCTGGATAAAGAGGGCTTTAACGCTGTTAAGGCAGCATAGCACATCCAAGCAATCAAGCCCTGCCTGCAGCCTTTATACTTACCCTTCTTGCTGGAACCAATTGAGGGGACTGCCTGAAAAGCCATGCAGTCCTTCTGTAACCACTACTGCTGACAATGACGGAAGACAACCAATCACATGATCCAGATCAGCTGGAGTGCAAGATTGCCTGCAGTGAAATGCTGTTTTTACATTAAAAAGCGTGCAGGGATTGTCAGCAGACACCAGAACAAGTACAGTAAGCTGTAGTTGTTCTTGTGACTGTTGTGTCCCTTTAAGGCAGAAAGACCCGCAAACAATTTGAAGACAGCTGCAGTAAAGGCCTGGCAAAGCATCACAAAGAAATAAACCCAGCATCTGTTGATGCCTGCAAAGTATTATCGACAAAGTATTAAAACGTAGTCTACCGGCCTATTTTATCCTAACATAAATAAACACTTAGATATAAATTACATATATAAATGTATATTTCTGTATTATTTTTACATAATTATGTGTTTTTTTATTAATTATATATTGAGGAATCTGCCTGACAACCCAGGCAGAAAGTCCAGAGAATGTTGATGATATCATTAGGGAATGAGCTGTTTATGTATGAAAAATGCAAAAAACAAATATGAGCACCAAATTGGCCTGGGTTTGTTAGTGGCTACTAAAATAAATGCAAATGGAATGCTATGATGGAGTAATTTCCATTCCTTGGCTGCCATCTGATCTTAAATGCAACTCAATCTGGCACATGTTTATGTATAAAAACTGAAATGGGCAAGCTTTCCTGAATCCCAAAAAACCTGTAAATAGCAAATTTTGTTATACTCATGAGACATCACTGAACACAAACATGTGTAATTTATTGCAGTAAAAGCTAACAATATTATGACATTCACAGTTAAAATGCCATTCAGAACTTGGAAAATAAAAACATTTCTTAATTTCTTACACTTGTTTAGATTTTATTCCTTTTAAATGATGTTTCATATATAACTATTTGATGTGAAACAAAAGTCCTGTTTCTCCTTAACAAAATGATATAATAAGTGCGGGTGCATTTAATATGAAAGAGGTAAATTATGGTTAAACAGACATATAGCTCAAATTCCTGGTTTTGTTTTGGTCCACTATTAGTTTTGGGGACAGGAGATATCAATACAATACATGACAAATATATAATAGTATGCTTTGGTAATAAGATGTAGAGCCTGTTAGTTTTTGGCACAATCTGGGTGACTATTTCTCCTTTCAGGTATGATATACATTACCGATGTCTGCCCCTGGTTATCAGGGCCAGGTTTATCTTAGAACCTATTTTATTCAAGTATTCAATCTGATTATTAGGTATAATAATTATCTTGTGATTATTAGGTATAATATCTTCATAGCTCTAAGACCCAGGAGATACGGTGTAATTATTGTAAAATAAATGTGACAGTAACAATAGCAGAATAAAGAAATTACTTTATAACAAAATTATCTTAAAAGCAGAAATGATGTGATGGATTGGGGAGCAGATAATGTGTGTGGGGTGGAATGAATAAATGTACGTATGAATGACGGTTTCTATCTATAGTTGTCTTGGATGTATGTTATTTCCTTTCTCTCCAAAGAAGTTAAAGTATATGTCTAGACTCATAGTTTGTTCCCTTGTCTGACTAAATGATGGACAGTACTGTATATCGGTAATCAGCACATAGTCTTGACTCCACATAGACTAAGAGAAGAGGTGTACGGGTGTCTTGTTTACACTGTGATTGACATATAGCTAATGGTAATGTGTGTAATACATTTATATATAATATTACATGCACCACAGAACTATAAATATTAATCATGTGAAACAAAACTATAAAATCCAGTAGCTCTCAGTGCTCAAAGGGCCACTGGTAAAATCCATAACAAAAAGTTTAGTGGAAAAGGGGTATCCACCTATTCAAGACAGGTGAAAACTCCTAACCACTATAGAGTACCTCCTTGGATAAAATGTCACAAAAGTTGGGTAATATAACCTTTATTAACACCTAAATATGTGAAAATATGTGAAGTGAAAAATATACAGGTGTAAAAGTGTTAAATAACCGACACCGTTAAAAAACTGGGCACGCTAAGATACACGTTGCTTAACTGTGAGGTGAGACAAATATGTCTAAATAACCATCAGTAGGATAGGCACACCTTAACAGAAAAAACGCAACACAGTATCTAGCAGTACCATATAAACACAGTATCTAAACTGGAAACAAAAACAGTAAATGGAGATACAAAGTATCCAGCGGTATCAACCTAAATGGTGATAGGGTTATAGACAGATATATGGATGCCTGAAACAATGTCCCATATAAACAGGGACAAATTCCAGAGTAGTGTAGACACAGTAATAGAGGGTAGTAAGGGTAGTGGGAATAAATCCCATGAAAGTAGGATAGCCAACGCTATCCTATCCTATTCACTCCACTTAACATTTACTTTCTCTTGGAGGTATTTTCAGCCGACGCTATGCTCTCCAATTGAATTAGATTAATTTAATTTCCGTTTTTCCTTTCTATCTGGGCTATGACTGGCGACATCTAGCTGCCCTCTACTTTAGACTGGGGGGATTTACTGTTAGGCTGCCTTGAAGCAGCAGATAGCAGTGTGGGTTTATACAGACAGTTTAGGCTAGATGAGGGGTTATTAGGGTCTCTCTACTTTCATGGGATTTATTCCCACTACCCTTACTACCCTCTATTACTGTGTCTACACTACTCTGGAATTTGTCCCTGTTTATATGGGACATTGTTTCAGGCATCCATATATCTGTCTATAACCCTATCACCATTTAGGTTGATACCGCTGGATACTTTGTATCTCCATTTACTGTTTTTGTTTCCAGTTTAGATACTGTGTTTATATGGTACTGCTGGATACTTTGTATCTCCATTTACTTACCTTTTTTTGTTTCCAGTCTAGATACTGTGTTGCGTTTTTTCTGTTAAGGTGTGCCTATCCTACTGATGGTTATTTAGACATATTTGTCTCACCTCACAGTTAAGCAACGTGTATCTTAGCGTGCCCAGTTTTTTAACGGTGTCGGTTATTTAACACTTTTACACCTGTATATTTTTCACATATTTAGGTGTTAATAAATGTTATATTACCCAACTTTTGTGACATTTTATCCAAGGAGGTACTCTATAGTGGTTAGGAGTTTTCACCTGTCTTGAATAGGTGGATACCCCTTTTCCACTAAACTTTTTTCTCTATGATTCAGGGTTAAGCCCTTCATACCTCCTGTAACCTTCCTAAGGGGTATAGGGGTGGTTTTTTTCCACCACCTATTCTCCCTTTCTTCTGTCTCAAAATCCATAACAAATATGATATTCTGATATGCAGGCCGGGATGCAATGATTCCTCACTTTAGGCTGTCCATTAAGTAAAGCACTTATAATTCCTCCAGAAATGGAAGCTATACCTGATAGAAGGCGGGTGCATTTGGTTTGGGGCAGAATTGCTATTCGGATGAATTTTAGCAGATAGACGGGTCATCCTAAATTCTGAATTTCAACCCACCACATGGCAGAATCTCAAAACAAGCACAATGGACAATGGATAAACTGTAATTAAAAAAATAGCAATTTGACGGCTAGTCACTAATTAAATATAGAGGAGTATTTGGCACAGGTTCCCCTGTGCCTTCACCTGTGGAAAGTGGGAGGGCGATCTATTAAATAAAAAAAATGAGAGGATATGCCAATGTTTCATTCAGCCTCCACCTATGAGCAACTGGTGGGGTTTATTCATTAAATAATAAAGTTGGGGGATATCCCAGTATCCCCCAGCCCTCATCCAATAACAGAGGAGGGTGGTCATGCAGGTTTTTGATGGGGGGGGATAATGATGACAATAGGGCTGAGGTAGACATATTATTGTGGTCACGTCCTGGGCCCCTTGAGTTGGTAAGCCCCTTGCCAAACAATTAAAAATATTTTACCTACCAGACTTCTACTAATAATTGTGAGGGAAATCCAATACATCTATTACATAAACATTAGATGCCCAGTTACTAGTTTTTCATTACAGTGAGTAGTCACTCACCGCAGATGTTCCTCTATACATTCCCTCTCCTGCTGCTCGAAGACGTGTGAAACATAAGGGAGATTTTAGCATTTCTACTAATATGTAGGTCATTCTGACCCCCGTCGGCTCTTTTCTAGTGTTTTTTTATTGGTTTTTTTTTTTTTTTTTTACATTTTCAGTTCATCCAGAGGATTTACTCTGGGAAAGTGATTAGGAGAAACTGAAACAGCAGATAATTTGGTTGACTGAATGAAAAAAAGAAAATACAGGGAAATTAATTTAAATGAATCAATTTGTTTGCCATGCACAAGTCCTGTTAGTCCCAAAACAATATTCTTAGCATTGGGCAGTTCGTTTATTTTACATGTTTAACTTTGGTTTGAAGAAAAAAAACATATTTATTGTTAAAAGTTAAAACACCGGGGGCGGGGCCGGACCGCCGAGCTGGACGGTCGCAGGCAAGCAGAGCTCCTGCAACACCACGCTGAAAAATATGCCTTTAACTCGAAAAACAGACCGACAGCTACAAAACCTGCGGCCAAGGGACCACTGGTTCCAGGGAGAGGCTGGCTCCCCGAGCTACAGTCCCCTGGAGGGGATATTCTCGATAACCTACCTGAGGCCTTCTCCGGCGGTGAGTGGGGTGGACGGCCGCTACCCCACTATCCTGCCATACAGCACCCAACCCAAGACACAGCTCTGAGCGGGTCCGGCCCCGTTTCCCCCCCCTATGGACCGGGGGGGTGATCCCGGTCCTCACCCTGGGGCCTTGATCGGGATGCCGAGGCTGGGAGGTCGGACCGCTAGGCCAAAGATGGCGGGCGCCATGCGCGCAAGCGGCGAAGGGAGAGCCAGCACTTAGCACTAATACACATGGCCAACAAGGCGGCCCCTGCCTTCAGACACGGCTAAACCGAGAAGCGAGACCACTTACCCCCGCAGCCACTTACATCAGCGACGACGACGGCGGCACAAGGGAGTAGGAGGTAAACCACACACTGACTGCCGCCTGACTGCCGCCTGACTGGAATAAACCTGTCACCGGCACGACGACAAACCGACCTCACACCCAGCCTGCGACTGACCCACCCAGGAACCAACAGCCGCGTTCCGACTACAGCACAGCTGCAGACTCACAAGAACCAGCGAGAACCCCACAATGCAGCAATGGGTGGACTGCGTCCCGACACCTGCCCTAGTGGACATTCGCTTCCTGATATACAGATGAGGGCAGAGCACCAGGAAAGCAGGGCCCCAATCAGGGATCTCCACAGGCACTCAAGCATAAAGTTCCCACATTATGAAGCAGAAGCAGTGTGAAAAACGCGGCTTTTCAAGCACTCTTTTTCATAAACAAAGAAGCATTTTTGATAAATAACGTCTCAACATTCCAGCCGCTCAGCCAGTTCTAACTGCCCCTGTTAGTGCATTCAGTGTGCAGGCAGCGTATTTGGGGCCCAGCTCAAAGAAATATTGTGCCTGTTGTATTAGCTGAGCTGTTAAAACCGACTTAAGCCACAGAATGTAAAGTCATTTTTATCCTATAACCTGCCTAACCAGCATGTCTTAAGCTTGTTTTGTAAAACAAAAAAAAACAAAAAAACCTAGTGCATTGTACCAACATACCCCATTGCCTTCCATGTTATGTAATCTTGGTTTTGAAATATGCATGTGGATTGCCTTTGGGGTACCACATGCCTGTATGTTACCCGCATATGCACTGCAAAAATAAAGAATTAAAAAAAAAAAAAAAAAAAAAAAGTTAAAACACCGTACAATTGCATTTTGCACTTTATTTGGGAACTGTCACTTCTCTGAAATGTATTTAAACGTAAATAGTTTGCCTGGTAGTCCCAAGTCCTCTACAGTAAAACATACGGAAGAGGATTTGGGGTGTTGACAGGCAAAAGGTAATGGTCAGTGGGTGTTGCCAGTGCCACCAAAGGGCATGTACCCGGTTAAATGTAAAGATTGAAAAATATAAATTAACTGGCAAGATGGTTATGCTGAACAACTTGGAGGCCTGTGCCTACTAAGCCTTACAGTAATGTGTTGTGAGGGGTAAACTTGGGAGATAGGAGATAAATGGCTCCTTACTGTCTGGAAATCGGTCCTAATGCACAGAAAAACTGACTGCTGTCTTTATTGAATCCTTACTAGCATAGTTTGCCGATAAAACAGTCTCCCTTAGTTGTAGCTATAGCCTAACCAATAAATCAATAGTGTCGGTGGCTAAGGTCTGGTTACCAAAAAGCTAACAACAAAAAAAATTCCCCATAAAGGTACATTGGCAGCAATAAAGAAATCATAGGATAAGAAGTTACAATGCTGGCTAAATACAGTGTTGCAATGATCAAAAAGTGATCAGCTGAAAGTAATTCCTTCCTTTCTGATTCTAATAGGAGGTATAGATTGGAGACCAGTTCCCCTAATATCTATGTAGAGACTTGTGACCCACTCTTCTGGTATATTGTCTAGCCGAGAGCCTGTACGACAGTCCCTAATAACCTCCCAACACCTTCGAGGGTGTTCTAATCTGTAACTGACTCTGAAATTGAGCGAATACTGCCTAATGTGCCATCACAATCGCTGTAAGGACAACACTGTGAAAGTAGAAGAAAATTACATTAACCAGTGAGGGTCTAAATACCCATGGTGTGCAAACAAGTGATAAGGTGAAAAAATAATAAAATAATAAGGCTAACGCCCGACGCGCGTTTCGGTGTACTCAGACACCTTCGTCAGGGGCTAAGAATTTGTCACCTGGGAAAAGCCGGGACTTTTAAATCCCCTGTGTCCAATCAACTTCGTCTGTACTTCCTCCGTGGGCCGGTCACATGACCGGAGTCCTGTGACGTTGATCATGACGCCCTGCATCATGTGACCAGAGCGTCATGTGTCCCTGTCCGCCCACGTGACTAGCCGTGGGCGGATTGGTAGGCGGGGCGAAGTGTTAGATTGACTGATTATGGAAAATAGCAATCGTCAATAATGACGCCCTGCCTCACGTGACTGTCACTGGGTGGAAGCAGTGGGAGGGACTCTGTGACGAACATCGATTTTGATTGACGGCTTCTTGTTGAAATAGTGCCAGTCTTCAAATAGGTATGCTCTTTGGTCATCATATTTAAATGGTATAATACATTAAACTTCCTCCGTGATCCATTTGCTATATCTATTCTCGATTTATTAGTAGGAGTGGTAGACTTTGTATGGATGTTGATTGTTATGTTTTATAATTAACTTGTAGTATCACATTCTAATGTCTTCCACTTCAGAGTGTTATAAGCTGATATTTCCCTGGAGGGTTGGTGTACGTAGGGTAATTATGGTAATCCTCTACGGATGTCATCCTCTATGGGGGATATGGTGCAAAACTATTTATATAGGTATAGATCAGAGGTTCATTTATATAGGTGATGTCCAAGGATAATGCTGCACAGAGAAAAGGATTGGGCACAGGTTTTTAGAAAAGATATCTATATGTGCTAAGTGGTTAACTAATTTATTTACAGTGAATTATTTACAGTGCTGGAAAGAATATATGTTTCTATATATTCATCAAGTTGTAAGTCATTATAGATAGAGATTATGTTATAAAGGGAGTGTAGGTGAACCCTTCATTCAGTCCATTGGGGGACAGGGTTTTCAACCGGTAAATCCAGTAACACTCCCTTTTTCTAATTTGTTGGTCCCAGTTTCCCTTCCTTTGATCCTGTTTAATCAATTCAATTCCCTGAAATTTCAAGACTGTAGGGTCTCCACTATGTGCATTCTTTACATGCCTAGAGATGGGAGTCTCCATATGTCTGGTGGTTTTGACAGAATTGATATGTTCAAGGATCCTTCTTCTGAAGGGGCGGAAGGTTTTTCCCCACATATGCTAAGACTGTTTTATCGGCAAACTATGCTAGTAAGGATTCAATAAAGACAGCAGTATTGAATAGAGAACATAATCTCTATCTATAATGACTTACAACTTGATGAATATATAGAAACATATATTCTTTCCAGCACTGTAAATAATTCACTGTAAATAAATTAGTTAACCACTTAGCACATATAGATATCTTTTCTAAAAACCTGTGCCCAATCCTTTTCTCTGTGCAGCATTATCCTTGGACATCACCTATATAAATGAACCTCTGATCTATACCTATATAAATAGTTTTGCACCATATCCCCCATAGAGGATGACATCCGTAGAGGATTACCATAATTACCCTACGTACACCAACCCTCCAGGGAAATATCAGCTTATAACACTCTGAAGTGGAAGACATTAGAATGTGATACTACAAGTTAATTATAAAACATAACAATCAACATCCATACAAAGTCTACCACTCCTACTAATAAATCGAGAATAGATATAGCAAATGGATCACGGAGGAAGTTTAATGTATTATACCATTTAAATATGATGACCAAAGAGCATACCTATTTGAAGACTGGCACTATTTCAACAAGAAGCCGTCAATCAAAATCGATGTTCGTCACAGAGTCCCTCCCACTGCTTCCACCCAGTGACAGTCACGTGAGGCAGGGCGTCATTATTGACGCTTGCTATTTTCCATAATCAGTCAATCTAACACTTCGCCCCGCCTACCAATCCGCCCACGGCTAGTCACGTGGGCGGACAGGGACACATGACGCTCTGGTCACATGATGCAGGGCGTCATGATCAACGTCACAGGACTCCGGTCATGTGACCGGCCCACGGAGGAAGTACAGACGAAGTTGATTGGACACAGGGGATTTAAAAGTCCCGGCTTTTCCCAGGTGACAAATTCTTAGCCCCTGACGAAGGTGTCTGAGTACACCGAAACGCGCGTCGGGCGTTAGCCTTATTATTTTATTATTTTTTCACCTTATCACTTGTTTGCACACCATGGGTATTTAGACCCTCACTGGTTAATGTAATTTTCTTCTACTTTCACAGTGTTGTCCTTACAGCGATTGTGATGGCACATTAGGCAGTATTCGCTCAATTTCAGAGTCAGTTACAGATTAGAACACCCTCGAAGGTGTTGGGAGGTTATTAGGGACTGTCGTACAGGCTCTCGGCTAGACAATATACCAGAAGAGTGGGTCACAAGTCTCTACATAGATATTAGGGGAACTGGTCTCCAATCTATACCTCCTATTAGAATCAGAAAGGAAGGAATTACTTTCAGCTGATCACTTTTTGATCATTGCAACACTGTATTTAGCCAGCATTGTAACTTCTTATCCTATGATTTCTTTATTGCTGCCAATGTACCTTTATGGGGAATTTTTTTTGTTGTTAGCTTTTTGGTAACCAGACCTTAGCTACCGACACTATTGATTTATTGGTTAGGCTATAGCTACAACTAAGGGAGACTGTTTTATCGGCAAACTATGCTAGTAAGGATTCAATAAAGACAGCAGTCAGTTTTTCTGTGCATTAGGACCGATTTCCAGACAGTAAGGAGCCATTTATCTCCTATCTCCCAAGTTTACCCCTCACAACACATTACTGTAAGGCTTAGTAGGCACAGGCCTCCAAGTTGTTCAGCATAACCATCTTGCCAGTTAATTTATATTTTTCAATCTCTGAAATGTATTCAATCGAATAAAACATTAAAAATCCTATAAGTTGTTTTAATCTTTTATTAATGAGATGTGTAAAGTTTTATATATTTTATATCTTGCTTAGTTGTTCTAGTGTCCAGATTGTGTATTGAGTGTAAAATATAGAGGGCTGTATTGTCTTCACATGTTTTGCATGTTTTCTTCTATTTAATTTGAATAATGTATGCAGTCTCCCAGTTTTGCATAGTGTGGCTAATTGTATTTCTATCCTCAAAATGTTCTTTTAACGAGACAATTACAATTACAGGCACTCTCTCAAATCCTAGATTATTCTATTCTTTAAAAAAAACAAATTCAGTGTTTAAAAATCTCTGCAGAATTTATGCAAAGTATTCCTAATATTTATTATAAAGTCCTCTGCTATGGGTGAGAATTCCTCACCCAGTTTTGTTACCTATACTCGGCTGCTGTAGCTTTTCATTCTGTGTCAGGACAGCAAGAAAGATAAAAAAAAATATTTATTTTCTTCTTTATAAGTTAGTAAAAAGTAAAATGTTCTAAACTTTGAAAAAAAAGTGAATTAAACATTGAGCAATATCATTTTATTTCTTAATTCTTAACTTTCCTTATTTTAGAATTTGTGAAGTTTAAAGAAATTCCCTTTTTATGAATGCATGTGATATTTTATCTCATTGTCTAACTTTCAGATGAAATGTTAAATGCTGAGGTCTATTTACTAAACACAGACATGGGGCTGGGTTCTCTGCTAACTGAATACTAATCTGCCGTAAACGTCACTGGAGGAACTGTCATTCGGTAAGCAGAGTAAAGTATTGCAAAATATGGAGCACAAGGTTTCTACCTTTACCGTTATCTCCTACATTTCTTTATTCCAATATTAAATCTCTACTTGAACAATGTCATCATTTTAAGTACTGTATTTCACTCAGCTGTAAGAAATACCCACAACGTACCTTCACAATATTCAGCTTACATTTTCTTGCAGAATCTTTAATACATTATCTTGTGTGACTTCAAAATGTAGATCTGTATTCTGAGTTCTTGGCTGATATTATAATGTATGACTCAACGCACTTTGGGACACTTGTTAGAATTCACAAGTGAGTTGCAATGGCTGGATTCCCATGGCTTGTAATAGTTAGAGAAGGGATGCATGCTTATCTCAGTGGAGAAAAAAAAGTAAATTTGGCTTCATTGCTTACTTTTTTTAACTTGCAGAGTCAGTCTAAGCACCAAAATCAGTTCAATTTATTGGAGTGTTTTTAGTGCAGATCTCATGTCTTTGCAGTTTCCCTGCACAATGGTCTGCCGGATTTAGTTAGGTGTTTGATCCAAGGACATTGCTGAGGTGGTCTGACCAAGATTCCAACTTGAATTTTAATGAAGTGATGTTAACACTGCTCTAACTAGCTCAATTTCTACCTCCTAGACCCATTCTGGATGTGTGTTCCTGTGTTGGACATGACTGAGGTCTTTTCTTTAGAAGAATAGCAATACCTATAATTAGTGTTGTCGCGAACCCAAAATTTTCGGTTCGCGAACGGCGAACGCGAACTTCCGCAAATGTTCGCGATCCGGCGAACCGCGCAAACCGCCATTGACTTCAATGGGCAGGCGAATTTTAAAACCAACAGGGACTCTTTCTGGCCACAAAAGTGATGGAAACGTTGTTTCAAGGGGACTAACACCTGGACTGTGGCATGCCGGAGGGGGATCCATGGCAAAACTCCCATGGAAAATTGCACAGTTGATGCAGAGTCTGCTTTTAATCCATGAAGGGCATAAATCACCTAACATTCCTAAATAGCAATGAATATGGATTGACACCTGACATATGACATATTGACACCTTGACATATGGATTGACACCTGTCCTCAGAGACCATGATACACACTGACACAGAGCAGAATAGAGACTGTTCCCCCTACATAGGGTCAAATGGCAGGTATTGATTGACACCTGACCTCAGAGACCATGATACACACTGACACAGAGCAGAATAGAGACTGTTCCCCCTACATAGGGTCACTTGGCAGATATGGATTGACACCTGTCCTAAGGATCCCTGATACACACTGACACAGAGCAGAATAGGGACTGTTCCCCCTACATAGGGTCACTTGGCAGATATGGATTGACACCTGTCCTCAGAGATCATGATACACACTGACACAGAGCAGAATAGAGACTGTTCCCCCTACATAAGGTCACTTGGCAGATATGGATTGACACCTGTCCTAAGGATCCCTGATACACACTGACACAGAGCAGAATAGGGACTGTTCCCCCTACATAGGGTCACTTGGCAGATATGGATTGACTCCTGTCCTCAGAGCCCCTGATACACACTGACACAGAGCAGAATAGGGACTGTTACCCCTACATAGGGTCACTTGGCAGATATGGATTGACACCTGTCCTCAGAGACCTAATTGTGTAATAATTGTAATACTGTTACCTATTATATAATTTTGGCAGGGGCAAGGAAATTCCCTCTAAATAGATGGGTATAGGCAGAGAGTATGGAGACCAGAGTGATAAAGTGTCAATAAGGCGATATAAAGTTAAATGTATCACAGACACACAGCCACCCTTTCTCTTAGCTAGTTTCCAGAAATGCTGGATAGGTAGAAGGGCTATAAAGACTCAGAGAGGTCTAATAAGAATCCTCTAAACTTGCCCTAATCTCCTTAAACCCCTTCAAGGGTGTCCTAAGCTAAAGCTCAATCTAAACGTTTAGATGACTGCCTGATTTCCCATCACAGATGCTGGCTAGGAATAACAGTGTGCAAGACAAAGAGTGGGTCTAAGTGCCCATAGTGAAGTAAAGTGTCCCTAGTGAAGTGAAAAAGAGAATAACGAGCTGGCGCCCAAGAGAATAACGAGCTGGCGCCCTATCAGGAGACGTGTATATGGCATCGATTTTAGGAACTGGGAGATGGAAAAAGATGCTTGGTCGGTCCTCCTACTTAAAATTTGGGGCACTGCGCGTGCAATGTAATGTGCCACCAGATAGGAGTGGTGTGTTAAGTAGTGCTATTCCTATCAGTTTAATCCCTGTTATGTGCCTTTTTTTTGGTTTGGTTTTTGAAGCTACAGTGCAGCACCAGATGGGCGAAAAATTAGGCATGTACACATGCCTGAAAAATTAGGTATTGTTGCAGCCGCTGCTGTAGCAGCGGCCATAACAATTGATGTTTGTTTCCCAGGCAGATAGTGCCCTAAAACATTGCGGCTTGAACCATAGTTGGTGTCAGATAAGTCACGCAAGTCAACCGGCATTCAGAGCTAAAATACAGCAGCGTGTTTACCATTTTTAGACCAAGGCAGCTCATCTCATCAGGCCTTTTTTCGTCGAATGTATCGCCCACTGTCAGTCCCTTCGGGATCCATCCCTCATTCATCTTAATAAAGGTGAGGTAATCTAGACTTTTTTGACCTAGGCGACTTCTCTTCTCAGTGACAATACCTCCTGCTGCACTGAAGGTCCTTTCTGACAGGACAGTTGAAGCGGGGCAGGCCAGAAGTTCTATCGCAAATTGGGATAGCTCAGGCCACAGGTCAAGCGTGCACACTCAGTAGTCAAGTGGTTCATCGCTCCTCAGAGTGTCGATATCTGCAGTTAAGGCGAGGTAGTCTGCTACCTGTCGGTCGAGTCGTTCTCTGAGGGTGGATCCCGAAGGGCTGTGGCGATGCGTAGGACTTAAAAAGCTCCACATGTCCTCCATCAACAACACGTCTTTAAAGTGTCCTGTCCTTGCCGGCGTGGTCGTGGGAGGAGGATGACTTTCACCTCTTCCCCTGTTAGATTCCCGTTGTTCTGTGACATCACCCTTATACGCTGTGTAAAGCATACTTTTTAATTTATTTTGCAAATGCTGCATCCTTTCCGACTTGTTGTAATTTGGTAACATTTCAGCCACTTTCTGCTTATACCGGGGGTCTAGTAGCGTGGACACCCAGTACAGGTCGTTCTCCTTCAGCCTTTTTATACTAGGGTCCCTCAACAGGCACGACAGCATGAAAGACCCCATTTGCACAAGGTTGGATGCCGAGCTACTCATTTCCCGTTCCTCCTCCTCAGTGATCTCAATGAAGGTATGTTCTTCCCCCCAGCCACGTACAACACCACGGGTACCAGATAGGTGACAACGAGCACCCTGGGATTCCTGTTGTGGTTGGTCTTCCTCCTCCTCCTCAAAGCCACATTCCTCCTCTGACTCCTCTTCCTCACAATCCTCTTCCAGCGTTGCCGCAGGTCCAGCAAGCGATGCTGATAAGGCTGTTTCTGGTGGTGATGGTGACCAAAACTCTTCCTCTTCCTCTTCACGCTCATCTACGGCCTGACCCAGCACTCTTCGCAGGGCACGCTCCAGGAAGAAAACAAATGGTATGATGTCGCTGATGGTGCCTTCGGTGCGACTGACTAGGTTTGTCACCTCCTCAAAAGGACGCATGAGCCTACAGGTATTGCGCATGAGCGTCCAGTAACATGGCAAAAAAAATCCCAGCTCCTCAGAGGCTGTCCTAGCACCCCGGTCATACAAATATTCATTAACGGCTTTTTCTTGTTGGAGCAGGCGGTCGAACATTAGCATTGTTGAATTCCAACGTGTCGGGCTGTCGCAAATCAAGCGCCTCACTGGCATGTTGTTTCGCCACTGGATATCTGCAAAGTGCGCCATGGCCATGTAGGAACACCTGAAATGGCCACACACCTTCCTGGCCTGCTTCAGGACGTCCTGTAAGCCTGTGTACTTATGCACAAAGCGTTGTACGATCAGATTACACACATGTACCATGCACGGCACATGTGTCAACTTGCCAAACTTTAATGCCGCCAACAAATTTGTTCCATTGTCACAAAACACTTTGCCGATATCCAGTTGCTGCGGAGTCAGCCACTTTTCCACCTGTGCGTTCAGGGCCGACAGGAGTGCTTGTCCGGTGTGACTCTCTGCTTTTAAGCAAGTCAAACCCAAGACGGCGTGACACTGCCGTATCCGGGATGTGGAATAGTACCTGGGGAGCTGTGTGGGTGCCGTTGATGTGGAGCTTTTTTATCAGAGGTTGGCAGAGTACACGCTGAAGGCCTGACACCCACTTGAAGTACACTGACTGCTATTAGCTTACAGTGAAAAACTTTTTTTCTTTTTAAAGGCACGCTATTGTGACACCAGATATGAGTGGCAAAGTGCACTTGCAGAGGTTGGCAGAGTACACGCTGAAGGCCTGACACCCGCTTGAAGGACACTGACTGCTATTAGCTTACAGTGAAAAACTTTTTTGCTTTTTAAAGGCACGCTATTGTGACACCAGATATGAGTGTCAAAGTGCACTTGCAGAGGTTGGCAGAGTACACGCTGAAGGCCTGGCACCCGCTTGAAGGACACTGACTGCTATTAGCTTACAGTGAAAAACTTTTTTGCTTTTTAAAGGCACGCTATTGTGACACCAGATATGAGTGGCAAAGTGCACGCTGAAGGCCTGACACCCGCTTGAAAGACACTGACTGCTATTAGCTTACAGTGAAAAACTTTTTTGCTTTTTTTTTTTTTAATATAATTTTTATTATTTTCCAAGTATATGGGGTACAGAAGAGAAGGGAGGGGTTAGGGGGGGTAACAATCATAGTATGTCATATGATATATTAGTTTGTTATACAATAAGTAGTAATACTGTACACTAGTACGTTACACAATAAGCGTAATGCAGTATAACCGCTTAGCATTTGTAAATGTTAGCACAGCAAATCCTCCTTATATTATATAAGTGGTAACATCGTATGATAGCTTAGGACAACACAATTGTTAAACCTGAAGGTAGTATTGTGGTGAACAGGGGTGAACAGGACAAACGAGGTCGGATAAGGGTGGGGAGGGTCGTCTCTATAGGACCCTGAATACAAGAGTATAACCATTGAAGGCCTCAGGTCAGGTCATGTATTGTTAGGAGCCTTCTAATAGCTCGGTTCATGCCAATCGATTAGTTTAGGTTAGGTAGGGGTCGTGTCCCTGTCAATAGATAGGGTCTGATCTGTCAAGAAGTCACGTAAGGAGCGTCAGGGCACCCTATAAGGATTTTAAATGGTGAGTGCTTTAGCGTATAGTATTCGCCAGGGTTGCCACATAGATGTGAGTCGGTGTGTTTCGGCACTGTGGAGTGTCGTCATGCTTTCATATATATGGTACTGTTGGATCTTGTCCCACAGTTGGGATTTAGGCGGGCATGTCTGTGATTTCCAGTTCAGCGCTAGGAGGTTTCTGGCAGCTAGTATGGTGAGAGCACATATTTGTCTGTGGTCTTTAGGGAGGTTAGTAGGGAATAGGAGTAAAAGATACGTTTTTGGGTTCTGGGGAAGGTTCTCGACGCCCAGCGACTCCAGCAACCTCCCGACCTCTGTCCAGAGGGGCTGAATCACTGGGCATGTCCACCAGATGTGGAAGAACGAGCCTGGCTCTTTGGAGCACCTCCAGCATGTCGGCGTCACAGTGGGGTAAATTTTGTGTAGCCGTAGTGGCGTCATATACCATCTATACAACAGTTTTCTGTGTGCCTCAATGTGGGTGTAGCATCTAGTGAGTTTTGAGAGATTATTGAGAGCTTGTATCCAGTCTTCGTCAGACAGTCGGAGTGTGCAGTCTTCCTCCCATTTCTGTTTGCATAGGGGGTATTGTTGAGGGGCCACACTCTCCCACAATCTGTAGCATAGGGAAATGGTCTTAGGTTTTCCCGGTGTAGCCCAGCAACGGTCAATGATCCCCTCAGCTGGGAGAATCTTCTCCTGCTGATTGTCATGTTTGTGTACATGAGTCAGTATGGTGCCTTTGAGTCTGAGGAATGTGAATAGTTCCTCTGGTGGCAATCGCCATTTGGCCTGTATATCTGCGAATTGCATCACCTCTCCGCCTTTTAATAGTTGCTGTATGTTGGTGATACCCGCTGTAACCCACTTTGCTATGGGCAAGTCTGGCGTCGCAGCGCCGAGGGCTGACAGAGGCGCCTTGGCGTGATATAAGGTTTTACATCCTAGCTCGGACAGGAACGAGTCCCAGGTGCTGAGCGTGAAGGTGGTGGTGGGGAATAGGGCCATCCCAGAGGCCCTGAAGTGTTTAGGTGTCCACAAGGTGTCTACTATGTTCCCTCCCTGAACCTGTTTGTTCTCCATATCTACCCAGCTCAGTTCTCCCTTAGGGGAGTGCAACAAGATTCCAGCTGTCAGTGCTGACGCTTTGTAATATTGGGCAATATTTGGCAACCCTACTCCCCCTTGGTTGACCCGTGTGTACAGGAGTTTGGTAGGAATCCTAGGTCTTTTATTATCCCAAATAAAGGCATTGCATGTTGTCTGAAGAGCCTTAAGGAGGGGTTGTGCAATCTTTAACGAAAGCATGCGGAAGACGTACAAAATTTTGGGCAGTATGGTCATTTTGAAGGCGTTAATGCGTCCTAGCCAGGAGAGCCGTGTGTGTTTCCACTTCAATATCTCTTTCCTGCACATATTTGGGAGGGGCGAAAAATTTAGTTGCGTAATTTTGTGAACAGAAGTTGCAATTTTAACTCCCAAATACGTGAGGGAGGATGACCGCCAGTCAAATTGATGTTCCTGTTTTAGAGCTAGTGTGCGGCTCGTGGACAGGTTGACTGCTAGGGCTTGGGTCTTGTCTTGGTTCAATTTGTAATGGGAGACTAGGCCAAAGTCTCTAAGGGTTTGTATGAGGTGTGGCAGGGACCTTTCTGGCTCCTCCAGTGTTACTAAAACGTCGTCGGCGAATAGCGCCAGTTTGTGTTCCTGTCCTAGTACTTGCATTCCCTTAATGCCCTGGTGCGTCCGTATTTTTTGTGCCAGGGGTTCTAGCGATAAGATATATAGAAGGGGGGACAACGGGCAGCCCTGACGTGTCCCATTAGTGATATGGAATTCATCAGAAATGAAGCCCCCATTTGAGACCCTGGCTGCCGGTGCGCTATAAAGTGCACTTATCCCGGCTATCATCTCTGGTGGGAATCCATAGGTCTCCAGGACCCTGGACATATATGTCCAATTGAGGCGATCAAAGGCCTTCTCCGCGTCCAGCGCAAGGAGGAGGCCTTCGGTGTTGTCCCTGTCAACCCGTGCTAGTATATTAAGAATGCGTCGGGTGTTATCCGAGCCCTGCCGGCCACGGACAAACCCCGATTGATCATAGTGTACTAGTTGTTTAAGAAAGGGAGCTATTCTATTGCTAAGTATCTTGGCATAAATTTTGGCGTCACCATTCAGCAACGAAATTGGTCTGAAATTTTTGCACTGTGTAGGTGGTTTCCCTGGTTTGGGAAGTGTTGAGATGTGGGCCAGGAGGATCTCTGCTGGTAGTGCCCCTCGATCGTTACTTTGTCTATATAGTTTCAGTAAGTGAGGTGAGAGGACAGTTTCAAACAGCTTATAGTAGGTATTGGTGAGCCCATCAGGCCCCGGTGATTTGCCCGTAGGCAACGCTTTAACCACTGATGTGATCTCGTCTAACGATATAGGCTGTTGCAAGGACTGGATTGCAGTTGGGGTCAGCGAGGGTAGGTCTACGTCTGCCAGGAATTTGTCTATGTCAGTCTGCGTCGGGACCTTCGTTGTGCCATCATGCTGGAGGTTATACAGTTTACTATAGTATTCTGCGAAGGCATTTACTATCCCCTTGGGGTCAATAATCTTGTGGTTGCTGCCTCCTTGGAGGTAGGCAATCCTGGAGGCGACCGTTTTTTGCTTCAGTTGTGCTGCTAATTGAGCTCCTGCCCTATTCCCTGCTGCAAAGAATTTGTGTTTAGATTTCTGTAGGAGGTAGGTGGTTTTAGCTAGTTCCACATCTCGTAATTGAGATTGGAGCGCCAGTAATTTTTTCTGTAGAGCTATGGTGGGCGAATGTTTGTTTTCATGTGTGATAGTCTTGATCTCGTTAATGAGAGTCAAGTACCGTGTCTGTTGAGTCTTCCGAATGTGGCTAGCGTGTTTGATAAAGCTGCCCCTAATAACTGCTTTATGGGCTAACCAGACATATTCGGGGTTGATGTCCTGTCGGTCATTGTCCTCAAAATAGTGCTGTAGGTCTAAAGTGACTTGTTTGATAACGTTGGGTAGTGTCAGTATTTTATTGTCTAGTCTCCAAGATGTACGGCCGGTATTAGGGAACTTGTCTTTGAGTGTCATTGTGATAGGGGCATGGTCTGACCACGTGATATCCCCAATTCCTGTGTCTAGTATGTTTGGTAATGATGTGGTCCTAACCAAAAACCTGTCTATCCTGGAGTAGCTGTTGTGCACAGCTGTGTGGCAGGTATAATCAACTTCAGTAGGGTGCATGATTCTCCAGGGATCTACAAAATCGTGTGTCGCTAAGATGTCCCTGATGTTACATGATTGTGTGAACCGCCTCTTGGAGGTGGTGGTCGCCACCGTGTGTGAGGCAGACGAGTCCCTAGTGCTGTCTAATAAAAAGTTGGTGTCGCCTCCAAGAATTACCTCCCCAAAGCTATACAAATTCAACATTGCAAATACCCTACACATAAATTCCTCTTGGTTATCGTTAGGCCCATATATGTTCATGAGGGTGAAGGGGTTATTGTTTAGGTGGCATTGAATGATGAGGTATCTGCCTTTCCTATCGCTGATTTTCCGGACCATTTCAAAGGCTACCTGTTTGCTGATCAATATGGACACTCCTCTCTTTTTCGTGGCATAACAGGAGTGGTGGTCTACAGGGAACCAGGGAGAATTAAACCTGGGACGGGAACCCCATTTGAAATGGGTTTCCTGGAAGAAAGCGATGTGCGCCTTTTGGTTTTTGGCCTCCAGTAGGGCCAGCCTCCTCTTGTTGGGTGTGTTTAACCCTTTTACATTCAGGGAGATTACTTTGAGTGACATGACTTCAAGGGCTGCTCAACTGTTTTCAGGAAGTGCGGCCTTGTCTCTTCGTCTATCTTAGCCTGGTATCGATGCCAATCGTAGTTGTGGCAATAAGTTGGGGGGGGAGCGAAGGGAGGGGGTAAGGTACGGGTACTTCTATAAACAAATAGAATCTGAACTATATACAAACCCGTTAGCCAAGTGGCCTAAGGCAGAAGTCTGCGGACGGGTAATGAGATGGCTTAGTTGTAAGCCTAGTGGGGTATCGTGGGCGCTGTTGGTGCAGGGCCAGGCGGGTGTACTCTCAAGGGCAGTTGCGTCAATACCTCTAGGTCTCTAGGCGTAATTCTGCCTAAAGGGGTGTTTATGCTGCCCTTGTAGTGGCTGAATTACACTTGTAATCCTCTGCACCAGTGTGTATAAAGAAATATAGTGAAAGGAAAATACAAACTACAACAATATATAACTAGTAGTATCAGCAATCATATAGTCAGCCGCCACGTGTGGACTCTCGGCTGTACGACACCATGTAAGTGAGGACAGATTCGAGGGTGCACAGGGGGGGGGATACCGTGTTTAGTCTCTGGTAGAGTATACATATCTGCAGCCGATCAGCTCTGGTCAACGGCGTTTCGTCTCGATGCGTCTTCTGGCTGTGGATGTGGCTGTTGCGTGCCTCTGGTATGCCAAGGGACCGAGCTGTAGTCCTTTGCCTGCTTTCTGGGCGGTGACACGGCCGGTGATCTCGTGCTGCTTGTTGGCTGTATGGGAATGTTCCATTCCTTGAGAAGTCTTGCGCCGTCTCGAGGTGTGGAGATCATCTTGTCAACTCCATTTCTCTTAAGCAATAATTTTGTGGGGAATCCCCACTTATATGGTATATTAGCAGTCCGCAAAGCTAGGGTGATGGGTGCAAACGCCCGTCTCATGTACATAGTCGCCGCGGACAGATCGATGAACAGTTTAATGTCGGTAAATGGTTTAGGCAGTATCGGGTGTTTTCTGGAGGCTTGCATTAGACGGTCCTTAACTGCAAAGTAGTGGACTCTTGTGATTACATCTCTTGGTGTCGATGGTGGGAGATGCTTTGGTTTTGGCAACCTGTGTGTACGGTCTAAGCGGAGGTCTGAGGCCTCTATGTCTGGTATGAGAGCCTGAAACATATCTTGTACAAATTTAGCCAGGTTTTGTGGGCCTATTTCTTCAGGCACTCCCCTCAATCTAATATTATTCCTCCTGTCTCGATCTTCATTATCTGCTATCTTCCCCTCAAGGAACTGTACCTTTTGTTGCAGTGCAGTGTGGGCTTCAGCAAGCTCGTTGTGGGCTTCCCTCAGCCCCTCTGTTGCCTCCTCCAAGTGTGCCGTCCTATCCCCTAGGGCCTGAATGTCTGCCCTGACATCCGCCGCCATTTTGGAGAAATCCGACCGGAGGGTGGATTGCAGCGATTTCAGCATGTTGCTTATAGATGCATCTGTGGCCGGTTGAGCAGATGGGGGATCTAGGAGGTCTGGGCTCTCACTCGGGTCGTTTTCGGAAGCCGTGGGGCTCCGTCCGTCGGCGCCATCTTGGAAACTGCCGCGGTCAGGTACGAGGTGCGAGTGAAGCGTTTTCTGTTTCAGTTTTTTTGCGGATTTGGTAGCCATATCGTCCTCTTCGTGTTCCTCGTGTTCCCCAGCAGGTAGGGTAAGTTGCTGGCGGTGTATTGCTGTGTTGCACGCTGTGTAAGTCCACGGAATGGCGGAGCTCACAGATTATGCGTCTGCTTCCATGCGGAGTCAGGCCACGCCCCACTTTTTTGCTTTTTAAAGGCATGCTATAGTGACACCAGATATGAGTGGCAAAGTGCACTTGCCGAGGTTGGCAGAGTACACGCTGAAGGCCTGACACCCGCTTGAAGGACACTGACTGCTATTAGCTTACAGTGAAAAACTTTTTTGCTTTTTAAAGGCACGCTATTGTGACACCAGATATGAGTGGCAAAGTGCACTTGCAGAGGTTGGCAGAGTGCACGCTGAAGGCCTGACACCCACTTGAAGTACACTGACTGCTTTTAGCTTACAGTGAAAAACTTTTTTGCTTTTTAAAGGCACGCTATTGTGACACCAGATATGAGTGGCAAAGTGCACGCTGAAGGCCTGACACCCGCTTGAAGGACACTGACTGCTATTAGCTTACAGTGTAATACTTTTTTGCTTTTTAAAGGCACGCTATTGTGACACCAGATATGAGTGGCAAAGTGCACTTGCAGAGGTTGGCAGAGTACATGCTGAAGGCCTGACACCCAGACGCTTGCAGACAACTAAATGCTATTCAATCTATTACAGCAAAAACATTTTTTTTTATTTGCAAGCTTAAGCTATTGTGACACCAAATATGAGTGGTGGCACTGGGTAAGTGGGCACAGTATCCACTGTGAACCTGACACAGAAACTGGCAGACAACTAACTGCTATTCAATCTATTACAGTGGAATTTTTTTTGTTTTTAAATGCAAGCTTAAGCTATTGTGACACCAGATATGAGTGGTGGCACTGGGCAAGTGGGCACAGTATCCACTGTGAGCCTGACACTGAAGCAGGCAGACAACTAACTGCTATTCAATCTATTACAGTGAAAACAATGTTTTTGTTTTTAAATGCAAGCTTAAGCTATTGTGACACCAGATATGAGTGGTGGCACTGAGCAAGTGGGCACAGTATCCACTGTGAGCCTGACACAGAAGCTGGCAGACAACTAACTGCTATTCAATCTAATATAGCGGAAAAAAAAATGTGTTTTTAAATGCAAGCTTAAGCTATTGTGACACCAAATATGAGTGATGGCACTGGGCAAGTGGGCACAGTATCCACTGTGAGCCTAACACAGAAGCTGACAGCCAACTAACTGCTATTCAATCTATTACAGTGAAAAAATGTTTTTGTTTTTAAATGCAAGCTTAAGCTATTGTGACACCAGATATGAGTGGTGGCACTGGGCAAGTGGGCACAGTATCCACTGTGAGCCTGACACAGAAGCTGGCAGGCAGGCAACTGCAATTACAATACACAGAAAAAAAAACAGACTGATGTTCTAGCTCTAAAAAGGGCTTTTTGGGGTGCTGTCCTTACAGCAGAGATCAGATGAGTCCTTCAGGACTGTAGTGGACACTGAATACCCTAGCCTAGCTATCAATTTCCCTATCAAATGAGCAGCAGTTACACTTTCCCTCCTCTATCTAAGAATGCATCTTCAGAATGAATCTAAAATGGATGCTGTACAGGAGGTGGGAGGGTCTGGAAGGGAGGTTCTGCTGCTAATTTGCTGGAATGTGTCTGCTGACCGTGAGGCACAGGGTTAAAGTTTACTCAATGATGATGAATAGGGGGCGGATCGAACCGTGCATGTGTTCACCCGCCGTGGCGAATGCAAACACGCTATGTTCGCCAGGAACTATTCGCCAGCGAACAGTTCGGTACATCACTATCTAACAAGTAAAATAATCACGAATCTCAATATGTGTGACAATAATTAAAATCACATAATAACCAAATAAACACACCTACATGCCTCACCCTTCTGTCAGTCCCTACATTGGCTTCCTATAAAATATAGAGCTCAATTTAAAATTCTGGTTCTTGCTTTCAAATGTCTACATAATGCTGCTCCCACCTATCTATCCTCCCTTATACACAAGTATGTCCCGTCTAGGCCCTTACGATCTGCTGAAGACTTACGTCTATCTTCTGTCCGTACTCCCACCTCTGATGCTCGCCTTCAAGACTTCTCGAGGGCTGCACCATTCCTGTGGAACTCGCTTCCCCCCTCCGTTAGAAGCTCACCCAGTCTCCACTCCTTCAAAAAATCATTAAAAACCCACTTCTTCATAAAAGCGTATCAATAAACTCTTAATAGCTCCCAACTGATTCCTCTTCTGCAACTGTCACTAGTCTAATACTATCCTTACCTTTTGTGTCATTTTACCCCACTCCCTCTAGCATGTAAGCTCATTGAGTAGGGCCCTCAACCCCTCTGTTCCTGTGTGTCCAACTTGTCTGGTTACAACTACATGTCTGTTCGTCCACCCATTGTAAAGCGCTGCAGAATTTGACGGCGCTCTATAAATAATATAATATAATAATAATAATAATAGGGGGGCGTGGCCTGGAAGCCGAGGAAGATGGCAGCGTGATTCCTGAGCTCCCTTCCAGGCTCGGCTTTTTTCAGCGTTTTTCCTCGCCAAAAGCACCTTACTGCCCCGATAATGGGCAAAACTCACAGGGCATCACAGGCCACTAAGTCTGCCGACACTCCCAGAGGGAGCAGCCACTATTCCCTGCGGCAATATCTAATCACCGCGGCGGACCCGGACACGCAGGCATCCAACGACTCTGCGGCCTCCGAAGGGCCTTTCCCGCCATCACCGCACGGGGGGGAGACCCTCACCGGGACCCCCTTAGGGGATACCCCAGCTACCCACCCTGACTGGATATATTGCGTAACCTGCCCACCAAGGAAGACCTGAGAGCAGCGAACAACGAGCTCCGCTCCTCCATCACGTCGGAGCTGCAGGCCATGAGAGAAGAATTTTGCGGTCATCGGCGCAGTCCGCAACCGCAGACTCCCTGCAACTAAGCACCCTTCAAATCCGGCAAATGGCTTACCACCTAGAGGACCTCGATAACCGGGGCAGGCGGCAAAACCTAAGGGTCCGTGGCGTGCCGGAAGAAGTGGACGACACGGCCCCAGTACAACACACCCTTACGGGCCTATTCAATAGCCTACTGGACAGACCACCACAGGCCCCACTCGAGATGGTGAGAGCCCACAGAGCTCTCAGACCGAAGGGACCGCCTGGGGGCATCCCCCGAGATATAATATGCTGCTTAGCCAATTTCCAACAAAAAGAAGAGATCCTCCGCAAAGCAAGAGAACTGGGCAGGGTGCTACTGGAGGGCACAGAGATCCAGCTTTATCCGGATCTGTCACCCACTACGCTGGCGTACCGCAGGGCTTTGCGCCCCTTCACCAGGCAGCTACAATCCAACAAAATTAAATACCGCTGGTGTTTCCCACACGGACTCCAAGTGCATACTCCGAAAGGCCCTTTTGAAATCAGGGAAAAGAATGACATGGAGGCTCTTGCGAGAGAGCTACAAATAACACCTGCCTCACTAACCTGGCCTGACCCCTTGATGCTCTATACGCCCACCCAGAGAACCGGGAGACTGGCCACCGGATCCCAGATACCAAGGACCACACGCCAACAGGCAACGGGCCCACGCGGCCTATAAACGGACGTAATATCCGAGCGGCACCTGTCCCGTGGACTTCGGGCCCAGCAACGGGGCGCCCACCTCCTCGAGCTCCACGCAACCTCTACCGAGATGACTGCAGCACAGGCGCTCTATCACAGACCTTCCAACCCACACCTGGAACTGTAGACACCACCACCCGTTCCTAAACACAGGCCCCCTCGCCCAGCAGGGAACCGCGACCCCGGGGCGCCGATCTACGTAACGACGAGCTCAAGAAGGCCCTAGAGACTACCACGGTTTGCGGTTCACCCGCTACTGACTCTGCAGAGTAACTACAGTATTAATCTAGTTCACCCCAGGCCGCAGGGCCGGCCAGGACTGAAGTACAACTCTGACACGGGCCTCGCGGCCCAGGGGCTTACCCACACCCGAAGCAGGACCGAAGGGAGGGCTAGGCTGGGGATGCATCTAAACGGGAGCGGGGTGGGGGGGAGTCCCTACGTATGTTATGCAATTGTATCCAGGGGTCGGGGGCTGCGGGCTGGGTTACCGTATCCTCCTCAATAGACCCGTGATGACCTTCTCAGGAGCGGGCTAGGGGGACGGGGACCTAGCGCGCCCGGGCCGCCGAGAGGGGGGTGGGGGAGGTAGGAAGCCTGGGGAGGGAACACTGTTTAAGGGGGGGACGCAGAGCCTTAGGAACGTGGATCGCAGACCGGGCCGGGCAACCGCACCCTCCTATCGACCTGTGATGACCTACCCAGGAGCAGGTGGGGGTGCGGGGTCTCGGCCCGCTCGGGCCCCCGGACGGTAACTGGACTGCACTCATAGTAACTCCGAGAGGGCACCACAGAGGGGGGGGACAATACAGGGAGGTCTACTTAGGCCACACGACACGGACCTCGAGAACGCAACAGTGGGCTGCCCGGGGGCTGGGCCTTTACGCTATGGGACGGGTGCCACCATATCCTAACGCTCGTATTCATATTCAAATGTAAATCTTAATTCATGTTTACTGTTATTGTGTTTTAACTACTTTTATATACTGTTGCTTGCTGTTACCGAAATGCATTTGCCCCACACACCTCAGGCGAGGACACGCATACTCATGATACCGCAACTAATAGAGCCACGAAGGAGACACAAGGGAAACCGACTGAGTAGGACGGTTAGGGCTGACAAGAGATCACAAGGTGACTCGCCCACGACAGTCCGCACACAGCGGGACCACGACTTACTCGGAGGCCTAGGCCTTCCTCCTGCTCCCCCAAGAGACAGGCGCCACACATAGGTGGCCGAGACACTGGGCCCTCTACTAGGCTCAGGTCTTAGGGACCGCCCAGACGCCTTCACTCTAACGCCTCTGACGCGGCGGACCCCCAAAACCCAATCCCTAACCCCTTAACCCGGATGCTATACAGACCCCCTTATTAACAGACGACTGACGGACTGACGGTTTCTAGAGATGTCACTCACACCGGCCAACCTTACGATCATATCCCTAAATGCGAGAGGACTGAACAAGCCTGAACGCAGGGCAGCTGCTCTGCGGGACTTTCACGCGGCCAGTGCGTCCATAGTGTACCTACAGGAGACACATTTTAGAGAAGGGTCCAGACCCAAGCTACGGGACCACCGATACACTACAGGGTATTTTAGTGATTACCACGGCGGCAAGGCAAGAGGAGCAGCGATACTCATACACAAAAGGGTACCCCTCCAGGAGACAGTCCAAACGGATAGGGAAGGTAGATATGTGTTCCTGAAGGGGACAATAGCGGGCCAGACATACACGTTCGCCAATGTGTACGCCCCCAACCAGAGACACCATAGGTTTTTCTCGCAGACTCTCCGCAAACTGGCAGCATTCACTGAGGGCATACTAGTTTTAGGTGGAGACTTTAATCTGACGCTAGACCCGAAATGGGACTCATCCACTGGCACTTCACAGGTCCCGACCCAACACCTATCCACAATCAAAACTCTCCTCATTAAATACAAACTAGTAGATGGCTGGAGGGCCCTCCACCCGGACGAACGGGATTACACATTTTTTTCACACCCACACAACTCATACACCAGGATAGATTACTTCTTCTTCCAACACTATCACCTACCACTGGTCCTACAGACAGAACATGGCACGGCGACGTGGTCAGACCACGCCCCAGTGACACTCACACTGGCCTCACCTCTATTCCGTCCCAGAGTAGCCAAGTGGAGACTTAATGAATACCTGCTATCCGATCCCACTGCCAAGGCGGACATAGCATCGACCCTCAGGGAGTACTTCTCCATCAACACACCCGACCAAACGACCCCGACGATAGTATGGGAGGCACACAAAAGTGTAGTCAGGGGTCACTTCATTAGACAGGGCGCCACGCTGAAAACATTGAGGGAGAAGAGAATGACCACACTCCTAACAGACATACAGGCCATAGACACCCTCAACAAAACACAACAGACACAAGCACAACAGGAACAACTGCTCTCACTACGAAGGGACCTGACCAAACTACTACAAACCCGATACCACAGAGATGCGCTGCGGCATAAGGCATTCTTCTCGCTACATGGCAACAAGAGTGGCAGACTCCTGGCACGAATGCTTGCTAAACGCAGACAACAGACATATATTGACCGCATCCGCGACAACAAGAACACACTACACAGACTCCCCGCCAAGATACAGGACATAATTAGGTCGTACTATGCTGACCTGTACGCACTCCCGAGCCCGACATCGACACAGGCAACCACGCGACTGTCGGAATCTATCAATGAATACCTTGCCAACCACACTATACCCACACTAGATAGGGACACGGCGACCTTATTAGACGAAGCAATTACACAAGAGGAGCTAGCCGCGGCTATCAAACGAACGGCACCAGGTAAAAGCCCGGGCCCAGACGGCCTCCCGCTGTGCTACTATAAGTCATATACCGACATATTGTACGCCCCTCTGGTTGCGGCATTCAATGCCATAAGGGAGGGACACCGCTTCCCCAAGCAAACACTGGCGGCCCATATCACCATCCTCCCTAAGGAGGGCAAAGACGTAGAACATTGCGGGAGTTACCGACCCATATCCCTCATAAACTGCAACCTTAAATTACTAGCCAAAATACTGGCCACGAGACTGCAGACACACATACCCACACTGGTGCACCCGGACCAGGTAGGATTCGTGACGGGGAGAGAGGCCCGAGATAACACTATACGCACCCTCACGCTGATGCACGGCGACAAACGCAGAAGAAGCAACCTTCTCCTGCTGTCGACAGACGCGGAGAAGGCCTTCGACAGAGTCAGCTGGAACTATCTGTTCCGGACACTGACACACGCTGGCCTGGGCCCGGGAATCATGGGATGGATAACGGCCCTATACTCACAACCCTCAGCCCAAGTGATAATTAACGGGGCACTATCAGCACCGTTTGACATTCTAAATGGCACCCGACTGGGCTGCCCTCTCTCCCCGCTACTTTTCGTCCTGGCTCTCGAACCACTCATGGTAGCGATTAGGAATAACCCTGACATAATGGGAGTCCAGGCAGGGATGACACACCATAAAGTAGCGGCGTATGCAGATGATCTGCTTTTCTATGTAACGAACCCGGAAGTATCTCTCCCCAATATCCTGAAAGCCTTTCGGGACTTCGGGAAGATATCCAACTTCAAAATAAATCTCTCGAAATCATACATACTGAACATCGACATCCCGGAGCACAGGGCGACACCGTTACGCCAACAATACACATTTCAGTGGGCCACGCATAAAATTAAATACCTAGGCATCTGGCTCACACGAAAAGCAGGGGACATACTCAAGGAAAATTTCGACATGATACACGCACGGTTCCGCACTGAGCTGCAGGAATGGGCACACCCCCACATTTCGTGGCTAGGCAGGATACAGGTAGTTAAAATGAATTTCCTCCCCCGCCTCCTGTACCTCTTCCAAACCATCCCCATCACGATCCCTCGCACGTTCTTCACCACACTCCGCACAGCCCTGGGTAGATACGTCTGGAATGGGACCGAGACTTAGACACACACTACTGACACAGCCGAAAGATAGAGGTGGCCTGGCCTTGCCAGACTTCACCCTCTATTACAGAGCATGCCACCTTCTTAGGATAATAGAATGGACCAAACCAGGGGTCCAGAAACAATGGAAACAGGCAGAGGAACATGAAGCAGGTGCCCCAGTCTCAATACTGCCTTGGCTGCCCCCAGGGATAAGGCGCGAGAACAAGAAATGCTCCCCGTACATAAAAGCTACTCTGCAGGAGTGGCACAACTCAAAGGGGAAACACGACCTAGCACCATACCCATCGCCCCTGCTCCCCCTGACACACAACCCGAGCTTCCCCCCTGGGCTGGACCCTAGAGCGTTCAAATCCCTTATACCGGACACACTACCTAGACTCAAACACGTCTACAAGACGAGCGGGCTTAAAACACTAAGGGACCTAGGAGGGGAAGGGGAACACAACCTCTTGACGCGCCTCAAGTATAAACAGATCCAGACGTACATCGCGACGCTCCCACAGGGGCCCACCCTGACAAGAGCCCCCACATACTTCGAAGACCATTGTCTGACCCCAGACCCGCTGACCCACGGAGTCTCCCTCATGTACACCTCACTCCTGACACGAACACCGACCGCACAACCCAGCTTTATGGGAAAATAGGAGGCAGCACTGGGACGCACATTCAATAATGCGGAATGGGAAAAAATATGCTACTTGACGCACCACTGCTCCACTTTTAGTAAGACCCAAGAAACAGCGTATAAACTACTAACTCACTGGTACTGCACACCCGCCGCAATGAGCGTGCGTATCCCTGACTGCCCCCCAGAGTGCTGGAGATGCGGCACGGAAAGGGGCACACTCCTGCACATCTGGTGGGAATGTAGCAAGATAACCCCGTATTGGAAGACCATACACAAAATTATAGGGCAATTCACAGATGACCCACCACCTTTCGGCCCAGCCGAAATGCTACTACACCACACTAAAACCACCCGGTCCGCATACAAAAGGTCAATGACAATTCGTATCCTCAATATAGCTAAAACAATCATCCCACAACACTGGAAAAAACAGATCACCCCCCCGTTGGGGGCGTGGTTCACCCAAATGGAGGAACTAAGGTCACTGGAAGAACTCCACGCCACCGCAAACAACACACACCAGACTTACCTTAACACATGGACGCACTGGCTGCTGAGAGCGACAACACCAAATTTCTGGGCGGAACGCGAACCCGGGGACAGGACTGGTACCAAGACGATCTGACGACCCAGACGCAGACTGACCTAGACCCACCTGACACCCCTTCGCCATAGCCCATAGCCCTTAGCTAACCCACTAGCCACCCGCAACCCACGACACCCAAGTAGGGGTGTAACCTAGCTAGGCCTACGAGACCGCTGACGACCGGGGTAGCCCATATAACGCCTCCCCGCCGTGCTGTTGCACACACGCAAGGGACCAGAACCGACAGTAGACTACCTACCAGGACACAGACCAGACGGACCACATGGACGGTCGAGACTGGTATAGCACTGACCACACACGACCAGGGGGGCGACGACCCTCTGAAGTAACACACAAGGACAAGGAGGGACCGGCGGGTCCACGTAGCACATGGGGCCTGAGAGCCCACACTCACTAACGACTACGCAAAGTTACTGGCCACGACATCTGCTACTGACACCCTCTATTACGGCCCAAACATCTAACGGAACCTACCGCACAGGGGGCTTCGGAACCCTGATGGCGCTTGCTTACACATGACACACACCCCACCTCTGTATGATCTCATGTTGCACCCAGGGGTACACACCGAATAGGCTTACGGAGACCTGCGCGTCTCACAGTTCAAATGCCTACACATTGAATATGCCAATGGAGATCTACGTATCTCACAGTTCAAAGCCAACCCGATGTAGTACGCATGTCTACACACTGTATTTGCCAATGGAGACCTGCGCGTCTCACAGATCACAGTTAAATTGATGTTGTATACTAGTAACACGTTAAGCGTGCCAATGGAGACCTGCGAGTCTCACAATTTACAGTTAATTTGATGTGGTACGCATACTTTTACGAGAGAAATAATAAAAAAAATATATTTACAAAAAAAAATAAAAAATAATAATAATAATAATAATAATAGTAAATCCTCTTCTTTGAAGTCCCAAAATGTTCCAATAGTGTTGTAGCAAACTAGTATCCAGTTATGGAAACCACAAACAGAATCGGGATACGGCTGTATAATCTATAGAGAGAACATATAAAAACAAAATAGTGTAATACAGTGTAATACAGTATGCACAATAGATCTTGCGCTGTTAATAAATGCACTCACGAGAAATAAGCGCTCACAAGGTGCCTCCCCTGATGATGTGGGGGGCTAGTAGTCCCCTTGCTAATGCGAGATAGCCAATGGTACACGGGACTCCAGGTAGATGATGGTCAAAATCAAATTATTGTATTTGTTTAAAAGGTGAAAAACACCATAAGTATAAAAGATAAGAATGCAGCGATAGATGCACAGGACTACTAGCCCCCCACATCATCAGGGGAGGCACCTTGTGAGTGCTTATTTCTACGCTATCTCGTGAGTGCATTTATTAACAGCGCAATATCTATTGTGCATACTGTATTACACTGTATTACACTATTTTGTTTTTATATGTTCTCTCTATAGATTATACAGCCATATCCCGATTCTGTTTGTGGTTTTCTGTACTTTGTAAAGGTCGTTTGTTTTTTGATAATGATCTCGGGAGGCACTACTTTCTATTGATATTGTGGTGTTTAAATTTGTTTCTTTTGGTATAGTATCCAGTTATGTTGAGGTGTATTCCTGTAGTGTCCTTTGCCAGAATAGTGTGTTACTGTATGGGTTACAGGACAAGTCAGTAGGTTATGATATGCAATCAACACTTATAAAACATTGTATGGATAGTGATCACATACTGCTATAACATAACTGGCATGGATAGGGATTAATATAGAAGAAAAACAGCAAGAAAAATGGATCAGATTGTGTGAATCATAATCTGATCGACCTAAAATGGCCGATGAGAATCTTGCAACATCCAAGATGGTTACCATTTGCGACAAAATGTCAGATGGGGAGACCGTGAAATCGCTGTCTCGTCTGCCCCAAAAAATAGTGCGTCCCGCACCCCCACCACTCTCAGCACCCATCAAGACCCTTAAATCACTGGGCAGAAAACAAATAATATGGCTCGATCGCTGCAATGGCAGCCACAATGCATTAACAAAGGGAGCAGGTCTAAGGGCTAGCTGTGGCAGTCAAGACCTGAAGAGCCCAGGATAAATGGTAAAACCAAAGGTAGGGTGGGAGAAGAAAGTTATAGATAGCATATCAAACAATGGTATAATAATAAGATATGAAGGAACACAATACTTTGACCTGTGCCAGCAGGAGCAGCAAAGAGGGAGAGCTACAGAGGGAGGAGCCTTTTTGTAACCTGTTGCAATGTGTTTTAATTTATATGATTTCTATCCCAAGCATTAAGCCTGGACACTTTGAGATCCAGTAATATGCCTTCCTATCCTTTCCCAAAATGCCTTCTGGTAGGTGGCTGACTTATAACTTGCTGCGGATCCCTTCTTACCTGAAACTGTCAACACATGTTGCTGCTTTTAACCAACAGTCACTACTTACTATAACACCTGATGCTACTTTTGAAAGTAGTGGCTGTTTAACAACTGCCAATTTTACAAGAAGCAGCAAGAAGATTCCAAGCTCTCATAATTATATTCTCTAAGGAAAGAACTTGTTCCAACCCTATCACTATGTTTACTGGTTACCACTAAGACTCCAAATTAACTAATTGTTAATGTATGTTAATGGCGGAACTACCAGGGTCTGTGACAGGTCCCTGGAGTTCCACCTGTAGGGTCTCTACGGCAATATATTGAATAACAGTCAAATCCTTTAAGGGAGCTTGTGGTCTGCAGCTCTGCCTGGTGCAGACCAGTTTAGAAATGCTCCATCTGTGTTCCCGAGATTCAGTAAATGAGTCAGAGTGCTGCTGCCTGGTTTCCATGACAACACCCTTGACTGATTCACTGACTATTTATTAAGTGTTCTTGCATAGCAAGACCACTTACTGTTATCTCACATATATATTATTAAGTGTTCTTGCATAGCAAGACCACTTAATGTTATCTCACATATATATTCTTATTCTTATTCTTATTCTTATTATAGCCAAATTTGCCACCCTAACTCCTCCCACAGTTTTTACACTACATAGACAAAAATATACCAAAACGTGCAGATTGTTCCCGATCGGATTGCTATTACTTTGTGGAACGTTTCGGCGAATGGTTCTCGGAATATCGTCGTTCTTGTGGCGAAATTTGTCCCATAGGACCGAATGGCAAAGCTAGAGTGGGAGCTGGCAAAAGCTGAAAAATCAGGACATGATTTCTAAACTGCCACCACTCCCTCATTTTCAAGCCCACCTACACAAATCTTATATCAAAACGTTCAGCTATCCCTGCTGGCACTAAAAATGTCCACAGCTAAGCCATAGTCCTGATAGTTTTCACAATATGACCATTTGTTTGCAACTCATGCCGTCCATTGACATTCATTGAAACCCCACTCTGCAAAGCTCACATTTGAAGGGCAATTTCTAAACTGTGACTGTGCCTTCATTGTTAATATCTCAGAGACATACTATACATCAAAATGTAGGTCTGGGTCTTGTGATTCTCACAATATGAAGCTCTTCGCTGTAGTATTTATAGTTTTTAAAATATGACCGTTTGAAGATGGCAACCGCCAAAATACTCTGACCTGTGCCAGGCTGCAGCAGCAAGTGATGCCATAGACAGGGCCTTTTGTACACCTGCTAATGTTTTTATAAATGTATGGTTTAATGTAACTGTGCAACAACGTTGCAATTAAATGTGCTATATAAATGATAACAGTTACTCCGCCCACTCCAGTTGCAGACTACTGGTGGAGGCAAGAACACTTCACACAATTTCCCCAGAAATTGTAGCTTTTCTAGTTTACTCTGCTATGCTGCAGCAAGCTCGGTCACTAGAAAGTAATTGATTATACGCCAATCCCTGCAAAAAGGGATACAAACTACGTTCTAATGTTTTATAAAATAATTGGTGGGGGCTTCAATACATCCTCTCCCATACTCACCACACATCTGCCCACAGGTAATTTCACACCCATCCCACTCAGTCAAACCCCACCAATATCACATTCGGCCAATCTCACACATCACCTTTGCCACCCCCAACACACACACAACACACGCACACAATCAAAAGACTTGGGTCATGGAGGAAGCCTGTCATTGATTCTTGCATCGTTGCCCTGTGGTTACCAGTTACAATATTGATATATGTGTATTCTTGGTGTTGCAAAAGTGATGATGGTGGATCCCCTTGATAAATATAGGGCGCGTCTGGCGCATCTGGTATTATCGCTTCTTGTAGGCTTAACTGCAGGAAAAAGATGACCCTGAAGCTGTACATCTGCTCTACTATCTAATACCATGAGCCAGACTACTAAAAATCAGAGAGTTTTTTAAAGCTGCCTTGATTTCTCGGTTCCTCAGACTGTATATTAAAGGATTCAATAAAGGGGTCACAACTGTGTACATAAGGGACACAATCTTATTCATATTAAATGAATGTTCTCCTGATGGAAATACATAGATAGCAGCTAGAGTCCCATAATACGTGCACACGACAGTGAGGTGGGAGCTGCATGTGGAGAAGGCTTTCTGTCTCCCAGTGGTGGATGATATTCTATGTATAGCGAGAAAGATACAAACATAAGTAGAAATGATAAACATAGTTTCAATGACAGTTTCTGGAGTAGCTAGAATATATATTACACTTTGCACAACTTTTGTATCTGAGCACGACGCCTTAAAAAAAGGTGTGTAATCACAGAAGTAATGGTCAATTTTATTTGAAATGCAAAATTGTAAATGACACAAGAAAATATTAACCATCATTGAGAGACTTAAACCCAGTGTCCAAGACAACACCACTAGTCCAAGACAAAATGGGAAATTCATTATCGTTACATAATGCAATGGTTTACAGACAGCCACATATCTATCATAGGACATCATGGTGAGAAGAAGACATTCTGTAGCTGAAGACAAGCTAAAGAAATATAGCTGAGTAATGCACCCACTAACTGTCATGGGGCTACCATCTTGTAAGGTGACATATAATAAATTTGGGGTAATAGTCATACTAAGTATAATATCACAAAAGGACAAGTGGCTGAGCAAGAAGTACATGGGAGTCCAAAGAGATCGAGTAGTAGAAACCAGCATTATCATTAGAAGATTTCCAGTTATTGTCATCATGAACACTATGAGGACAGCAGCAAAGAAAATCATTTTAGAGGTGCGATGAAGCTGGAACCCAAGGAGGAAGAATTCTGGATTAGCTGACTGGTTATATCTTGGAATCATCTGATGGAAGAGCAAAATTGACATTAATAAAAGGTCCCACATTTAAAGGATATTTGAAGGAGCTATAAAAATTACTGTGAGAGTGGAAAATGACAAATGTCTGCCACTGAATTGAAAATGTTAATGTTTACACAATTTATTGATTTAAACTATAAAAGTCCTTTAACCCCTTCCCGGTGTTAGGGCTTGCTATGATGTCCTGCATAAAGAGGGCTTTAACGCTGTTAAGGCAGCATAGCATGTCCAAGCAATCAAGCCCTGCCTGCAGCCTTTATACTTACCCTTCTTGCTGGAACCAATTGGGTGGACTGCCTGAAAACCCATGCAGTCCTTCTGTAACCAGTACTGCTGACAATGACGGATGACAACCGATCACATGATCCAGATCAGCTGGAGTGCAAGATTGGCTGCAGTGAAAAGGCAGTGTTTACATTAAAAAGCGTGCAGGGATTGTCAGCAGACATCAGAACAACTACATTAAGCTGTAGTTGTTCTGGTGACTATAGTGTCCCTTTAAGACAAAAAGGCCAACAAACAAACTGAAGACAGCTGCAGTAAAGGCCTAGCAAAGCATCACAAAGAAAGAAACCCAGCGTTTGTTGATGCCTGCAAAGTATTATCAACAAAGTATTACAAATTAGTCTGCCGGACTATGGTATCCTAACATAAATATACACTGAGAAATAAATTATATATATACACATGTAGATTTCTGTATTATTTTTACATAATTATGTGTTTTTATTAATTATATATTGAAGAATCTGCCTGACAACCCAGGCAGAAAGTCCAGAGAATTTTGATGATATCATCGGTGAATGAGCTGTTTATGTATGAAAAATGCAAAAAACTAATATGAGCACCCAATTGTCCTGGGTTTGTTAGTGGCTACTAAAATAAATGCAAATGGTATGCTATGATGGAGTAATTGTCATTACTTGGCTGTCATATGATCTTAAATGCAACTCAATCTGGCAAATGTCAATGTATAAAAACTGAAATGGGCAAGCTCTGTTACTTTCCTAAACCCCCAAAAACCTGTAAATAGCGGACTTTGTTATACTCATGAGACATCACTGAACACAAATATGTGTAATTTATTGCAGTAAAAGCTAACAATATTATGACATTCACAGTTAAAATGCCATTCAGAACTTGGAAAATACTTTTTTTTCTTAATTTCTTACACTTGTTTAGATTTTATTACTTTTAAATTATGTTCCATATATAAGTATTTCAAGTGAAATTAAAGTCCTGTTTCTCCTGAACAAAATGATATATAATAAGTGTGGGTGCACTTAATATGAAAGAGGTAAATTATGGTTAAACAGACATATAGCTCAAATTCCTGGTTTTGTTTTGGTCCACTATAATTTTTTGGGGACAGGCGATATCAATACAATACATGACAAATATATAATAGTATGCTTTGGTAATAAGATGTAGAGCCTGTTAGTTTTGGGCACAATATGGGTGACTATGGCTCCTTTCAGGTATGATATACATTACAGATGTCTGTCCCTGGTTATCAGGTATTCTATCTTATTATTAGGTATAATATCTTCAGAGCTCTTAGACCCAGGAGACACGGTGTAGTTATTGTAAAAAAAAATGTGACAGTAACAATAGCAGAATAAAGAAATTACTTTATAACAAAATTATCTTAAAAGCAGAAATGATGTGATGCATTGGGGAGCAGATAATGTGTGTGGGGTGGAATGAATAAATGTACGTATGAATGACGGTTTCTATCTATAGTTGTCTTGGATGTATGTTATTTCCTTTCTCTCCAAAAAAGTTAAAGTATATGTCTAGACTCATAGTTTGTTCCCTTGTCTGACTAAATGATGGACAGTACTGTATATCGGTAATCAGCACATAGTCTTGACTCCACATAGACTAATAGAAGAGGTGTACGGGTGTCTTGTTTACACTGTGATTGACATATAGCTAATGGCAATGTGTGTGTAATACATTTATATATAATATTACATACACCACAGAACTATAAATATCAATCATGTGAAAGAAAACTATAAAATCCAGTAGCTCTCAGTGCTCAAAGGGCCACTGGTAAAATCCATAACAAATATGATATTCTGATATGCAGGACGGGATGTAATGATTCCTCACTTTAGGCTGTCCATTAAGTACAGCACTTATATTTCCTCCATTTCCTTGTGCATTTGGTTTGGGGCAGAATTGCTATTCGGATGAATTTTAGCAGATAGACGAGTCATCCTAAATTCTGAATTTTAACCCCCCACATGGCAGAATCTCAAAGCAAGCAAAATAGACAATGGATAAACTGTAATTAAAAACTAGCAATTTGACAGCTAGTCACTAATTAAATATAGAGGGGTATCTGGCACAGGTGTGGCAAGTGGAGGGGGAGGTGTGGAAAGTGGGAGAGGGGATCTATTAAATAAATGAAAATGAGAGGATATGCCAATGTTTCATTCAGCCTCCACCTATGAGCAACTGGTGGGGTTTATACATTAAATAATAAAGTTTGGGGATATCCCAGTATCCCCCAACCCTCATCCAATAACAGAGGAGGGTGGTCATGCAGGTTTTTGATGGGGGGGATAATGATGACGATAGGGCTGAGGTAGACATATTATTGTGGTCATGTCCTGGGTCCCTTGAGTTTGTAAGCCCCTTGCCAAACAAAAATATTTTACCTACCAGACTTATCCTAATAATTGTGAGGGAAATCCAATACATCTAATACATAAAAATAGATGCCCAGTTACTAGTTTTTCATTACAGTGAGTAGTCCCTCACCGCAGATGTTCCTCTATACATTCCCTCTCCTGCTGCTCGAAGACGTGTGAAACATAAGGGAGATTTTAGCATTTCTACTAATATGTAGGTCATTCTGCCTCCCGTCGGCTCTTTTCTAGTGTTTTTTTATTGTTTTTTTTTTTTTTTTTTACATTTTCAGTTCATCCAGAGGATTTCCTCTGGGAAAGTGATTAGGAGAAACTGAAACAGCAGATAATTTGGTTGGCCGAATGAAAAAAAGAAAATACAGGGAAATTAATTTAAATGAATCAATCAATTTGTTTGCCATGCACAAGTCCTGTCAGTCCCAAAACAATATTCTTAGCATTGGGCAGTTCGTTTATTTTACATGTTTAACCCCTTCAGGACGGAGTCAATAGTGCACGTTCTGATCAAAACAAAACGTAAACAAAAACTGGAATTTGCGCTATATGTCTGTTCACCCGTAGTTCCCCTCTTTCAAATTATATGCACCCACACTTATTATATATCATTTTGTTCAGGAGAAACAGGACTTTAATCTATCATTAACTATTCATATATGGAACATCATTTATTATCAATAAAAATAAAAAAAATGTGAGAAAATAAGATTTTTTTTTAAATTTGCATTTCCGTCTGACATTTTAACTGTGAATGTCATAATATTGTTAGGTTTTACTGCAAAAAAAAATGCACATATTTGTAATCAGCGATGTCTCACGAGTACAACAGTACCCCCCATTAACAGGTTTTATGTTGTTTTGGAAAGTTACAGGGTCAAATATAGAACATTACATTTTCAAATTGAAATTTGCCAGATTGGTAATGTTACCTTTGAGACGGTGTGGTAGCCCAGGAATGAGAATTACCCCCATAATGGCATACCATTTGAAAAAGTAGACAAGCCAAGGTATTGAAAGTGGGGTATGTTTAGTCTTTTTTAGTAGCCACTTAGCCACAAACACTGGCCAAAGTTAGCGTTCATATTTGTTTTTGTGTGAAAAAAAGCAAAAAACAAATATTTGGCCAGTGTTTGTGACTAAGTGGCTACTAAGAAAGACTGGACATACCCCACTTGCAATACCTCGGGTTGTCTACTTTTGCAAATGGTATGCCATCATGGGGGTAATTCTCATTCCTGGGCTACCATACGCTCTCAAAGGCAACATAACCAAAATGAAATGCAAGCCTTATATGTGACTCTCTAACTTTCCAAAACACCATAAAACCTGTACATTGGGGGTACTGTTATTCTCGGGAGACTTCACTAAACACAAATATTAGTGTTTTAAAACAGTAAAACATATTACAACAATAATATAGACCATAAAAGTGCAGTTCGCTTGTAAGAAATGCAAAAAACCTCACTTTTACTTAAAATATCATCGTTGTAATACAATTTACCAGTTTGAAACACGAATATTTGAGTTCAGCGAAGTCTCCCGAGTAAAACAGTACCCCCTATGTACAGGTTTTATGGTGTCTTGGAGAGTTACAGGGTCAAATATAGTGCTTGCGAATTAAATTCTCTGCACTTTCTCCCTGTGTTGTCAGGCATGTCAATCAAATTTTAATTAATCAAATCACATAATTACATTAAAAGATTATTTAAATATACATGTAGAATTTTAATATATATGCATTTATAGGTATTTAAATTCTACGTGTATACTAATGTAAACTTTTATGTAATTATATGTATTATCTATATATATATATTTGCGGTTAATTGTATTTTATATATATATAAATATATAGATAGAATGTCATTCTAAGTGTATTTTGTTACCGATATATATATATTAATAACAAAATACAGTTAGAATGAAATTACATATGCATATATAATTTATATTAAATTTTGTTTCAATATTTTTATTTATTTTATTATTTTATTTATTTATTATTTTAATTATACGTATTTATATATAATATATATATGTACATCTATTATATATATAATATATATACATATTATATATATGTAACGTCATTCTAAGTGTATTTTAATATTAATATATATACTTATATTAATATTAAAATACACTTTGTATGACGTTACATATATATATATGTATATATATTATATATATATAATATATATATAAATATTATATATTTATATAAAAATATATTTAATTTATTTTTACACTTGTCTTTTATTTATTTTTTATACTTCCCACCAGCAGGGGGACTGTCTGATATTTCAGTCCCCCTGCTGGCAGATCCACAGCCAGCTATAGGGGGCCATGTGATCGCTCTTTGAGAGCGATCACATGGCCCCCGGTGGCCTGATTTGCAGTGGGAGGGCTGCCTGGGCTGTGAGGCAGTCCTCCCGAAGCGGAACGCGGCGGAGGTAAGTACATCTTACCTCCTGGGGCTGCAAGCCGTTACGGCGTGCTATGCCATCATAACGGCTTTAAAGCCCACTTAACCCGTGACGGCATAGCACGCCGTAACAGCGTTAAGGGGTTAACTTTGGTTTGAAGAAAAAAAACATTTATTGTTAAAAGTTAAAACACCGTACAATTGCATTTTGCACTTTATTTGGGAACTGTCACTTCTCTGAAATGTATTCCATCGAATAAAACATTAAAAATCCTATAAGTTGTTTTAATCTTTTATTAATGAGATGTGTAAACATCACATCCCGGTTCAGACAAGACACAGTCACAGCAAACATTGTACACAATGAGGAGAAACATTAATAATATCAAATTATAATCCAGGAAAGGTACATTAGCTTTTTGCTTATTTCCTAATAAGATAGCTGAATGTATAATTAGGTAGTGTAGAAACATGCAGCATCATATCAGGAATGTGCAGAAGACATTTCTCTGAGTATAAGGGGCATGATATTTTTACCCCACCAGGCATTATATGTCAGAGATATCTATGGTATACTCCTTTGTGTAAATTAATAAAGGAAAGTGATGGGTTAATAGATCACATTCCACCAAATATTTAACAATAGCCATGGTTCTGAGATTGGGGGCCATTCTGCAGAAACACCATACGTACAGAAAGGGATCTGAGAGAGAAAAGGAGGACACTGTTCAATAGGGGGCATGTGAGCTCTTGCACAGCTTGATCTGCTGCTAATCTTAGTGCCAGATACCGTAGGACATGTTCAGAGGTCCTGTGGAGTCCATGCCTCAATGTATCAGAGCAGTTTTGGGAGCACAAGGGGGGATTTAGATGATATTAGGCAGGCGGTTTTAATATTGTGGCTAATCAGTGTATATATGTAAATTAAACAAGGTTTCCATTTATTCTCTTTATTTGCTATGTTTACCCTGGATTTATCTTGTCTCAACTGGATTACGATGTAATGAGCTAAATCTTTAGTATAAATATAAAAGAAAGCAGAGCGTCTCGTGATAAAGATTAGCACAAGCTATGGGTGATTTTCAAGGTTTTATTGAGTGTCGTTAATTCCAGACAAGTGACAGTTTCCCTTTAATGCTTTTTATCAAAATAAAAATACTGCGTATGTACCTCTCCGTAGGAATTTTATTTACTATTATGAACAGCCAGAAAACTTCCCAAATAAACCCCTTCTCATTGTGAAGTATTCCCCACCAAACAATGCGTCGGAGATAATGTACTCAACTTGTCATGATATCATTCATTCATGATATGCATTTATATGCAGGGCCATGGCTTCCTCTTTTACTTCCACTTAGTTCTGATGTTAAGTTTTATATATTTTATATCTCCCTTCTTGATTATTTGTTCTAGTGTCCAGATTGTATATTGAGTGTAAAATATAGAGGGCTGTATTGTCTGCACACTTTTTGCATGTTTATTTCTATTTAATCTGAATAATGTATGCAGTATCGCAGTTTTGCATAGTGTGGCTAATTGTATTTCTATCCTCAAAATGTTCTTTTAACGAGACAATTACAATTACAGGCACTCTCTCAAATCCTAGATTATTCTATTCTTTAAAAAAAATCTCTAAAAAAAAACAAAAAAAAAACAGTGTTTAAATATCTCTGCAGAATTTGATAAAACAATCTCTTTATGCAAAGTATTCCTAATGTTTATAGTCTTTATTATAAAGTCCTCTGCTGTGGGTGAGAATTCTTCAATAAGTCATTCAGCTTCGTTACCTATACTCGGCTGCTGTAGCTTTTCATTCTGTGTCAGTACAGCAAGAAAGAGAAAAGGATATTTATTTGTTTCTTTATAAGTTAATAAAAGTAAAATGTTCTAAACTTTGAAAAAAGTGAATTAAACATTGAGCAATATCATTTTATTTCTTAATTCTTAACTTTCCTTATTTTAGAATTTGTGAAGTTTAAAGAAATTCCCTTTTTATGAATGCATGTGATATTTTATCTCATTGTCTAACTTTCAGATGAAATGTTAAATGCTGAGGTCTATTTACTAAACACAGACATGGGGCTGGGTTCTCTGCTAACTGAATACTAATCTGCCGTAAACTTCACTGGAGGAACTGGCATTCAGTAAGCAGAGTAAAGTATTGCAAAATATAGAGCACAAGGTTTCTACCTTTACCGTTATCTCCTAAATTTCTTTATTCCAATATGAAATCTCAACTTGAACAATGTTGTCATTTTAAGTACTGTATTTCACTCAGCTGTAAGAAATACCCACAACGTACCTTCACAATATTCAGCTTACATTTTCTTGCAGAATCTTTAATACATTATCTTGTGTGACTTCAAAATGTAGATCTGTATTCTGAGTTCTTGGCTGATATTATAATGTATGACTCAACGCACTTTGGGACACTTGTTAGAATTCACAAGTGAGTTGCAATGGCTGGATTCCCCTGGCTTGTAATAGTTAGAGAAGGGATGCATGCTTATCTCAATGGAGAAAAAAAGTACATTTGGCTTCACTGCTTACTTTTTTTTAACTTGCAGAGTCAGTCTAAGCACCAAAATCAGTTCAATTTATTGGAGTGTTTTTAGTGCAGATCTCATGTCTTTGCAGTTTCCCTGCACAATGGTCTGCCGGATTTAGTTAGGTGTTTGATCCAAGGACATTGGTGAGGTGGTCTGACCAAGATTCCAACTTGAATTTTAATGAAGTGATGTGAACACTGCTCTAACTAGCTCAATTTGTACCTCCTGGACCCTTTCTGGATGTGTGTTCCTGTGTTGGACATGACTGAGGTCTTTTCTTGAGAAGAATAGCAATACCTATAATATATATATTCGGGGCCAGTACAAACCATTATCGTGAAACCTATTCATAAATAGGGCTATACATAGGACACGAGGTTACACATTCAGGCTGGAAGAAAGGAGATTTAATCTAAAGCAAAGGAATGTCTTTTTACAGTAAGAACTATAAGGATGTGGAATTCTATGCCTGAAGAGGTGGTTTTATCAGAGTCCATACAGATGTTTAAACAGCAATTGAATAAATACTTCCAAACATAACATACAGGGATATCATTTCTATTTAGTGGGAAACAGCTGATTAATCCAAGGAGATATCTGACTGCCATTTTGGGGTCAAGAAGTTTTTTTTTCCTAGTTTGTTGCAAAATTGGAAGTGCTTACAGAATGAATAAACAAACAAATACCGACATTCTGTGTTTGTTTGTTAATATGAAATTTCTATTTATTCATTCGTCTTTCTGATGAATGAATAGACAAAACTCCCAACAAGTGTTTAACTGGGCATACACAGGAATTTTACAGCTTTTTAGTGTAGGCAGATGACATTTCCCACAGGGCCTTCATCTGCCCACACAAAGATGGCGGTGCCCAGGACCTAGGTCACGCAATAAAGATAACAAAAATAAATATGGGGGACTATGGGGCATTTGGGTGTTACTATGGGGGTCAATTAGATGTAGTAGAGTCAGGAGGGGGATTAAAAAAAAATGTGGAGAGGGGCGTGGCCTGACTGCCGATGGAGTGAGACGCATCTCTGCACAGCTCCTAGGCCCCAACCTGTTAAACCCAGCATAATAGCGCTATTAATCGATTAAAATGGGGAGAACAAGGAAACCTCATGACGCTGATACCTCCGGGATGACACCGGCGAAAAACAACCCTGGCCCGATGGACGGATTTTTACTGGCCTCCCAGGGCCCGCGGGGCCTTGACGGCACTGCCACGCCGGCACCGTCTTCCCCGGCCTCCAGCATGGCACTCTCGGGCAGGACCTCACCGACGGCCCCCACGCTGTCCCAGATATCAGCCGAGCTTGCCAATATCACCGCTAATATGCTTACCCGCAGAGACAAGGCCGACATGGTCGCGGAGCTGAAAGCGGTTATCCGGGAAGAGATCACGGCAGTCCGAAGGGACCTTACGGCCCTGGAGCAGCGTGTGGACAACTTGGAAGTTGATCGCCTGCAAAGCAACCAAACGATGCAGGCTGCAGAGCTGGCGACTGGGAGACAGGGAAACATCCTCCTGGACATCCGCCGCCAAGTCGAGGACCTGGACAACAGAGGTCGCCGTAAGAACATCAGGATTAGAGGCCTCCCGGAAGCTGATGGGGAAAATCCGCACGAGGTTCTCACAGGCCTCTTCACCTACCTTTTGGGAGAATCTGCCCCTAATGACTTTGGCATAGAAAGGGCACACAGAGCCTTGCGGGCCCCTAGAAGAGACGGCCTCCCGCGAGATGTAATTTGCTCCCTTGACTCCTTCCAATTAAAAGAGGCAATAATGCAGGCCGCAAGGGCGCAACAACGGATAACTTACCTGGACTCACAGGTCTCCCTCTACCAAGACCTATCCACGATAACCCTGGATGCCCGTAGAGCGCTCCGACCGTTAACCAGGCTTCTGCAGGAGCGGAGGATAAACTACAAGTGGGGGTTCCCCTTTAGCCTCCAGGCGAGAGTGGGCAATGTGTGGCACATCATCCGCTGGCCGAATGACGTTCCCCGCTTTCTTCAGGCGGCGGGCCTGCCAGCTACACAGATTCCGAATTGGATCCTAGAAGGACCCCCAGCCAGGGCCTCGGGCCCTTTGGAAGTGGCGCACAACCTCAGGGCGGGCCCTACCCCGACACCACGCAGAGGAGGCCCGGAGTCCCCAGAAGAATAATCGGATACGGAGCCCGGCAGGTGGCCTGGACGCCCACTCCGAATGTCCCGGCTGCATGACATCTTGCCTCGGCTGCCCTCCACGGGGTCCCCTTACACCGGCCCCTACCGCACGCCGCCTTACCAGGGGTATGTACTTTCTTTACACACTGCACATTAGTATTAGCTTGGGGTAATAGGGGGGGAACCACTTAGGTGGGGTGGGGGGACTACACAGGGAATTGAATGTGGGGACAAAAGTACACCCAGGTAACCACCGATGCAGTTTACTAACATGGGGGTCCCCAGCCAGGTTGGGAGGGTTGGGCCCTTTCTGGGGGTATGCAGGGAAGCAGTGGATGGACTCATCTAATGATAACCGGACACATTGCGAAGGGTGGTCCCCTGTAAACGACCTCGATCGATGGACACCTGATGGACCACAGCCTGTTTCAGGGGGGGGCGGTGTGGGGGGTACCGGGAGGGCATGGGAGGACGGGGGCTTAATGGAGGGGGGTTACTAGGATGTATGTTAGGATACGGATCTGATTTGGGGGGATGCTGTGCAACACAATGTTTTTTTTCTTTTCTTATACCATCGTTTAGACATGTTGAAGTTGTACATTATGTTTATAGGCCCACATGTTTGTTACGAAGCCACATAGTATACACGTTAGGGGTAGCTATGTTCGCACGGATGCCAATCTGCACACAAATGCCAACGGTTGAAGTCGCACCTTACTGCACACGTGGCAACCGTGCGCACGCACTATGCAACTGATGCGACAATGCACCTCCCCACTCTAATACTCTAGCCGGAGAAATCCGCATGGGCACGTTGATAGAAAGGCCCCTTAGCCATGCATGTTAAAATAGATCATTATGTTTCTGGGCCCTCATGTTTGTTCCGAAGCCACATAGTAACCACGTTAGGGGTAGTTATGCAAGCACGGATGCTAATCTGCACGCAATTACCAATGGTGCAAGTCGCACCTTACTGCACACATGGCTGCCGTACACACGCACAATACAACTGATGCCATAACGCACCTCCCCAACCTAATACACAGGCCGGAGAAACCCGCATGGGCATGCTAGTAGAAGGGCCCCTTAACCAAAACGCACAGGACGAGCCTGGCACACCTTACAACACCCCACAGGATACACAATAAATGGGCACAGGGACTCCAAATTGTGCTGACATAACGAACAACTCACAACCCCACGGATAACACACGAAGGGGGAGATCTTGACATAAGGGAAGTGGGGAATATCCCCCACGCACACACAGGGCAGGGCTCACGGTAGACTCTGTAGCTACACGGGAGACCGGAGGGACACGAACTTGCCCCGCACTCCAGTTCAAACAATTCACTACGCTACGCGCATAGAAGCCTACATCAGGTTGGGAGCCGTAGGAGACGGTAGAAATAGGAGGACATATAGACCGAATCACTCCATTGGTTAAGACGGACTCGACCTCACTGAGACTGACCCATTTGTAAATACTACCGGGGAACCAGGTAGGGCTGACTGCCGACCCATAGGATCCACAACAAACCGGTACAGGGTCGTTGTCACACTAACGAGAAACCCACACACGGGACTGACTGGACACCGGACCGCCCAACCCCTAGAACCCACTTCCCCGACAACTCTTATCCCAGTAACTTTCTGGTGCGGCGGCGGGTAGGTCGTTCCCCGCCCCTTGCTTCCCCAGTGGAATGACCGCCGCACGAGGGTTTATCCCAGCTCAATTGAAATATTGGTCCAATAATGTCCAGGGACTCAACACCCCGGAAAAACGGGCTCACCTGCGCCGCCGGCTATGGCACGCCAAGGCATCAATAGCCTTCCTCCAAGAAACCCACCTCAAAGGTGGGAACGCACCAAAATTGGAAAATCAACGCTTCCCATTAGGCTACTACGCGAACCACCCCGACGCAAAAAGGGCCGGGGTGGCGATTCTGTTCTCACACACTGTCCCGTTCCAATGCACACAATCTCAGGCGGACCCGAATGGGAGATATCTCTTCCTGAAAGGCACAATAGCTGAGCATGTATACACCTTCGCCTGCCTCTATGGCCCAAACAGGAAACAACACTCTTTCCTTAGCCGAACACTGGCCAAGCTGGAAAGGTTCAGGGAAGGCTTACTGATCATGGCAGGAGACCTAAACATGCCACTGGACCCATTACGGGATACGTCTAGGGGCCAAAGCTCGATCCCCTCGCACTGCTTGAGAGCAGCACAACGTTCCCTACGTAGACTGGGATTAGTGGACTGCTGGAGGGCGTTCCATCCTGAGGGCCGAGACTACACCCATTATTCTTCTGTGCACTCGCATTATAGTCGCATTGACTATTTCTTTATAGCTCAAGAGTACCTCAACTTGCTGATCGGTGCAGACATAGACATCATGGACCACTCGGACCATGCGCCGGTACAGATTCGCACTCGCTCGCCTCTCTTTAAACCACGAGAGAGGCAGTGGAAGCTGAATGAATCTTTGCTGGATGACCTGGAATTCACCACTGCGATGTCCCAAACTTTGACCGATTACTTTGAAACGAACGACAGCCCAGATATGCAACCCCTGACAATATGGGAAGCCCATAAGTGCGTGATACGGGGACACCTCATCACTGCGAGCACTAGACGAAAACGGCAGAGGATGGCGCAAATTGCCGATCTAACAAGCAGAATTGCCGATCTGGAACAGACCCATAAGTTCTCCCTGGACGATTGCACTTACCTCCGTCTCACGGAGGCCCGTAGAGAGCTCAGGGATATCCTATCGCAGGGCCTGATTCACACGGCAAGGAAGTCGTCTAGGTATTTTTACGAGCACTCGAATAAAAGTGGGAGACTACTAGCGAAGATGCTACAAGAAAAACGGAGATCCCGGCACGTCCACAAGATACACACAAAAACTGGGACCGTTACACAGCTTCCAGAGGGCATTCTATCAGCCTTCCGCGAATACTACGCGGCATTATATGCCCAAACGCAGGCTAAAAAAGGGCGTGAGGAACAACTCCAGCGGGTGCGGATCGCAGCATACTTAGAGGAACATGTCACACGCAAACTGACCCCAGAACAAACGGCCGTACTGGAGCAACCTATGTCAGTTGAGGAACTGGCGGGAGCACTGAAGGCGACTAAACCGCACAAAGCCCCTGGACCCGATGGTCTTCCAGTTACATACCTTCGAACGTTTAAAGACATCCTCCTGCCCAGACTTTTACTGGGACTCAATTCCATTCAAGACGGGGGATGTTTTCCTAAAGATTCCCTGAGGGCAACGATCGCGATCCTGCCTAAGGAAGGGAAAGACCCGACCAACTGTTCCAGCTACCGGCCGATTTCGTTGCTTAACGCGGACGTAAAACTTTTCGCCAAGGCCATGGCTACCAGGGTGGCACAGACACTCCCGGACTTGGTACACGCGGATCAAGTTGGGTTCATACCAGGGAGAGAAGCAAGGGACAATACCATCCGGGCCCTTAACATCATACACAACGCGGCAGCAAGCAAACGAGACATGGTGCTCCTCTCTACCGACGCCGAAAAGGCGTTCGATAGACTGGACTGGCATTATATGGCCGCTACCCTGGACCACATGGGATTTGGGCCGCGCCTGCGAACTTGGGTTGCGGCACTATACACCGCACCCTCAGCTCGCATAAGGGTCAACGGAGTGTTGACAGATTCATTTGACATCAGCAACGGCACGAGGCAGGGATGTCCCCTGTCCCCTCTACTGTTCGCCCTTACACTCGAACCCTTCCTGGAAGCAGTCCGGCAACACGGAGGGATCACGGGACACCACATAGGGGGGAAGGAGCATAGAGTGGCGGCGTACGCCGACGATATGCTCTTCTTCCTAGAACAGCCGAGAATCTCGACACCGAATCTCCTGGAAGCATTTCGTATTTACGGTGAAATATCCAATTTGAAGCTCAACCTGGACAAATCTGAGGCTCTGCCTCTCACCAGGGACCAGGCGCTCAGACGTCACCTTTAAACGCAATTCCCATTCAAAATATGCACCACCAAACTGCGCTACCTCGGCATCTGGCTGCCAGAAGACACAAAGGACATATACCAACTTAACTTCGCGCCCCTTCTGGCAACCATACAACAAGATATCAAAAGATGGACGGCCCTTTACGTCTCGTGGTTTGGGAGGATAAACGCCGTAAAAATGAATGTCTTACCTCGCATTCTGTACCTCTTCCAGACATTGCCGACAGCAATCCCAAGGAGCTTTTTTCAATCGGTGTCGACCACCATACGACAGTTTGTCTGGAATCACAAACCTTCACGTATAAGAAGGTCCACACTGGAACGCCCAAAAACCGAGGGGGGAGCGGGACTGCCGTCCATCGTTACATACTATCAAGCTACCCACCTCCATAGATTGGTCGACTGGCATGCCAGCCCGAGCACAAAGCAATGGGTTCACATTGAAATACAACAGGCCAGAGGCAAGATCCCTGCACAGTTATGGCTTGGAGGCGCTTCCATTGGGGAACTGCGCACAGGAAACCCAATGATAGATGCGACGCTGCGGGTTTGGTGCAGTGTGCGCTATAACAGAAACCTCACGACATCTCCCAACCCCCTAACGCCCATCACCAACAACCCGAAACTGGCAGGGGGGCTTAACCCGTCCGACCTGCGGAACCTAGGTGCACAAGACTGGGTATACATTAATCAGTGGTGTACTGGACAGACCTTGAAACCGATAGCGGTATTGTTAGATGACCGTAGACCTAGCGGACTGGACGAATTCCGATACCACCAGGTTAAACACTATGTTACTTCAGTGGCGGGCAAACACCACCTACATCGCCCACTGTTCCACCTGGAGAAACTTTGTGCGGCAAGGCACCACCTTTCACATGGGGTCTCGAACTTATACACATTGCTCCAAAGCAATGGTGGCAAAACACCCCTAGGATTCACGGAAAAGTGGGAAAGAGATGCAGAGGTAGAACTCACGGAAGAAGACTGGGGAAAAATTTTCCAACTAACGCACAAAGGGACTATCTGCACCAAATACCAAGAATGTACTTACAAAATCCTGACACACTGGTACAGAACACCGGACGTTCTTCGCCATGTGCATGATTCGATCTCGAGTGTATGTTGGAGATGTGGCGCAGAGGACGGGACAGGGATACACATATGGTGGAAGTGCACGCACATCATACCGTACTGGCGAATGGTGCAAAGAACAATCAAAGACATCACGGGAACGGAGGTCCCCTTTCAGCCGTTACCTATGCTGCTAAATCACACGACTACGCCGACAAAAGTATACAAGAAAGGTCTTGTTATACACCTGCTGACGGCAGCGAAAACGCTCATTCCAACGATGTGGAAGAGCCCGGCAGTGCCCACGTACCAACAATGGATAACCAGAGTGGAATCCATATATGACATGGAAATGATGACGGCATCCCTGCAAGGCCGCTCGGACAACTGCGCCCGGACGTGGTTCCCATGGATGGACTATATTTCTAGGAGAGCAGCGGAGGCCGACACGGAAGGGGACGGGGACACCAGTGCCGCCGCACGAGAGATCCCGACGGGTTGACTTGCACTCATTGACTCTATTACACCCGACTGACCTCACCTACGACAGGACTCCCCCACGCCTCTCCTTAATCCTTCTTCCCTACCCAGGACAGTTTGACGTCAGACGGACCATGACTACGGACAGGTGCTCGACAGGTGAAAAGAGGGACGGACACAGTGTAGACATCACAAGCGACTTCAACGACTAGTGAGGCTGGACGAGATACATAGGATACCCTTAGAAAACACAACCACGCACTGGCATAAGCAGGGACTCCTGACGAAGGGACTGCCCTGGTTCGACTACAACTAACGGAGACTGACAGGGGCTACCAGCACCCACACCACGATAGGAAAACGAACACTGACAGAACAATGAGACATAGGCAAACATCAGACGCACACTCACAACCACCGCATGATGCTGCCAAACACCGCCAAACACGCCCCTTCCCACCATAACCCAGGCACCTGATAGCAAACATACACGGACCTACATCGCACTTGCCATCCCGATAGACCCTCTTGGATCAGGAAGGGAGCGGACAATCACCTGACTTACAACTGAATGAGATTAGGTAGAGGATAACACGAACGTAGGCCGTAAAGACAACCACCTATCCCTGGACCCTGACTTCCCACACGAACTCAAAAAGTCAACCACATTCACACTGCCATCGCCCTTAGCAATTCAAGACATGGGGGGAGATAGAAGGAGGGTTAGTAATGAACACCTAACGCTAGCGACCGCTGCGACAGTACAACAGGGAAACAATCGTGAACAGTCATGACACGGCTCATGCTAGACAAGGGATGCAGACATTGAAGTTATTCGATACACCACACGATAGATGGGATCAGTAGTGAATACGCCCACGCAGATTGGGGGACACAATGACACCCAACCAGGTATGACACCCCCGCTGTCTCCGCCCGCAACTTCAACTTGCGAGTACGGGGACATGCCAAATTAGACAAAACCCGCCTGCTTACCGAAGTGCCTACTATTGTTCCCGCCTAGAGTTCTAACTAGCACCCGCACATAGCTTGAAGAGAAGTTTAATCGGGCTGTTGGGTAATGAAACTCTTACATTGCGATACGTGGCCTACCTTAACTAAATCATAACAGTCAGGATACTGTAGATCCACCTAAGAACCAGGACGCCGGCCCTGGGCCGGGAAGTCCCTACGTAAACCTATCCATGTCATGTTATTGTATTACTGTCATACGTATGTATCTCACTGCTGTAACTATTTACTTTGACCGAACCAATGTCCATGTATGCGATTATTACTGACTGCTGTCGTAAATATGTTCGCCTGTTTGGAGACTAAAGTGAAGTATTACTGTATTATCCGCTAAGTTAAAGATGTTCACTTCACCAATATACTTGTATGATGAAAAACTACAAATAAAGAATGTCAAAAAAAAAAAAAAAAAATGTGGATGTGGCCATGAGAGTGACGCTTTAAACATACATGCTAAGATGGCCTGCAAATGGAACAACATTATCAAATGCCTTTTGTTAATGCACAAGTATTCATTTTATCACCAAAATCTTGGCCTACACACTCCAAACATCTAGGTCTCATTTCTTTGAGCCTTGACTGGAGTTTGCTTGGTGCAAAGTGATGTTGAAGATCATGTCTCCACTTCAATTTTCTCCTTCCTGGACTATTCCTGGACTATTCCTCTAGTTCTACAGGATTTATCAGGCTTTTACTTCAAACCATTTCAGACATCTCATAACCATGTACAGGTATGTCACAAGTTATATAAGAAGATCAACTTAATAAACTACCCTTATCAAGTATGGATTGAAGTCCTTGTCCATGATTGTTAGAGTGTCAAAATTCTTTTAAATTTGGGGTGTTAGATGCATGCTCTCAATAATGCGGATCTGTCTGATAGTCCAGATGTTTAAGATGTGTGACATCTTAGAAACAACTGCCATCCTTGATACTAAGCATTTGAAAAGAGGAATTCCATATTCTATGGGGCCTAGGTACTATAGTCTGAATGCAATTTGAATTGACAAAATTTGGTCAAAATCATGAGACCTTTCTTGTATTTGTTAAACGGGCAATTACTAAAGACAAATCTAGGAGAATACAATGATTTGAGATGATTTAACACTAATTTAGTAGAATCTGATTTCCGACTGGGCTTCACGTGTAAATCACAGATAATAGCAAAGTAATGAAATGAGCCAATGTCAAGGATTAGTGATGTCCCGAACTGTTCGCCAGGAACCGTTCGCCGGCGAACATAGCATGTTCGTGGCAAACGCGGCGGGCGAACATATGCGATGGTCGGTCCGCCCCCTATTCGTCATGGAGGTGGGAGGGTCTGGGAGGGAGGGTCTGCTGCTGATTGGCTGGAATGTGTCTGCTGACTGTGAGGTACAGGGTCAAAGTTTACTCAATGATGACGAATAGGGGCGGACCCACCATCGCATATGTTCGCCCGCCACGCTCGCCACGAACATGCTATGTTCGCCGGCGAACGGTTCCTGGCGAACAGTTCGGGACATCACTATCAAGGATATTAGAAGTACACACAGAGAAAAAATAGGGCTACTGGTTGGCAACTCCAGAACGAAGTACCTTCCAAATAGACCTTATATCCTTATGTTATACAGAAGGCTTATACTGCAGGTACCCACTGGGGGGAGTCTTACATACAGGTAGCCAAAAAACAAAAAACTCTTTAATAATCCTTCTTGAGGAAAAAAATGTGAATATACAAGTGTAATTTAAAATAAGGACCTAGTGGGGTAGAGTCATAGCTACACCAGCAGGCTATGCCAAGGAGAACAGCTAAACTGTGGAAATATTGATGTGACTTTTAAATGTGTCAAATATTCCACTAGTATAGTTGTATCGAAAAAAACAGAAGATATAGAGTATACAGCAAAAGTTGCTATAACAACAGGCTATATTTTGTATCAAATAGTGAGGGATACAATGTATGCATCCAGAAATACAAAATACAGACCCAATAATACCTAGAAATGCCCTCAATAATACCAAGGAAAAATATCACTTATTAGGCAGAAGACAAGTACAAGTATAAAGGGTGTTAGCCTAGAGGTAGCTGACGGCTACAGGTAACAGTACACTTCAAATTTGAAAGTAAAGTAGAAAGATTCCCATACATGCCATCTAATTATATCCCATGCAAAAAGCACGTATTGATTCCTGAGGCAAACAGTATAGGGAAATCAATTCTAAATTACATAGAGAAGCGTAGTAGGAGGTATGTAGCAATATGTAACAAGATGCCTAAACAGCTAAATGTGATTTGGGGGTAGGAGTCCCTAGCATCTTGTACATATCTTATACATATCGGTAAACAGTCCTTAGCAGTGTCCAGGATCGTAGGAATGTCAAACCCCAGAATTGTCCAAACAAGAAAATTTTAAAATCAAATCATCCGCTCTATGTGAGCTGCTCAACGCGCGTTTCGGCGATACAAATCGCCTTTGTCAAGAGCCGTTTGCAGAGTGGAAAGCGCCTCTTTTTAAATGAAGGTTTAGACCTCCCTCTAGTGTGACATCATCATCACTGTTCAATCCGTGAATCCGTATGGACGGAGGGGAGGGGCTGAGGAATCCCTCCCCCACATAGAGGGACCACACTTACAATTAACCCTATGTTCGGGAATCAGAGTGCTGCTATGGGTCTATTAAATACAAAGGACCCAGGCACCGTGAAAAACTGTAGGGGATGAAATACATAGCCCGAAAATAACCCCCAGAGATAATAATGGTAAGACTCTATGAGTTCATAGAGTTACCGGGGTCGTCCTTTGTATATAGGACGATTTTCCGGTAAATGGCATACAGATGCCGTGATGTTGGGAACAGGCTAGAGGTTTAGATATATAAACAACGAGGCATAGATGAACAGTTATGGAGGGATAAATAAATGTTCGTATTAAATAAAATAAGGAATGGGTGAAGTAATTAACTCCAAACCTATTGGGAAAACAGAGAGTTTTGTTGGGGTAACAAGGTGTGTTGACGAATATTGTTAAAGGGTTAGAAACATAACCCTAAGTAGGTGGAAAAAATGTGCCGACCATACATCTTAAAGATATGTACAAAAATTAGAAAATATTTACAAACGAAGATTGACCTGACAGGATTAAATTGGTGTTTTTAGATTGTTTAAATAAAGGGGGCGAAGGAAAAACCTTCGTTGAGACCTTTTGGGTGAAGTGTTTTAAGTTGGAAGATCCAAAAGCTTTCCCGCTGTCTCAAAAAACGGTCATAGTTGCCCCTGCGTCTGTCCTTTCGGACCAGTTCTAGTCCACAGAACCGAAGCCCCTGTGGATTACCAGCATGAAACTCTTTCAAATGACGACCTATGGGGGTATCAACGAGCAGTTTAGGTGATCTAACATGCTCCTTGATACGCTCCTTAAAGGGTCTAAAAGTTTTTCCCACATATTGCAGATGACAGGTACATGTGAGGAGGTATACTAAACCAACGGTATTGCAATTGAAAAAAGATTTGATCTTAAAAGATCTTTTCCCAGTGCTATCGAAAATGATCTTTGAGTCGCGTTTGATGAATTTACAAACCACACAATGGCCACATTAATATGATCCCACCGTGGTGTTATGTAGCCAGGTACGTGTAGGGGGACAGTGAAAATGGCTTGGAACCAAAATGTTCCTGAGATTCTTCCCTCTACGTGCAGTCATTTCGACTCTAGGTCCCAGGACCCTTTTAAGGTGAGTATCATCCAATAAACACGGCCAGAACTTTTGAAACACCGTTCTAACGGCCTCCCAGCCTGAATCCATTTCCTTCCAGTGCTGTTCTTTTTCTAGAAGTACACACAATCGATAAACTAGCAAAGGTCTGGGGTACAGAAATCAGATTAGTTGAGACATCCCAAGATCAATAAACCAGAAATCAAAATAGAAGAAATATCTCCAGGCATTCAGAATGTTAAAGTCACAGGCAGGTTTATTGAAACAGAAAGGACAGCAACGTTTCAACCTAACAAGAGGTCTTTGTCTAGCTTTCTTTGTTTGCATTAGAATATTAGTGCCTGGTGCTGGTCAGGCACAAAATACAGAAAAAATTAACATTACTGCACTCCAAGGACTTGGTTTAGGTAATAATAAAATATAACTTAATTTATGACATTAGTTTTTTTTTATATTTTTTAATGTCATAAATTAAAAGTTATATTTTATTATTACCTATACCAAGTGTGACAGAACCATCCATCTGTCTATTTTTGGTGGATTTGTCTATTTTATTCCCGTCCGTGTAAATGACTGTTTCCAATATCAAAGCCATACGAATGACTGTTTGTGACGAATAAAGCCACCGAACGGATGGCCACCCAGAAGAGAAGTGTGCTGCTGGTTAACCTTTTGATCCCATTAGAACGTTGTGGTTAACCGCAGACACTTCTCAATTAAACCGACTTCAGGGTGGCCGTCGTTCGTATGTCGACCACGAGGCAGCGGCCATTTTAAACTGTACGAAAGCCCAGCGGTGTTCGGCTCTGATTCCATGGAACTAAAAACAGACCACTGCTTGACCCTTAACACGGAGCCTTGTCTCGTTCTTGGGGGGATTCACTGTATGCTGTTGGAGACTGATTGCTAGGAGTGTAAGCTGATGTATGCTTTTCCTGTTCGTCTGCTAGCAGCTATTCATGAGTGTAACGGACCGTTTCAGCATAAAAGGGGAAAAATGCGTTTAGGCGATAATCCCCTTTTCCATAGACCAGCAGCTACCATAAGCACCAACTTCCCGAACTCCCAAACTGCACGAATTCACCAACTCTCGAACAGCAGACACACGAACCCTGGAAGCAGCCGAACAGGAAAAGCAATATGGACAGCTTACACTCCTGGCAGTCGGCATACAGTCCCCTTCCCCCCAAGAAAGAGACACACTCCAGCTTCAGGGTTAACAGCAACAACAACTGATTTATTCACACAAGGGTTTATATGAGGTTCTCCCATGCAAGGGAGGGGTTTACAGTACACCAATCCAGTTTAAGGTACAACCCACACATCTCCTCCCTCCACCATATCTGTTAACACAATTAACAGGGACATATTTTTACCCAAGTTTTGGATGTACCCTAAATACTTGGGGTACATCCACAAATCCAATATCTCCAGATAGCCCTAGTCTGGAGGAACAACATATGTTAAAACCAGCCCATTCGGATAAACGGTTCAGGAGTTATGGGACTTTAAAGTATTGACCGACCGCATGGGTAAAGTATCCGAAAACAGTTCCATGCATTTTGGCCCTGCGGTCGGTCACAAACAGGTGAATGAAACATACGAATTACTGGTGTTATAGAGACTAAGGGGAGTTCGTATGAATCCCCTAGTTCGTATGTTCCTTTCTACCGAACGGCGGGCCGTTCGGTAGTTTCCCCACGAAATCCTGGAAGTCTGGAGGTCTCAGCGGTGTTTGCCTAGTCGAGTGTCCGATTTCAGTTCCAGACACTCGACGGCAAAACACCGCTGTTCGGCAGTTAAAGATGGCCGCCGCCACGTGGTGGTTTTCCTGAATGGCGGCCACCCAGAGGACACAGAACACATTACATGATTGCCAATTACCCGTTTGCAACATTGTTGCAAACGGTAATTGGAGGCACACTTATTCCTGGGTGGTCTGGTTGTTCGGTAGTTTCCTCAATACAATGAATGGAGTGATTCTACCGAACAATCAGATGAAGGCTGCATATATATATAACCCAGGTTAACTGCATACATAAATACATATACAATATACAGGCAGTACAATAGAATATGCTGCACAGTCTTAAAGGGACAGTAGTCCCAAAATGTCCACCGCTGATTTTAAAGGGCCAGTAGCAGCAATATAAATTATACATGCCCAAATATAGTCTTTAAAGAGCAATATGTCCAGGGGCCATAGTCGCAGGGCAGGAGGCTAGCAGCCAGGCTTCTCCAGCCCACAGTGGCGAAGTTGGTTTCGCCACAATGAGGTTCCAGTTTGGAGTGCTATTTTGTATCCAGTTCGGGAGTTTGGTGTTCTGCAGTAGCTGTGCCTGTCTCTCAGAAAGGGGCATATCGCCTCATTTTTTATATATATATATATATATATATATATATAGAGAGAGAGAGAGAGAGAGAGAGAGAGAGAGAGAGAGAGAGAGAGAGAGAGAGAGAGAGAGAGAGAGAGAGAGAGAGAGAGAGAGAGAGAGAGAGAGAGAGAGAGAGAGAGAGAGAGAGAGAGATTAAAGGGGCTGTTGCTCTGTGGAGCTGTGTTGTGTATTTGTGATAAATGTATTGTGTCGTTTCCTTCTGATAAATACCTTTTAATGTAGACAAACCTTTTGTAATATATTAATTTGGTAATACACTACATTTATACATCACACAAAGTATAGAGGATTGGTATTGTGATTATTCTGTTGACTAACTGGAAACAAGGTGCATGTTGGTATGCTAATAAATGTAACATAATAAGCAGTTATATGTATAATACTTGCTTTTTCTTATGTTAGAAAATGGAACTTGTATCACCATACCTGCCTGGTTAAAGACATTGACAAAAGAGCCTGTGTGCCTAGCTGGGGGAGATGTAGCCCTTGACTTGTCTCAGTGATGTTCCCTCTCTGGGGTGGCAGACTTATATTTCTGGTGGTACATCTTGAGAATGGGTGCGCCCAGGATAAGACATGCTGTCGCAGGTTTATTTATATTTATATATATCTATACAACACACATGATCACCAAAGTGGGCAAACAAGTATTTAACATATGATTTACCCTAATGAAATAATAGATTGTAAGAAGCTCCTTTGGGTCTTCTTTAGGTAAACATACAGAAAATACAATCGAAAAATGGGAATAAGAATGACAAATAATGGTGTAAAATATAAAGACACCAAAAAAGGTGCTAAACTAAAATGCCCTCACAGAATGGTCTTAGACCGCAGGCATATAAGTATTTTTTTCAATTTGAATTTTATTGAAATTTTTTTGCATTAAACATCTTTACCATATTATGGGTAAGGTAATTAAGCACTGATGTAGTGACACAATTTGACTGTAATTAACAATTTTGTCTAGAAGACATTGTGAAGTTACGTGAGGCATAGGTATGCACAAAACAACATTTTGAATGGGTGATGTAAATCTGGAAATAACATACATGCAGTAAAACGTGGTGAGAATAGTTCTGTGCCTGAGCATCCATCGATATTCCTAAACGTGCCGTGCGGGAGTGATATGAGCCTGGGCGCTTGGGAAGGTTCAGCAGGCTTTAATAGCTCTTTGTGTTGAGCCCGCTTGGTTTCTGGTATGTGAGTCTCTGAACTTTGAATTGTCCGTCTATATGTCGTGGTTTGCTTGAGCTTGTGTCCTTGCCCTTCATTGTGGGTTGTGCCTGCTTGGTCGGTGAGTTCAACCTTTGCTGGGACTCAGGGGTGCCGCTGGTTGTGGGCTCTTGGTCCCTCTTGGGTGCCTCTACTTGTGTCTCTGCAGCGGTTGTTCGTGTACGAGGTGAGAGCCCGAGTTTCTGCAGCAGGGGCTCAGGATCTTCTGCTGACGTCAGTATTGTAGTTGCGTCTCCACTGGTCACTACCAGTAATCCCCCGTGACCCCAGCGGTACCTTATGGAGTGTTCTCTTAGTTTTCTGGCGTTTGAGGCCAGCTTCCTCCTTTCCGTTAGGGCAGAGAACGGTATGTCCGCGTATATTGAGACCACTTGGCCTTTGTGTTGTACCGGTCCCCCTTCCCTGGAGCATTTCATAATCTCTACTTTTACTGAGATATCACGGGTTACGGCTATTATATCTCTAGGCGCGTTGCTTGGAGCCGCAGCTGACTTCCTCACTCTGAATGCTGAGCTTATTGTATGTCGTGCAGGGGTGTCTTTGATGCCCATAGTGTTTGTTAGGTCCCTTACAAAGGTGAGTATCATCTTATCAGGTATCTGTTCTGAGACGCCTCTGAGACGCAGATTTTTTTGTCTGTGGCGTGTTTCTAGTGTGGTCACTGCTTGGGTCAGTTGTTGTACCTGGGAGGAGAGGCTTTCCAGTCTGTTGTCTGTGGATTGTATGTGTTGAGTTCTGGAGGCCTCTCTGTCTTCCATTTCCTGCACCCTGTGACGGATCACCCCTATTTCTGCCTGGGCTGCCTGGAGGTCCTCCTTCCAGACCTTCCTGAGGTCGGTCAGTAGCCTCCTGATGTCTCCCTTTGTGGTGGGTGTCTCATCCTCCTCGGCCTCAGATAGGCTAGACTCCGCTCTGGAGCATGGCGAGCTCGGCGGGTCTTCCTCCTCCTGGGAGGCCTCTGAAGGCTCCGGCGTCCCCTGCTCCTCCGGCGCCATTTTGGTCTGGCGCTGTGCTGGCGGCCTCTCAAAGGAAAGCCGAATATCTTGCTGCCGGGGAGCTTCTTGTTGGTGAGTTCTCTTATGTTTGCGCCCCATTGTCACTGTGTGGGGGGGGGTATCGGTTTTATCTTCGGGATCGCTGTTTTCGCGGCTCTTTGTCGTTTATTCTCCCGGGCCCTTACGGAGCTCAAGGGAGACACATCTGCTTGCTAGCTCTGTAGGCCACCAGGCATATAAGTATTTTATAGATGAAAGGATCCTCTTCTCTCTTGTCCTTAAGAGGGATTTAAGAGAGAGACACAGACATATATGTTGTAAATATATTTAAATTGCACTCACAAGATGTATGATTAAATCCAGCATATCACAATGTTGTTCTTATCCAGACCGCAAGCTTGAAGGAAATCCCTCAGGGTTGGAACCAGAATATGAAGTAGCCAAATAAAAACTCAAAATACAAATAAACTGAAAAATTTAAGAAGATAAAAAAAACTAGTACAATACTAGTTGAAGTGCTGGATGAGTTTCTCCGCCTACGCGTTTCGTCCTGGTCCGGACTTCGTCAGAGTAAATTGAAGATGTGTTCTGATCTCCTCCATTCGTCTTTTAAATGTAGTTTTGCGCCTTTCCGTCATGTCTGCAGCCATTCAGATGGCGATCTTGAGAGTTGAATCACCTGGATGTCTCCGTTCCATTTGTGCGTTCCACGCTTCTTAATTATGCGTGTCACTGAGAAAAAACTTCCGGTATCGCATTTAATGCAAGAGATGTAAGTCCAGCGTCAAGTAATAATGAGATTCAATTGTACATAAGGACAAAAAATATAAGAGTATCATTAACCTATCATATTAAAAAAGCCTCATATTAATTGCAACCAATAATGATAAACTAAAGGGAATATTAGTTACAATGTAAACAACACCACAAAATGAGAAAATAATAAATACCAAGCAGAATACATTAGAAATATCATAAAAAGAGAAATCCAAGTAAAAAAAAAAGTATGTACAGGGCACATAAACCACTTTCACATAAATATAAGAGCTTATTCATTGTAGGAAAGTTATGCAGGAAGGAAAAAAGTCTATGTAAGTGAATACATGCCCACAAAAGTGAAAAAAAGAGAAGTCCTCAACAGGGGAGAAAAAAAAAATCAGAGGTCGGGCAGCGTGAGAAATGTGGACTAAAATAAAAATTAATAGAAAAAACAATAAAAATTTAAAAATAAAAAATGAAAAAAAAATTAAAAAAATAAATAAATAAATAAAATAAATGTTAAAAAGTAATACATAAATAAATAAAAATATAAAGAAAAAATAAAATAAAAATAAAAAATAAAAAATATTATAAAAAGCACACCATGTCAAAATCCACATTTAGACCTATTGGAGTAAAGCGTAAAAGTTTTGTGTAAAAATCCAACAGCTCTCTCTCTGTCTCAATTTCTATCGTCGAGGACGACCCTCTCCACACCAGTGCACAAAATAAACTGCATTGGTACTATGGCAATTGATATATCCTTTAATTTCAAAAGTCTCCCCTGTTTGCTTTTAAAATGTACACTTTTCTTTGGTAAAAACCTGCAGCCCTTACATCTCCCACATTTATGGAAACCTTTCTGAGTAGTGTCTTTAATGATTTTTGTTCTAAAAGTACTTGGGGCCAATACATTCTTAAAATCTCTACTTTTTCTAAAGATCATTTTTGGAAATGTTGGAATTTGATTGCTTAGAAATGCATCTTCCAATAGAAGAGGTCAATGCTTGTGTAAGAACTTCTTAATCTGTGGAGCATGGGCATTATATTGAGTAGTAAAAGATAAGCCAAAATGCTCATTGGAATTCATTTTACTTTTATCTTTATCCATTAGAAAATGGTTTCTATTTAGATCTTTGCATCCAGCTATTTTGTGTTCTAGAAAAGAAGGGGAATATCCTTTTGAAATGAATTTCTTTTTTAAAATTGCAGATTGTTCCAAAAAACAAGTTTCCTAAGTGCAGTTTCTTTTCAGTCTCGTAAACTGGCTACGGGGAACACCACGTAGCCAGTTGGGATGATGGGAACTTTTTGTGTGAATAAAAGAATTAGAATCGGCTGGCTTAAAATATGTCTGTTTTACTTACAGAATCCGCTACATATATTGTTAAATCCAGAAAATTAATATTACAAGAATTCATTTCTGGAGTAAAAATTAAGGACTGATCATTATTATTGATACAAATTAAAATTATTTTAATAAATCTATTGAACCTTTCCAGATAATTAAAATATCATCTATATGTCTCTGCCAGAGCACCAAGACCGTGCTAATTTTAAGGTGATAAATATATTCAACCATAACAGGTGCATTCAGTATTGAGATATATTGCCAGAGATCTCTTAAAATATATTAGATTGAATAAAGATTTGACTGTATCCCTGAGGTTATTCTATAATTGTGGTGCTCTGTAGGGAAATGAGGATCAAGCTACTGTATTTTTGTATTGTGGTATGCTAAATATCGTGCTGGTTCTGGATATGAGATATAGGAGGTAGGAACAGCCGGGGAGAGCATTTTTACTCAGGTAGGATGGGAGCTTCTCAGAAAAGTTCTTATGCACAAGGCTGGAAAGATGAAGAGTACATATATAAATACTGACACATACATACTGACACATACATAAACAATACACAAGATCCAGCGCACTCTCCTATCTACTAAACAGCAACTTCAATGTTTACAGATTGGATTAGTTTTTAAAAGTTTTTTTTAAAAAAAACACCTAATCTAGGCAAAAAATAATGGGGATTTAGTTACACCATATGATCATACATTGCATAAGCCTGCCACAACGTCAATGTACCCCATCTTTGGCAGGTCCTACTCTCACAGTCTAATGTCTGCTCTTATGAGATTAACCCACTTAGGGAAAAAAATACATCTGAGGATTACACATACATACATACACCTACCTACATACAGGCATACACACATACATACAGGCATACACACATACATACAGGCATACACACATACATACAGGCATACACACATACATACAGGCATACACACATACAGGCATACACACATACATACACACACATACATACAGGCATACACACATACATACACGCATACACACATACATACACGCACCTACCTACTGTCAGGGTGGCGGTCCGATGCCCGGGACCCAGACACTGTCCAGGCGGCGGTGCGTGGACCGGGACCCAATATGCCTGATGATCCGAGTAGGAGTCACAGCGTGGAGGTGGATTAGCAGGGTCTGGTGCAGGGTAACCGCACGCCCCCTGGTGTTGAGCACCAGCATTTGTGCGGCCACAAACCAAGACCCTGTAGCAGCTTAGTGGAAGCCAGAGCAGACATATGCTGAGATGTATCCAGTACTAAAAACAAGATAAAGCTAGGATAGACACCAAACAAGAAAACAAGACAAAACTAGTAGAACCCAGAACCAGAGAAGGATAGTAAGCTAAACCCAGAACATATACACAAGACATGAGGAAAACAAGAACATAACATGGGCAAGACTGTACAGGACTGTACATGGACTGGGTATACAAACTAAAACAAGACAAGATATATTAGGCAAAACAAGAGGAGGCATAACTAAGCACTAATGAGAAAAGTATGGGGATTTAGTTACACTATATGATCATACATTGCATAAGCCTGCCACAACGCCAATGTACCCCATATTCGGCAGGTCCTACACTGCCTAATGTTCACTAAAAGAACCTTACTAGACCAATAGTACTTACCTGCAAGAAAGAGCAGAGGTCTTGAGCAGCTGCCAGCAGGAACTCTGGAACCAAAGGGAAAATGGAAAACAACAGGTGTGGCAAAAAACAAACATTTAAATGAAACCAAGAGACTGGGAAATCCAGGGACGGAATATAAGAATGAACCCAGAAACCCAGCAATAAGGAAAACCAGACACAGAATAGAAAACCAAAAACCAAGAAATACTAAACAAGAATAGTAACAGGAGTACTGGATACCAGAAGCCAAGTCCAGACATAGAACAGAGCAGCGCAGATCATGACACCTACATATATACATACATACTGACATATACATATCTACTTACATACACACACATGCACACGCACACACACACACAGAGCTCATTTTTAACCACCTCCTGTTTCTTACCTTTTCCTTGCGGGAGGTGGCTGTGACTAATGGGAGTCGGCATGGCTCATTCCTCCTTGCCTCCCTGTAACGGCCACCCTGGTGGTTAGAGGGTGTATGCCGTTGGAGACGTCATTTTCCCTGGCGAGAGGTTGGGCTGCAGAGTATTCCCGATGTACCATGGGCTGGATCAGTGTAGAGAGAGAGTGTCAGAGCTCTTACAAGAGCTAGTGATTAGCTGGATGCAAGTTCCCTACAATAAACGAGACGAGGCTACGTATTGGGGGTTAAGCAAAACTGAATGTTTAATGTGCCAAGTTGCCTTTTATGCAACATTTCCCACAAGGTTACCACCCATATGAACCTTGTTGGGCACCGAAAACACAAACTCAACAACCAATACTGGTAGTTTACAGTCACACAGTTAAACACTCCCAATCATTACTGTAAATTAATCCCCTCTGCTTAGGAGATAATTGAGTTAATTGCTGTATCAACTCAATTATCTCCAAGCGAAAAAAAAAAAAAATTGTACTCATTTTTCATAACACCAAAATTATACATCCAATTTCCATAAAACATATATTTTCAGAACAAGCATAATTAGGGAAAAAACATATCCAAAAATCATACGAATTGGTTCAGGGGTTTGTGAGGTAGATGGAAGTCCCATTTCTGCCCAGCCGCATACGAGGCTCCTGCCCAAAATAGTTCCATGCATTCAGCTGGTGCGGCCGGTCCCTTTTCGTATGTTTAAAATACCAAACAGTCATTCTTTTTATTGTTCGTGCCTTTGGTGGTCGTGTGCCGCCTCGTTGGTGTAATACTTCTACTGAACGCCGCCTTGTTCGTATGAATCTGTGCAAAGCTAAGTGGTCCTGCAAGTCTCAGCGGTGTTCGGGAGTTTGAGTGTTCGAAAATAGTACCAGACACTCGACGACCAAACCCCGATGGATGCTGTAACGGAACGCAGTATGATAGTCCACGATCTCCGTTGGTATCTTAGGTAATCCACAGTCAGAGTTAGAAAGCACGGCAATATCCCCAATCCTCCCAATAACCAGACGAAACACAGTTTGGGAGTCAACTAACTTGATTTATTCACAGACTTCCATATTTATGCAGTTCCCCTTGCAAGGGGTTTCCTTACAGATGTTACAGGGGATTTCTCCCATCAGGCAGCATAATTATCCCAACAGGCATTGCTGCACGAGAGGGATCCTCCCACTAAAATGGACGATTAAGTGGATTATCCCCTCGTGCAGCAAAACTGGCAATTCACATAGAAATCCATATTTCACACAATATTACTCGCTTTCATACGAATGACCATTCGGTAGGTAGCTGGGGTCTGCGGGCACATTTAGTGAGAATACCGCTCAGATCCCAGCTAAACTAACCGAACGCCGCACAAAATACACTTAACCATCGAGTTCGGTTTAAAACTACCAAACATCGATGGGGAACCGAATGTGGCGAACGCGGAACTCCCGAACGCTCTGGAAGTCCAGCGGTGTTCGGATCATTGAGTAGCCGTTTTCAGTTCCAGGCTCTCGACGACCGAACACCGCTGCAGAGACAAAGGATCCAAGATGGCCGACCGCCGCATGGTCGGTAGCCGAACGACGGCCACCTAGGAGAGCCTTCAATTACCGATTGCAACATTGTTGCAATCGGTTGATTAGTGCCACACGACTGTGAGTGTGTGGTCTACCTGGGGAGCCCGCATTCGTTTGGCGAACGGCCCGGATAGCCGTGTTTCGTCAAACGAAAGGTTTGCATGCTGGTAGCGTACGGCTGCCAGCATGCGAACGGTCATAATATAGTACAGACACAAACAAGGTACACAGTAACACATTCAGCCTACGGACAACCTTTGTTACATATAGTTCAGCAGTGGCTAGGTTTGCCACAATGCTCCCCCAGAACCAAGCCGGCATACACAGCCTGATCCCAACGGATCGGCTTGGGGATGTCCGGGAGAGTACTCACAGATCACTTTTCGAGTTCAGTTTGTCTGGATAACCTGTCGGCGTTACCGTTTTGTTTCCCTGGCCGGTAATGGATGGTGAAGTCGAAGGGCTGCAGCGCCAAACTCCAGCGCAGCAGCCTGGCATTGTCCCCAGCCACACGGTTCAGCCACACCAACGGGTTGTGATCTGGGAGTAGGGAAAAAGGTTGTCCATACAAATACGGCTGTAGCTTTTTAAGGGCCCACACCACGGCCAGGCATTCTTTCTCAATGGCGGCGTAGCTCACTTCACGGGGCAACAACTTTCGGCTCAAGTAAGCTACGGGATGCTCTCCGCCATCTGCTCCCACTTGGCTCAGCACTGCCCTCAATCCAAACATTGAAGCGTCTGTGTGGACAAGAAATCTTTTAGTTGGATCAGGAGCAGTTAATACAGGAGCATTAGTCAGAGCAGTCTTGAGTTGTTGGAATGCCTGCTCACACTCTGGGGCCCAGACAACCTGTCGGGGAAGATTCTTTCTGGTCAGGTCTGTCAGGGGTTTGGCCAGGGCGCTGTAGTCGGGTACAAATTTCCTATAATACCCTGCAGTCCCTAGGAAAGCTAACACCTGAGTTTTGGTCCTTGGGGTAGGCCACTTTGCCACGGCCTCAATTTTGGCTGGCTCGGGTCTCTGCTTCCCACACCCTACTCGGTGCCCCAGATACTGCACTTCGGCCATCCCTATGTGGCACTTACTGGGTTTTAAGGTTAACCCTGCCTCCCCAATACGGTCTAAAATAGCCCCTATATGGCGTAGGTGGTCTTCCCAGGTCTAGCTAAATATGGCTATGTTGTCAGGGTACCTGAGGTCTCTACCTCCGAAAGAGGTAGAGACTTAGTAGTTTGTCCTTCCAGCAGGGCTGCTTCTCCCATCCCTCGCGGCTCTCCTAGTCACTCACACGCCGGCCGCGAGGGATCCGTCCCCTTTTATAACGTCACGCACAGTGCTCGACGTCATGACGTCAGTCCGGACCGACCTGTCACTCAATTGACTGGAAGCCAGTCAGGACTCGTCGGAGGCGGGCCTACTCACTGATCCAGGGTATTTAATGCTGTTTCTCCCATTCACTCATTTCCCTGTCGTGGTTCTAGTCAGCCTAGTCCCACAGTGCTCTTGTATTCTCTTGTCTTTTGGTTCTGACCCGGCTTTGTTATTACTTACCTGTCTTTCTGTTATCCTTGACCCGGCTTGTCTCTCGCTTACCTGTCTTCTCGTTCCCTCGACCTCGGCTTGTCCCTGACCATTCTATACGTAGTATTACGTTAAGTCCGGCCATTCTAAGGTCCGGTATACGTATCTGCTACTCTTTGTACTCTGCGTGTTGGATCCCTGACCCGATCCTGACATTACGACAGGGCCATGGATCCTGCAGGTACAAATTGTCAGCTTGGTTCTCCTGATCCTAGGTTTGATGCCATGGAGCATAGGATGGATCAGATGGCACTAGCACTACAGGCGCTGCTATCACGTCCTATTAATCCACCTGAGGAGATGCGTAATACGTCTGTTCCTCCTGTGGGTTCAGGGCTAGAGGTAGCTACTGTAGGTGCTTCTTCCCGAGTTACCCCACCTGTACGTTATGCTGGTTCTCCTGAGAGGTGTCGTGGCTTTTTGAACCAGATCAGTATCCATTTCGAACTACAGCCCCGTTCCTACCCTACTGATAGGGCAAAAGTGGGATTTATTATCACCTTACTCATTGAGAAGGCTCTGAGATGGGCTAATCCATTGTGGGAGAATGATAATCCATTAGTCTATAACTATAATGCCTTTGTAGCTGCTTTTAAAAGAACTTTTGACCCCCCTGGCAGGAAGGTCAATGCAGCTAGATTACTGTTGCGCCTTAGACAAGACAACCGAACACTTGTGGATCACGCACTAGAGTTCAGGTCTTTGGCGGCAGAGGTAAAGTGGAATGAACAGGCCTATATAGACGTATTTTTAAATGGATTATCCGATGTAATACTTGACGAGGTAGTGACAAGAGAGCTTCCCGAGAACTTGGAGGACTTAATTTCCTTTATCTCTCGCATTGACGAACGTCTAAGGGAGAGGCAGAACACTCGAGATAGAACCGGTAGATCTTCCTTTAGACTAGCGCCATCATTTCAAAGTCCTGAAACCAAAACTCCACAGTTTTCAGAACCTATGCAGTTAGGCCTTACTCGCCTGTCAGAGGAGGAGAGACAGTACAGGAGAAGGGAGGGACTGTGTATGTATTGTGGAGTCAGAGGTCATTTACGTTTGAACTGTCCCAGTCGTCCGGGAAACGCTCGCACCTAAGTTTCTCTAGAGGACAGACCTTGGGTGTTTCGATTTTGTCCTCTACTCATAACTACAAAGAACATAGACTCCTATTACCTGTCTCTTTAACTTGGGAGAGGGGAACCTTAGAGACTATGGCATTGATAGACTCCGGAGCTGCTGAGAGCTTTATCGATCAAGTTTTTCTCACCAAACACGCTATCCCATCCCAGTTAAGGAAGACACCCTTGGCTGTTGAAGCCATTGATGGTAGACCTTTAGTTGAGCCTGTGATTTTCCGGGAGACCATACCTCTTTACTTAACTACTGGTATTCTACACAAGGAGGAAATATCCCTACTACTCATTTCATCTCCTTCTGTTCCCATAGTCCTGGGATACTCCTGGCTTAAGAGACATAACCCCGTTATAGATTGGAGATCAGGGGAGATAGTTTCGTGGGGTCAGGATTGTCAAGAGAATTGTTTAAAGAAAGTGTCACCTCTCTGTAGTGTTAACACACTTAATAACTCTACCGACTCTACTAAAATACAGATACCGTCCTTGTATCTAGATTTAAAGGCGGTATTTGACAAAGGAAGGGCTGATACCTTACCACCACATAGGCCTTTTGATTGCAAAATTAATTTACTTTCTGGTACTATGCCTCCCAGGGGTCATGTATACCCTTTGTCTATGAATGAGAACTTAGTCTTAGAGGAGTATATTCGTGAAAACCTAGACAAAGGGTTCATTAGGAGATCCTCCTCTCCTGCTGGGGCTGGATTTTTTTTTGTTAAAAAGAAGGATGGTTCTTTAAGACCCTGCATTGACTACCGAGGCATGAACAAGATAACCATTAGAAATGCCTATCCGATTCCCTTGATCACCGAGCTTTTTGATCGATTAAAGGGTTCTAAGATTTTCACTAAGTTAGACCTTAGAAGTGCTTATAACTTGGTGAGAATTCACCACGGACACGAATGGAAGACTGCATTCAATACTCGATATGGTCACTATGAGTATACTGTAATGCCTTTTGGTCTCTGTAATGCCCCAGCGGTATTTCAGGATCTAATTAATGAAGTTCTTAGGGAGTTTCAACATGACTGTGTTATTGTATACCTCGATGATATACTTATACATTCCAGGGATATTGAGACTCACCACGGACAGGTCAGAAGGGTTTTACACAAACTTCTTCAGCATGGCTTGTACTGCAAATTAGAGAAATGCAGCTTTGAACAATCCCAAACTACCTTTCTTGGTTACGTGATTTCTGGAGAGGGGTTTGAAATGGATCCGGAGAAGCTCCAATCCATATTAGATTGGCCTTTACCTAAGGGTCTCAAGGCTATTCAGAGATTTATTGGTTTCTCTAATTACTACAGACGTTTCATTAAGGGATACTCCTCTATCATTGCTCCCATCACCAATATGACCAGACAAGGGGCTGATACTAAGAATTGGTCTACTGAAGCACTTCTGGCTTTTAAGACACTCAAGGAGCTGTTTGCTTCCGCACCAATTTTAGTTCACCCTGATACTACACTGCCTTTCCTACTCGAAGTTGACGCTTCTGAGACAGGTATAGGTGCCGTCCTGTCCCAAAGGTTGGGTGTGGATAAACCATTACATCCATGTGGGTACTTTTCCAAAAAAATTATCAGGTACTGAGAGCAGATATGACATTGGTGACAGGGAACTCCTAGCGGTTATCATGGCCTTAAAGGAGTGGAGACATTTATTGGAGGGGACTTTGCATCCTGTTACTATTTTGACAGATCATAAAAACTTATCCTATATTGGGGAGGCTAAACGATTATCATCGAGACAGGCTCGTTGGTCTATATTCCTCACTCACTTCAACTACATACTCACATATAGGCCTGGTTCTAAGAATTCTAAAGCTGATGCCTTGTCTCGCCAATATGAACCTTCTGCCATATCTGAGCCGGTTTTGTCCTCTATAGTACCAAAGTGTAACATTATCGCTAACACTACTCTCAAAATCCACTCTCCGCTGCTTGATCAGATCAGGAGCTTGCAGCATCTGGCACCTAGACTGACTCCTGCGTCTAGACATTTCGTTCCTCCTGAACTCCAACTGGAGCTCTTGCAGTGCCTTCACGAGAGTAAGGTGGCTGGCCATCCGGGCGTCCGCAAAACATATTCCTTGATCTCTAAGGATTTCTGGTGGCCTTCGTTACGGAGGGATATTAAGGATTTTATCGGAGCCTGTGAGGTCTGTACTAAGACTAAACTACCGCATTCGCTTCCTTGTGGCCTTCTACAGCCTCTGGAAGTTCCAGAGAAACCTTGGTCCTGTGTGGCGATGGACTTTATTGTGGATTTGCCTGTTTCGAAAAGGCACACTGTTATCCTCACGGTGGTTGATAGGTTTACCAAGATGGCACATTTCGTACCTTTACCTAAACTTCCGACTTCTCCTGAATTGGCGGAGATATTTGCTAAAGAAATTTTTCGCCTGCATGGGATACCTTCTGAAATCACTTCTGATAGAGGCTCCCAATTTGTTTCACGTTTCTGGAGATCATTCTGTTCTCAATTTGGCATCAAATTGAATTTTTCTTCCGCCTATCATCCTCAGTCTAACGGAGCTGCCGAACGTACCAACCAAAAGATTGAGTAATATTTACGTTGTTTTGTTTCAGAACACCAGGACGATTGGGTCGGTTTGATTCCTTGGGCGGAGTTTGCGCACAACAATCTCGTTTGTGACTCTACTCATTCAAGTCCCTTCTTCATGAACTATGGCTTTCATCCATCTATTCTTCCCTCGGTTTCGCCTTCCCAAGGTGTACCGTCGGTTGATGTCCATGTTGCCAATTTGAGGAAGTTGTGGGATCAGACTCGACAAATTCTTCTACACAATTCTATGCTGGTTAAGAAACACGCTGATAAACGTAGAAGGGCGACTCCGAATTTTGTTCCAGGCGATAGAGTTTGGTTAAGTACTAGGAATATTCGGCTTAAAGTTCCTTCCATGAAATTCGCCCCCCGTTATATTGGTCCCTACAGGATCTTGACTCGAATTAACCCAGTGGCGTATCGTCTAGCTCTCCCAGCTGCTTTACGCATCCCGAACTCCTTTCACGTTTCATTGCTGAAACCTCTAGTCTGTAACAGATTCTCCTCCACGATCGCCCCTCCTCGCTCTGTTCAGGTGGAGGGTCAGGAGGAGTATGAGGTTAACTCCATTAAGACCCATGAGACCAAAGAACTGGTTATGTCTGTGGGTGCCTTGCACAAGGAAAGATTGTCCTTTCAAATAATCAACTCCCCTACAGCCTCTGTCGTTTTGGGCTTTCCCTGGTTGGTTAAACACAATCCGATGATTGATTGGGGTTGTTTGGAGATTCTCTCCTGGGGGAAATCTTGTCAAAGGGAATGTATGACTCGTGTTTGTCCTGTTGGCTTGCTTAATGTACCCACAGCCAAGCCACTTTCTGTTTATGTTCCTCCTGTGTATGCAGACCTAGCTAAGGTGTTTGAAAAAAGGGAGGCAGATAAACTACCCCCTCACCGTGAATATGATTGTGCCATAAACCTCTTACCTGGTACTATGCCGCCTAGGGGTAAGGTATACCCTCTTTCTGAAAAAGAGAACCAGGTAATGGAGGAGTACATACGAGAGGCCTTAAGTAAAGGTTTTATTAGAAGGTCCTCCTCTCCTGCTGGTGCTGGTTTCTTTTTTGTGGCAAAAAAGGAGGGCGATTTGAGACCGTGTATAGACTACAGAGCCCTAAACAATATAACGATTAAAAATGCCTATCCGATTCCCCTCATTACCGAATTGTTTGATCGTGTCAAAGGTTCTAGATATTTTACTAAACTAGACCTCAGGGGGGCTTATAACCTTGTTCGTATTAAGGAGAATGATGAATGGAAAACGGCGTTCAATACGCGTAGTGGGCATTACGAGTATCTGGTCATGCCTTTTGGATTGTGTAATGCTCCTGCCGTTTTTCAGGACCTCATAAACGATGTCCTTAGAGATCTACTGCATGTCTGTGCTGTAGTCTACCTAGATGACATACTTGTATATTCTCCAGATTTGAAGACACATCATACTCATGTTAGGATGGTGCTTAAAAGGTTGTTGCAGAATGGTCTTTATTGTAAATTAGAGAAATGCTTATTCGACCAAACCTCTGTACAATTCCTGGGTTATGTTATTTCTGAACAAGGATTCAGCATGGATCCTTCAAAATTGGAAGCTATACTGTCCTGGCCCCTTCCCCAAGGACTTAAGGCAATACAGCGATTTATAGGGTTTGCCAATTATTATAGAAAGTTTGTTAAAAACTTCTCATCCATTATTTCCCCTATCACTAAACTGACAAAAAAGGGTTTACACCCCAGGGTTTGGAATCCTAATGCTATTGTGGCCTTCGAGACTCTAAAAAAGGCATTTGCCACTGCCCCTGTGTTACACCATCCTGATCCTTCCCTTCCCTTTGTACTGGAAGTAGACGCCTCTGAATCAGGTATAGGAGCAGTGTTGTCACAAAGACAATCGTATGACGAACCCCTCCTTCCCTGTGGTTACTTTTCAAAACGCTTGTCAGAGTCTGAAAAGAATTACGACGTTGGGAACAGGGAATTATTAGCTATAGTGATGGCATTTAAAGAATGGAGGTACTTGTTAGAGGGAGCTAGACACAAGATTTTGGTTATAACCGATCATAAAAATCTATCCTATATCGCAGATGCTAAGAGGTTATCCTCTCGTCAGGCTAGATGGTCTTTATTTCTCTCACGTTTTCAGTACATAATCACATACAGGCCTGGTTATCGAAATGTCAAGGCTGATGCCATCTCCCGCCAGTACGAACCTGTAGATTCTATTACCTCCACTCCTGAGCCCATTGTACCCACAACTAATATAATAGCTACTACCCGTTTGGTTATCTCGTCTCTTTTTCTTGATGGTATCAAGTCATACCAACCCCAAGCACCCTCTGAGACCCCTACTGGTAAGCTGTACGTGAAAGTAAAAGACAGAAAGAAGTTGTTGACTTTATTTCACACAGCCAAAACGGCTGGTCATCCAGGGGTTACCAAGACTTACAAGGGTCTTTTCCAACAGTTTTGGTGGCCCTCACTCAAAAAAGACGTGGTAGATTACGTGCAGGCTTGCCGTGTCTGTACACAGTGTAAGTCCCCTAATGTTAAACCCCTGGGACTCCTTATGCCCCTATCTGTACCCAAGAAACCGTGGACACACTTATCCATGGACTTTATTGTGGATCTTCCTTCATCTGATGGGCAGACAGTAATTTTGACTGTAACGGATAGGTTCTCCAAAATGGCGCACTTCATTCCGCTTAAGAAGCTACCTTCTGCGGTTCAGTTGGCTCAGGTGTTTGCCAAAGAAGTGTTCCGCTTGCATGGTATACCACAAGATATCGTATCTGACAGGGGCCCTCAGTTTGTCTCTCGGTTTTGGAGAGGCTTTTGTGCCGAGATGGGGGTCTCCTTATCGTTTACTTCCTCCTATCATCCGCAATCTAATGGAGCTGCCGAACGAGCAAATCAGTCTGTGGAGTTGTATTTACGCTGTTTCACGAATGCACACCAGGACAACTGGTCCCGTCTCCTTCCCTGGGCTGAGTTTGCCAGGAACACTGTGTCTCATTCTTCTACTGGCGTGAGTCCTTTTATGGTGGCTTATGGGTTCCAACCCGCTGTCCTTCCCGGTGTATTCTCCGACAAGGGAATGCCCGCTTTGGACGAGCACCTCGCCTCCTTACGGAAGATGTGGGATCAGGTCCATGCTGCTCTTTGTCGTGCTGCTGCTACTCAAAAGAGGTTTGCTGATCGTCGTAGGTGTGCGGCTCCTTCTTATGCTCCGGGTGATAGGGTTTGGTTGTCCTCTAGGAATCTCCGCCTTAGGGTTCCCTCGATGAAGTTCGCGCCCAAGTTCCTTGGTCCCTATAAGGTGTTGCGTAGGGTGAATCCTGTATCCTACTCCCTGGCCTTGCCCCCTTCCATGCGCATACCTAACACCTTTCACACCTCCCTTTTGAAGCCCTTGCTCTGTAATCGGTTCTCTGGCTCTCTCAGGCGTTCCGATGCCCTCCGCGCGGTCTCTAGTGACGTATATGAGGTGGCTGCTCTCCTTGATTCTCGTTTCTCTCGAGGTCGGTTGCAGTATCTGGTTGATTGGAAGGGTTATGGCCCGGAGGAGCGGTCGTGGGTTTCTGTCTCTGACTTGGACGCTCCCTCCTTGATCCGCTCCTTTCATGCGCGGTTTCCTTTGAAGCCTTCGGCTTCCCGCCCCCTGGGCGGTCTTCGAGGGGGGGGTTATGTCAGGGCTCCGCGGGCAGCGGTGAGGGGAGGCTGCAATCCTCTCGCAGCACTCACCCTCGGTCCGTCGCCGCCCGCGGTCCCCTCTCCCCTTACCGTTAAGCGAGCGGCGTCCTCTCCTCCTGACACGCCGCTCGCGTCGTCCTCTCCTTCTCCCAGCGGCAGCATGTCTAACGCTGCACGCTGGGAGCCGGCACTATTATCTAAGCGCCGGGGTCACGCACGTGACCCGGCGTTAAAGCTACAGTGCAACAAACACAGTGGGGGGTATAGATATCCTCCACGTGTGTTTGTTAATACTGATTGGTGGTTAGCCAATCAGGATTCAGGCTAGGATTTAAATACTTACCTTTCCTGTCTATCTGTGCCCTGTTGTGGTCTTTGCTTTATAGTATTGATTCTGAACGTGTGATTTCTGGTTACGTACTCTCTGGCTTGTTATACTGACTTTGTGACTTTCTCCTACCCTTTGACCTCGGCTTGTTTCTCGTTATTCTGTTTTCTGGTTCCCCTTACTCGGCTTGTCTCCTGACTATTCTTTGTGTGCTTAGCCCGGCCACTCTAAGGACCGGTACAGCACACTTTCTGTGTGTGTGTCTGTGTGTGTGTTAGCGTGTTGGGTTCCCCGGGATCGTGACACTGCCACTGATCCGCCAGTGTGAGTTGAACCTGGGACTAAATGCGGTGCAACCAAAGTTAGAGTGGCTCCCGAATCTCGGAGCCCTTGTACCTCCTTCACTTCCACGGTCACTAGCTGACGATGATGCTGTCGGTTGTCGGTGGCTCGGACCGACATCACCTCGTGGAGTACTCCTAGAGGTTCCTCGGTCTGGGCGCTCAGCATTTCCTGGGTGGCTGGTGCTACTTGATAGTGATGCGCAGCAGCCCTTGGTGTCAAATTTTGTTGCACCTGGTTCCACGCTTGTCTGCTCCGATTTTGCGTGCACTCTCGGGAAATATGTCCCCACTGTTTGCAGGTGTGACATTGGATGTTAGCCCGGCCATTGTATCGAGAGGGGGGTGGTGGATTATTTGGTGCGGGCCTGGACAGGGTTACGGTGGGGCCGGTAGGAGAAAAGTTACTGGGTGGCCCGGTAATTCGAGGGAAAGTCTTACTTTGGAGTCCGTGATGCCTCCTGGCATCAAAATGTTGATCCACTAGTCTAGCCGCTTCGGTTAGGGTGAGTGGTTTTCGATCTCTCACCCATTCTTGTGCTTCTGGGGACAAGCCATTAAAGAATTGCTCCAGCAGCATTAACTGCCGCAATTCTTCCATATTGGTAGCGTTGCTGGCTTGTATCCAGCCTTGTGATGCTTGATCCAGCTTGTGCGCCCACTCTGCATGGGAATCTTTCTCAGGTTTGCGCAAGCCCCTGAGCTTGCGCCGGTACGCCTCTGGGGTAATGGCATACCTCTCCAAGATCGCCCTCTTTACTTTTGGGTAATCTTTGCTGTCCTCTCGGGGCACAGCGCGGTAGGCTTCGGCTGCCCTACCCGATAATTTGCCTGCCAGTAGGGGTACCCATACTGCGGGTTCCAAGTCGTGCAAATCACACAGCCTCTCGAAATCCTGTAAATACCCGTCAATCTCGTTTTTTTCTTCACAAAACACTTTAAACGCGTGATGTGGGACTTTGGGTTTTACCTGTCCGTATATGGAGGCAGTAACAGACTCTGCCCTAGGCGGTGTCTCTGGTGTGCGGTTTGCCATCAGATAATCATGCACATCTGACATCAGCACGGTCATTATCTCCATGGGTACTGGCTGTGGCAGAAACGCCATCCTGGTTCTCAGCTCTCTCTGGTATGGGGTCTCTTCCATGGCTGGTGGAGGTGTAACGCTGCGAGCTCTGTCTCCCTCCATCAGTTCAGCGATCAGCACAGCTTTGGATTTGTTGCTGGCTATCTTACCCCTGGCTTCCAGTAGCTCCTTTAAAGTCTGCCGTTTCAGTACGGTATAATCAATCTCCATACGAATTGCCCTTGCTTTCCTCGTTCGGTAGTTTCCGTTTACACGAACACTGCTTTTCGGCTGTAAGGTTCGGATCCCGTCGCTTGCCACCAATTGTAACGGAACGCAGTATGATAGTCCACGATCTCCGTTGGTATCTTAGGTAATCCACAGTCAGAGTTAGAAAGCACGGCAATATCCCCAATCCTCCCAATAACCGGACGAAACACAGTTTGGGAGTCAACTAACTTGCTTTATTCACAGACTTCCATATTTATGCAGTTCCCCTTGCAAGGGGTTTCCTTACAGATGTTACAGGGGATTTCTCCCATCAGGCAGCATGATTATCCCAACAGGCATTGCTGCACGAGAGGGATCCTCCGACTAAAATGGACGATTAAGTGGATTATCCCCTCGTGCAGCAAAACTGGCAATTCACATAGAAATCCATATTTCACACAATATTACTCGCTTTCATACGAATGACCATTCGGTAGGTAGCTGGGGTCTGCGGGCACATTTAGTGAGAATACCGCTCAGATCCCAGCTAAACTAACCGAACGCCGCACAAAATACACTTAACCATCGAGTTCGGTTTAAAACTACCGAACATCGATGGGGAACCGAATGTGGCGAACGCGGAACTCCCGAACGCTCTGGAAGTCCAGCGGTGTTCGGATCATTGAGTAGCCGTTTTCAGTTCCAGGCTCTCGACGACCGAACACCGCTGCAGAGACAAAGGATCCAATATGGCCGACATGGTCGGTAGCCGAACGACGGCCACCTAGGAGAGCCTTCAATTACCGATTGCAACATTGTTGCAATCAGTTGATTAGTGCCACACGACTGTGAGTGTGTGGTCTACCTGGGGAGCCCGCATTCGTTTGGCGAACGGCCCGGATAGCCGTGTTTCGTCAAACGAAAGGTTTGCATGCTGGTAGCGTACGGCTGCCAGCATGCGAACGGTCATACTATAGTACAGACACAAACAAGGTACACAGTAACACATTCAGCCTATGGACAACCTTTGTTACATATAGTTCAGAAGTGGCTAGGTTTGCCACAGATGCGTTCAACAAAACAAGATACCCGCTGTCGCGTGTTCGTGCATACGAATCGGCGGCCACCCAGTGAACCACTTAAAACGTTTGCAGTTTGCGTTTTGGCACAGAGTCAGGGAGTTAATTGGCGTCACACTCCTGGTCTGGTTCAGCAGTTTGTTCGGTTATACGAACGAGTTAGCAGGGTTCTTTGTTTTTCCATTAGTATGTTCAGCATAACAACGGTTGAAAATTCAGTGGTTACAATCTTCCAAGTCTGTTGGCCAGACAATAACAGGGGATCTGTTACACTCCTCTCCTGCCCACCGGCCGTCACTCCCAGCACAACTTGCTGCCACAACTTTTCTTAAATGGGCCCGGTCACGCTTATACGGTTATACGGCCACAGCGCTGACTAGGTCCCATCAGTGTCTGGGCCCTGGTGCAGTAGCACCGGCGGCAGTTCCACCGCTACACATGGGGCCGCCGGGCCTGTGACAATCATCATGGTTGTCACCCCCTGATGGTGGCCCTTCTAGTGCTTATATCAAATCAGTTAGCTGGCATGGAAAACACAATTTAGACGTAGCATCCTTTTCACTAGGTCGAAGTGGTGTTATTCGGGACCCTAATCCCAAATAACTTTAAATGATGTTGACTGTGACCGTCATGCCTTTTGATCCGTTTTCATTATTGGACTCCTGATAGACACCGTGTGCATGCGCCAATGATGTAAACATGATATAAAAGCCTGAGTCTTTTTAACTTTTATGTATTCTGGAACAGTGAGTTTTGGGGTTTCTGTTAGCCTGTATGCCTATTTTGCTTTAGTTCCTATTTCTGCTCCTGATCCAGGCTATATCTTGCATATTCCAGTTGTCTTGTCTACAACTGCGTACCTTTTACAGGTTACCAGACCAGAATAAACAACAACAATAATGACAACAATGAAGATTCAGACGGTAAACAATCCAAATTCCAAATTGAGGATTTTCATAGAGTGTGAAGACGATCCCATGTATTGATCCATGAAGGTGAATCCAACTGAAAAGAAATAAAAAGACATGAAAGGGACTTGGAAATGAACTGTTTGTCATATATACATTAATATTAACTATTTTTTTTTTTTTTAAAGGTTATCTAACAAGTAAAATAATCACGAATCTCAATATGTGTGACAATAATTAAAAATAAAATAATAACCAAAAAAAACACCTACATGTATATATTAATAGTAAATCCTCCTCATTGAAGTCCCAAAATGTTCCAATAATCTTGTAGAAAACTAGTATCCAGTTATGTTGAGGTGTATTCCTGTAGTGTCCTTTGCCAGAATAGTGTGTTACAGTATGGGTTAATTCAGTAGGTTCTGATATGCAATCAACACTTATAAGACATTGTATGGATAGTGATCACATACTGCTATAATATAACTGGCATGGATAGGGATTAATATAAAAGAAAAATACCAAGAAAAAGTTATCAGATTGTGTGAATCGCGATCTGATCAACCTAAAATGGCCGACGAGAATCTTGCGAGATCCAAGATGGCTACCATTTGCGACAAAATGTCAGATGGGGAGACCGTGAAATTGCCGTCTCGTCTGCCCCAAAAAATAGTGCGTCCCGCACTCCCACCACCCTCAGCACCCATCCAGACTCTTAAATCACTGGGCAGAAAACAAATAATATAGCTGGATCGCGGCAATGGCAGCCACAATGCATTAACAAAGGGAGCAGGTCTAAGGGCTAGCTGTGGCAGTCCAGACCTGAAGAGCCCAGGATAAATAGTAAAACCAGAGGTAGGGTGGGAGAAGAAAGATAAATAATATGCAGGGGTAGAAGGGAAGAGATATAACACATACAATAAAAGCTATAAACAGTATCAGTTATAGATAGTATATCAAACAATGGTATAATAATAAGATATGAAGGAACACAATACTTTGACCTGTGCCAGCAGGAGCAGCAAAGAAAGAGGGAGAGCTACAGAGGGAGGGGTCTTTTTGTAACCTGTTGCAATGTGTTTTAATTTATATAATTTCTATCCCAAGCATTAAGCCTGGACACTTTGAGATCCAGTAATATGCCTTCCTATCCTTTCCCACAATGCCTTCTGGTAGGTGGCTGACTTATAACTTGCTGAGGACCCCCTCTTACCTAAAACTATCAACACGTGTTGCTGCTTTTAACCAACAGTCACTACTTACTATAACACCTGATGCTAGTTTTAAAAGTAGTGGCTGTTTAACAACTGCCAATTTTACAAGTAGCAGCAAGAAGATTCCAAGCTCTCATAATTATATTCTCTAAGGAAAGAACTTGTTCCAACCCTATCACTATGTTTACTGGCTACCACTAAGACTCCAAATTAACTAATTGTTAATGTATGTTAATGGTGGAACTACCAGGGTCTGTGACAGGTCCCTGGAGTTCCACCTGTAAGGTCTCTATGGCAATATATTGAAGAACAGTCAAATCTTTCAAGGGAGCTTGTGGTCTGCAGCTCTGCCAGGTGCAGACCAGTTCAGAAATGCTCCATCTGTGTTCCCGAGATTCAGTAAATGAGTCAGAGTGCTGCTGCCTGGTTTCCATGACAACACCCTTGACTAATTCACTGACTATTTATTTACTTTGCTATGCTGCAGCAAGCTTGGTCACTAGAAAGTAATGGATTATAAAGCCAATCCCTGCAAAAAGGGATACAAACTACTTTTTTTATGTTTTATTAAATAATTTGTGGGGGTCTTCAATACATCCTCTCCCATACTTACCACAGAGCTGCCACAAGGGAATTTCACACACATCCCATTCTGTCAAACCCCACCAATATCTCACTCAGCCAATCTAACACATCACCTTTGCCACCCCACCCCCCCCAGCACACACACACACAAGAGGAAGCCTGTCATCGATCTTTGTTGCCCTGTGGTTTCTAGTTAAACTCTTGATATATGTGTAATCTTGGTGTTGCACAAGTGATGATGGTGGATCTCCTTGATAAATATAGGGAGCGTCTGGGGCATCTGGTATTATCATTTCTTGGAGGCTTAACTGCAGGAAAATGATGACCTTGAAGCTGTAAATCTGCTCTACTATCCAATACCATGAGCCAGACTACTAAAAATCACAGATCTTTAGAAAAAAATAAAAAATATATTAAACTTCTACATGTTTTTTCTCCAAGTAGTTTTTTAAAGCTGCCTTGATTTCTCGGTTCCTCAGACTGTATATTAAAGGATTCAATAAAGGGGTCACAACTGTGTACACAAGGGACATAATCTTATTCATATTAAATGACTGTTCTCCTGATGGAAATACATAGATAGCAGCTAGAGTCCCGTAATACGTGCAAACGACAGTGAGGTGGGAACTGCATGTGGAGAAGGCTTTCTGTCTCCCAGTGGTGGATGCTATTCTATGTATAGCGAGAAAGATACAAACATAAGTAGAAATGATAAACATAGTTTCAATTACAATTTCTGGAGTAGATATTATAAATATCATAGTTTGTACAATTGTTGTATCAGAACAAGAAACCTGAAAGAATGGAGCATAATCACAGAAGAAATGGTCAATAGTATTAGAATTACAAAATTGTAAATGACACAAACTGATATTTAGCATCATTGAGAGACTTAAACCCAGTGTCCAAGACAACACAACTAGTCCAAGACAAAATGGGAAATTCATTATCGTTACATAATGCAATGGTTTACAGACAGCCACATATCTATCATAGGACATCATGGTGAGAAGAAGACATTCTGTAGCTGAAGACAAGCTAAAGAAATATAGCTGAGTAATGCACCCACTAACTGTCATGGGGCTACCATCTTGTAAGGTGACATATAATAAATTTGGTGTAATAGTCATACTAAGTATAATATCACAAAAGGACAAGTGGCTGAGCAAGAAGTACATGGGAGATCTGAGAGATTGAGTAGTAGAAACCACTATTATCATTAGAAGATTTCCAGTTATTGTCATCATAAACACTATGAGGACAGCAGCAAAGAAAATTATTCTAGAGGTGCGATGAAGCTGGAACCCAAGGAGGAATAATTCTGGATTAGCTGACTGGTTATGTCTTGGAATCATCTGATGAAAGAGCAAAAAAGACAGTCATAATAAGTCCCACATTTAAATGATTTTTTGAAGGAGCTATAAAAATTACCATGTAAATGCTATAAATGAAAATTGGCTGCCACTTAATTGAAAATTCTAATGCTTATTAATTAAAATGTATTGATTGAGACTATAAACATCTTTTAACCCCTTTCCAACGTTAGGGCAAACTATGCTCTCTTTCAAAAAGAGGGCTCTAACGCCATTAAGGCAGCATGTCACGTCCTAGCAATCAAGTCCTGCTTGCAGCCTTTATACTTACCCTTCTTGAAGGAACCAATTGGGGGACTGCCTGGAAAATCATGCAGTCCTTCTGTAGCCAGTACTGCCAATTTTAATCATGTGATTGGGATGACAACCGATGACATGACTCAGATCAGCTGGATTGCAAGATTTCCTGCAGTGAACAGGCAGTGTTTACATTAAAAAGCTTGCAGGGACTGTCAGCAGACACCAGAACAACTACCATATATACTCGAGTATAGGTCGACCTGAATATAAGCCAAGGCCCCTAATTTTAGCACAAAAAACTGACTCGAGTATAAGCCTAGGGTAGGAAATGCAGCAGCTACTGGTAAATTTCCAAATCAAATTAGATCCCAATAAAATTACATTAATCAAATATTTATTTACAGTGTGTGTATATAATGAATGCAGTGTGTTTTTGTGTTTGTGTAGTGTGTGTATATAATGAATGCACTGTTTCTACCTTTACCGTTATCTCCTAAATTTCTTTATTCCAATATGAAATCTCAACTTGAACAATGTTGTCATTTTAAGTACTGTATTTCACTCAGCTGTAAGAAATACCCACAACGTACCTTCACAATATTCAGCTTACATTTCCTTGCAGAATCTTTAATACATTATCTTGTGTGACTTCAAAATGTAGATCTGTATTCTGAGTTCTTGGCTGATATTATAATGTATGACTCAATGCACTTTGGGACACTTGTTAGAATTCACAAGTGAGTTGCAATGGCTGGATTCCCCTGGCTTGTAATAGTTACAGAAGGGATGCATGCTTATCTCAGTGGAGAAAAAAAGTACATTTGGCTTCATTGCTTACTTTTTTTAACTTGCAGAGTCAGTCTAAGCACCAAAATCAGTTCAATTTATTGGAGTGTTTTTAGTGCAGATCTCATGTCTTTGCAGTTTCCCTGCACAATGGTCTGCCGGATTTAGTTAGGTGTTTGATCCAAGGACATTGCTGAGGTGGTCTGACCAAGATTCAAACTTGAATTTTAATGAAGTGATGTTAACACTGCTCTAACTAGCTCAATTTGTACCTCCTGGACCCTTTCTGGATGTGTGTTTCTGTGTTGGACATGACTGAGGTATTTTCTTGAGAAGAATAGCAATACCTATAATATATATATTCGGGGCCAGTACAAACCATTATCTGGAAACCTATTCATAAATAGGGCTATACATAGGACACGAGGTTACACATTCAGGCTGGAAGAAAGGAGATTTAATCTAAAGCAAAGGAATGTCTTTTTACAGTAAGAGCAATAAGGATATGGAATTCTCTGCCTGAAGAGGTGGTTTTGTCAGAGTCCATACAAATGTTTAAACAGCAATTGAATAAATACTTCCAAACATAACATACAGGGATATCGTTTCTATTTAGTGGGGTAACAGCTGCTTGATCCAAGGAGATATCTGACTGCCATTTTGGGGTCAAGAAGGATTTTTTTCCTAGTTTGTTGCAAAATTGAAAGTGCTTCAGACTAGTTTTTTTTGCCTTCTTTAGGATCATCAGCAAAAACCTATGTGAGGAAGGCTGAACTTGATTAACGCAAGTCTCTTTACAGCTATGTAACAATGTAACTATGTAATAGCTATCTATACCCAACATATTGAGCCTTCTGATGCAACCATTAGCCACCATTTTGCTAAGGCTGGGAATGCTAACTTATCCATATGGATTGATAGTCACCAGCTAGACAAAGAGTTAACAAAGTCTGCTTTCTTCTGACACACTCTATCAGCAGGTCAAAGTAACAATAAAACACACAAAATGAACATGTAACAAAGAACTTAAACAGATTGCAGCATAATGCGTTTCACATATCAAGGGCCCACCGTGAGGACAGTCTCCATTTCTATAGAAGACAAAACTCCTTGTCTTTCCCCCTCTAAGGCTACATCTGTGCTTGTTTACCTTTGGGTCAACTGAGCAATCATAACCTTGACCTCGCAGGCACATTGCCTGGTCGTGGTCTTTGCTCTGATCTTTCATTCACCCTTTACGCAGTTTCTAAGATTTTCCCCTTTGTCACTCAGAATGCAACTAAGACATTTGTCCATATTCTTGTTTGTTACGGAACGCAGTATATTAGTCCACGATATCCGTTGGTATCCTCAGGAAATCCACAGTCACGACAGAAAGCACGGCAATATTCCCCATCCTCCCAATAACCGGACGAAACACAGTTTGGGAGTCAACTAACTCGGTTTATTCACAGGCAGTATATTTATACAGTTCCCCATGCAAGGGGTTTCCAGACAGTAATTCCAGGGGCTTTCTCCCACCATGCACCGTGACTTTCCCAACAGGCCTCGCTGCACGAGGGAGATACTCCCACTAAAATGGACGACTAAGTGGATTATCTCCTCGTGCAGCGAAACCGACAATTGACATTAAAATACAGAAATTACACAATATTCGGTACTTTGCAATAGTTGAACGTTCGGTAGATAGCTGGGGTCGGAGCGCGCACTTTGGGAGAATACCGCTCCGATCCCAGCTGAATTGACCGAACGCCACACATAATACAATAAAACATTAAAGTGAGTTTAAAAGTACCGACTAAGTACGGGACATACAATGGACCGAACGCGGGGCTCCTGAACGCGCTGGAAGTCCAGCGGCGTTCAGATCATCGAGTAGCCGTTTTCAGTTCCAGGCTCTCGACGACCGAACACCGCTGCAGGGACAAAGGATCCAAGATGGCCGACCGCTGCATGGTCGGTAGTGGCTCGACGGCCACCTCGGAGAGCCTTTAATCACCGATTGCAACAATGTTGCAATCGGTGAATTGGTACCACACGACTTGGGAATGTGTGGTCGACCTGGGGAGCCCGTATTCGTACGGCGAACGGCCAGGATAGCCGTGTTTCGCCGTATGAATGCTTGGTGCGCTGGCCGCATACGGCGGCCAGCCTGCGAACGGCCACACTACGATACATACACAGGTTAAAAGACACAGTACATATTCAGCCTACGGACAACCTTTAATAACTACAGTCCAGAAGTGGCTAGTTTTGCCACAATGCTCCCCCAGAACCAAGCCGGCATACACAGTCTGATCCCAACGGATCGGCTTGGGGATGTCCGGGAGAGTACTCACAGATCACTTCTCGAGTTCAGTCTGTCTAGATAACCCGTCAGCGTTACCGTTTTGTTTTCCTGGCCGGTAATGGATAGTAAAGTCAAAGGGCTGCAGCGCCAAGCTCCAGCGCAGCAGCCTGGCATTGTCTCCAGACACACGGTTTAGCCACACTAACGGGTTGTGATCTGTGAGTAAAGAAAAAGGTTGTCCGTACAAATAGGGCTGTAACTTTTTAAGGGCCCACACCACGGCCAGGCATTCTTTCTCGATGGCGGCGTAGCTTACTTCGCGGGGTAACAACTTGCGGCTTAAGTAGGCTACGGGATGTTCTCCGCCATCGGCTCCCACTTGGCTCAGCACTGCCCCCAATCCAAACATTGAAGCGTCTGTGTGGACAAGAAATCTTTTAGTTGGATCAGGAGCCATTAACACAGGAGCATTAGTTAGTGCAGTCTTGAGCTGTTGGAATGCCTGCTCACACTCTGGGGCCCAGACAACCAGTCGGGGAAGGTTCTTTTTGGTCAGGTCCGTCAGGGGTTTGGCCAGGGTACTGTAGTCGGGTACAAATTTCCTATAATACCCTGCAGTCCCTAAGAACGCTAGCACCTGGGTTTTGGTCCTGGGGGTAGGCCACTTGGCCACGGCCTCAATTTTGGCTGGCTCGGGTCTCTGCTGCCCACACCCTACTCGGTGTCCTAGATACTGCACCTCGGCCATCCCTATGTGGCACTTACTCGGTTTCAGCGTTAACCCCGCTCCCCCAATACGATCTAGGATCGCCCCTATATGTTGGAGGTGATCTTCCCAAGTCTGGCTGAAGATGGCTATGTCGTCCAGGTAGGCACAGGCATAGTCTTGGAAGCCGTCCAGTAGTCGATCTACCATCCGCTGAAAAGTAGCCGGAGCGTTTTTCATCCCGAAGGGCATGACCTTGAACTGGTACAGGCCAAACGGGGTGACAAACGCCGACTTGGGGATGGCATCATCGGCTAAAGGAATCTGCCAGTATCCCTTACATAAGTCAATTGTAGTGAGATACTGGCCCCGGGCCATTTTATCTAGCAGTTCGTCTATACGGGGCATCGGGTAGGCGTCAGACACGGTCTTGTCATTCAGCCTCCGGTAGTCAACGCAGAATCGGGTGGTGCCGTCCTTTTTAGGCACCAGGACTACCGGTGATGCCCAGGGGCTATCTGAGGGTTCGATAACCCCTAACTGCAGCATTTCATCCAGCTCGGCCTTCATATGAGTCTGGACTGATTCCGGGACCCTATACGGGGCCTGCCGCATAGGTAGCTGTCCCGGGGTTTCAACTCGGTGGGTGGCCAGCGGAGTGTACCCAGGTAAATTAGAGAACGTAGCCCCTTTAGCTACGATCAGCGCCTGTATCTGGGCACGCTCGCGAGGGCTTAGCCGCTCCCCCAGTTGAACCCCCCGGGAGGGCTCTACCGGCTCTTCCTGTTCTAGCAGATCAGGTAGTGGTAAGTTCTCCTGATCTTCCAGGGCTGAGGCACAGATTGCCGTCACATCCTCTATCCGCTCGTGGTAGGGTTTGAGCAGGTTGACGTGAAGCATGCGTCTCTTCCCTACCCCGGAGCAGGGGCCAATCACATAGGTAGTGTCGCATCGCTGCTCCACTACCTGGTATGGGCCTTGCCAGATGGCCTGCAGCTTATCTGTGCGGACAGGTTTTAAAATTAAAACCTTCTGCCCCACTTGAAAGCTGCGGTCCCTGGCTCCCCTATCGTACCATCGCCGCTGACGTTGTTGGGCCGCCTGGAGGTTGGTGTGTACGGCCTGGGTTAGCGCCTCCAGTCGGTCTCGGAACTCCAGTACGTACGATACTATAGGGGTTTCGCTAGCGATACTCTCCCCCTCCCAGTGCTCCCTAATTAAGTTTAAAGGTCCCCGTACTCTTCTCCCGAACAGTAGTTCGAATGGGGAGAACCCGGTCGATTCTTGGGGAACCTCTCTATACGCAAAGAGCAGGTGAGGTAGAAATCTCTCCCAGTCTTTGTGGGTTTCCCCGAACGTCCGAAGCATCTGCTTCAGCGTCCCATTAAAGCGTTCACATAGTCCATTGGACTGGGGGTGGTAGGCTGAATTGACTATGGGCTTAATGCCACACACTTTCCACATTTGTTGGGTAACCTCAGCAGTAAATTGGGTGCCCCGGTCAGATATTATCTCCTGGGGGAACCCTACTCGGGAAAATACTTTTATCAGAGCTTCCGCCACGGTTTCAGCGTGAATGTTAGAGAGGGCTACTGCTTCGGGATATCGGGTGGCGTAGTCCACCACAGTTAAAATGTATTTCTTCCCAGAAGGACTGGGTTTTGGCAGGGGCCCTACTATATCTACGGCGACCCTGCTGAAGGGTTCGGCGATAATGGGAAGGGGGCATAACTTGGCCTTGTGGCGATCCCCTCGTTTTCCTACCCTCTGGCAGACGTCGCAGGACGTGCAATATTGTCGCACATCCTGTGAGATTCCGGGCCAGAAAAACGCGTGTGTTAGGCGGTACCGGGTACGGGTCATCCCTAGGTGTCCTGATAAGGGGATATCGTGAGCAATTCTGAGCAGCTCCTGCCTATACTTCCGGGGTACCACTAGTTGTTTGTTCGTCAAAGTGACGGACCCCCCCACGTCCTTGGCCGTGATACGGTACAGTAACTCTTTTTCCCACGTGTAATGCTCCCCCTCTAGCCCGGTCTGGACAGCTTGTGCCCGGTCCCTATAGACTTGTAGAGTGGGATCGGTCTGTACTTCGGTGATAAAGGTAGTCGGGGTATCCCAGGATATGGAAGTCGGGTGAGGGTCGTGGTCTCTTACCTGAGCCTCAGAGTGTATCGGTGTAGCCGTGGTGCGTGCCTGTTGCCGTGTGGTTACTGGATGGGCTTCCTGGTAGGGTGCCTGCGGAACAAAGGCAGAGGTCATCTGACCCAAATCATTCCCTAACACAACATCTGCTGGTAAGTTCTGCATTAGTCCCACTTCTACTGTCCCCTCTCCCGCACCCCAGTTCAAATGTACTTTCGCCGTGGGTAGTCGGTATACAGCTCCCCCGGCTACCCGAACGGCCACAGATCCGCCGGTATGCGTGCCCTCCGAAACCAAATGGGGGGCTACCAGGGTTAAGGTGGCTCCCGAATCTCGCAGACCCTGCACTTCGGTTCCCTCAAGAGTTACCAGTTGTCGGTGATGCTGCCGGTTATCAGTGGCTCGGACCGACATGACTTCGTGCAAAATGCCCAGAGGTTCCTCCGCCTGCACACTCCATAAATCCTGAGTGGCGGGGTCTCTCTGGTAATGGTGAGCAGCCGCCCTGGGTGCGGGGTTTGGACGGCCCTGATTCCAGGTGGGCCTGCTGCGATTCTGGGTGCATTCTCGGGCCATATGCCCCCATTGTTTGCAGGAATGGCATTGGATGTTGGCCCGCCCGTTGTATCTGGACGGTGGCGGTATCTGTCCTTGTGAGGGACGGAACGGGGCAGCGGTGGGCGCTAGGGGTGTTGTGGCGCTAGGTAGTCCTGGGGGTCGGGAGTAGCTTTTGGCTGCGGGTCCCTGGGGTCTCCGGGCATCAAAATGTTGATCGGCCAATCTAGCCGCTTCCGTTAGGGTCAGGGGTTTCCTATCCCGTACCCATTCTTGTGTCTCCGGGGATAATCCATTAAAAAATTGTTCCAGCAACATCAGCTGGCGCAATTCCTCCATGGTGGTGGCGTTGCTGGCCTGGATCCACCCTTGGGAGGCTTGATCCAATTTGTGTGCCCATTCTGCGTGCGAATCTCGCTCTGGTTTGCGTAAGTGTCGGAACTTGCGCCGGTATGCCTCTGGGGTAATGGCATACCTCTCCAAGATTGCACGCTTTACTTTGGCATAATCTTTGCTGTCCTCACTGGGTACAGTGCGGTACGCTTCGGCTGCCCGACCTGCTAGTTTGCTTGCTAGCAGTTGCACCCATACGGACCGTTCTAGCTCATGCAGATCACACAGTCTTTCAAAGTCCTGCAAGTACCCGTCTATCTCGTCCTTTTCCTCGCAAAAAGCCCTGAAGGCCTGGTACGGGATCTTGGGCTTTACTGGATTGTAGAGGGACCCTGGGTTTGACTCGGTTCGAGCCAGGGTGTGTTGCGGGCTGTGTGCCATAACATATTCCTGCACATTTGCCATCACCATATTTAACATGGCATCTGATATCGGTTGCGGCAAAAACGCTAGCCTGGTCCTCATTTCTCTTTCATAGAGCGTTTCCTCCATAACTACCGGGGGGGTAGCGCTGCGGGCTTGGTCTCCCTCCATCAGCTCGGCAATGATTGTCGCCTTGTTTTTGCTGCTGGCTACTTTCCCTCTGGCTTCCAGTAGTTCCTTTAACGTCTGTCGCTTCAGTATGGTATAGTCAATCTCCATACGAATTGCCTTTGCTTTCCTCGTTCGGTAGTTCCAGTTACACGAACTCCGTTTTTCGGCTGTAAGGTTCGGATCCCGTCGCTTGCCACCAATTGTTACGGAACGCAGTATATTAGTCCACGATATCCGTTGGTATCCTCAGGAAATCCACAGTCACGACAGAAAGCACGGCAATATTCCCCATCCTCCCAATAACCGGACGAAACACAGTTTGGGAGTCAACTAACTCGGTTTATTCACAGGCAGTATATTTATACAGTTCCCCATGCAAGGGGTTTCCAGACAGTAATTCCAGGGGATTTCTCCCACCATGCACCGTGACTTTCCCAACAGGCCTCGCTGCACGAGGGAGATACTCCCACTAAAATGGACGACTAAGTGGATTATCTCCTCGTGCAGCGAAACCGACAATTGACATTAAAATACAGAAATTACACAATATTCGGTACTTTGCAATAGTTGAACGTTCGGTAGATAGCTGGGGTCGGAGCGCGCACTTTGGGAGAATACCGCTCCGATCCCAGCTGAATTGACCGAACGCCACACATAATACAATAAAACATTAAAGTGAGTTTAAAAGTACCGACTAAGTACGGGACATACAATGGACCGAACGCGGGGCTCCTGAACGCGCTGGAAGTCCAGCGGCGTTCAGATCATCGAGTAGCCGTTTTCAATTCCAGGCTCTCGACGACCGAACACCGCTGCAGGGACAAAGGATCCAAGATGGCCGACCGCCGCATGGTCGGTAGTGGCTCGACGGCCACCTCGGAGAGCCTTTAATCACCGATTGCAACAATGTTGCAATCGGTGAATTGGTACCACACGACTTGGAAATGTGTGGTCGACCTGGGGAGCCCGTATTCGTACGGCGAACGGCCAGGATAGCCGAACGGCCACACTACGATACATACACAGGTTAAAAGACACAGTACATATTCAGCCTACGGACAACCTTTAATAACTACAGTCCAGAAGTGGCTAGTTTTGCCACATTGTTGTTCCCCGCTTTGATTCTGCCTCTCACCCTGTGCCCAGAGTGCTCCTCTACAGTTCATAATAAAACTTCTTCCAGACTTACCTACCTTACATTGAGCAAATCTCACACCTCACCTCTCTGCCAGTCTCTACACTGACTGTGTCATTTAGGATTTGGTCTAAAACTATCGTACTTACTTACAAAGCTCTCCATAACTGTGCCCCTGCTTACATCCCCCATTAGCAGATAAGCTAGAGCACAGGCCTGTCCCTGGCAACACCCTCACTCACACCCAGAAGAACCCCGCCCCAGCCACACACTCGCTCACACCCATAAAATTAAAGTTCCTTTCTATGTCCATTTGAAATGTCGGGAGGTTATTCTTTTTATTTCTTATAAACAGGGGCCTGGCAGCACTTTCTGTAGCCCCATGTAGCTAGAGCGCAGCTAAGCGGAAAAAGGCCTTGACAGGGGTTAGGAGGCGGGCTTAGGAGGAAGTAAGCAAGGGTTGGATTATGGGTAAGTAGGATGGGCTATTTAAATGAGCAGCCATCTTAGGTGAGTCATTCTAACTTTCTACCCGGTTGAGTTTGTGTTCACCTCGGTGTGCGCGGACTTTGCTCGGTTGGAATTTTCTTTGTCTCCTCTGCAGGACCGATGGACGACGTGGAGCGATTGCTGGAGGGGATCAGGTCGGCGGCACGGCATCAGGGTGCGGACTGGCTACGGGCACAGCTCGGCCCTGCCCTGGCGGAGGCGGCGGATCGGGACGGTGATGGCGGGAGGCCGGTCAGGGCCCGGAGGCCCCCGAGGAGGCTGAGCCCGGGCACGGGGCCCGGTGAAGTTGTCCCCGGAAACAGTGGGGTTCCGGTTGCGACCGGCAGCAGGCCCGGGAGCCGCGTGGTCAAGGCCTTGCCTCCCCGCGTGCGGACGGAGCCTCGGACGAACACTCGGAGGCAGAAGGATGTCGTGGACGGGGGCGCCGCTGCTGTTGGGTCGGAAGTGGCCGGGCGGCCCCCTGGCGTTGCAAGACCCACGGAGGGGAGGTCCGGGCGGGCTTCCCCCCCATCGGAGAGTACCGAGGATGACGAGGCCGGATCCGGGAGACCGCATGACCGGCCTGGGAGGCAGCAGGCAAGTGCAGGGGGCTCCGGCCGGGGCCCTCTTGGCGGGAAGGTTGTTAAGGGGAGCTCTGCCACGGAGAGAGGCGGGAGTAGGCCAGTGGGGGGTGCCCAGGCCTTAGTCCTAAGGGGGGAGGGTCCCGGGGCCCCTAAGCGCAAACGTAGATCGAAAGGTGTGAGTTCCAGGGGCGGGGGGGGGTCTCGAGAGGTGGCCAGGTCAGATAGCGGGTCCCCCGTAGGGGTGGTGGGTAGGTCCGGGCTGGCGGGGTCTAGTCAGAAGGGGGGTAGGGGTAAAGGGGCGGGGGGAATAGGCGCAGGAAAAGGGGTTACGGAAGCGGTCAGTCGGAAGAATGCAGGAGGTCGGGGACCGGGATCATCGGTAGTGGTCGGGCGGCGGTGGGGCCCGGATTCTGGAAGTGGTAGCGATAGTCCATCACCCGTTAGGTCGCAGGGGTCCCGGGAGGCACGGGGGAGGTCGGGTCGGCACTGCTCCCCCTCGTACAGCTCGGCAGGGGAATGTGCGGCAGCCCCTAGGTATGGTCGGCAGGGGCGGCCTACTAGTAGAGACGGGAGGAGTCGTAGCCCCAGGGGTTCCAGGGTGCCACGTGGTGGTAGAGGTCAGCGGGAGGCTTCGGTACAGAGCAGGCGCTCCCGGGGTCGTGACGGGAGGGGTATTGATGTCCGTTACACCCTACCCAGGACTTCTTCTCCTTGTCCTAGGTCTCGGAGCCGTTCCGCCTCCTCGCAGGCTGGTCACCGGGTGGGCTCCCCGGTCGGCGAGACAGCAGCGGAAGTTCCTCTTCCTGGATGTCGGGCGATCCGCACTGCAGCCCCCGCCGTCCCGGCTTCGGGGGGCTTGGCCGGTGAGTCCAGTGGGTCACTACACTCTAACGCATTAATAACCACACTTCAGGCACTACTCCACTCATTGGGGGCGGGGGGTGACACTAGCGGCATTGGTCAGGTGTGGGCTCCGGGCGTTGGGGCTACGGGCTCTCGGGTTGGGAACTCCACAGGGCCTAGTTCGGGCGGGGATATGGTGTTGCCGCGGGAGGTAGGGGAGATTGGGAGCGAGAGGGCTGAGTTGACAGGGGGCATTCCCGACGCGGCTAGACAGCACGCGTATGTGTCGTTTGCGGGCCCGTTGGGGGTCCATTTGAAGCAGGAAGTGAAGGATAAAATATGGAAGGGGGAGTTTTGTGAGATCTTCTCCCTCCTCCCCTTGGAGGACTTTATAGACCTCAAGGAGGAGGATAAGAAGGACGAGAAGAAGGAGGAAGAGGAGAAAAGGAAGCGGTATCGCAAGATTCCGAAATCCTTCGGGAATTGGCTGAGGGCCTTTTGCGTGCTGGCTAGCGTGCTCGGCGAGAAATCGCCAGGGTTATGCTCCTCGCTGTTTTGTTATTTGGATGGCATTTGGGAAGCGTATCGGACTTACGGTGGGTTGGCGTGGTGGCGGTACGATGAGCAGTTTAGGCAGCGGCTGGCGGCTAACCCGGGGATGCGGTGGGACCAAATGGACCTGCCGCTCTGGATGAAGTTAATGATGGCGCAAAAGGCGCAGCCCTTTCAGAGCTCGGCCGGCGCTAGGGGGCAGTCCGCCTCGTCGGCCGCCTTACCAAAGGGCTTATGTTGGCTCTATAATGAGGGCCAATGCAAATGGGGGACCGCCTGTCGCTTCAAGCACGAGTGCTCCGGCTGCAGAGGCGCTCATGGGCTCAACCGCTGCTTCAAGAAAGGGAAGTCCGGTGGCGCCGGTGCTGCGGCCGCGGACGGTGGAGGGGGAGCATCCGCTTCCCCTGGGCTTAACCCCAGTGAGGCTAAGCGCGATGGAGCCATGGCTAAGCCGCTACGATAACAGGGCGGATGCCGCTGTTCTCCGGGCGGGTTTTGAGAAGGGGTTTTTCATTCCGTTTCAGGAGCGGGAGGGGGGATCGGGAAGGCTGCGCAACCTGAAGTCTGTGGCTGACTTCCCGGACGTGGTTAGGGAGAAGCTGGGCAAGGAAGTCGGGCTCGGCCGCATGGCGGGCCCGTTCACAGTGCCTCCACTGGAAGGCCTGCGGATTTCCCCACTCGGGGTGGTTCCCAAAAAGGAGCCGGGTAAATTTAGGCTCATTCATCATCTCTCGTACCCGAAGGGTGAGTCGGTGAATGACGGTATTCATAAGGACTTGTGCTCGGTGTCTTATGCGTCTTTCGACCGGGCGGTCGATTTGGTCCGGCGGGCCGGGCGTGGGGCTCTGATGGCGAAGGTGGATATTGAGGCCGCGTTTCGACTGCTGCCGGTCCACCGGGACTGTCATCACCTGCTGGGGTGTTTCTTCGAAGGGAACTACTTCGTGGACTTGTGCCTGCCCATGGGTTGTTCCATCTCGTGCTCCTATTTTGAGAAATTTAGCACTTTTCTCGAATGGGTGGTACGGGTGGAAGCAGGGAATCGTTTTATTGTACATTATTTAGATGATTTTCTGTGCGTGGGGCCGGCTGATTCCTTGGAATGCCTGCGCCTACTGCGAACGGTTGAGTGGGTGGCGGGCCACTTCGGGGTTCCGCTGGCGGCGGATAAAACTGAAGGCCCGAACACGTGTCTGAGTTTCCTGGGTCTGGAGATTGACTCTGGGTTGGGTGAATGCAGGCTGCCTCGGGATAAGCTGGACAGGCTTCGAGAGGCGGTGGCTGCTGTAGCGGGGGCGCGCAAGGTTACTCTGCGGCAGCTCCAGTCTTTGATTGGGCTGCTCAATTTTGCGTGTCGGGTAATCCCGATGGGACGGGTTTTCAGTCGCAGCCTGTCGGCTGCTACTGCGGGGGTTCGGTCCCCGCACCACTTCATCAGGGTGTCGGCGGCCATGAAGGAGGATTTGGGCATTTGGGATGCCTTCTTGCGGGATTTTAATGGGACAGTGTTGTTCAGGCAGGAGGGCCAGTCATCGGCCGAGCTTGAGCTTTTCACGGATGCTTCGGGCAGTGTGGGTTTTGGGGCATACTTTGGGGGCTGTTGGTGTGTGGAGAGGTGGCCGGACTCTTGGGGTTCGAGCCCTCTTATGCGCAACTTGGCTTTCCTTGAGTTATTCCCGTTAGTGGTTGCGATGGCACTATGGGGCGACAGGCTGCGTAATCGGAAAGTGGTCTTTTTCTCGGATAACATGGCGGTGGTTCACGCGGTGAATCGTCAGTCTGCGGCCTCGAGGCCGGTGGTTAGGCTGCTTCGGCGATTGGTGTTGCTGTGTATGTCTCGGAATGTTGTTTTTCGCGCGCGGCATGTTCCCGGTTATTTGAATGAGGTGGCTGACGCTCTGTCTCGTTTTCAGTGGTCCCGATTCTGGCTGGTGGCGCCGGGGGCTTCGAAGGACGGGCAGGCTTGCCCGGATGAGATTTGGCAGCTGGGAACATCCTGCTTGGAGGACTTGTGAAGGCTTCTCTGGCACCGGCCACTTGGGCCTCGTACAGTAAGGTTTGGGGCCTGTGGGAGCGGTCGCTGGACGGGCTGGCCATGGACAGCGGGGAGGCCCTGCGGGATGCTTTCCTGTGGTACACTTGTCAGTTGCTGGCAAAGAGGGCGTCGCCTGCCATGGTGGACAGGTCCATGGCGGCGATGGCGTTTTGGTTCAGATGGCATGGGAAGGAGGACTTTACTAAGACCTTCATTATCAGGCAGGCCCTGAAGGGCTATCGCAAGGGACGCAGGTCGCCGGATACCAGGCGCCCGGTGTCGGTTCGACTACTGGGGGATTTGGTGGGTTTGTTGCCCGAAATCTGTTTCAATGGGTTCGAGGCTTCTCTGTTCAAGGTGGCGTTTATTTTGGCGTTTTTTGGGGCATTCCGAATTGGGGAATTGGTGAGCGCTAATAAGATGGTGCAAGGGGGCTTGCAATTTTCGGGGGTTCGTGTCTTGGATGGGAAGGTGGTGGTGCACCTTGGCAGCTCCAAAACGGATGTCCGCGGCGTGGGCCGGGACGTGGCACTGGGGGCCTTGCCGGGCTCGGCTTTGTGCCCGTTGGCTGCTACGGCAGAATACCTGGCACGGAGGCCAGTGATGGGGGGTTCCTTGTTGGTGCATGCCGACGGATCCTCCCTCTCTCGGTTTCAGTTCACGAAAGTTTTTCGGTTGGGCTTGGGCAAGTTAGGGTTTCACGCTGAACGATTTGGAACGCACTCGTTCCGTATTGGGGCGGCCACGGAGGCGGCTCGGTTGGGATTGGGGGACGAGGTGGTGAAACGGATCGGGAGGTGGGAATCAGTAAGATTCCGTTCCTATGTCCGATTGGGTCTGTTGGAATAATGAGTTTGGGGACCGTTTATGCAAAAAAAAAAAAAAAAAAAACTGTATATATGTTGGGGATGAGCGACTTGTAACTGGCTGTACTGTAACGGTTCTCTGTGTTATTTGGGCTGGGGTGGGGGTCTCTGCCGGACTTCCCTCATCATTTGTTTTTCCCCCCAGGGCGTGAGGCATGGATCGTGGGCCATTCGTTTGTCTTCTGGGCCGAGAGGAGGGCCGCAGCTCGAGCGCAAGGCCAGCAGCTGGGTTTTCCGAAGGGCCAGTTGGCAGTTCGCTGGTTTGGGTATCGGGGTTTCTGCTGGGGGGATGTTTGTGGTAAACTGTTTGGGATGCTGGCGGCGGGATACGCGCCAGACTTACTGGTCCTGCATATTGGGGATAATGACCTGGGCCTTACGCCGCAACGACGGCTGGTGAAGTGGATGAAGCAGGACATTAATAAGTTGAGGGGCCTGCTTCCGGGGGTCATGTTGGTGTGGTCGGAGATTGTCCCGAGGCGCCGGTGGCGGCACGCTCGGGATCCGTTAGCTATGGATAGGTGCAGGAAGAAGGTGAATAGCTTGATGGCAAGCTTTGTGCGGAAGGTTGGGGGTGTGGTAGTAAGGCACCTTGAGCTGGAGGAAGGGTTGCCAGGATACTACCGCTCGGATGGTGTTCACCTCTCGGAGGTTGGTTTGGACCTGCTCAACTTGGGTTGGCAGGATGGTATCCGGATGGCTCTGTTTCTTCGGGGTGGCGGAGCTCAGACAGCTTAAGGGGTCAAGGTCTGAGCTTGTGGCGGGACGGGGAGCCGAATGAGAGAAAATAGGCTCCCCTGGATGAACGTGAGGTGGAATAACAGATTGTGGTCATCGGTGGTTGAGAGGTTTCGAGTCCTGGAGGTGACTCAGAACCTGGTGGGGCAGGGGTATCCGGGTATACCCCTGCCGTGGTTAATGGTTGGTTGGCACTTTGGAATGTTGGTGTATGTTATAAATATGTTATAAATATGTATAGGTGTTATTATATGGGGGTCATTGCCTTTTGTATGGTAGCCGAAGGAACAGGATGCCAGGGGGCGGAGTATGGGGGGCAATGACCCATGTTTAATATGTTAATTTATTATTGTTATTATTATTATTATTATTATTATTATTATTATTATAATTATTGGTTAATAAAGCTGTGGACAAATTTCCCCATAATACTTAGTGTCCGTGTGTTATTGGGTTAGGTTATGGGGGTGGTTTGTCCTGGATTCCGACTGCCCAAATGGCGACTATACACCTGTCATGTAGCCCTATGTAGCTAGAGCGCAGCTAAGCGGAAAAAGGCCTTGACAGGGGTTAGGAGGCGGGCTTAGGAGGAAGTAAGCAAGGGTTGGATTATGGGTAAGTAGGATGGGCTATTTAAATGAGCAGCCATCTTAGGTGAGTCATTCTAACTTTCTACCCGGTTGAGTTTGTCCCACCCACCCTCCCTTTGTTTGTTATGTGTTTATTTAACCCGTTTCTTTCACAGCGGCGGGACGGGGAGCCGAAGGAGAGAAAATAGGCTCCCCTGGATGAACGTGAGGTGGAATAACAGATTGTGGTCATCGGTGGTTGAGAGGTTTCGAGTCCTGGAGGTGACTCAGAACCTGGTGGGGCAGGGGTATCCGGGTATACCCCTGCCGTGGTTAATGGTTGGTTGGCACTTTGGAATGTTGGTGTATGTTATAAATATGTTATAAATATGTATAGGTGTTATTATATGGGGGTCATTGCCTTTTGTATGGTAGCCGAAGGAACAGGATGCCAGGGGGCGGAGTATGGGGGGCAATGACCCATGTTTAATATGTTAATTTATTATTGTTATTATTATTATTATTATTATTATTATTATAATTATTGGTTAATAAAGCTGTGGACAAATTTCCCCATAATACTTAGTGTCCGTGTGTTATTGGGTTAGGTTATGGGGGTGGTTTGTCCTGGATTCCGACTGCCCAAATGGCGACTATACACCTGTCATGTGCACACTTACAGCGAGGACATTCTCTTTGTTTCATCCTTCTTTCCTCTCTGCAATCCCATCTTTGAAACCTGATCCTCTTGTTGCAATCATCTGTATTATGGTATCTGTATTGCATCACAAGATACACAAAACGGATCTGTCAACACCAACTATGCAATTTCTATCTAGGAAACCAACCTGCAACATCGTGGGACTCCCTTATTGAAAGCATTTTTATGTTTTTACATACTCTATATCAGAAGTAACCGACCTTTTGCAAGGATTGTGCCATATAAAAGCTTTGAAGTCCCTTAGGGTGTCTGTCCCATTTTTCTAAGGCTACATGTATGCATGGAGAATTATGTAAGTGTTATAAGAGGTGTATTCAATAAAGGTGTGCATTGTGTATGTGTGGGAGATGTTTATGGTGTTATATGAGAGTATATGATGGTAGTATGTCTGTGAAGGTGTTTTCTGGATTGCATCCATGTGTTTGGGATGTTTGTGGTATGTATATATGTCAGGCTGTCTGTGTTATTATGTTTGTGTATGTAGGCTGCCTGCTGAGTTACATATGTGTGTGGGTTGTCTGTGTTCTTGTGTGTGGGACATTATTTGATGTTAAGTTTGATGTGTATGGTGGCTGATTATTCTATTTGTGGGTTTGTTGACAGCTCTCTTTGGTATTTTGTGTATTTGGTGTTGTGTGTATGTGAACTGTTTGTAGTATTGTGTTTATGATAGCTCTGTTCGGTTATGCATATGTGTGGGCTGTCTGGGGATTGGGGGTTGGGAGGGAGAGGGAACCTGCAGTGCCAGGAAAACGTATTGTTTTGCTGTCACTGGAGTTTCCCTTTAATTTAATTAAAGACAGGAGGTGAATATTTTGCATTAAACTCTCTTTACTAAACTCCAGCAGCACAGATTTAACAATCAAGTTTAGTGAAAAAAACACATTGCAACAGGATATAAAAGGCCCCTCCCCCTGTAGCTCTCCCTCTTTCTTTGATGTGATATTGTGGTGGAATCTCGGTAAAAATAAATTTAGTAGGCCGAGATTGCCACGTGGTATGTGCGCGCACATATACTGATGTATCGGTCGGTTGGTTGCACGTGGCAACGATAAAATCAGTAGTGTACGGAGCATGTGCAGCAATACAGGATATAGAGTATTTCCCCTCCTCCATTGTGCTGGGCAAGCCATGTGGTCAAACAGGAAGTTAGTCTTTGTTCAGTTGATTGGATAAGAATATGTGTGGGTGGAGCTAATTATGGGAGGAGCTACATGCCTATATAAGGGACCTACACTGTATGTTCGGGGCTCAGACTTTGTTGGTTTTTGGTGACATTAGTCCCTCTGAGTCCCGGTCGGTGAATCGAATAAAGAATCTCTTCCTTCCTGAAGAAACCTATGTCCATCTCTCTGTGCTTGGCTTCCGTCAGTTTCTATCATTTGGTGCATTGGCCGGGAAGCTCATCATTCAACGGTAGCTGAGAAGTAGAGGCGTGAGACGGTCTATCTTTGCCCACGCTCCCTACGGCTGCACCCCTGAACTTCTGCGTGGACCTCCTTTCGTCTTGGCGCCACTGGTCTGTTGTCCAGGAGATTATCTGCCTCTACGTAGTAAGTGCTGGGGTGTCCCCGTCGATGAGTGTGAACTCAGGTTCAGGAACGAGGAGGTAAGACGACTACTGTTTTAGACGGTTGACCCACTAGGGGTATTGGATACCGATTGTGCGGTAGGCCCATAAGGGGTTATATGTGTATGGAATTGGCCCCCTCCAGTGGAGGGAAGGAGCGAAGGCGCACCGCTCGTAATTAAACGCCCTGTAGTCAGCCCGTTTAATTTTGGTATTGGAGTCAGGCTGGGTCCTGTGTAAATAGCCCAAGCCGGACACCGGTGTTTTGTCTAGACTAGTTGTAAATTCCGCCCTCTAGTTCGCTATATGTGGTGCTTGGGCAGAGAATGCTAATCAAAACGGATGTAAATAGTTTTAGGTAGTCCATCTAGGTACTGGCCAATAGATTAGTTGGGAATTGTAAATGTGTTAAAGATTATTGTAGTAGAGTGTATATCTTGCTAGATAGCGTGAGCTCTGCCGTCTAGCGAGAGTGTGAATAGCGCACGGTACCATAACCATGTATAATAACTACTGATACTGTAAATAATTACTAATAATTGTCGTTTATGTTGTATGTTTAACACCATAACCACTACTAACTGAACTGTGACTTTAAATTGTACTCTAACCAATGCTAACCGTACTGTAACTACTGTTTGTAAAGACGATGTTACTAGGGTATGTTATAGACGGGTAATTTACATATTGCGAATTATAGCGTGGGTGACTGTATAGTTTCGCCAAAGGGCACAGTATTAGTTATTTAGTGACTGGTGTAACAGCTGTGTGTGTACGGGAATTCCCTGTATGTTTTGTTGTGTGCGTTCGGCCTAGTAACTGTACCAAGTGGTGCTGTTGCCAAGGGGAACGGGTGTGAGGGTTGGAAGTGTGTTTGTTTTGTTTCTGTTGGAGACAACGCTTCATTGTTAAGTATGGGTGCGTCGGATTCAACAATTGTGGATCCCTTAGGATGTATGTTAAAAAACTTTAAAAAGGGATATAATGTGTATGATTATGGAGTAAAGATGTCTCCAACACGCCTGACTACTTTATGTAGTAGGGAATGGCCTACTTTGGTGGCTGCATGGCCACCACGTGGCAGTTTGGATCCTAATCTGGTGCAGCGCATACACGTGGCTGTATCAGGTAGGCCTAAAATTTACGGCCAGTTTCCGTATATTGACTGTTGGAAGCAGGCTGTAAATGACTTGCCAAAATTGATCCGGGTATGCCACGAGGAGCAATGTCGCCTCATGGTGGCCAGAACACGGTTGTCCACTAAGGCCGTGATTACACCCATTTTGGACACGCCCCCTGAGTCTGAGATCCCCATGCCGCCCCGTTACTCCTCCTCTACTCCCCTTGCTCTGTTGTCTCCACCCACCCCCTCCTCTAGCTCAGAGCCCAGCCCTCTTGTTTTAAACCCTCCCCTTCCGGTACCTACCCCTAGTAAACCCACCTATCCAGATTTGGCGCCATTTCTAGTTCCTGGTCAGGCTCCTCCCGGCCCGGAATATTTTACTTACTGACCTACCCTTCAGTAAAGAAAAAGCGTCCCCTTCCCCTCGTCTCACTACCCCTCGACCGGAACCTATAACTGACATTCCTAAACGAAGCCCCATATTAACCCGACAACTGACCGGTTCCCTCCAACCCAGACATTATCAAATGCCTCTCCGACTGACACCTGGCCCGACACATATTAACGGTGATGGCCAGTTACAACACGCTGATCCCGTCTTTGTTTATGTTCCCTTCACTACAACTGATCTATTTAACTGGAAGACCCATAATTCCTCTTACACCGATAAACCTCAAGCCATGACAGACTTGATTACCTCCATTATCCAGACACATAATCCCACTTGGGCCGATTGCCAGCAATTGCTTATGACATTGTTCAATAACGAGGAAAGAACACGGATAAATCAGGCGGCAATCAAAGCGCTTGAAGAAGTGGCCCATACCCAAAACCAGGCCAACCGGGCAGCATGGGCCGCAGCCCATTATCCAAATGCAGATCCAAATTGGAATGTCAATGGCGCAGACATGGCCCATTTACAAGCTTATAGGGACGCTATTATTGCTGGCATGAAAGCCGGAGGGAAAAAGGCGATCAATATGTCCTAGACGGCTGAGGTATTGCAGAAATGTGATGAATCGCCTAGTGTCTTTTATGATCGACCTTGTCTTTTATGACCGTTTGTATACCCTTTAATCCAGAGGCTCCTGAGAATTCCCGGATGGTTATCTCTGCCTTTGTCAGCCAGGCCTACGGAGATATAAAGAGGAAGTTACAAAAGTTAGAACTGTTTGGAGGGATGTCTATTACTCAGTTAATGGAGATTGCAAATAAGGTTTACATGAATAGGGAGACAGAGACGAAAAAGGAAGAAGAGCGAAAGATGAGAAGGAAAGCAGATATGCTAGCAGTAGCTATCACAGGCGTAGATAGAAGGGAAAAGGAAGTATATAGGGGAACCGAGAAAGGCGAAAATAAGTGGAATAGGGAGCCGTTAAGTAGGAACCAATGAGCGCATTGTAGGGAAGAAGGGCATTGGAGAAGTGAGTGTCCACAGAGGGAACAATATGAGAGAGATAGAGAGAGAGATAGACCAAGGGCAGGATATAGCAATAATTCTAGAGGCAGAGCGAGAGGAAGAGAAGGCCCTGGAGGAAATGGTGGGAATAACAGAGGTAGCGTTAGCGGAGATAGGTATTACCTAGCAACGCAGAGAACAAGAGAGAGAGAAGATAGGGACTGTAACAGAACTTCATCATCTCCTAAGCCCTGTGGACTAAGACAGTGAAATGCATGATAAAGCATCTGTTCGGTAGTTTGATTCGTTCCTAATCGGCAGATTTCTACCGAACACCGGACTGTTTTGATATAGCATAAAAGCATGTTTTACCTTCCCAGCTTGTTCCCAGCCGTTCGCATCATTCAGCACGAACTCCGTGTATAACATATAGGTGGCCGCCATTTCGGGACTTACACGTGTTCGCGGCCATCTTGCGCACGAACAGTGGTGTTTGCCTACGAACGCATGGAACTAAAAACGGATACACAAACAGGCGAACACCGCTGAGACCTCCATGCGCCCAGAACTTCGTGCTGGAACTACCGAACGACGGGCCGTTCGGTAGTTACACTTAATCGGCTATGGGGAATTCAGCGAACACGGAGATAGTTGTGGATGACAAGGATTTCGTATAATTTTAACAGGCGAACGGAGACCGACCGCAGGGCCAAAACTTGTGGAACTCTTTTCGGCTAGAAAATCTGTGCGGTCGGTCAAAACTTCAAACATCCATAACTCCCGAACCCCTCAACCGAATCGGCTGAAATGTGGTCATATTGTTCTCCTAACAAAGACCTATCAAGCGGTGCTGGACTTAAAGGTGTACCCCCTGTTTTTGGGGTACATCCAGAACTGGGGTAAAATACTGTACGTTATAATTATGTTATGTGTTTATCTGAGGGGAGGAGACGTGGGGGTGTTGCCATGCGTATGATTGGTTATTTTCATCCTCCCCCTGGGAGTGTCCTGTGTGTACCTTTTCCTAATAAAAAGCAGGCTGGGTGTTCCAGTCTTCAGTTCTTCTTGACCCTTCAAAACTTAGCCTCGTCTCGTTCTTGGAAGGGGATTATTTGGGAATGTTATTCTGATCCTGTTACAGCTGAACCTGACTCTCGATCTGTATATCGTGGATGGGAATATACCAGCTTTACTTCTCCACAGCAGCTTGCAGGGAAAAAGGACGTCTCCAACGGCAGATACCCTCTCTCTACCTGGGTAGCCGTTACATTGGTGGCAGCAGTGGGATGGTCCTTTTATCCAAAGAACAAGCGCTGAATGGAGTCGCAGTATGCCAAGCTGAAAAGACCCACACTAAAGGATTTATTGGAGAATCGTGGTAGGAGTGCCAGCAACAGACCACGGAGGGAGCTGATAGCTGACCTGCTGGAGCTGGACGAGATGGATAGGTGTCAGGGTACCTGTGGTCTCTACCTCCGAAAGAGGTAGAGACTTAGCTGTTCCTCCATCCAGACGGTCTGATGGCTCCCTTCCCCGCGGTCTATCCGGTCATGCTAGGCCGGCCGCGAGGGAGTGACTGCCTTTTACAGCATCTAGGCAGGAAGTAGTCATCAGGACACTCCTCCGGAACGACCTGTCAGTCAATTGCTGCAGGACCAATCAAGACGCATCGGAGGCGTGGTTACTGCTCTGAACAGGGTATTTAACAGAGCTTCTTTCATTAGCTCATTGCCCTGTCGTGGTTCTAGCTTGTCTAGTCACTCAGTGCTTGTGTATTCTATTATCCCTTTTGGTTTTGACCCGGCTTGTTTACCTTACTCTGCTTATCTCTGTTGCCCTTGATTCGGCTTGTCTCTCGCTTACCTGTCTTCTGTTACCCTCGACCTCGGCTTGTCTTTGACCATTCTATACGGTGCTACTTACGTTAGTCCGGCCATTCTAAGGTCCGGTATACGTATCTGGCTACTGTTTGTACTCTGCGTGTTGGATCCCTGTCCCGATCCTGACAATAGGTCCATGGAGGTAACTGAACCCATGGCACCCATCAGCGAGGACGATGTGATTACTGCAATTGTACAGCGGAGATTATCTTTGTATCCAGTCACGTCTGCGGAACTAATAACTCAACTGTTCCGGGAAGCAAGGGAAGAGATACAAACCAAGAGGGAACAAGAAATGGAACTGGTAAGAGCGAGACAGCCCATTACACATGCAGTTCCTACCCCTCTACCCACTGCTACGGTAAAGAAAATTCCCTTTACTGCATTTAAAACCTTTGTGGAAAGTGAAGAGGAAATTGATGGATATTTGGCTGACTTTGAAAGGCAGTGGTCACTACATCAAATACCGCCAGAGCAATGGGTCACTATCCTGGCGGGGAAACTGTCAGGAAAAGCCAATGAGGCTTTCCGAGCACTCACTACAGAGGAGATCGCGCAGTATCAAAAGGTAAAAGAGGCACTGCTCACCAGGTATGCTGTAACCCCAGAAGCCTACCGTCGCCGTTTCCTGGAGTCCAAAAAGAAAGCTGTGGACTCCCACATGGAATGGGCCAACCGGCTACAAAGAGTGGCATCACATTGGGTCCAAGGGTGCAAGGCCAACACCGGGGAGGAAGTATTACAGTTGTTCTTAATGGAACATTTCTTCCAAGATTTGGCTACGGACATACAAGACTGGGTACGAGACCGGCACCCCGCTAATCTAAATGAGGCGGCTCGGCTAGCCGATGAATATGCCGAGACAAGGAAAGTAAGCCAGGGTACTACACGACAAGCTCATAAGACAGAGCCACGTACCCCAGCCGTCGTCTCACGCCCAGAATTTCGGGCTCCAGTACCACCAGGACCACCACGTCCTCAGGGACCTACCAACTACCCCCGGGATTTGTCAAGGGTGACGTGCCATCACTGCAGCAACCCCGGACATATTGCCCGATATTGTCCCCTAAGGTCTAACAACAACAACTGGAGACGTCCAACTCCCAACACAGAGGCCCCTGCATCACGTCCCGCTGCGGCTCACTGTCTAGAAGCCGAGATGGGCCCTGAGGAATGTCTGGGGACATTGTACGAAGCAGATCCAATACAAGCTGCTTCTCCAGATAATCGGCAACATCACCGGCAGGAGGTTCGGGTGAATGGACAAATAGCACAAGGCCTAAGAGATACCGGGGCTAACATCACTTTGATCCAAAAACATCTAGTAAAGCCGGAGAATGTGTCTACTCGCACCGTTGCTGTTCGGGTCGCAGGGGGCGCTGTGTTTAGCTTGCCCACCGCCCGAGTACACTTAGACTGGGGAGTCGGATCGGGAAAGACCACAGTTGGCATTATGGACAACCTGCCTGCCGAGGTCGTATTGGGAAACGACATTGGCCCTTTGACTTCAGCATATTTGCCTACACCTGCTGCCGCTTGTCCCGTAACCACCCGCTCACAGACCCGTGTCACGGATGATCCTAGTACAGGCCGGGAGACCCAGGTAAGCCAAGCACCCACATGTAACCCCACTACGATAGGAAGGCCCATAGCTTGGGACACCCCAGAGGAGTTTGGGAGGGAAACTAGAGAGGACCCCACCCTCCAAAGGTATCGGGAATTAGCTGACAGTAGGGGGGAGGTAAGGTCTGTGGTATTAAGACCCTGCTTAGTTCCCCGTACCACCCTCAGACTAACGGTCTCTGTGAACGCTTTAATGGTACCCTAAAGCAATTGCTGCGGACCTTTACGGCGGAATACAGAGACTGGGAACGATTCTTGCCGCACCTCCTGTTCGCTTATCAGGAGGTACCGCAGGAATCCACAGGGTTCTCTCCCTTTGAATTGCTCTTTGGACGGAGATTACGAGGCCCTCTCGACCTCATCCGGGAGCACTGGGAGGGAGAGAGAGAACATGAAGGTGTCCCCATCGTGCCATATGTGCTGGAAATGCAGGACCGTATGGAGCAGTTAGCCCGGATGGCACGGGACCATCTCCATGCGGCCCAGGGTCGTCAGAAACATTGGTACGATCAGGGCGCCCACCAGAGAACGTTCCAAGTAGGCCAGAAGTAGGCCAGAAGGGAATAAGCTCCAAACCTCCTGGCAGGGCCCTTACAAAGTGGTAGCACAGGTCTGTGACACCACCTATGTAATTGCCAGCAGCAAAGATGAAAGGATCCAGAAGTCCTTTCACGTAAACTTATTAAAAGAATATCAGGAAAGACCCGAGGATATAGCCGCCATATGTATCCCAGCCACTGAAGACCCTGACAGCTTACCCATACCCGACCTATTAGCGAACTCGGAACCTAAAACCCTGCTCAATACTGTGACAGACCCATCCCGCTGGACTAAACCTATTGGGTTCGTCTGATTTGCCCAGTACTTATGGTCCCTGAGAGATCCTGCGGAGAGTTGTGACTTTGCACAACTAACAGTTCGAATACAGCCGAAACCAACGAAGCGCTAAAGCTATCAAAGCCTCGTGGTGGCCGACATCGGACAAAGGGCCACGTGGCGGCGGCCATTTTACCTTCGAATCCGCCGACCCGTACTATCGACGATACTTCGACAGTACAACGTAGTCGAAGTACCGATCCACTTCGAACAGGACGTAGACATTTTTAGGCCAACAAGTGACCGACCGTATAGCCCGAATCCAGGGAACTCTTTTGGGCACGAAACGGTAGCTGCGGTCGGTCATAAACGGACATTCGAGTAACTTTGGATTCACTGGAGGGATTGGTGTGATTTTTGAGACTGTTTATGATTTAAGTATGCTGAATCTGAATATGTGCCTTTTATGTGAATATGATGGATGGATTTGGAGTTATGAAAGTTGTATAAAAATATATTCTAAACTGCCTGTATAATAAGATTATGTGTCACACCAAGGGGAGGGAATGTGTGGGATGTACCATCGATGCCAGTGGTTGTTTTATGCCTCCCCTTGGGTGTGGCCTGTGTGTGTGAAATGCAAATAAAAGGCAGGCTGGCTGTTCCAGTCCTCAGTTCATGTTTTACCCTCATAATGGAGCTTGGTCTCGTTATTGAGGGAACCGGGAATACAAGTGACTAACGACTGTGTCTGGAGCTCGGAAGGTGGTACCGTAACGACTGGTGGCAGCGGTGGGATGATCTTCAACGCCCAAAGAAACCGCTACGACCAAGAGTAAATGGAACTACAATACCAAAACCTGAGGAGAGCTACCTTAAAAGACTTATTGGAACAAAGGGGCGGACAGGCCAGTAACCTCAAGAAGAGGGACATTATTGCTTTATTGCTGGAAATGGATGGAGTACCAGCGGCAGAGGGAACCAATGGCCCCAGCCCAGACGACAGAACCCCCGAGGAGGCAAGATTTGACCGGGCGGTAAGAATTCGGCTGGCCCATTATGGCCCCAACCCCTCCGCGGAGATCGTCACCCAGGTTCAAGCCGCTGTGGAGGCCAGCCTGCTACGCCAAAACGGTACTGCAGCGGCCCCAGTCACAGCAAACCCGGGGGACAAACAGAAAGTGCCATTTGCGGCCTTCAAAGCCTTCAGTGAGACCGAAGGAGAGATTGACGGGTACCTTGCGGATTTTGAGCGGCAATGTGCCCTACACAAGGTACCCCCGGCAGACTGGGTTGCTATACTGTCCGGCAAGTTATCCGGCCGGGCCAACGACGCTTTTCGGGCTATTCCGGATGAGGAGATCGGGGATTATGTTACCGTCAGGGAAGCTTTACTCGCCCGGTATGCCGTTACACCCGAGGCATACCGGAGGAGGTTCCGGGACACTGCAAAAACAACTGGGGACTCGTACGTGGAATGGGCCTGCAAGGTACATCGCACAGCCGCCCACTGGATGGCAGGATGCCAGGCGGTGTCGGGAGAAGAGGTGCTGCAGATGTTTTTATTGGAACATTGTTTCGACAAATTGCCGACAGGGGTCAGAGAGTGGGTACGAGACCGTAAGCCTTCCACTCTACACGAGGCGGCTCGCTTGGCCGATGAGTACACTGACGCTCGCAGACTGGACAATTCCATCACCAAGGCCACAGCCAGAGCGGAATACCAACCAGCCGCTGCCACGTATCAGCCTCCCATAAACAGACCATCCGCACCCCTTCCGGCTGCCCAGTACCAACGTCCACCCCGGTTTAACGCCCGAGAGTACTCTGAACCCCTTCGGTGCTTCCTGTGCAATCAGCTAGGGCACAGGCGACAGGAGTTCCCGATGAACCGTGCCAACAGGAACCAGTCCTGGAGGAAACCCACGGGGGCCCCTTCCCCAGCACCTCTTCCAGCAGTCCACTGTGTAGAGGAAGAGGAATGCTGGGGCATATTACATGAGGCGGACCCTGTTCAGGCTGCCCACCAAGACAATCGACAACACCACAGACAGAGTGTAAAGGTCAACGGAAAGGAAGCCAGTGGGCTACGAGACACTGGTGCAACCCTGACTTTGCTCCAAAAGCACCTAGTGTCCGAAGCTCAACATACCGGGGATACCGTGGCAGTACGAGTAGCCGGGGGTGCAGTATTTCGCCTACCCGTGGCCCGGGTACATTTGGATTGGGGAGTGGGCGCTAGACACGTGAATGTGGGGGTCATTAAGGATTTACCCGCTGATGTTCTTCTTGGCAACGACTTAGCCCCCCTGGTTTCGGCCTTTGCTCCCATGGGCCCCGCTGCAGTGGACGCTGTTACGACCCGTGCCCAGACCCGTGCCACTGAGGCCGGCCCACCTGCTGTTGAGACCCAGGTAAGGCTCTCTACCCCGACTTGTACCTTAGACCAGGCCCCGTCCGGCTGGGATACCCCAGAAATGTACGGGAAAGAAACTAGGGAGGACCCGACGTTAGCCAAGTACAGAGCCAGGGCCGACGCTGGGGAAGAAGGAGTAGGTGGGGAACACTACGAGTGGGTGGGGGATAGGCTGTACAGGATCCCGAAACCCTCCCCGAAACCGAATGCCCCTCCGCAGAAACGACAACTAGTAGTACCTGCAAAGTATCGGCAGGAGATTCTGCGGATTGGGCATGACGTGCCGTTAGCAGGTCATCTAGGTTCCCACCGCACAGCTCATAGAATCACCCAAAACTTTTTCTGGCCCAATTTTAACCGAGATGTGCGGATGTATTGTAACACGTGCGACACTTGTCAACGGGTAGGTAAGCGGGGAGATCATCCAAAAGCTAGGCTACAGCCGATGCCTATCATTGGAGAGCCCTTTTCCCGCATAGCCGTTGACATTGTGGGTCCACTGGCCAGGGCTAGTCCATCCGGTAAGAAATATATTCTTACTGTGGTAGACTACGCCACCCGTTACCCAGAGGCAGTAGCGCTGTCTAATATAGAGGCAGAGACGGTTGCTGATGCCCTGGTTAAAGTCTTTACTAGGGTCGGGTTCCCTCAGGAGATCCTCTCTGATCAGGGAACCCAATTTACCGCTGTGCTCACCCAGCAGCTGTGGAAGGTGTGCGGCATCAACCCGCTACTTAGTTCACCCTATCACCCACAGACTAACGGTCTCTGCGAGCGATTTAATGGCACCCTCAAACAAATGCTGAGGACCTTTACTGACACTTGCAGAGACTGGGAGCGATTCCTGCCTCATCTTCTATTTGCATACAGAGAGGTGCCCCAGGAATCAACCGGGTTCTCCCCCTTTGAGTTGCTCTATGGGAGAAGGGTTCGTGGACCCCTAGATCTCATTAGAGGACACTGGGAGGGGGAGACGGAGCAAGAAGGGACCCCCATAGTACCGTATGTGCTGGAACTCCGGGACCGTATGGAGAAACTATCCCTGATGGTGAGGGAAAATCTCCGGGCGGCCCAGGTGAAACAGAAACGATGGTACGATCGGGGTGCTCGACAGCGGGTCTTCCAGGTTGGGCAGAAGGTCCTAGTGCTCAAACCTGTGAAGGCAAACAAGATGCAAGCATCTTGGCAGGGCCCGTACAAGGTGTTAGCTCAGGTATGCGATACTACCTATCTCATAGCCAGCTGTTCGGATGAAAGAGTACAACGATCCTTTCATGTGAACATGCTCAAGGAGTATCAGGAACGACCCGAGGATGTTGCAGCAGTTTGTGCCCCAGCTACCGACGACCCCGAGAACTTACCTTTACCTGACCTATTAGAAAGAGATCCCCAGACCGACCTTACTAGCCTCGTACAGTTAGGTGACCGACTAAGCCCGGCCGAGAAAACCCAGGCAAGACAGCTTCTGTGGGAGAAGCAGGCGACATTCTCCCAAGAACCCGGGTACACCCCACTAGCTATACACAAGGTCGAGACACCCGGACAGAACCCCCTACGACAACCTCCATACCGTATCCCGGAAGCAGTCCGAGAAGGAATGCGGAAGGAGATACAGGAGATGACCCGGCTGGGGGTTATTGAGCACTCCGATAGTCCGTGGGCGTCGCCCGTAGTCCTAGTACCCAAGAAAGATGGGACCACCCGGTTCTGTGTGGATTACAGGCGGCTCAACGAGCGGACTACCACGGACGCCTACCCGATGCCCCGGATAGACGAGTTATTAGACCGCATTGCCAGGGGGCGCTACCTGACCACCATTGACCTATGTAAAGGGTACTGGCAGATCCCCCTGGCCGAGGATGCTATCCCCAAGTCGGCCTTCGTCACCCCGTTTGGCCTATACCAGTTTAGGGTTATGCCATTCGGGATGAAGAACGCTCCGGCTACCTTCCAGCGTATGGTGGATAGGCTCCTAGATGGCTTCCAGGGATTTGCATGTGCATACCTGGACGACATCGCGGTTTACAGTGAGTCTTGGGAAGACCACCTAGTACACGTAGGGGTAGTGCTGGACAAGATTCGGGCCGCCGGCCTGACTCTGAAACCAGACAAGTGCCATTTAGGCATGGCAGAAGTGCAGTACTTGGGTCACCGGGTGGGTTGTGGGAGCCAGAGACCCGAACCGGCCAAGGTGGAAGCAGTAGCTAACTGGCCCACACCTATCACCAAGACCCAAGTACTTGCCTTCCTAGGGACAGCGGGTTACTATCGACGTTTTGTCCCCGACTACAGTACGATTGCCAAGCCCCTAACTGATTTGACTAAAAAGAATTTACCTAGGCAGGTCCTGTGGTCTCCAGCTTGTGAAGCCGCGTTTCAAGCCCTGAAGCAGGCTCTTGTGAATGCCCCTGTCCTGGCTGCCCCAGTCCCTAACAAACGTTTTCTTGTCCACACAGACGCTTCCATGTATGGACTGGGGGCTGTGCTGAGCCAGGTCGGGGAGGATGGCGGAGAACACCCTGTCGCATATCTCAGCAGAAAGTTACTACCTCGAGAAGTGAGTTATGCGGCAGTAGAGAAAGAGTGTTTAGCCCTGGTCTGGGCACTGAAGAAACTGAGCCCCTACCTATACGGACAAGAATTTTCCCTCGTAACAGACCACAACCCCCTCGTCTGGCTTAACCGGGTCTCTGGGGACAATGGCAGACTGCTGAGGTGGAGTTTGGCCTTGCAGCCTTATAATTTCACTATCAGCTACCGACCCGGTAAGCAGAATGGGAATGCGGATGGGTTATCCCGGCAAATAGACGTCCCTATTCTCTCTAAGTCCGGTCATCCCCAAGTTGACCCGCCACAGGGTCAAGCCGGGTCTGCCGGAGTGTTCCACAAGGAGGGAGCCATGTGACAGACCCATCCCGCTGGACTAAACCTATTGGGTTCGTCTGATTTGCCCAGTACTTATGGTCCCTGAGAGATCCTGCGGAGAGTTGTGACTTTGCACAACTAACAGTTCGAATACAGCCGAAACCAACGAAGCGCTAAAGCTATCAAAGCCTCGTGGTGGCCGACATCGGACAAAGGGCCACGTGGCGGCGGCCATTTTACCTTCGAATCCGCCGACCCGTACTATCGACGATACTTCGACAGTACAACGTAGTCGAAGTACCGATCCACTTCGAACAGGACGTAGACATTTTTAGGCCAACAAGTGACCGACCGTATAGCCCGAATCCAGGGAACTCTTTTGGGCACGAAACGGTAGCTGCGGTCGGTCATAAACGGACATTCGAGTAACTTTGGATTCACTGGAGGGATTGGTGTGATTTTTGAGACTGTTTATGATTTAAGTATGCTGAATCTGAATATGTGCCTTTTATGTGAATATGATGGATGGATTTGGAGTTATGAAAGTTGTATAAAAATATATTCTAAACTGCCTGTATAATAAGATTATGTGTCACACCAAGGGGAGGGAATGTGTGGGATGTACCATCGATGCCAGTGGTTGTTTTATGCCTCCCCTTGGGTGTGGCCTGTGTGTGTGAAATGCAAATAAAAGGCAGGCTGGCTGTTCCAGTCCTCAGTTCATGTTTTACCCTCATAATGGAGCTTGGTCTCGTTATTGAGGGAACCGGGAATACAAGTGACTAACGACTGTGTCTGGAGCTCGGAAGGTGGTACCGTAACAAATACCATACAGCTAGGGGAGCGGTTAACCCCTGCAGAAAAGGGGCAGATCCGACAGTTGCTGACTGAGAAAGGGTTGACGTTTTCCCAGGAGCCCGGGTACACCCCCTTGGCAACTCACTATGTAGAGACCCCAGGACAAACCCCTCTCCGACAAACTCCCTATAGGATCCCTGAGGTAGTAAAAGAGGAGATGAGGAAGGAAATCCAAGAGATGTTAAGACTGGGGGTGATAGAGCCATCTGACAGTCCGTGGGCCTCACCTGTGGTCCTAGTTCCCAAAAAGGACGGAACCACACGGTTCTGTGTCGATTATCGACGTCTCAATGACAGAACCGTGACAGATGCATATCCCATGCCCCAAGTAGACGAGCTATTAGATCGTATTGCCAGGGGACGTTATCTGACCACCATCGATTTGTGCAAAGGGTATTGGCAGATTCCCCTGGCCAAGGAGGCTATCCCTAAGTCGGCCTTTGTCACCCCATTTGGCTTGTACCAGTTCAAGGTCATGCCATTTGGGATGAAAAACGCCCCAGCTACATTTCAGCGCTTAGTGAACCGCCTCCTTGATGGCTTCCAGGATTTCGCTTGCGCGTACCTGGATGACATTGCGATTTATAGCGAAACCTGGGGAGAACACTTGAGGCATGTGGATGCCGTACTGGCTCAGATTCGGGCCGCAGGCTTGACTCTGAAACCAGAAAAGTGTAACTTCGGCATGGCCGAAGTCCAGTACCTGGGACACCGGGTGGGATGTGGGAAGCAGCGCCCAGAACCCGCTAAAGTTGAAGCAGTAGCTAACTGGCCCACACCCCACACCAAGACGCAGGTCTTAGCATTTTTGGGGACGGCAGGATATTATAGGAAGTTTGTCCCTGACTATAGCGCCATCGCAAAACCCCTGACAGACTTAACCAAAAAGAACTTGCCTAGGATAGTCCTGTGGTCTCCCGCCTGTGAAACCGCTTTTCAAGCCCTAAAGAATGCTCTAATTCATGCACCTGTCCTGTCTGCCCCCGTCCCTAACAAAAGATTTGTCGTTCATACAGATGCATCCATGTATGGACTGGGGGCAGTTCTAAGCCAGGTCGGAGAAGATGGGGGCGAACACCCTGTCGCGTATCTCAGTAGAAAACTGTTACCTAGAGAAGTGAGTTACGCGGCAGTGGAAAAGGAATGCTTGTCCCTGGTCTGGGCACTAAAGAAACTCACCCCATATTTGTACGGACAAGAATTTACTCTAATCACCGACCATAACCCCCTGGTGTGGCTGAACAGAGTAGCTGGAGATAATGGACGTTTATTGAGATGGAGCCTAGCACTGCAACCCTATAATTTCTCCATTCAATAACGCCCTGGCAAGTTTAATGGGAATGCCGATGGTCTGTCCAGGCAAACAGAACTGTTGCCCTAACAATTGACCGGACAGCCCCAAGTTGACCCGAAAAGGATCAATCCGGGTCTGCCGGGGTGTTCCACAAAAGGGGAGCAGTGTAACAGAACTTCATCATCTCCTAAGCCCTGTGGACTAAGACAGTGAAATGCATGATAAAGCATCTGTTCGGTAGTTTGATTCGTTCCTAATCGGCAGATTTCTACCGAACACCGGACTGTTTTGATATAGCATAAAAGCATGTTTTACCTTCCCAGCTTGTTCCCAGCCGTTCGCATCATTCAGCACGAACTCCGTGTATAACATATAGGTGGCCGCCATTTCGGGACTTACACGTGTTCGCGGCCATCTTGCGCACGAACAGCGGTGTTTGCCTACGAACGCATGGAACTAAAAACGGATACACAAACAGGCGAACACCGCTGAGACCTCCATGCGTCCAGAACTTCGTGCTGGAACTACCGAACGACGGGCCGTTCGGTAGTTACACTTAATTGGCTATGGGGAATTCAGCGAACACGGAGATAGTTGTGGATGACAAGGATTTCGTATAATTTTAACAGGCGAACGGAGACCGACCACAGGACCAAAACTTGTGGAACTCTTTTCGGCTAGAAAATCTGAGCGGTCGGTCAAAACTTCAAACATCCATAACTCCCGAACCCCTCAACCGAATGGGCTGAAATTTGGACATATTGTTCTCCTAACCAAGACCTATCAACCGGTGCTGGACTTAAAGGTGTACCCCCTGTTTTTGGGGTACATCCAGAACTGGGGTAAAATACTGTACGTTATAATTATGTTATGTGTTTATCTGAGGGGAGGAGACGTGGGGGTGTTGCTATGCGTATGATTGGTTATTTTCATCCTCCCCCTGGGAGTGTCCTGTGTGTACCTTATCCTAATAAAAAGCAGGCTGGGTCCTTATCCTAATAAAAAGCAGGCAGTCCTCAGTTCTTCTTGACCCTTCAAAACGTAGCCTCGTCTCGTTCTTGGAAGGGGATTATTTGGGAATGTTATTCTGCTCCTGTTACAGCTGAACCTGACTCTCGCTCTGGATATCGTGGATGGGAATATACCAGCTTTACTTCTTACATATTTGAACTCAGCACACTTCAAACATGAACACTTCCAAAAATCAGCCAAATCCCTCCAGTGGATCAAAAGTTAGCTGGAGGTTCCTTTATGACCGACCGCAAGCACATTTTCCTGCCCAAAACAGTTCCATAGATTTGGGCTGTGCGGTCGGTCAATTTCATGCCGAAAAACGACTAAGTCCCATTTCGAACGGGACTTAGTCTCTGGAGCTGAAAAACGAAGTGTAGGAGAAGGTAAGGGTCAGTGGTGTTCGATAAAATGTGTAGCCGATTTCAGTTCCACAGAATCTTTAGCATACACCGCTGACCGCGTTCGACTGAACAAAGATGGCCGCCGCCACGTGCAATTAACCTGCAGTAACCTCACAGCCTGGGAGGTAAATTGCCTGCATACTTTAACTTCTGGGTGGTCTGCCTGTGTGGTACTTGGTTCAGTAAGCCCTATTTACTGAACCAAGTGGGAGAAAGCCAGGGGCAAGTTATTTTACAGGTCTGGGGACATAGTCTTAAAGGGACATTGTTCACCAAAGTTACAAGATGTCCCCAGACGGTTCTTAAAGGGCCATACACACCCAATAAAAGTTAATACTTTTCAGGGGCCATAGTCTTAAAGAGTATTGTTACCCAACGTCTCAATATGTACCCAGACAGTTCTTAAAGGGCCACCAGCAGTACAATAAAATACCATTCACTGTGCTTAAAGGGCCAGCAGTCGCACAATAAAATACAATATGCCCAAATGTTGCACCTGAAGGGCCAAATCTCCCAGGGACCATAGTCAACAGGTAAGAGGCTGGCAATCAGGCTGCTCCAACGGCCGTGGGTAAAGGGCAGCTTGTCACCAATAAATTCAGTGACGACAGGCATTTCGTCACAGTGCCCAATCCCTATAACCTGCTTGCTTTAATTCCAGGTGGGGCTACTTATTTCACTGTTTTGGACCTCAAAGATGCCTTCTTTTGCCTTCGAATTGCTACAGAAAGCCAGTGTATTTTTGCATTCCAATGGGAAAATGCTGTAACGGGCTCGAAACGCCAGATGACTTGGACAAGATTGCCCCAAGGGTTTAAGAATTAACCTACCCTATTGGCTCAGCATTAAGTCAGGACTATTACAATACGTAGATGATTTGTTGATAGCGGCAGTTACAAGAGAGATATGTCAGCAAGCAACACATGATTTACTGCACATTATTTGGAAGGCAGGATACAAGAAAGCCCAGTTGTGTCAGCCAACTGTCAAGTATCTGGGATTCCATATCTCTGAAGGTCAAAGGATAATGGGGCCAGAGAGAAAAGAAGCTGTATGCCAAATACCAATACCCAAGAATAGAAGACAAGTGCGAGAGTTCTTGGGGGCAGCAGGCTTCTGTAGGATATGGATTCCCAGTTATGTGATATTGGCGAAACCTCTCTATGCAGCTATAAAAGGCACAGAACATGATCCCTTCCTGTGGACTATTGAACAGCAGAAGGCATTTGAGGATGTCAAGAAGGCATTGATGGGGGGCGTGGCCTGGAGCTCAACCGGAGCAGACGCATGGAAGTGTAGCTCCGTGCTAAAACGGCCTAAAATCAGCGGTACGGACACCCGAAACCGAACCCAGTAAAATACAACGATGTCCCAGCAAAAGAGCAGACGCCAAACAGACAAGGGAGAGAAAAATAACTTTTTCAATGTCCGGAGCACCCACACCAAACTCACAACCGCGCCGGACGAAGCGCAAGATGGCGCCGAGGAAGAGGCAGGAATGATGCAGGATATCCCGCCGACGGAACAGCCGGTTACTCAGGGGATATTACAGCGAATGCTGGATAATATGCATGACAAGCTACAACTTACAATACAAACGGCACTGAAAGAAATCAGGTCGGAAGTCCAGGACCTGGGAAACAGGACGGCATCACTGGAAGACAAAATGGCGGATCAGGCGGAGGCCTATACTACCCTGCGCGCAGATATGGAAGGCATGCAGGATACACTGACCTCTTTTGAAAATAAAATGGCTGACATGGAGGACAGGTCACGCCGTAATAACCTCAGGATCAGAGGCATTATGGAGGCGGTGGGACCGACAGACCTCCACGCTCACCTACAGGGCCTATTTCGACTCCTAGCGCCAGACATACCCCAGGACTTGCTCCTGTTGGACCGCTACCACAGGGTCCCAAAGCCCAGCTTTTTAACGACGGAGGCTCCGAGAGACGTGCTGGTGAGGCTCCATTACTTTCACGTCAAGGAGGTAATCATGAGAGCCTGCAGGCAGCGAACGACGCTCCCGGCACCCTACCAAGGACTTGCAATCTATGCGGACATCTCGGCCGCAACTCTGAAAAAAAGAAAATCCTTTGCCCCAATAACTGAGATACTGCGACAACACAAACAACCTTACCGGTGGGGCTTCCCAGTTAAGCTCCTGGTACCGCACGACGGCAAGATTACGGTCATGAGAACGCCAGAAGCGGGTCTAAGGGCACTACAGGAGTGGGGCCTTGGAACACCGCAGACCACATCACCAACAACGAAGCGGAACGAACAGCCACCAGCATGGCGGAAGGTGACCAGGAATAAATAAACACACGAAAAGTGGCAAGTAACAAGCACAGACTGTGGGACTTTGTTAGCTACGTAATATTTCTTTAAGCTATTTTATTTTTCCTTCCTTTGAGATACAATGCTAATGTAAGACAGTGGGAAGAGGGTCACGGAGACAACAGGCTAATTAACATGTTTTTGGGTAACACAGGAGTATACCCTATGGTTTCAGGGTGAGCAGAGTAGCCACATATTACCCCCAAAACATTACCACCCACTTCACAGTTACGGGTCACAGGGAACAACAAGAAGCGAGTAGGCCACATTTATGCTCCAACTAGGCATGGCAGCTTATAGCTTCCTACCCCAGGGCACCTCAGGCAGGAGCCAAGCCAAAAACATGGCATTTTGTTTAGTTCTAATAGTTTTTAAAGTTAATGTTTTATTGTTTCACCCCAATGTTTGTCATACAGTACGTAAGCACTTCACAGATCCTCAACCAGCGGTCTCATCTCAGGGAAACCCCCAAGATAGGGGACCACGAAGCAGAGAATGCATAGAGAGGGAGGGGTCACCCGGTTCGAACTGGCTGGGTAGGGTGGTACTCCCCCATATAGGAAACCCAACACAATTGGAAAAGCAGAAAACAGATAGCAAACCCCCATGAAAATATACTCACACAACACCAGAGGACTTAACAGCCCCCCAAAACGAAACCTATTATACCATGACCTGAGACAAAACAAGCCAGACGTAGTTTGCCTGCAGGAAACTCACTTTAAAACTAATGCACACTCCCCCCTCTTTGCAAGGGACTTCCCACACCAGTACCACGCCACACACTCAAACAAGTCCAAAGGGACATCCATACTTATTAGCAAAGACGTGGCCTTTGAACTCCACAGAGTGGAAATAGATGAGGAGGGAAGATACATCAGCGTAGTGGGCACCTTCAACGAGGTTACATATACAATTACGAGCATCTATACCCCAAACACAGAACAAAGGAACTTTATACACAAAGTACTAAACAAGTTAGCACCGATACAGAAGGGGATTAGTGTGATATGTGGTGACCTCAACCAAGTCATAGACCCTACGATAGATACCACAGTGCCACCAACCGCACCCAGAATGAAAACACTTAAACGGCAAGGCAAGGCAATCCAGAAACTGCTCCATTCTTTCCACTATTATGACACATGGAGAGCGACACACATAGGGGAGAGGGGCTATACATTCTTCTCCACGGTGCATAACACCTACTCAAGGATCGATGGAATTCTAATGTCAGGGCAACACTTAGACCAAATACGGGAATGTGACATTAAACAGATTACCTGGTCGGACCATGCACCGATGCTAGTGACCCTAACTGACCTGTACGACTCCTCACATAGGAGCCCCTGGAGACTTAATGGATCCCTCCTAGCTGACCCAAACTTCCATGCGAAACTGGAACAAGAACTGCAGCTTTATTTTAGGGACAACACAATAGAGGACACCTCACATAACACAATCTGGCAGGCCCACAAATCGGTGATCCGAGGCCAACTGATACAAAGGGCTGCCTACCTCAAGAGAAAGGCAGAAACACAAAAGCGTCAATGGCAGAAAGAGCTAACAGACCTCACAATATTGAACCAAAAAAGTCCATCACGGGAATTAAAAGACTGCATTGTCCAGGTTACGCGCGACATCCACAAACAAGCATTAGACAGAACAGGCCACATCCTACACAAACTCAAAGCGACCCAATACACACAGGGTAACAAGGCTAGCAAACAAGTTGCCCAACGGCTCAAAACACTACAGACCAGACAAAAAATAGCGTACCTCCAGTCAGATAGTGGGCACAAGATCACGGCACCTAAAGACATCAGCAACGCCTTCGCCAGGTACTATACCTCCCTATACAATCTGGCTGAGGACAAGCAAACCCCTCAACCGCAGCCTCTAGCCATTAACGATTACCTGAGTAAGATCCCACTACCCACACTCACTCCACAACAAAATCAGGCCCTCTCCTCTCCCATCACCGAAAAAGAGGTGACGGAGGCGATCCAGAGCTTGCCGTCAGGCAAGGCCCCTGGCCCAGATGGATTCGCCAACTGCTATTACAAGGCATTCAACACCACCCTAACGCCACACCTAACTAAAGCATTCAACGAAGCCACTGAAATCGGACAACTACCACAAGAAACACTGCTGGCACACATTATAACCATCCCGAAACCGGGAAAACCACCCACCTGCCCCCAAAATTTCCGCCCCATTTCCCTGTTAAATACTGATGCTAAGCTGTATGCCAAGATATACGCCCAACGCCTTAGCGACATACTCCCACACATCATCCACAATGACCAAGTGGGATTTGTAAAGGGCAGGCAAGGAGGGGACAACACCAGGAAAGCATTAGACATCATATACAGCGCCAAGCGCATGAAAGTGGGAACAGTGGTGGTGACTCTAGATGCCGAAAAGGCCTTCGACCGCCTGAGCTGGGGGTTTCTGAAGGCGGTCCTAACAAAATTTGGGATGCCGGAGACTTTCCTGTCGGCGGTCGGGGCCTTATACACCAAACCCACGGCTAGAGTAGTAAACGCAGGATTCGTATCGGACCCACTCCCAATATCTAACGGCTCGAGGCAGGGGTGCCCGCTGTCCCCACTCCTGTATGTACTGGCCTTGGAGCCACTGGCAGAGACGATAAGACAACATAACTCCATACACGGGGTAAAGGTGGGAGACAGGGAGTACAAAGCAAACTTATTTGCTGACGATATAATGCTCACTCTAACCCAACCACAGATATCCCTCCCCAACCTGGTGGAGACTATCCTGGAGTATGGACGACATTCATACTACAAACTGAACATCGCTAAGACACAAGCGATAGGGATAGGTATACAGACAGACACACTGGACAGACTAAGGACGGCGTTCAAATTTGACTGGCGGACAGACCACATCACTTTCCTGGGCATAGACATTCCAACAAACCTGCACGAACTCTTGGAAAAAAACTACATGAAGCTCCAAAAAAAGCTAGCAAAAACGCTAGATAGCTGGGAAGGAAAATTCCTTTCCTGGGTGGGCAGAATGGCGGCAATAAAGATGATGTTGCTACCAAAATTGCAATATTTATTCAGAACACTTCCCATACAACTACCAAAGAAGTACCTAATGGCTATACAAGGTCTCTTTACACGTTTTATATGGGCAAAGAAAAAACCCAGAGTGGCATCCTCAACACTACAGCGATCGATCAGGGAGGGGGGGCTGGGATTGCCCAACGTCCACACATACTATAGAGCAGCACAACTAACAGCGATTAAAGTGTACACAGCACAAGGGGAAGCCCCGCAATGGACAAAGCTAGAGGCACATTGGTTGGGAGGTCAGGATCTGCACAACCTCTTCTGGCTCCCGCACAACCACCGCCCGATACATATCGAACCCCTACCAACCACCTCACTGACCTTAAAAATTTGGGATGAGCTCAACCTTAGTGAGACAAATGAGGGAGAAATGTCACCACAAGCTCCAATTTCGGCGCTGGCGATGGGAATCCAGACATTTGACCACAAGCCTTGGCAGGAAGGGGGGTGCACCACAATCCAGCACCTACACACAAACGGGACCATAAAACCTTTCCCTGAGATTCAGAAGTTATATAACCTACCCAACAAGGCTATCTTCCCATACCTACAAGTAAAATCATTCCTGGGGGGGGTCAAGATACGTGAACCGACACAACATCCACGCAGAATAGCGTACACCTGCCTGTCGCCCAAACCAGTCAAGCAGATTCTCTCGCTAATATATGACAGGTTACAACAGGAGCAGACAGAGGACACTCTACAATTCCAAGACGCATGGCACAAGGACTTAGGTTACACCATACCGAAACAGATCTGGGAAAGGGCATTCATGGCCCACAAGGGCAATACTCAATGCACCACACATCTAGAGACAATTAGGAAACTCCAGTATAGGTGGTACATGGTCCCCGAAAAGCTAGCAAGGATATACCCCAACACCCCAAACGTCTGCTGGAGGTGCGGGACACAGGGGGGAACAATGACGCACATTTGGTGGTCATGTACCAGGTTAAAAGCATTCTGGGAGGAGGTGGAAGACATAGCAGAACAATTGCTAGGTAGGCGGTGGCCACTAACCCTTGAGCAATGTGTGTTATTTATGATACCAAGAACCTTAGACAAGGTGGAGAGTAAATTAACCTTCCAACTGCTGGTAGCAGCGGTGACACTTATAGCCAGGACATGGAAATCTACAGCAACACCAACGAGAGAGGCCCTCATCAAGCAAATCACACTTAACTGGGACTATGAATTAATGGCTTCCAAATATTTAACGCCACAAAGACACACCGCAATAGCGGGAGAGAGGTGGAGGGGTTATAAAGAACAGGAGGACAAGGTCCGCAATACGTAATCTGACAACCCCACAGACAACCTAGAAAAGCAACCTTAGAGAACAAGTAGAATTAAACCCAACACAGGTTTGGGGTGGCGAAATCAGTATAACTTAGCCACACTCTAGATACCCCCCCACAAGCCATGAGAGATGGGCTTGCGAAACTCGGGAGATCAAAAGTAGACTGGCCAAAAAGAGAGGGGGCAAGAGGCAGGAAATAGGCAATGGATTCCCACATCACAAGCTATCTTAAAATAAAGCGGAGAGTGAGAGGTTGAGGTTAGGAAACTTGCATTACTATGTGTACTGATAAGTGTAAAATCCCTATGATGTAATCAAATGTTCCTGCACATTATCCCCCTTTTTTTTCTGTACCCTGGCGAGCAGGCGCCGCGAACTAACTATGACAAACAAGAAAATAAAAACATATGTCAAATTGAAGAAGGCATTGATGAGCGCCCCAGCATTAGGTCTACCTGATCATACACGTTCATTCTACTTATATGTACATGAGCAAAGAAGAATGGCTGTGGGAGTGTTGACACAGTACTTGGGGTCATGGCAACAACCTGTTGCATATATGTCCATACAACTAGATGCAGTGGCCAGTGGTCTTCCACCTTGTCTAAGAGCTGTAGCTGCCGCCGCCCTGCTGTTAGCTGAAGCTGATAAGCTCACTCTGGGTCAGGAACTCTACGTGCGAGTCCCGCATGCAGTACAGACGTTGCTAGATTATAAAGGCAATCATTGGTTCAGCAATAGTCGCATGACTACGTATCAAGCTATGTTATGTGAGAACCAGAGAGTGCATCTTGAGACTGTTAACACCTTGAATCCAGCTACCCTTTTGCCACAACCTACTGAAAGTCAACATGATTGTCTGGAGGTGATGGATGAAGTGTTCTCAAGCAGACCGGACCTTCGTGATTTTCCCATCCAGAACCCCGATGTCCAGTACTATACGGACGGAAGTAGTTATGTGAAAGAAGGGATTCGCTATGCAGGATATGCAGTGACAACCATAGACAAGGTGATAGAAGCTCGGCCACTGTCAAAAGGAACATCGGCACAGAAGGCAGAACTAATTGCACTCACACGAGCGTTACAATTGGCTGAAGGATTAAGGGTGAACATCTATATGGACTCAAAGTATGCATTTTTAACCACTCATGCCCATGGGGCCTTGTATAAAGAAAGAGGACTATTGAACTCAGAGGGTAAAGAAATCAAGTACGCAGCTGAAATATTACAACTCTTGGAAGCTGTGTGGGAACCGAAAGAAGTTGGTATCATACATTGTCGAGCGCATCTGAAAGGTGATGGTGATGTGGTCAAAGGAAATCGGATGGCAGATAATGCAGCCAAGCGTGCCGCTGAATCGGGACAACAGGAATATGTGGAGTGTCTAGCTGCTCTCATACCGACCCCTCTGTCTCAATGGACTCCAATCTATACAGCTCAAGAAGAAGAGTGGTTAAAGACTGAAGCTGGAAAATACTTGGAGAATAAGTGGTATCAGTTAGAAGATGGGAGGATAGTTATCCCAGCATCACTAGCCGTAGAAATTGTCCAGAATTATCACAATGGGACACATTCCGGGAGAGATAGTATGGAAGAATCTCTTAGGAAGCATTTCTACATACCAAGATTGTCCAATTTGACTCAAGACATTGTACGAAGATGTGTGTTGTGTGCCAAGAACAACGCAAGGCAAGGTCCAGTGAAACCAGTGGGAGTCCAGTATATGGGAGGACTCCCTATGTCCGATCTTCAAATAGACTATACGGTAATGCCTAAATCCGGTGGATATCGTTACCTACTAGTAGTTGTGTGTACCTACTCAGGATGGGTAGAAGCATGTCCTACTCGTACAGAGAAAGCAGGAGAAGTTGTGCGATTTCTGTTGCGGGAAATAATACCCCGATATGGACTACCGTGTTCTATAGGATCGGATAATGGTCCAGCCTTTGTTCACCAGTGCCTAAAACAACTGACTCATATGTTCGGTATTAAGTGGAAACTTCATAAGGCATATAGGCCTCAGAGTTCTGGGAAAGTGGAAAGAATGAACAGAACTATTAAGAACCAATTGGCAAATATGTGTCAAGAAACTCAACTTAAATGGAATGTTCTTTTGCCAATAGCTCTGTTGCGCATTCGTAGTACACCTACCAGAAGGATGGGTCTCTCACCTTTTGAAATTATGTATGGGCGTCCACCTCCCGTACTTGGTAACTTAAGGGGGGATTTAAGTCAGTTGGGAGAAGGAATTACCCGGCAGCAGGTTGTAGAGTTGGGTAAAACAATGGAGGAGGTACAGAAATGGGTACAAGATAGGTTACCTGTGAATATTTATCCACCTGTCCATTCTTATCATCCAGGAGATCAAGTTTGGATAAAGGAGTGGAACGGTGTACCGTTGGGGCCAAAGTGGAGGGGTCCTTATGTTGTTCTTTTGTCTACCCCAACAGCTATAAATGTGGCCAAAGTGACTCCGTGGATTCATCACTCCAGGGTTAAACCAGCAGCAGTAGATTCTTGGCAAGTTACACCAGATCCTGAGAATCCTTGCAAGATCCGGTTGAAGCGTGCAACTCAGTCTGAGTGACGAGGAACTATTGGGACTTCTAAAGCAATCATAGAGATCAGCAAGTAGGTGTTTTGACAGCCATAATAAAGCCTGACCACCTACCTACGTTACATAGTCAGAGTATCTCGAAGGGATCTCTGTGAAGAAAAGTGAGGATCGGGAAGGACTCCATTCCCTGCAGCCCTCACATCCTGGAAGCTGAGGTGCCATCGTACGGTCGAAGAATTAGGATAAAGATGTCAGGAGTGATGTGTTTGATAATGTATATATGTGTGTTTTTAATTATTCAGGAAGGTAGAGGTACCGACACACCAGGCTGTGAGGTTTGCATTAAGACTACAAAAACAGGTAATCATATTTCTCAGACCCTTATTTGGCATTCACAATATGAGTGTAAAGGACATGTATCTAAGTGTAGATACTTGGGTATAGATTATAGTGTATGTAACGGCTACCCAGGTATGGAGAGGGTATCTGCCGCTGGAGACGTCCTTTTCCCTGTAAGCTGCTGTGGAGAAGTAAAGCTGGTATAATCCCATCCACGATATCCAGAGAGAGTCAGGTTCAGCTGTAAACAGGAGCAGAGTAATCTTCCCAAATAATCCCCTTCCAAGAACGAGACGAGGCTATGTTTTGAAGGGTCAAGATGAACTGAGGACTGGAACACCCAGCCTGCTTTTTATTAGGAACAGATACATACAGGACACTCCCAGGGGGAGGATGAAAACAACCAATAATACGTATGGTAACACCCCCACGTCTCCTCCCCTCAGATAACTACATAACATAATTAAAATGTCCACATTTTTACACAAGTTCTGGATGTACCCTAAAAACAGGGGGTACAGCTATCCGGTAGCACAATATGTCCAAAAATCAGCCCATTCGGATGTATAGTTCGGGAGATACAGCGTTCCAAAGTTTTGACCGACCGCACAGACCAACTAGCCGAAATTAGTTCCATGAGTTTTGGCCTTGCGGTCGGTCTCCGTTCGCACGGTAAAAAGACCCGAAAACCTGGTCATCCATACGAATCTCGGTGGTCGCTGAAATCCCCATAGATGGTGAAGCATAACTACCGAATGGTGGGACGTTCGGTAGTTTCAGTACGGATTTACGGAGGTCTGGAGGACTCAGCGGTGTTCGCCTGGTTGTGTATCCGTTTTCAGTTCCATGCGGTTACAGGCAAACACCGCTGTTCGTGCACAAGATGGCCGCGAACACGTGTAAAAGTCCCGAAATGGCGGCCACCTATACTTTACACACGGAATTCGTACGGAATCATGCGAACAGGAGACAATGAAATGAATAGAGGTTTAAACTGTAATTCCCTTGCTTGCTTCACAGTTACCAGGGACTTGTAAGGATCCGTTACACTGCTCCCCTTTTGTGGAACACTCCGGCAGACCCGGATTGATCCTGTTCGGGTCAACTTGGGGCTGTCCGGTCTGCTGCTACGGTAAAAGTTCAGTTTGCCTGGATAATCCATCAGCGTTTCCATTGAAGCGGCCCGGGCGATACTGAATGCAGAAATTATATGGCTGTAGTGCTAAGCTCCATCTTAGTAAGCGTCCATTGTCTCCAGCTACTCGGTTCAGCCATACCAGGGGGTTATGATCGGTGATCAGGGTAAACTCCTGTCCATATAAGTAGGGTGTAAGTTTCTTTAGGGCCCAAACTAGGGCTAAACATTCTTTTTCCACTGCCGCATAACTCACTTCTCTGGGCAATAGTTTTCTGCTGAGATACGCGACAGGGTGTTCTCCCCCATCTTCTCCGATCTGGCTCAGAACTGCCCCCAGTCCATACATGGATGCATCTGTATGGACGACAAATCTTTTGTTAGGAACGGGGGCAGATAGAACAGGTGCATTGATCAGAGCATTTTTCAAGGCTTGAAAGGCTGTCTCACAGGCCGGAGACCACAGGACTACCCTAGGCAAGTTCTTTTTCGTTAAGTCGGTCAGGGGTTTAGCGATAGTACTATAGTCCGGGACAAATTTTCTATAGTATCCTGCTGTCCCTAAGAATGCCAATACCTGCGTCTTGGTGTGGGGTGTGGGCCAGTTAGCTACCGCCTCAATCTTAGCGGGTTCCGGGCGTTGTTTCCCACATCCTACCCTGTGTCCCAGGTATTGGACTTCGGCCATGCTGAAGTTACATTTTTCTGGTTTCAGAGTCAGGCCTGCGGCCCGAATCTGATCCAGTACAGCCTCTACATGTCGCAAGTGTTCCCCCCATTTTTCACTATAGATCGCTATGTCATCCAGGTATGCGCAGGCAAAGTCCTGGAAGCCATCAAGAAGTCTATCCACCAAGCGCTGAAAGGTAGCTGGGGCGTTCTTCATCCCAAATGGCATGACCTTAAATTGGTACAGGCCAAATGGGGTGACGAACGCCGACTTGGGGATAGTCTCCTTGGCCAGGGGGATCTGCCAGTATCCCTTGCATAGATCAATGGTGGTCAGATACCTCCCCCTGGCAATGCGGTCTAATAGTTCGTCCACTCGGGGCATAGGGTACGCATCTGTCACGGTACGGTCATTGAGTCGCCTATAGTCTACACAAAATCTAGTAGCTCCGTCCTTTTTGGTTACTAGGACTACGGGTGAAGCCCAGGGGCTGTCAGACGGCTCTATGACTCCTAACCTTAGCATCTCTTGTACTTCCTTTTTCATTTCTCCCCTGACTGCCTCAGGGATTCGATATGGGGTCTGCCTAAGGGGTACTTGTCCTGGGGTCTCGACATAGTGGGTCGCTAGCGTGGTGTACCCTGGTTCCTGAGCGAACGTTAATTTCTTTTCCATTATCAACTGTCTAAGTTGGCCCTTTTCGGCTGCGGTTAGCCGCTCCCCTAGTTGGATGGTGTCCAGTAAGCTAGGGGATTTTCTGTGTGCTAACAGGTCTGGGATAGGTAGGCTGTCGGGGTCCTCGGTAGCAGAAATGCATATAGCGGCAATATCCTCTGGCCGCTCTTGGTATTCTTTTAGTAAATTTACATGAAAGGTTTTTTGGATTCTCTCATCTTTTTTGCTGGCAATCACATAAGTAGTGTCGCAGACCTGCGCTACTACTTTGTAAGGGCCCTGCCAGGATGTCTGGAGTTTATTTCCCTTTACCGGTCTAAGTACCAGCACTTTCTGACCCACCTGGAAGGTTCTCTGTCGGGCGCCCCTATCATACCAACGCTTCTGTCGACCCTGGGCCGCATGGAGATGGTCCCGTGCCATCCGGGCCAACTGCTCCATGCGGTCCCGCATCTCCAGAACATACGGTACAATAGGGATCCCTTCAGATTCCATCTCCCCTTCCCAATGCTCCCGGATGAGGTCGAGGGGACCTCGTACCCTTCTTCCGTAGAGCAGTTCGAACGGGGAGAATCCAGTGGATTCCTGCGGCACCTCTCGATATGCAAACAAGAGGTGTGGCAAGAATCGCTCCCAGTCTCTGTATTCCGCGGTAAAGGTCCTCAGCAATTGTTTCAAGGTACCATTAAAGCGCTCGCACGACCGTTCGTCTGGGGGTGGTAGGGTGAGCTGAGGAGGTTTTGAATACCGCAGACCTTCCATAACTGTTGGGTCAGATCTGCGGTAAATTGAGTCCCCCTGTCAGATAGTATTTCTCGGGGAAAACCTACTCTAGTGAATATCCCCACTAAGGCACTGGCGACAGTGTCGGCCTGAATATTTGTCAGGGCGACGGCTTCCGGGTAGCGGGTAGCGTAGTCCACCACAGTAAGTATATATTTCTTACCGGATGGGCTAGGGTTAGGTAGGGGCCCCACCAGGTCGACTGCCACCCGGCTAAACGGTTCCTCGATTATGGGCATAGGTGACAGTCGAGCTTTAGGGTGATCCCCCCTTTTCCCTACCCTCTGGCATATGTCGCAGGTACTGCAGTAGCGCCGCACATCCTTGGAAATCCCCGGCCAGAAGAAGGTCTGGGCGATCCGATAGGTTGTGCGGTTACCCCCCAAATGTCCTGCTAGGGGAATATCATGGCCAATTCGGAGAAGCTCCAACCGGTACTTTCTGGGTACCACTAGTTGGCGTTTCTGTGAAGGGGCACAGCCCTTCTTCCTACTCACAGTCAGTCGGTATAACCTGTCATGTTCCCATACAAAACGTTCATGCTCATCCCCCCCACTAGCGGCTATCTCCCGGTACGTCTGTAGGGTGGGGTCCTCTCTAGTCTCCCTCCCAAACTCTTCTGGGGTGTCCCAAGTTAATGGCTTCTCCCTTATGTGTGACCTACGTGTCTGTGTGTTGCTTACCTGGGTCTCCTGGCCTGTGGTGGCGTCATCGGTAAGCCTGCTCTGAGCTCGGGTGGTTACGGGGCAGGCTGCATCTGTGGTGGGCAAGTAGGCTGAAGTCAGAGGGCCAATATCGTTGCCCAAGACGACCTCAGCAGGTAGATTATCCATGATGCCCACCGTGGTCTTTCCTGACCCAACCCCCCAGTCCAAGTGTGTTTGGCCAAATGCTCTGGTTTTACCAAGTGTCGCTGCACCAAAGTAATGGTAGCCCCTGTATCTCTCAATCCTTGGGCTATTTGTCCATTCACGCGTACCTCTTGCCTATGGTGCTGGCGATTATCTGGGGAGGCGGCTTGTATCGGATCTGCCTCATACAAAATGCCCAGGCATTCCTCGGGGCCCATTTCGGCCTCTATACAGTGGGCAGCAGAGGTACGTGTGTTGTTGTTCTCTGTGGAGTTGCGCCTCCAATTATTATTAGCGGCTGGTCCTAGCGGGCAATACCTTGCGATATGTCCAGGGTTGTTGCACCGGTGACAGGTGATCCTATGCGAGTCTCGGGGGTAGTTGTTGTGTCCTTGAGGCCGAGCTGGCCCTGGTGGTATGGGAGCCCGGAACTCTGGTCGAGACGTGGCAGCCGGGGGCCGTTGCTCCACTTTGGTAGCTGGCCTTGGGGTATTTTGGCTTACTCTCCTGCTTTCGGCGTACTCGTCTGCCAGCTGAGCTGCCTCCTTTAAATTGCTAGGGCGTCTGTCCCTTACCCAATCCTGCAAGTCAGCAGATACACCTTGGAAGAAGTGTTCCAATAAAAACAGTTGCAATATTTCCTCTCCCGTGCTAGCGTTGCAGCCTTGCATCCAGTGTGATGCCACTCGCTGTAACCTATTAGCCCATTCCATGTGGGAGTCCACCGCTTTCTTTTTGGACTCCCGGAAGCGGCGACGGTATGTCTCTGGGGTTACAGCGTACCGGCGGAGTAGTGCCTCTTTTACCTTTTGGTATTGTGCAATCTCCTCTGTAGTCAGTGCTCGAAAAGCCTCATTTGCTTTTCCTGATAGCTTCCCGGCCAGAATAGTGACCCATTGCTCTGGTGGTACTTGGTGTAGGAAGCACTGCCTTTCAAAGTCTGCCAAATAACCTTCAATTTCTTCTTCATTTTCCACAAAGGTTTTAAAAGCAGAAAATGGAATTTTCTTTACTGCAGCATTGGGTGTAGGAGTAGGAACTGTATGTGTAACAGGCTGGTTAGCCCTTACCAGTGCCGTGTCTTGCTCCTTCTTAGTTTGTATTTCTTCCCTTGTTTCTCGGATCAGTTGGTTTATTAGCTCCACGGACGTGGCTGGGTATAAAGATAATCTCCGCCGTACAATTGCAGTGATCTCATCGTCCTCGCTGACGGGTGCCATGGGTTCAGTGACTTCCATGGACCTATCCATCTCATCTAGCTCCAGTAGGTCTGCTATCAGCTCTCTCCGTGGTCTGTTACTGGCGCTCCTACCACGACTCTCCAATAGATCTTTCAATGTGGGCCTTTTTAGCTTGGCATACTGTGTCTCCATTCAGGGCTTGCTCCTTGGATGAAAGGACCATCCCACCGCTGCCAACCAATGTAACGGCTACCCAGGTATGGAGAGGGTATCTGCCGCTGGAGACGTCCTTTTCCCTGCAAGCTGCTGTGGAGAAGTAAAGCTGGTATAATCCCATCCACGATATCCAGAGAGAGTCAGGTTCAGCTGTAAACAGGAGCAGAGTAATCTTCCCAAATAATCCCCTTCCAAGAACGAGACGAGGCTACGTTTTGAAGGGTCAAGATGAACTGAGGACTGGAACACCCAGCCTGCTTTTTATTAGGAACAGATACATACAGGACACTCCCAGGGGGAGGATGAAAACAACCAATAATACGTATGGTAACACCCCCACGTCTCCTCCCCTCAGATAACTACATAACATAATTAAAATGTCCACATTTTTACACAAGTTCTGGATGTACCCCAAAAACAGGGGGTACAGCTTTAAATCCGGTAGCGCTGGATAGCTCTCCTTCAGGGGAACAATATGTCCAAAAATCAGCCCATTCGGATGTATAGTTCGGGAGATACAGCGTTCCAAAGTTTTGACCGACCGCACAGACCAACTAGCCGAAATTAGTTCCATGAGTTTTGGCCTTGCGGTCGGTCTCCGTTCACACGGTAAAAAGACCCGAAAACCTGGTCATCCATACGAAATGGTGGGACGTTCGGTAGTTTCAGTACGGATTTACGGAGGTCTGGAGGACTCAGCGGTGTTCGCCTGGTTGTGTATCCGTTTTCAGTTCCATGCGGTTACAGGCAAACACCGCTGTTCGTGCACAAGATGGCCGCGAACACGTGTAAAAGTCCCGAAATGGCGGCCACCTATACTTTACACACGGAATTCGTACGGAATCATGCGAACAGGAGACAATGAAATGAATAGAGGTTTAAACTGTAATTCCCTTGCTTGCTTCACAGTTACCAGGGACTTGTAAGGATCCGTTACAGTGTATGCCATCTAAGAGCAGGAAAACCTAAGTGTTTCAGTCCAGAGTATCAACCCCGTACAATTTGGTTAACTATTCGGAATGGAGACTCACAGGGGACTCTGATAAATAAGACCATATTAGAAACCGTACATTCTTCAGGTGTTCTGCTATTTGATGCATGCAAGGCGATATCAGGTGGTAGAAAACCGTGGAATGTATGTGGGGATCTTAAATGGGAAAGAACTTATGGGTCTAACGATAAGTATATTTGCCCCAGTAGTAAGAACAAATACATAGATCCAAAATGCCCAAATAAAGATTATAATTACTGTCCGTATTGGTCCTGTGTAGGGTGGGCAACTTGGGGACAGACAGTAGATAAGGATATGATTGTTACTAAGTTGCCTACCAAACCATATTGTAAGTCTATGGAGTGTAAACAGGTGTGAGGAAGGCTGAACTTGATGGACGCAAGTCTCTTTTCAGCTATCTAACTATGTAACCCAGTCCATATACTTATCAATGACCCAGAACTATTTATAGATTGGTTTGGAAACTTATTTGGGTTCCAGATATATGGAACAGGGTTGGATCCTGGGACAATATTATATATAGGGATAGAGACCGATATTGTGGCCACCCAAACTCATCAGGTCTTCCATTCCTTCTATGAGGAGATGAGTGTGGAAAATAAGATCCCCATAATGCTAAGAACTTATTTATTGATTTAGCCGAGAGTATTGCTGGTAGTCTTAATGTAACCAACTGCTATGTGTGTGGAGGTACTAATATGGGAGACCAATGGCCTTGGGAAGCAAAGGAGGTAATGTATTCCGGTTCTGAGACAATTGAACAGTTAATAGATTCTCAAACTGATTATCAAATGAGTGTTAGAGGTAAATCTGAGTGACGATTAAAGACCTCCATTATAGGTTATGTTTGCATAGCAAGAAAAGGAATAATGTTTAATACATCTGTAGGAGAATTGACTTGTCTAGGGCAAAAAGCTTATGATGATGATACAAAAGATACAACTTGGTGGTCAGCAGCAAATGTCTCAGAACCACCTAATCCGTTTGCAAGTTATACCAATTTAAAGGATGTGTAGTTTGACTTATCTGTTACATCTAGTTGGAAAGCTCCAGCAAATTTGTACTGGATCTGTGGTAAGAAAGCCTATTCGGAGTTACCACAGGACTGGGAAGGAGCATGTGTATTAGGTATGCTCAAACCATACTTCTTCTTGTTGCCAATTGAAACAGGAGAGACTTTGGGAGTTAAAGTATATGATGTGAATCATAGAAAGAAAAGGGGACCCCTAGAGATAGGTACCTGGGAAGATAATGAGTGGCCTCCCCAGCGTATTATAGATTATTATGGGCCAGCTACGTGGGCGGAGGATGGTACTTTTGGATATAGAACCCCAATATATATGCTCAACCGTATCATAAGGTTACAGGCAGTGGTTGAGATAATTACCAATGAAACATCGCAAGCGCTCAATCTCCTAGCAAAGCATAACACTAGGATGAGGACAGCCGTTTACCAAAATAGACTAGCTTTGGATTACTTATTAGCAGTAGAGGGAGGTGTATGTGGGAAGTTTAATTTAAGCAATTGTTGTCTTCAAATAGATGATGAAGGGCAAGCAATAGCTGAGCTTACTAGCCACATGGTTAAACTAGCACATGTGCCTACTCAAGTATGGAAAGGGTATAATCCGAGTAGTTGGTTTGGTAATTGGTATGAGCATCTTGGAGGACTCAAGGCATTGGTAGGTGGAGTCATGCTAATCTTGGTGCTATGCCTTCTCCTGCCATGCCTGATTCCTTTGGTAGTTAGGTCTGTGCAGAGCATTATAAAGAATATAGCAGAGAGAAAGGCCGCTGCACAGATAATGGCTGTTTATAGGTATGAGGCTCTTAATCAAGGAGAACAAGTACAGGAAGAGGAATGCTGAGAGATTCGCGTCTTAGAGAGTCGCAAAGTCTAGTCTGGTTTATGGCAACTTGAGGTGTAAGCAAACTCAGATTAAGTGATGCATCTGGAATTGTGAAATGTCAGAAGCATCAAAGGGGGGAATGTGGTGGAATCTCGGTAAAAATAAATTTAGTAGGCCAAGATTGCCACGTGGTATGTGCGCTAGCATATACTGATGTTTCGGTCGGTTGGTTGCATGTGGCAACGATACAATCAGTAGTGTACGGAGCATGTGCAGCAATACAGGATATAGAGTATTTCCCCTCCTCCATTGTGCTGGGCAAGCCATGTGGTCAAACAGGAAGTTAGTCTTTGTTCGGTTGATTGGATACGAATATGTGTGGGTGGAGCTAATTATGGGAGGAGCTACATGCCTATATAAGGGACCTACACTGTATGTTCGGGGCTCAGACTTTGTTGGTTTTTGGTGACATTAGTTCCTCTGAGTCCCGGTCGGTGAATCGAATAAAGAATCTCTTCCTTCCTGAAGAAACCTGTGTCCATCTCTCTGTGCTTGGCTTCCGTCAGTTTCTCAGGTATCAAAATAACAAGAAATATTTTCTTAAAAAACAATAAACAACAACAATAATGACAACAATGAAGATTCAGACGGTAAACAATCCAAATTTCAAATGGAGGATTTTATAGAGTGTAAAGACGACCCCATGTATTGATCCAAGGTGAATCCAACTGAAAAGAAACAAAAAGACATGAAAGGGACTTGGAAATGAACTGTTTGTCATATATACATTAATATTAACTCAATTTTTTTTTAAACGGTTATCTAACAAGTAAAATAATCACGAATCCCAATATGTGTGACAATAATTAAAATCTCATAATTAATAACCAAATAAACACACCTACATGTATATATTAATAGTAAATCCTCTTCTTTGAAGTTCCAAAATGTTTAAATATTGTTGTAGCAAACCAGTATCCAGTTATGTTGAGGTGTGTAACGGATCGACGGGCACCCCAACTGGGTACCTCCATTGAAGGATGCTCCTGAGGACTCCAAGCACTCCAGCAGACACCATAACCACCATAGACTCATTCAGGTAGCAGAACAGGAACAAGCTCTTACAAGAGCTTAGTAGTGATTTAGCAAGGGAGTATGACAAGCATAGCCGTCCCCTGTAGCAGATTCCCCCAATAAGAGACGGCACTCTAAATTGAGGGTAAAGTAGAAATGAGGTGGTTTTTTTTTTATTCTTTATTTGTACGTTTTTACATGAAGTCAGGTGAAAGGGGTAAGAGGGCACAGAAGAAGAAAATTGGGAGGTGGGTAGGAGTGGGTCAGTACAATGCATTTTAATAAGGTTTAGTACCAATAAGGTTTAGTACCAACCCAGATAGCAATGCCATGGAGCCTGTTCGTGTAATTAAAGACTTTGGCTCCATGGCAATTAAACTGTATTTGTGTGGTCTGAGTGCCATTCACCTAATAACGTGCACTCAGACCTGAGCTATCTGGGGATATGTTAAATGTGTGTATTTTCTGTGCCATTCATCCGGCTGTATATTTTAAAGTAAAATATTGTATTTGTATCACCATGTGCATAATGGAGTCTTGCCTTTGTCCTGGGAGATAATTGAATTACTTCTCTAATTATCTCCAGGACAGAGAGGAGGAAGCCAGGATGCATTGTGGGAAAGTATTGTGGCTGTGTGTACTAAAGTGATGCATGTCTGTCTGCTGTTCCAGTCTCCCATTTGGTCCCTTAGGCGTGTGTCCACCAGGTGGGAGACCTGCATAAATACTGGGCAGGTAGCCCTCAGTAAATGAGTTCCTGCTTAACCCTCAAAGCGATGTGTCGTCTTGTTCTTTGGGGGAATTGGATTGTATGCTGACTGCCAGGAGTGTAAGCGAATTGTATGCTTTTCCTGTTCGGCTGATTCCAGGGTTCGTGTGTTTCTAGTTCGGGAGTTGGTGAATTCGTACAGTTTGGAGTTCGGGAGATTGGTGATTGCAGTAGCTGCTGGTCTATGGGAAAGGGGATTATCGCCTAAATGGATTTTAACCCCTTGTCTGCTGAAACGGTCCGCAACACAGGGTACACTTTCGCATTTGATGTAGCTTTTACTTATGTCGGTATTGTGACCTTGTGAAGCATTTACATGTGTTTTTTTACTGTACACTTGTTCCTTATTGGTGTGCTTCGTCGATCCTCGAGTCCTTGTAAGTCCTTTCTGTCTGTATCCTGCTTTATGGCTGTCCGGGGCAGGGCATGGGGTTGGGTATAGGTTGTGGGTCTCGGGAGTTAGGGCATGGGGGATGGTATTGCGACTCACGGGCCACCCAGTGCGCAGTCCCCTCGTTGGAGTCGTGGGTTGGTGCCTGTGGTTTGAGAGTAATTGGGTTAGGTATGTTCATGTTTGAAGGTGTGTGTGTAATTGTCTCGGTCAGACCGTAGCGGGGGGTGCGGCTTGTTCCTGGTGATGTTACCATGGGATGGTCATGTCTCCCTCCAACCATGGGTCCCATATTTTATGGAACTGTTTGGGTGAGTCGTGTAGTTGTGCTGTGAGCTTGTCCATTTGCATGCTATCTATTATTTTCGTGTGATTATTTCTTGAGTTGGCATGCGGTTTGTGGACCATAGTTCTGCTATAGCTCTTCGTGTTGCTAGGGCAATTTGGGCAGTGAGTTTATTCTCTGCTCTAGTGTATTGTTCTGTTGGTTTAGAGAGCAGTAGCACCCAGGGGTCCATGGGACAGGGTTTGTCTATTAGTTTGGTGATCAGTTGTGTGATGTCCTGTCAGAGTGGTTGGAGTTTCGGACACGTCCACCAGCAGTGGAGGAAAGTCCCCGTCTCTCCACATTTCATCCAGCAGGTGTTGGATGGTATTTGATTCATAATGACCAGGCGTTGGGGGGTGAGATACCAGCGGAATAGCATTTTGTAGGCCTGCTCTGTGTGTGACGCAGATTGATATGGAGGCTGTTGGCTCGGTCGGCTCTTCTGGGGGACCGAGGTCTATTTCCCATGCTGCTATATGTGGGAGAGATAGTTGTGTATGGTGGTTGGCTATGGTTGCATATAAGTCAGATATTTGTCCTTGTCTGCTGGGATGTTTTGCGCAGTCTCTCTCAAAGTGGTTAGGCTGGGCTATGCCGGCTTGTTTTATGATTGGGGTCGTTGCGAAACTATGCAGTTGTATGTATCGGAAGTGATCAAAAGTTGTAAGAGAGGATGAATCTTTGATCTATGTGAATTGTATGATGTCGTTGTTTGGATATGGATGCCCCAGTCGGGATATGTCTCTGTATTCGAATTGGGAAAAGTGTTTGGGAGTGAGTCGCGGTGGGAATAGCTTGTTCCTCTAGATGGGGGTCATGGGGGAAAGGAAGGATGACAATTAAAATGTGTCCCTCATTTGGGCTACTGGGCTTATCCAAGGGCCAGTAGTTTGTGGGGCGAAGCGTCTGGCCGCTCCGTGGGTGTCCCTTGAGAATTTGGTTTGTTGTATGTCTGGGTGTTACAAATCGCTATTTGTAACTGGCCCTTTAAATGAGAAATTGCCCTGCTTCCCTGGATTGTGGAGAAGCATGTTTGCCAGCCTCCTGCCTCATGACTATGGCCCCTGGAAGATTGTGCCCCTGAAAACTTATTAACATTTATTGGGTGTGTATGGCCCTTTAAGAACCGTCTGGGGACATATTGTGACTTTGCTGAACAATGCCCCTTTAAGACTATGTCCCCAGACCGGTAAAATAACTTGCCCCTGGCTTTCCCCCACTTGGTTCAGTAAATAGGGCTTACTGAACCAAGTACCACACAGGCGGACCACCCAGAAGCTAAAGTGTGCAGGCAATTTACCTCCCAGGCTGTGAGGTTACTGCCGGTCAATTGCACGTGGCGGCGGCCATCTTGGTTTCCTCGAATGCGGTCAGCGGTGTATGCTAAAGATTCTGTGGAACTGAAATCGGCTACACATTTTGCCGAACACCGCTGACCCTTACCTTCTCCCATACTGAACTTGCAGCTCCAGAGACTAAGTCCCGTTCGAAATGGGACTTAGTCATTTTTTCGCATGAAATTGACCGACCGCACAGCCCAAATCTATGGAACTGTTTTGGGCAGGAAATAACTTTTGATCCACTGGAGGGATTTGGCTGATTTTTGGAAGGGTTTATGTTTGATGTATGCTGAGTCTGAATATGCAACTTATTGAAATTGGATGTATGGTTTTAAAGTTACAGTGTGTGTGTAAAAACTGTATTTTTATTGTATGTAATAATTGGTTTAACTGTTTATCTGAGGGGAGGGAATGTGTGGGCTGCACCAGATGTGTGATTGGGGATTTTATGCCTCCCCCTGGGAGTGTCCTATTTGCATGTAACCTCAATAAAAGCCAGGCTGGGTGTTCCAGACCTCAGACCTCTTCTGACCCTCAATACGTAGCCTTGTCTCGTTATTGGAGGGAACTGCTATATCACACTGGGGATTGCTATGCGCTGCATATTCCCCTGAGCTCTTAATCACTTAGCTCTTGTAAGAGCTTGTTCCGGATACGCTCTCCTGGAGGAGAGGTCTTCCCCACACGGTCCTGGAGGACAGAAGCCGATCCAGGGTGGACGGAAGACGGCGCGGCTCCAGTTAAGCTACGGCGGTTGTGGAGCCTGCGGTGGTTGTGGTGTCGTCTGCAGTGCTTGGAGTCCTCTGAGAGCGCTAGGAGCATCCATCAACGGAGGGTACTCGGTCGGGGTACACGGAGCTCCGTTACACTGGGGTTGGTGACTGTCTGGTCAGAGCCGTCCGCAGGCAGTTTTCGGTAGTAGTTAGTGGTTCCATATAATCTATGGTCAGTCATCATCCTTGGTGTTGTACTTCATTGGAGTAGTCCCTCAGTGTGTCATGGTGTATTATTGTAAGGTTGTACCTGGTGGTCCTGTGGAGCATCGGTCTGGCTGTCCAGTAAGTCCAGGTTCGGTCCAATGGTAAGGTGTCCCTGTCACCGCCTAGTCAGAACTGAGATTTTTAATGACACACACTCTATGCAATCTTTTATGCAATTCTCCTGTGCAAGGGAGATGCCACAGACAATTATGAATTACCCAATCACACACTGGTTACATCCGACACATCTCCTCCCCTTAGCCTGAGAGGTAACACAATTAGCCGTACAGTTTAAAACATACTTTTTACCCAACTTTCATAACTCTAAAACTATACATCAAATATGAATAAGTCACATATTATTAATCTGCATATTTCAAATACAAACATACCCAAAAAATCCTTTGAATATGTTCAGCCGTTCGGGAGATAGATATAAGTCACCTTTGACCGACCGCAAGCACATTTTTATGCCCAAAACTGTTTCAGAGAATCAGGCTGTACGGCAGGTCTATTTCCCATGTTAAAGTCAGTTCAAACAGACGAACGACAACCATTTGAATTGTCGAATGAACTGTCGAATGAACTGTCGAATGAACTGTCGAATGAACTGTCGAATGCATTAGTTCCAGGGAAGGTAAAACTTCAACGGTGTTCATGCCGTTCTGTAGCCGATTTTAGTTCCATGAATTTGACGGCACACACAACTGACTGCATTCAAATGAATCAAAATGGCTGCCGCCACGTGTTCGCTTTTCTAATGGCGGCCACTTCGACTACTTCGGCACTTCGGCTGCATCCGAAGTGCCATGCCAAAACTGCAGGTCCTTTCTCAAAGTACTTAAAGGGCCAGAAACAGCACAATAAAAATCCATTAGGCCCAAATACAGTTCGTAAAGGGCCATTCACAGTCCAATACAAGTCCATGAGCCCAAAATCAGTTCCTTAAAGGGCAATACATCCCAAGGACCATAGTCACATGGCAGGAGGCTGGCAATCAGTCTTCTCCAATGCCCAGTGCGAGGTTGGTTTCGCCACAAGGTGTATTCCTGTAGTGTCCTTTGCCAGAATAGTGTGTTAGTGTATGGGTTACAGGACAAGTCAGTAGGTTCTGATATGCAATCAACACTTATAAAACATTGTGTGGATAGTGATCACATACTGCTATAACATAACTGGCATGGATAGGGATTAATATGGAAGAAAAACAGCAAGAAAAATTGATCAGATTGTGTGAATCACAATCTGATCAACCAAAAATGACAGACGAGAATCTTGCAACATCCAAGATGGCTACCATTTGCGACAAAATGTCAGATGGGGAGACTGTGAAATCGCTGGCTCGTCTGCCCCAAAAAATAGTGTGTCCCGCACTCCCACCACCCTCAGCACCCATCTAGACCCTTAAATCACTGGGCAGAAAACAATTAATATGGCTCGATCGCGGCAATGGCAGCCACAATGCATTAAAAAAGGGAGCAGGTCTAAGGGCTAGCTGTGGCAGTCCAGACCTGAAGAGCACAGGAAAAATAGTAAAACCAGAGGTAGGGTGGGAGAAGAAAGATAAAGAATATGCAGGGGTAGAAGGGAAGGGATACAACACATACAACACATACAATAAAAGCTATAAACAGTATCAGTTATAGATAGTATATCAAGCAATGGTAGAGTAATAAGATATGAAGGAACAAAATACTTTGACCTGTGCCAGTGATGTGGAATTATTAAAAATTACTATTGTACTTGTATTGAATTACTGTACTAACTCCATTTTAACTTTATACTGTGACTTCCTCCTCCATTTTGTCCCCCTAACCTGACTCTTTCAATCCTCCATTTTGTCCTCATGACTTAACTTGTTCATTTTAAAACTACATTACGTGACTGAACTTCCCAACCCAATTAGTACAGTAGACAAAGACTGTGTTTTCCTACAAGGACAAATACCAGGAGGTGCTGGTTACTCCTTAAGACTTGCTGGCTACTCCTTAGAATTTGTAAGATAGTATAGTTTGAAGGCCACAGAACACAGTAGTAATGAAATGTTCTATTCATAAGAGACCTTGCACCTGGACATGAAGCCTGATATCATTGACCGTGTAAAATGACGCTTAGGACCCCCTTATCCCCACCCGTGTCCAGAATAATCCCACCTCTGATGGGTGGGCACGGGACTAACCTTTTTTTATTTTTGAACCAATAGGTAAGACACTAACACCGACACTTAACAATTAATCCAATTGATGGTGTTTATTTGCTGATATTCTAATAATCAATGATGACGCAAAATGCCTCTTAAAAGGGCCTGCGCGCCCGCTTTTTCTTCACTTGCCAATAAACTTTCTCGAAGTTATTTTAACCTGAACCTTGTGTGTCAGACTTAATTACTTCAGCGTATATACGCAATTTAATTTTATTGATTTGGACAGGAACAGATAGACATTTGAACATTTTGGTTTACTTTCAAAAAGTACCATAACAACTTGGCGCCCAACGTGGGGCATCGGGCTATGTCCGGCCGGTGAGCCGTCCTAAGGAAGACAAGAGTGGACGGAGGAATCCGGGGGGAAGGAAAGGAGATTGATCACCTCCAGGTACACGGTAGAGACTTCTGCAGAGCCACCGGTATGTTCCGGCCCCTTTGATTGACCCGTCCACGTGTCTGTGACTGCTTCCCGGGAGGACATCAAAGACAGGTAATATCTTGCCCGGTGCCTCGTTACCCACTTGTTTACCTGCATTTTAGTCTATCTGTTGCCTGGGTGTGTTTGAATTGTTTGCCTGTTTCCCCATTTTGAGGTAAAGGGGGGGGTGGACCTGCAGGGGATTTGCCTGGGGTTCTCTGTTTTGCTTGTTTTCCCCTTTTTGGGATAAAGGGGGGTGGACCTGAGGGGATTTGCCTGGGTCTTCAGTTTGTCTGTCTGTTTGTATTTTTACCCCTTTTGGGATAAAGGGGGGTTGACCTGTGGATGTGTTCCTGGGGGTCTTCTTTGCCTGTTTACTTCTTTTAGGAGCCTCGTGGCTGTGGCTGTATGGAAAAAGAAGTTTGTGGAACTGTGGGATCTGTGTAGAATCATAGTTTCCTGTGATCCAATTTTGTGTCACTTTGATAGCCTAGCTAGCTTCACTGTGCGCTTTCGGACCATCCAGCTCTAGTTGAGTTGGGGACGTCCTGACCCGGACCATCCAGCTCTAGTTGAGTTGGGGACGTCCTGACCCGGACCATCCAGCTCTAGTTGAGTTGGGGACGTCCTGACCCGGACCATCCAGCTCTAGTTGAGTTGGGGACGTCCTGACCCGGACCATCCAGCTCTAGTTGAGTTGGGGACGTCCTGACCCGGACCATCCAGCTCTAGTTGAGTTGGGGACGTCCTGACCCGGACCCTTCGGCTCTAGTTGAGTTGAAGGGCAACTGATTATTTAATTGTGATAGTGAGACTTGAGGAAGTCATTCTCCGAGCGGGGACACTACGAGGTTGAGGGAGGTGACTTTGGAGTAAGCACATGTAAAAGGAAAGGGATTATTGTTGATTTCATTTGTACTGTGATGCATGCACTGTATTTCAATTGTATTGTTGTCTTGTTTGTCTAATTAGGAGTCTCATGAACTCCTGTGTCTGTCTCTAAGGATTTTCCTTGCCTTTCATCTTTTCTACACTTCCTATATTATTATACTATCCACTCCCATTCCTCTTAAAAGAGAAGTGATTGGTCACACACTTCTCACCTCGCTCCAATCCGTGTCTACCACCCCGGGTAGGCGGATTCAGTGACTAGTCTACGTTTTGGGAAGACGCACCTGAGAAAGTCCCACGGTTCTCGGGTGGCAGTCGAGCATTGTAGACGTTCTTGTTCAGTTTTCTCTCTCTCTCTCTATATCTAGGACGCTGGTATAGGGGTAGGGGGATTATGGGGCAGGATTTAAGCAAGCCCAGTAAGGGCTGGTTAGCATGTGATTTGGTAGAAAACAGAGAGGGTGAGGAGATGGTTAAAGGTGTTGTAAAGATTGCAAAAGTATGTAAAATTACTGTACCAACAGGTGGAAGATTGCAACCAGAAAGTTGGCGTAAGTTACTGGCAGAAATGAAAGGCAAGCTTACAGATAATGGTTTATTAAAGACTGCTGAAGCATGGTACAGAGTAGCGAAGGCTATTCAGCTAGAAGGTTGGGTTGAGGAAGAAATAAATCACAAAGGTGTGAAATTGTTTGTGTATCATCAGAATTGTGTTGCTGGGGTCTACCCTCAGCCAGCGCCCCAAAGTGGCGCCCAGGGGACGTCTATCCCCAAGGTTCAGTCAGCAGTAGGTGATAGCCAGCTGACTATGTTCCCCACTCCCAATCCTCCTAACACCCATCCCGCCACCTCCCCTGTTTGCCCGGTCCTGAATTCTGATGGATCTTTCTTTTCCCCCTCCCCGTCCCTAACATTCCCATCATCCTCATCCATCCCTACGCTACCTGCTGTACCTCTCCCTAACATTTCATCTGCCATTCCTTCCCTACGCTCCCTCTCCGTTCATGATCCCCTCCCCTCCTCATCCGCCCAACTAACCACCTCTTCCACCCTCGCCCCGACTCCTCCCATCTCCACCCCAGTCCAATACCCCACCTCCTTCCCCTCCCCAGCCTGGCCCTACCCCTTCCCGTATCCCATGACTCTGCCCTATCCCGGATATCCACTACCCCTTCCCCAAGCCACTCCCCAGGTCCCGGTCATGCCCAGTCCAATACAGTCTGCTCCGGATGTGCCCACATCCAACATGGCCGCCACTTCTTCCCTTAACCCTAATACAATACCCTTTCCGGCCACTAATATGGCGGCCCCCAGTACAGCCCTGATGCCGGTAATTCCCGGTGACTACCTATCCCCCGGTTATGACTCGCTAGCCACCCCCGCATCTGGGACCCCCGCTCATCCTCCGGTCCTGTCACCTTACCCGGGCCCTGCACGAAAGAAAGCTCAGATCATAGAATTAGATGAGAGAGATGAGGATAGTTCATCCCAGGACTCGTCGGAGGCTGCAGGAGCCGCTGCAGGAGCCTCAACTCATCGTTCCATCGATGATCCCTTTGGACACAAGGGCCGGGGTGAACGGACCCCTCCTAAATATGTTGCCTTTAACCCCACTCAAGCTAGCGCATTAATGAAATCGCTCCCCGACCCAGAAAAACAGCCTATGCCTTTTTACCGAGGGATAGTTCAAATTCAAAAGACCTATTCCGCCGCATGGCGTGATTTGCTGAGCATTTGTGCTATTAAAGCAGGGGATGCATACTGGCCGAGTATGGCCCGTCACCTCAGTACAGATCTGCTTTCCAGTGATGTTGATTACCCCTCCGGGGTAACCTTTTGCACCCAATTAAGAGAATGGGCTAAAGACAAACTTGCGGATCAGGCTGCTGGCCTCACTGATGTTATTCAAGACAAAGGAGAATCAGTAGAAAGGTTCCATGCAAGACTGTATCAAATGTTTACAGATTTAGGATTTGATCTTACAGACAAAATTCATTCACAAATGCTGTCAGGTGCGTTTGTCCAAGGTGTTAAAGACTCTATACGTAAGGGAATCATTGCTGCACGCCCTGAATATAAGGTTGTTCCCCTGGATACCCTGCTTCTAGTTGCTAGAGGTTTGGAATCTGTTCAGACCCCAAGGAGATCCAATCCAGCTCCCCTCATGGTGGCCCGCGCTACCCCCATCACCTCTGGCACCAAGGGAGTCAAGTTAGAGGATGTAATTTGTTTTAATTGTGGAGCTCAGGGACACTACAGAAGTGACTGTCCGGAACCTAGAAGGGAACCAGGGGCACCCAAAAAGTTCTCCAAGCCTGCCCCAGGCCCCAAGACCGTGAAAAACGTTCCAATTGTTGAAGAACCGGATGATTAGGAAACTGGCAAGCCTGTGTCTGTAACCCCTGTAATGGCAGTGTCTACAGGGGATAAAGGGGGGCCACTTGCCACAGTGACTTTGCCCATTGAAGGCCACCCCACCACATTTCTTGTTGACACTGGTGCAGCCCGTAGTGTTCTGCGAGAACAAGACCTGCCAGACCCATCTTTTCTGTCAAATATTGATGTCTCTTGTGTTGGAGTGGATGGCCAGCCGAGACATAGCCCTTTAACAACTCCACTACGAGTTGGTTCTAGCCTGCTCGCTCGCTTTGTAGTATCCTCCACATGCCCGATTAACCTGTTAGGTGCTGATGTTCTCTCACGCCTGCAAGCATCCATCACCTTTACCCCGGATGGACAGATAGAAATGTTTACACCTCTATCTGTATCAGATACTTCAGCCCTGTGCTCCTTGCCTCTGATGCTGCATTTAGAAAAGCCCCGTGAGGAAGCAGCAGAATTAAGGTCCAATTTCCCAGAAGAATTAAAAACACAGGTGCCCGCTAAGCTATGGTCCTCAGGCCCAGAGGACATAGGTCACCTAAATGTTCCCCCTGTGGTGGTAAAGCTTATTCCAGGAGCTAAGTTACCAAGAAAACCACAATATCCATTAAAACCAGCACAGTCTGCTGCAATTTCTGTCCACATCAAGGCACTCTTGGAGAAGGGTGCCCTGGTAAAATGTAAATCTGAATGCAACACCCCGTTATTTCCTGTGAAAAAGAAAACTCCAAAGGGTGAGCCAGAGAAGTACAGGATGGTTCAGGATCTCCGTGCTGTCAATGAAGCTACCGTCCTGGACACCCCTCTTGTACCAAATCCCCATACTCTGCTCTCTGGAGTCCCACCATCTGCAAAATTCTTCACAGTTATTGACCTGGCCAATGCCTTTTTCAGTGTCCCACTGGACCCATCCTGTCAATACCTGTTTGCTTTCACTCATGAGATGCAACAGTATACCTGGACTGTCATGCCCCAAGGGGCACAAAATTCTCCAAGTCAATTTGCAAAGGCCATGGGTACCATCCTTGACCCATGGCAAGCCGAGCACCCAGAAGTTGTTCTGCTCCAGTATGTGGATGATTTGTTACTCTGTGGAGCTGATATACCCACTACTGAAAATTGCTCAATTAGTCTCCTTTGCTATTTGGCAGAACAAGGATGCAAAGCTTCGCTCATCAAGCTACAATTCTGTCAATCTTCAGTGATCTTCCTTGGACATTGCCTATCTCAAGGTACCAGACATCTTACTCGGGACCGGGTAAGAGCTGTTCTGGACATTCCACCTCCAAGGACTTCAAAGTCTCTTCATGCCTTCCTAGGCCTCATTTCCTACTGCAGAGCATGGATCCCAGAAGCCTCTCTGCTTATGCAACTTCTCTATGATGCTCTTAAGTCTGACCCGTTCTGTCTGACCAATGAAGCTCTGGACAATTTCGGTGCTTTAAAACGTGCCATTGCTTCTGCTCCTGCCTTGGGCCTACCTGACTACTCCAAACCCTTCAAATTATTTGTCTCTGAAAGACAAGGCCACGCAACAGGAGTTCTCACCCAAATGAATGACTTAAGAGGCCGCCAGAGGCCTATTGGATATTTCTCATGTCAACTAGACATTGTGGCCAGAGGGACTCCTTCCTGTCTCAGGGCTGTTTTTGCCACAAGAGAGCTCATTGAAAGAACCTCGGACCTGGTCCTTGGCCACCCTCTGGTTGTTTTGGCCCCTCATGACATTTCTGCTATTATCAACCAAGTCCAGCTCAAGCACGTGTCTCCAGCCAGACACCTGCGCCTACAGTGTCATCTTCTTTTGCCTGACAACATTTCCATCCAAAGATGTCAAGTGCTTAATCCGTCCACTCTTCTTCCACTCCCTGAGGGGGGTATCTATTATGGATTTATCACAGATGAAACCTACATCTACCTGCTCTGTGGATGTATCAAGAAAGTCATGCATCCACATTTGTCATTTTATGAAGATGAGACACCTCTTTGTGAAGGCCCGGATTACGCCTTCTGTACCATGTGGTACAAGCCAAACATTACTCCCGAACCTTGCTATGAAGATGAGCTTTACCACTGGACCGATGTAAAGCTCACTGCACAAGACTTCTATTGTGACTCTGAAGGTAATAGCATGGTCTTGGTCCAGCTACCTCAACAACTTAACTACCTCTACCGCCATTGGGATACCGCTATCCCACATATTCCTGTTACCAAGTTGAAGACAAGGTCATGGAATGATCTTGGGCCCATGGCAAAACTATGGGCCACCATGAATGAAGAACAGCTACAGGAAAATGGTATTGCCAAATACCCAACAACTGACCTTCTGGAAGCATGGCCACGCCATTTCCTGGAAAAGGAATTTCAAGACCTGGTCATAAAGAATGATTATGACCCAGAAACACCTCATGACTGTTTTGAACAGATGAAAATGGAAACAGTGCACTTACCAACTGTGCATGAGAATCCATTACCAGATCCGGATTTTACCCTGTTTGTGGATGGATCAAGATATGCCGATGAAGGAGGAACATATCACACAGGATATGCCGTAACCACAACAGACGAAGTCATCAAATCATCATCCTTACCGCCAGCAATGTCTGCGCAAGAAGCTGAATTACAGGCTCTGACTTCAGCATGCAAAATTTCCGAAGGAAAACGTGCCAACATCTATACAGATTCAAGATATGCTCTGGGTGTGGCACATGACTTCGGCCTAATTTGGAAGACACGAGGATTTCTTACCACCGCCGGTACACCAGTCAAACACAGCACTGCAATCAAGGAGCTAATGGATGCCCTCCTACTTCCCGAAGAAGTGGCCGTTTTGAAAGTCAAGGCCCATGGGAAATTGGATACAGATGAAGCAAAGGGCAACCATTTAGCTGATCAGGCTGCTAAGCTAGCGGCCAGGGATCTGCAGGAAGTGGATGAAGAAGTGTCCGGACAAGAAGAAGAAGAAGTCCCTATTTTTGCTCTGCAAACTCTTCCTACTGATTTGCGAATTTTACAAGAACAGCAAGCTGCAGTCACTCCTGAAGAAATCCAGAAATGGAAAAAGAAAGGAGCTGTCCAAAAGGACGGAATATATTACAACAACTTCAAATTTTGTCTTCCCAGAAATTTGTATCCAGCAGTTGTCCAATGGGCACATGGGCCTGCACACCTGTCAAAAGAATTGATGGCCGCCCTCATACAGAAGTATTATGAAGCACCTGGAATCACAACATTGATCAATAACTTCTGCAAGGCCTGTGTCATTTGTGCAAAATGCAATCCAGGAAGACCAGTTAAAGTACCTACGAAACACCTGGCAAAGCCCATGTACCCCTTCCAGCGAATTCAAATTGACCACATCCAAATGCCCAAGAGTGGGCCCCATGAATATGCACTAGTAATAGTGGACATGTTCTCAGGCTGGCCAGAAGCCTACCCAGTGCCCAATATCACTGCAAAAACAACCGCAAGGCGCCTACTTACAGATATTGTATGTAGATTCGGACTCCCAGAAGTCATTGAGAGTGATCAAGGCCCAGCCTTTACAGCAACTGTGACCAAAGAAATTTGGACTGCCCTAGGGGTGACTCTAGCCTTCCATACCCCTTACCACCCACAAAGTAGTGGTAAAGTGGAGCGCATGAATGGCACTCTAAAAACCAGAATGTTAACAATGTCACAAGAAACAAAGATGCCCTGGCCAGAAAGCCTACCAATAGCTTTATTTAGTGTTAGGCACACACCTAGAGGGAAGCATTCACTGTCCCCATATGAGGTTCTATTTGGGACAGCACCCAGGCTAGGTTGTTATTATCCGCAGCAGTTGCAACTCCATTTAAGATGTTTTAGTAGACTATGTAACTGAACTTGCAAGTGTCCTAAACAAAATACATGCCCAAGTTTTCTCTTCAATTCCAGATCCCGAATTGGATACAGGTTCTCATAACCTACTTCCCGGAGATTGGGTCCTGGTCAAGAAGTTTGTGCGGAAAAATACCCTAGAACCAAGATTTGACGGTCCATTCCAAGTTCTCCTGATTACCGCAACCTCCGTCAAATTGGCCGGTAGGCCAAATTGGATCCACGCTTCCCACTGCAAGAAATCTCCTGCCCCAGAGGAAGCGAATATCGCACAAACATGTATCTCTGGTACATCTTCTCCTTAATTAGCCTTATGAAGGCCCAGCAAGTAGCCATTACCAAAGACACTAGTGGGTACACCTTCTGGTATAATTCATCGTGCACCCAGGTGGCTACTTATACCTTTGACTACTGTGATATTGTAGAATGCCCATTTCCCACACCACAAATCCAGAGCATCTATAGAGATATCCCTCATTCGAAAGACCCATATGTTTGTGTAGTTGACAAGCAATGGGGGCACAATTGTGACCATTGGGGGGCGGCGGGATGGAATGCCGGGCCTGCCTGGGGTTACAAACCAAAAAGTGCCGTATCTAAAGTAGATGATCATGGTAGGTCCCTCCTCCAGAGAATGACTTTGAGAAAGCCTGGGGGGAGTACACCAATTAAATTAATCCTTAACATTGAGCATCCAAGCCCAACAGATGCAGACCAGTATGTGATGGGAATGTATTGGAAAAAGGGTTCCTATAAAAAGTTAGGGCATTTCTACCTTAAAGATATGTGCAACTCTTCTGAGTGGCAAGGGGCCACCCATATGGTCCCTAACCCATTAAAACCTCATATCCAGACCTTTCAAGACATGATGGCCATTGCTAACCCCACTTTTGAAGATACCATGGCCGCTGAAACAGGTTTTAATGATGTAAATCTATGGTTAGAATGGATGAAATATAATGCTAATAAGCATAATAGAACTGCATGTTATGTGTGTGGCGGTGCCCGGCCTCACCTGGGAACCGTGCCTCTAATCCTACCAGTAGATATAGAAGAATGTGTTTTAAGCCTTTTTGCCTATCACTATAATTTTAACAGGTCCATATGTATTGCATGGACAAAGGAGTATCCTCTCCTAACCCAGGATGTCAAACCCCCAGATGGTATTACCGTGTATAAAGGTAATTACACTTGTTATGCTAATTACGATGGAATAGGTAAATTCTTGGGTAACTTCTCCAAGGGGTATTGTGCTACCTACAGAAATGTCTCTATGGACTTGTTGCAGTTTCACACCAGGTCATTAGGGGATATTTACTGGTTGTGTGGGGATTTACAGCTAAGATCCAGAATGGACAAACAGTGGTGGGGGGAGTGTACTTTGGCTAAAGTTATTATGCCTATACATATCATCTCTGACACACACCTCGTCACCCATGGGTCCAAACACACTAAGGTTAAGCGTGACGCCCCAGTGAAAGGAAGTTTTGATCCTCATGTGTATATTGATGCCATTGGAGTGCCTAGGGGGGTGCCCAATGAGTTTAAAGCAAGGGATGAGGTTGCTGCAGGATTTGAATCAATTTTTACCATAGTTACCGCAAACAAGAATTTAAACTGGATAAATTATATTTATTACAACCAACAGCGTTTTGTTAATTACACCAGAGACGCCCTCCAGGGGTTGGCCGAACAGCTGCAGGCCACATCCCAAATGACTTTTCAGAACAGAATGGCCCTAGATATGATCTTAGCCGAGAAAGGAGGGGTTTGTAAAATTTTACCCGACACCATGACATGTTGTACATATATCCCAGAAAACACAGGCCCTAATGGTAAAGTTACATTAGCCATAGAAAAATTAAATGACCTGTCTGAAGAGTTAAAAAGGAATTCTGGGATAAAAGATCCCTGGGAAAGATGGTTTGGTTGGATGACAGGATGGCAAAAGGCTTTAATGCAGATTGGTATGGCTATACTAATTTTTCTTTTTATTCTTGCTCTTCTCTTTTGTTGTGTCCTCCCATGTCTGAGAAAATCCCTCATGAAGACTGTTGACCAAACGGCACCCACTTTCACCCATCTCGAAGTTGATGACCAAGAATCCCAAGACATCAATTCACCCTGTCTGCCGCTGCAAACATTCCCTTTTGTTGATAAAGTGCAGGAATTCTAGGAAGGGACTAGCTTAGGGACAGCATCTGTCAGTGAATGGTAAAGGCCCCGTGCGGAGAAGTGGTGGGTTAGCTGCCATGGGACACCCATGGGTGTGAAGTGTTCGAGAGCCATACTGATGGATGAGTTAGCCTATTATTAGGGTCAGCTCTAGGGACAGACTTGCACTTTGCATTAACACCTGACTAGCGGCCACGGGGTTTCTGTGCCTTTGGGTTAACACGTCTTCTGATACTAACATAATAAAGTTTTATCTCTTAGAATCTAACATTTCATAGGGGGGACTGATGTGGAATTATTAAAAATTACTATTGTACTTGTATTGAATTACTGTACTAACTCCATTTTAACTTTATACTGTGACTTCCTCCTCCATTTTGTCCCCCTAACCTGACTCTTTCAATCCTCCATTTTGTCCTCATGACTTAACTTGTTCATTTTAAAACTACATTACGTGACTGAACTTCCCAACCCAATTAGTACAGTAGACAAAGACTGTGTTTTCCTACAAGGACAAATACCAGGAGGTGCTGGTTACTCCTTAAGACTTGCTGGCTACTCCTTAGAATTTGTAAGATAGTATAGTTTGAAGGCCACAGAACACAGTAGTAATGAAATGTTCTATTCATAAGAGACCTTGCACCTGGACATGAAGCCTGATATCATTGACCGTGTAAAATGACGCTTAGGACCCCCTTATCCCCACCCGTGTCCAGAATAATCCCACCTCTGATGGGTGGGCACGGGACTAACCTTTTTTTATTTTTGAACCAATAGGTAAGACACTAACACCGACACTTAACAATTAATCCAATTGATGGTGTTTATTTGCTGATATTCTAATAATCAATGATGACGCAAAATGCCTCTTAAAAGGGCCTGCGCGCCCGCTTTTTCTTCACTTGCCAATAAACTTTCTCGAAGTTATTTTAACCTGAACCTTGTGTGTCAGACTTAATTACTTCAGCGTATATACGCAATTTAATTTTATTGATTTGGACAGGAACAGATAGACATTTGAACATTTTGGTTTACTTTCAAAAAGTACCATAACACCAGCAGGAGCAGCAAAGAAAGAGCTACAGAGGGCGGAGCCTTTTTGTAACCTGTTGCAATGTGTTTTAATGCATATGATTTATATCCCAAGCATTAAGCCTGGATACTTTGAGATCCAGTAATATGCCTTCCTATCCTTTCCCACAATGCCTTCTGGTAGGTGGCTGACATAACTTACTGAGGATCCCCTCTTACCTGAAACTGTCAACACGTGTTACTGCTTTTACCAACAGTCACTACTTACTATAACACCGGATGCTACTTTTGAAAGTAGTGGCTGTTTAACAACTGCCAATCTTACAAGTAGCAGCAAGAAGATTCCAAGCTCTCATAATTATATTCTCTAAGGAAAGAACTTGTTCCAACCCTATCACTATGTTTACTGGCTACCACTAAGACTCCAAATTAACCAATTGTTAATGTATGTTAATGGTGGAACTACCAGGGTCTGTGACACGTCCCTGGAGTTCCACCTGTAAGGTCTCTATGGCAATATATTGAAGAACAGTCAAATCTTTCAAGGGAGCTTGTGGTCTGCAGCTCTGCCAGGTGCAGACCAGTTCAGAAATGCTCCATCTGTGTTCCTGAGATTCAGAGTGCTTTTTGGGCACCTGTTCTAAAGAAGGATATCATGGCACTAGAAAAAGCGCAGAGGCGGGCTACAAAATTAATAAAAGGAATGGAACATATCAGCTATGAAGAAAGGTTAACAAATTTAAACCTATTTAGTTTAGAAAAACGTCGCCTGAGAGGGGATATGATAACATTATACAAATATATTCGGGGCCAATACAAACCATTGTGTGGAAATCTATTCACAAACCGGACTTTACATAGGACACGAGGCCATGCGTTTAGACTGGAAGAAAGAAGATTTCGTCTAAGGCAAAGGGAAGGTTTTTTTTACTGTAAGAACAATCAGGATGTGGAATTCTCTGCCTGAAGAAGTGGTTTTATCAGAGTCCATACAGATGCTCAAACAGCTACTAGATGCATACTTGCAAAGACAGAATATTCAAGGATATAATCTTTCAATGTAGGGTAATAACTGCTTGATTCAAGGATAAATCTGACTGCCATTCTGGAGTCAAGAAGGAATTTTTTGTCCTAGCTTGTTGCAAAATTGTGCTTCAAACTGGGTTTTTTTTTTTGTTTTGCCTTTTGGATCAACAGCAAATAACAAGTGTGAGGAAGGCTGAACTTGATGGACGCAAGTCTCTTTTCAGCTATCTAACTATGTAACTATGTAAGTGCTGCTGCTTAGTTTCCATGACAACACCCTTGACTAATTCATTGACTATTTACTCTGGTATGCTGCAGCAAGCTTGGTCACTAGAAAGTAATGGATTGTACGCCAATCCCTGCAAAAAGGGATACAAACTACTTTTTTTTATGTTTTATTAAATAAGTTGTGGGGGTCTTCAATACATCCTCTCCCATACTTACCACAGAGCTGCCACAAGGGAATTTCACACACATCCCACTCTGTCAAAGCCCACCAATATCACACTCGGCCAATCTAACACATCACCCCCCCTTCCCTCCCAACACACACACACACAATCCCAAGACTTTGGTCAAGGACGAAGCCTGTCATTGATTCTTTCATCGTTGCCCTGTGGTTTCTAGTTACACTCTTGATATATGTGTAATCTTGGTGTTGCACAAGTGATGATGGTGGATCTCCTTGATAAATATAGGGCGCATCTGGGGCATCTGGTATTATCATTTCTTGGATGCTTAACTGCAGGGAAATGATGACCCTGAAGCTGTACATCTGCTCTACTATCCAATACCATGAGCCAGACTACTAAAAATCACGGATCTTTAGAAAAAAGAAATATATTAAACTTCTACATTTTTTCTTTCTCCAAATAGATTTTAAAGCTGCCTTGATTTCTTGGTTCCTCAGACTGTATATTAAAGGATTCAATAAAGGGGTCACAACTGTGTACACGAGGGACACAATCTTATTCATATTAAATGACTGTTTTCCTGAAGGAAATACATAGATAGCAGCTAGAGTCCCGTAATACGTGCACACGACAGTGAGGTGGGAACTGCATGTGGAGAAGGCTTTCTGTCTCCCAGTGGTGGATGATATTCTATGTATTGCGAGAAAGATACAAACATAAGTAGAAATAATAAACATAGTTTCAATTACAATTTCTGGAGCAGATATTATAAATATCATAGTTTGTACAATTGTTGTATCAGAACAAGAAACCTGCAAGAAAGGAGCATAATCACAGAAGAAATGGTCAATAGTATTTGAAATGCAAAATTGTAAATGACACAAACAAATATTAAGCATCATTGAGAGACATAAACCCAGTGTCCAAGACAACACAACTAGTCCAAGACAAAATGGGAAATTCATTATCGTTACATAATGCAATGGTTTACAGACAGCCACATATCTATCATAGGACATCATGGTGAGAAGAAGACATTCTGTAGCTGAAGACAAGCTAAAGAAATAAAGCTGAGTAATACACCCACTAACTGTCATGGGGCTACCATCTTGTAAGGTGACATATAATAAATTTGGTGTAATAGTCATACTAAGTATAATATCACAAAAGGACAAGTGGCTGAGCAAGACGTACATGGGAGATCTGAGATATTGAGTAGTAGAAACCAGCATTATCATTAGAAGATTTCCAGTTATTGTCATCATAAACACTATGAAGACACCAGCGAAGAAAATTATTCTAGAGGTGCGTTGAAGCTGGAACCCAAGGAGGAAGAATTCTGGATTAGCTGACTGGTTATGTCTTGGAATCATCTGATGAAAGAGCAAAAAAGACAGTCATAATAAGTCCCACATTTAAATGATTTTTTGAAGGAGCTATAAAAATTACCATGTAAATGCTATAAATGAAAATTGGCTGCCACTTAATTGAAAATTGTAATGCTTATTGATTAAAATGTATTGATTGAGACTATAAAAATCCTTTAACCCCTTTCCGACATTAGGTTAAACTTTACTGTCTTTCAAAAAGAGAGCTTTAACGCTGTTAAGGCAGTATGGCACGTCATAGCAATCAAACCCTGCTTGCAGCCTTTATACTTACCCTTCATGAAGGAACCAATTGGGGAACTGCCTGGAAACTCATGCAGTCCTTCTGTAGCCAGTACTGCCAATCTGAATCATGTGATTTGGATGACAACTGATCACATGACTTAGATCAGCTGGTTTGCAAGATGGCCTGCAGTGCAAAAGGCAATCTTTACATTAAAAAGCTTGCTATGGTATCCTAACTTAAATATACACTTAGATATAAATTACATATATAAATGTATATTTCTTGACTGATCTTGATAAAGACCCCAGGAGGGTCGAAACGTCAATTTTTTGTTACCCACATTAAATACCTTTATTTCACTTTAGTGAAGACCTAGTGTGCTCCCTTTATTGATTTGTTTATATACTACGCGGGATTGCACCTAGGCATTTAGATACTCTTTAATAATTGATAAAGGAGGACAGCCCTGATGATCTATTTTTTTTTTTATGTATATTTTTGTATTATTTTTACATAATTATGTGTTTTTATTAATTATATATTGAGGAATCTGCCTGACAACCCAGGCAGAAAGTCCAGAGAATGTTGATGATATAATCTGTGAATGAGCTGTTTATGTATAAAAAATGCAAAAAATAAATATGGGCACCAAATTAGCCTGGGTTTGTTAGTGGCTACTAAAAAAAACTGGGCAAACCCCTTTTTGAATTCCCTGGGTTGTCTTCTTTTGCAAATTATATGCTATGATGGGGTAATTCTCATTCCTGGGCAATTATTCATTCTTGTGGTCTCAAATGCAGCATAGGCCCAGCAAACCAATCTGGCAAATTTCAAAGTATAAAAACTGAAATGGGCAAGCCATTTGTTTGACCATGTGACTTTTTTAAACCCCATAAAACCTAAAAATAGGGGACATTGTTATACTCATGAGACATCACTGAACACAAATATGTGTAATGTATTGCAGTAAAAGCTAACAATATTATAACATTCACAGTTAAAATGCCATTCAGAACTTGGAAAATAAAAACATTTCTTTAAATTTTATTCCTTTTAAATTATGTTTCATATATATAGATGTGAAATGAAAGCCCTGGAGTCCTGAACAAAATGGTATATAGTAAGTGTGAGTGCACTTAATACGAAGGAGGTAAATTATGGTTAAACAGACACATAGTTACATAGTTACATAGTTACATAGTTAGATAGCTGAAAAGAGACTTGCGTCCATCAAGTTCAGCCTTCCTCACACCTGTTTTTTGCTGTTGATCCAAAAGAGAAAAAAAAAAAAAACCCAGTTTGAAGCACAATTTTGCAACAAGCTAGGACAAAAAATTCCTTATTGACCCCAGAATGGCAGTCAGATTTATCCTTGAATCAAGCAGTTATTACCCTACATTGAAAGATTATATCCTTGAATATTCTGTCTTTGCAAGTATGCATCTAGTAGCTGTTTGAACATCTGTATGGACTCTGATAAAACCACTTCTTCAGGCAGAGAATTCCACATCCTGATTGTTCTTACAGTAAAAAAACATAGCTCAAATTCCAGGCTTTGTTTTGGTCCACTATTATTTTGGGGGACAGGAGATATCAATACAATACATGACAAATATATAATAGTATGCTTTGGTAATAAGATGTAGAACATGTTGTTTTTTGACACAATCTGCGTGACTATGGCTCCTTTCAGGTATGCTTGCCGCGGCCTTTTTTGAAGACCTTTCTGCTTGCCGCTGCCTTTTTTGAAGAACCTTTACCTCACCGCTGCTCCTTTCTGCTTGCTGTGACCTTTTTTGAAGACACCAGCCATGGTATACCACGTGTTATCCAGCTGGTTGTGCTCCCCCAACACGGCACAGAGTAGATGATACGATCGCTTACATCTTTAATCATCACTATACCATGCCAATTGATTCAGGGGGTTGAGCTTGCTGGGCATCCTTCGTTCTTACCTACCGATTGCTTGAGCTTCACCAGACTCATATTGCTACAGCATCTGGATCTCTGGAGGGGGCCCCCCACTGATAAGTACTTCTACATTCATTTATCCATTCATATTAGTTTGATTCATGTGAATGTTGCTATGGCTGTTTACTATTATTAGACTTTTACAGAGGTTATTGCACCCGTGATATTTAACAATATGGTTGATATACCCTTAATTTTTTTGTAATTTTGATTAGTTTTCTTGATTTAAGGTTTTTATATATTTTCTCATTTTGTGGTGCTCATATATTTTATACATTCTTCTGATCGCTCATTTTTACATTGCTACATTCTTGTTTTAGTTGTTTATACGGCATTATTACAATTTGTATCAGTTTTCTTTTATAGTGTTTTTATTTCTCCGGAGCAGCTTATGTGTGTTTTAATTATATTTTTTATCCATTGTTATACTATTAAATTATCACTTATATATATTTCATATGGATACTCTGTTTCTTATTAGGAGTGCTTGCACTTTATCTGTATGTTTGTTAACTTCATATAACTTAGTCGCTCTTCTACTGTGTGAAGCTGCCCATATTCATTATTTATCAATTATCTATTGCTATTGTTGTTTTAGTTGACCTATACTCTTTTATGGTTTATCCTTTCAGGTATGATAAACATTACAGATGTCTGGCCCTGGTTATTTGTTGGTACAGGCCAAGTTTAGCTTAGAAACTGTTTTATTCAAGTATTCTATCTGCTAACCTGTGATTTTAGGTATAATATATTCAGAGCTCTTAGTCCCAGGATACACTATGTAATTATTGTAAAATAAATGTGACAGTAGCAAAAATCTAATGAAGCATACGTGTAATGAGTCTATGAAAATAACAGTGAAGAAATTACTTTATAACTAAATTATCTAAAATGCAGAAATTATGTTACATAGATACATAGCGCGCTGTCTTGGCGTCATACTTGACTCTGGTCTCACCTTTGAGCCTCACATCCAGCATGTTGCCAAATCCTGTAGATTCCATCTTAAAAACATAGCCCGCATCCGCCCCTTTCTTGCACCAGATACTACCAAGGAGCTTGTCCATGCTCTAGTAATTTCCCGCATGGATTATTGTAACCCTCTCCTGATTGGTCTCCCCAATAGCCGTACTGCACCCTTACAGTCCGTAATGAATGCTGCTGCTAGATTGATTTTCCTCTCTAGTCGTTTCTCTCACACCTCACCCCTCTGCCAGTCCTTACATTGGCTTCCTGTATGCTATAGGAGTCAATTCAAGGTACTAACTCACACCTATAAAGCACTGAACAACTCTAGCCCCTCTTATATCTCCTCACAGATCCATAGGTATGTCCCTTCTCGGTCTCTCCGTTCTGCCCGTGACTACCTCCTGTCCGTTGTCCGCACTCGTACGGCCAACTCGCGCTTGCAGGACTTCTCGCGGGCGGCTCCCTTCCTATGGAATAGCCTGCCTACCGCCATCAGACTCTCCCCTAGTCTTGCATCTTTTAAGAAGTGCCTTAAAACCCATCTCTTTAGGAAAGCTTATGGCCTCCAAGACTAACCCTTACCTCACATACCTGTCTCTTGCCCTCTCCAAAAGGGCAGCCCACCTTATTTGATTGTAAATTCCTGTCCTAATGTGTTTTACACCCCACCTCCTATAGAATGTAAGCTCGTTTGAGCAGGGTCCTCTTCAACCTATTGTTCCTGTAAGTTTATTTGTAACTGTCCTATTTATAGTTAAATCCCTTCTCATAATATTGTAAAGCGCTACGGAATCTGTTGGCGCTATATAAATGGCAATAATAAATAAAATAAATAAATAGTTACATAGCTGAAAAGAGACTTGCCGCCATCAAGTTCAGTCTTCCTCACATATGTTTTTCCTTCTTGACCCCAAAATAGCAGTCAGATGTCTCCTTGGATCAAGCAGCTATTACCCCACTAATTAGAAATTATATCCCTGTATGTTATGTTTTTGCAAATATTTATTTTCAATTGCAGTTTAAACATCTGTATGGACTCTGACAAAACCACCTCTTCAGGCAGAGAATTCCATATCCTTATTGCTCTTACTGTAAAAAAAAAACTTTTCTTTGCCTTAGAGGAAATCTCCTTTCTGCACAGCATATTCAAGGTGTGCTCTTACCAGCGATTTGCTTGTCTCGAGTTATCCAATCACAAGTTATCTGCAAGTTTTTTGCAGCAATAATTTGCATATCTCTTGCCATAGGATCCTCATTAATATATACTGAAGAAAAATCGTTATTTAAAATGTTGACCTTTTCCTGGTCTTCATTAGCTAACAAACCCATCTCTGTTTCCAGTGTACCTACATTTTAATTTTTTGTTTTTTTAGAATTAATGTACTTGAAAAAAATGTTGGGGTTGGTTTTGCATTCTTTGGCTATCAATTTCTCATTTTCTAGTTTAGCCACTTTCATTGCCTTTTTGCAAGCATTATTGGCTTCCTTATATCTTATATAGGATGCCTCTGATTTGTCCGATTAAAAATGCTTTAAATGCCCTTTTCTTCTTTTTAATCTCTTGTTTTACTTCTCTACTAAGCCACATTGGTTTTAATCTGTTTCTTTTATATTTATTACCCAATGGTACATGCTGAGAAATTTACCTTTGTAATATTTGTTTGAATAGTTTCCATTTATCCTCAGTGTTTTTATCACTAAGGAGTTTATGCCAGTCGATATGTTGTAGAGCTGCCCTAATCTTATTGAAATTAACTTTTTTTTAAAATTATACGTTTTAGTATACCATACGTGCTTTTGCTTTTTTGAGTTTATTTGAAAAATTACCATATTGTGATCACTATTTCCCAAATGCTCCCTTACTTGAATGTTGGTCAAAAGATCAACATTGTTTGTTATAACGAGATCCAGACAAGCATCCTTTCTGGTTTGTGCTTGTACCAGTTGTGACATTAACACATTCAAAAACCTGATTCCCTTTGCTGAAGTACTAGTCCCTCTGTCCCAGTTTATGTCCGGGTAGTTAAAATCTCCAATAATTAACGTGTTACCCCGATTTGCAGCTTTCCCAGTTTGCTCTAACAGCTGTTCTTCCTCATTAATATCTACATTAGGTGGTTTATAACATATCTCAAACAATATTTGGTTTCTCTTTGTTTGCCCCAAGCAGATATCTACCCATAAAGCTTCCACATTTTCCTTGTCAGACTCCACATGCCTAAGATTAGACTTTATCTCATGGTTGACAAACATCCACCATTCTTGTTTTTGCTATCCTTCCTAAATAGCTTGTACCCATTTAAGTTGACTGCCCAGTCATGTGTCTCATCCCACCATGTTTCTGTTATGCCTATTATATCATATTGTTTAGTGTATGCCTTTGCCTCTAGTTCACCTATTTTGTTATATAGGCTCCTTGCATTAGTAAGCATACATTTAATATTATCATGAGTCATTTGTACTTTTTGTGAATTTGTATCAATATTACGTACCTCCTCTGTTCTGAGCTTTCCCCTCCCCCCATCTCTACCCCCTTTATTCTGAGCACAAGCCCATCTCATGTCTATCCTATCTCCATTTTCTAGATTGTTTTGACTCCCCCCCCCCCTACTAATAGTTTAAAATCTCCTCCAACCTTCTAGCCATCCTACACCCCAGCACAGCAAACCCTCTGTCATTTAAGTGCAATCCATCATGACTATACAGGTTGTACCCAAGCGCAAAATCAGCCCAGTGCTCTAAAAACCCCAAAACCCTCTTTCCTGCACCAAGACTTCAGCCATGCATTGACCTCTCTAATCTCCTTTCTGCTGTTGTGCGCGGCACAGGTAATATTTCTGAAAATATTACCTTGGAGATTCTTTTCTTTAGCTTACTTCCTAGTTCCCTGAATTCATTCTTTAGAACCTTCCATTTTCCTCTGACTTTGTCATTGGTACCAATAAGATCCATGACAGCTCAGTCATCGCCAGCTCCTCCCAATAATCCCTCCACTCTGTAGGCAACATGCCGGACCCGAGCACCCAGGAGACAGCAAACTGACCGGTTGAGTCGATCAGAGTGGCAGATTACCCTATCTACTCTCTTAATAATAGAGTCCCCTACCATCACAACTTGTCTAGCCTTCCTTACCCTCCCAACCCCACCCATACTAGGGGGGCTGTTCCCATGACTGCTAGAAGGAACAGCTTCCAGTCATGGGTGTCCGCAGGAATTTTTCCAGGAGGGGGCATAATTGTAATGACATCCATGCTTGGTCCCTTTTTGACAGTGTTATGAAGGGGAGGAGCAAAGTCATTATCACATAAAGCCAGGGTGAATAGCATTTTCACAACTATGGTGTCAGGAATACATGTTTGTATTCCTGACACTATAGTGTTCCTTTAAGCAAATTAAAGGAACATTCTGGTCACCATAACAACTTCATCTAAATGAAAATGCTATGATACCAGGAAGCCCCTGGGTGTTCTCTTTCCTTTAAGGGGTTAAACCGCTCTCAAATGGTTTAACCCCAAAGGCTTCCTACAGCTCCAGATTTCCAGGTCGCTCAGTGGTATTCGGCTTCTGAAACGGAGTGTCAGGAAGTGCAGATTGACGTCAGGCATGGGTGCTACAGATTGGCTAGAGTGGTCAGTTGACACTCTAAGCCAATCGCTAGTTCCCGGTTCATAAAAATGTTTTCTTTTTTTAAGAATGGGGAGCTACTGATTGGCTTAGAGTGCCAGCTGACCACTCTAGCCAATCAGCGACACCCCTCCCCAGCGACCCTCTGTGCTTCCTGACACTCAGTTAATAAAAGTGAACACATTAACACTGATATTTTTTTACCTGGGGAGATGAGAAGGTTCACATTTTCCCTGCTAGGCCCAGGTACCAAAGCCTTATGATGTGGTGTCCAGAATAAAGTGGAGGGTTCACTTCACTTGTTCTTCCTGCTCCAATCTCCTTTTCTTCTCTTTCATTTGACACAGTCTTCTTTTTCTTCTGACACTGTCTTTTCTCCTCCTTGGCACCTTCTGCATCTTTACCTTTCTGCTACTTTCTGCTTATGGTGCTCCCCCTTCTGCTCCTGTCTCTTTCTGATCTTTTTCTGCTCCTTGCAGACCCTTTCTGCTCCTTCTCATACTTTACCTTTGTGCTCCTTGCTGTCCCTTTCTGCTCCTTGCTACCCTTTTATGCTCCTTCTCCTACTTTAACTTTGTGCTCCTTCTAATTTTTTCTGCTCCTTTACCTTCGTGCTCCTTGCTGCCCCTTTCTGCTCTTTGCAGACCCTTTCTGCTCTTTGCAGATCCTTCCTTCTCCTTGCAGACCATTCATACTCCTTGCTGCCAATTGCAGACCCTTCCTGCTCCTTGCAGACCCTTCCTGCTCATTTCTGTTCCTTCTCCTACTTCACCTTTGTGCTCCTTCTCTCCCTTCCTGCTCCTTGCTGCCATTGTCAGCTCCTTGCTGACCCTTCCTTCTCCGTGTTGACCCTTTGTGCTCCTTGCAGACCCTTCCTGCTCCTTGCTGCCCCTTCCTGCTCATTTGTGTTCCTTTGTGCTACTTCTCCTACTTTACCTGTTGTGCTCCTTGCTGTCCCTTACAGATCCTTGCTTCTCCTTTGTGCTCATTTCTATTCCTTCTCCTTTCTGCTCCTTCCTTCTCCTTTCTGCTCCTTCTCTTACTTTACCTTCCTGTTCCTTGCTGTCCCTTCCTATAGGCTATCTCTGCCCCCCATGTGCCTCACCTCCCTGATCTGTAGGCTATCTCTGCCCCCCATGTGCCTCACCTCCCTGATCTGTAGGCTATCTCTGCCCCCCATGTGCCTCACCTCCCTGATCTGTAGGCTATCTCTGCCCCCCATGTGCCTCACCTCCCTGATCTGTAGGCTATCTCTGCCCCCCATGTGCCTCACCTCCCTGATCTGTAGGCTATCTCTGCCCCCCATGTGCCTCACCTCCCTGATCTGTAGGCTATCTCTGCCCCCCATGTGCCTCACCTCCCTGATCTGTAGGCTATCTCTGCCCCCCATGTGCCTCACCTCCCTGATCTGTAGGCTATCTCTGCCCCCCATGTGCCTCACCTCCCTGATCTGTAGGCTATCTCTGCCCCCCATGTGCCTCACCTCCCTGATCTGTAGGCTATCTCTGCCCCCCATGTGCCTTTTTGAGGACATTCAAGGACCATCTACATAGCCATAGGCGGGGATTGTACTGTCCAGGCGCACATATCTGGATCTGAGTATAGGCTCCAGAAAATTGTAAGTGCAATTCCTTTCCCTTCATTTACCATCACTTAAAATCTCAATATACTACACTATATCCGTGTCTTTTTCCTTCCCTCCTCCATATCGCTCTGAGCGTGGGAATTCCTTCACAGGCGCTGCTCCCTGATCCTACTACCTACATCCATCGTACCACCAGAAAAGAAGAGACTCTGTTTTTTGGGAAGTTTCAGCAGCCACCTAAAACAATTGCAAGTACTGATATTTCACCTACCCCTCCATAAATCTGTTAGACTGCACAAGATCAGGACTAGCTTAACCTTTCCTCTTTCCTCTGCTTCCTCGCCCCATTGTTACCCAGCTATGTGCCTGTTCCCCATCTGTCTTATCTCCTCCCTCTCCACTACCTGTCCCCACTAAACTCTGCTCAGTGAGCAGCAGACTCCTCTCAAGATTGTCGATCTCCCTCAGTGTTGCAATTTGCCTCTCCAGATCTCCAATCTGAGCTTTCAGAAAAGCCACTCACTCACACCCAACACAGAGGTATGGACCCTGGACAGATTCATCCAGGCATGCATACATGCAGCAGGATGTGCACTAAGTAAAACTCACAGTCTTGCTAGCACTCATCCACAGTTACCAAAAACACAAGTGTGCAAAAACAATATTTACCCTCTTGATTTAAACTCCCTTGTATTTTCAAGTCTTGTTATTTTAACTCCTACTTAAAAGAGACTACTTTACATAGCCTACTTTCAAGCAAACTCCAGTGAGCGAGCTCTGTGAGTCAGTAGTGGGTTTATATTGGCAATACAAATTCAACACAGGTGGAAATTAAGGGCCACTCTCCCTAATTACCTCAGCAGCACCCACAAGGAGGGGAATAGAAACAGCAAGAGAGGGGGGAAAAATAGGGAAAACGTTTTAAATAAAACCAGCAAGGAGAAATGTAGAAAAAAGGGACAATGTTTAAATAAACCCAGCAAAGAAATAAATATATGTATATAAGAAAAGGGGAAAAGTTACAAAAAAATTAAATAAATAAAAACAGCAAGAAGAAAAATATAAATTAATAAAGGGTCAAAATAAAAAAAAAAAACAGCAAAGAAATAAAGGGAAAAAGGTGAAAAACTTTTTAAATTAAAACAGCAGAAAAATATAAATAAAAAGGGGACAAGTTATAAATGAAATCAGCAAGGATGAAAAATATCTATAAAAAAGATGGAAAAAAGTTTTAATTAATGGGGGGGGGGCGTGGCCAACCGCAGAGCTGAATGAACGTGCACTAAGTTAGCTCCCCACAGACTGAAAGTGAATCCACGCTAATTGGAGACTAAATAACACTACGGGGAATAACAAAAGACAAGGAGGTACCCAAGAGAGAACAGGGAAAACCCTGATACCAAAATCGGGATCAATAGCCCGCTTTTTCCAGGAATCTTCGGACCGTGAGGCCGGAGCTGGGGGAAAACAAGATGGCGGCAGACTCAGAAACAGACATAGCGCTGACCAGCCCAGCGCCTTCTGATCTATCCTGCAGATCCCAAGACACAGGACGAGAAGCTGACATAAGGGACATACTGAAAAGCCTCCCGTCGAAGGCTGGCCTAGCCAACATGTTAGGTAAGCTGGCGGCAACATTCCAAACTAAAGTAGAAACTATTGAGGCAGAGGTACAACAAATAAATCAGCGAGTCACTGACCTGGAAGACAAGAGAGTTGTCATACAGGCCCAAATCACCAACCTCTCCTCCACGATAGAATCCCAAGCAAGCACTTTAGCCGGGTTCCAAAGATAGGTGGATGACCTAGAGCAACCGCGGCTGACGGAATAATTTGAGGGTGAGAGGCTTACCAGAATACCAGGGAGAAGATATCCTGACTATGCTCACAGAACTGTTTAATCTGATATTGGCTAAGCCTGGAAAAATCTTTATTTTGATGGACAGAGCACATAGTTCACTCCGTCCACGGGGAGCAACGCCTGATGCCCCCAGAGATGTAATATGCAGATTACACTACTTCACAGTCAAAGATGACATCCTGAGAAGTCTCAGAGATACATCCCAATTTCTCTTGTTCCACGGCACAGCGGTACAGATTTACCCGGACTTATCGTTGTACACGCTACAAGCCAGGAGATCCCTTAAACCGATCACAGAATTACTACGCCAGCTCAACATAAGATACAGATTGGGATTCCCCTTTGCACTAATAGTGACTCACAAAGGCTCTATCCTCTCCATAGCTTCAAATCTGGACATTAAACCGTTTCTGAGGGCACTGGAGTTGCACGACACGCAGATAATTGATTGGAACCAGCCTCTTACAAACTCAGAAAGTGTCCCCCAACGACAACGAGAATATACCCCAATGAAGAAGAGGAGACCAGACCAAAGGCTCTTCTCGACCTAACAGATGACAGCCGCAGGGACCTGGAGGAAACAACCAATAGGTCGGACTACTCCAGATCCTCCCACTGCATACCACACCAAAACTGGAGGAACAACTCAGGGGCTCCTTTGCATTCAGCTGGTCCTGTAACTCCATCAAATATCTAGGGGTGCATCTACCCCATAGACTAGAGCGCCTATACAAATTAAACTTTACCCTGATCCTAAAAGCTATCTCCATAGACTTGATTAATTGGCACAGACCAGGGTTTAGCTGGTTTTGTAGAGTGAACATAATTACAATTAATGTGCTCCCGAGCCTCCTTTACCCATTCCAAACCCTACCCATAGTTATCCCAAAGACTTTCTTTGGCACAGTACGCAAGACCATCACAACATTCATTTGGTCCCACACACATCCCATACTGGCATATTCTCTCCTGACGACACCTCGCAAAGAGGGAGGAGTAGGCCTCCCGGACCTCAACATGTACTACATAGCCATACATCTAGCAAGAATATATGACTGGTCTATGACCTCCTCACCTCAACAATGGAGGACAATAGAGGAATCTTTCCTCAGTGCCCATATACAGATGGTTCCCTGGCACGAAGCTGCCCTCCCATTACTAAGACACAAATGCCACCCCACGATAGAGGCCACACTTAAAGTATGGCAGACCCTGCATAACAACAAAGCCTTATCCCAATTTCCCTCTCCACTATACCCAATCACACAAAACCCCCTCTTTGAACAAGGGTTGACAGGCAGACTATTAGACTAAAACCAAACGAGGTCCCAGATCCAGCTCAGGGAGGTGGTACAGGACACATCAATAAAACCTCTACCAATACTAGCTGCTACCCAACACCCATCAGGGATACAGCAGATGCACTACACACAACTGATTCACTTTATCCAGACCATGCAGCTCCTACCAAAAGGGGCGAGAGAGCTCACAGGCTTTGAAATCCTTTGCACCAAACATCCGCTCAAACGTAAAGTACTCTCAACGATGTACAAATTACTGCTCAAGTCTAGGGCAGCAAACTTACCTCTGCACGTAGGGAAATGGTGCAACGAAATGCAAGTTGAACTCTCCCCACTCCAGTGGAGACAAATATTCTTGAGGGTTCACAAAACCTCCACATTCCCTTGTACAAGGGAACTACAAAAGACTATCCAGGTGATACAACACACCCGCTAAACTACACAAACTGTACACTACCACACAACACACCTGCTGGAGATGTCAGCAACCAAACGCCCACCCTACACATACAGTCAGGTCCATAAATATTGGGAAATCGACACAATTCTAATCTTTTTGGCTCTATACACCAGCACAATGGGTTTCAAATGAAACAAACAGAAACAAGATGTGCTTTAACTGCAGACTTTCAGCTTTAATTTGAGGGTATTTACATCCAAATCCAAATTTTTAAGGGACCAAAAGTAATGGGACAGATTAACAGTCATAAATCAAACTTTCACTTTTTAATACATGGTTGCAAATCCTTTGCAGTCAATTACAGCCTGAAGTCTGGAACGCATAGACATCACCAGATGCTGGGTTTCATCCCTGGTGATGCTCTGCCAGGCCTTTACTTCAACTGTCTTCAGTTCCTGCTTGTTCTTGGGGCATTTTCCCTTCAGTTTTGTCTTCATCAAGTGAAATGCATGCTCAATCGGATTCAGGCCAGGTGATTGACTTGGCCATTGCATAACATTCTTTGGTTGCTTTTGCAGTATGCTTCGGGTTATTGTCCATCTGCACTGTGAAGCGCCGTCCAATGAGTTCTGAAGCATTTGGCTGAATATGAGCAGATAATATTGCCTGAAACACTTCAGAATTCATCCTGCTGCTTTTGTCAGCAGCCACATCATCAATAAATACAAGAGAACCAGTTCCACTCGCAGCCATACACGCCCACGCCATGACACTACCACCACCATGCTTCACTGATGAGGTGGTATGCTTTGGATCATGAGCAGTTCCTTTCCTTCTCCATATTCTTCTTTTCCCATCACTCTGGTACAAGTTGATCTTGGTCTCATCTGTCCATAAGATGTTGTTCCAGAACTGTGAAGGCTTTTTTAGATGTTGTTTGGCAAACTCTAATCTGGCCTTCCTGTTTTTGAGGCTCACCAATGGTTTACATCTTGTGGTGAACCCTCTGTATTCACTCTGGTGAAGTCTTCTCTTGATTGTTGACTTTGACACACATACACCTACCTCCTGGAGAGTGTTCTTGATCTGGCCAACTGTTGTGAAGGGTGTTTTCTTCACCAGGGAAATAATTATTCGGTCATCCACCACAGTTGTTTTCCATGGTCTTACGGGTCTTTTGGTGTTGCTGAGCTCACCAGTGCGTTCTTTCTTTTTAAGGATGTTCCAAACAGTTGATGTGGCCACACCTAATGATTTGCTATCTCTCTGATGGGTTTATTTTGTTTTTTAAGCCTAATGATGGCTTGCTTCACTGATAGTGACAGCTCTTTGGATCTCATATTGAGAGTTGACAGCAACAGATTCCGAATGCAAATAGCACACTTGAAATGAACTCTGGATCTTTTATCTGCTCCTTGTAAATGGGATAATGAGGGAATAACACACACCTGGCCATGGAACAGCTGAGCAGCCAATTGTCCCATTACTTTTGGTCCCTTGAAAAGTGGGAGGCACATATACAAACTGTTGTAATTCCTATACCGTTCACCTGATTTGGATGTAAATACCCTCAAATTAAAGCTGGAAGTCTGCAGTTAAAGCACAGCATGTTTGTTTCATTTCAAACCCATTGTGTTGGTGTATAGAGCCAAAAAGATTAGAATTGTGTCGATGTTTCAATATTTATGGACCTGACTATATATGTTGGAAATGCCCCCACATACAATCATTTTGGAAGCGAATACTCACGCTTATTAAAATCGCCACAGGTGAGAAAGTACCGCCCACCCCGGAATATCTACTGTTTCTCCTGCCACCCCACGGTATGAAGAAACAAACTCTATCACTTATCACACACCTACTCATGGCAGCAAATCTGCTGATCCCAGCTAAATGGAAACATGCACACCCCCCTTCCATTAGTGAATGGATAAACAAAGTAGAGGGAATTAAAAAAATGGAGGAACTTACCTATGCTACCTCCAAAAACTACCAGACATTCCAACTCATATGGGGACCTTGGAATGATTTCCTAGATAAGACAGAAGAGCCAGGAGAGAAAAGGGTCTCCACAACTAAAACACATCATGGGAATTAGGGTTTCCACCCAGGTTAATTACTGTTATAATCTCTAGTAACACGAACAAAACCTGTTAAAAAAAACTGAATGTGTTTGTAACTTTAGGTTTAAGCTGACAGCCGACAAAACAAAGTCTTATGCATGTAACCACATGTTAATTATCACTATGTAATGCCTTCGATTTACTTTATTGATGAATGTTGTACGCATGTCATTGTTGATAAAAAAAACCAAATAAAAATAACTTATAAAAAAAAGTTTTAATTAACAAAAATGTAAAAATAAATTATAATAATTAAACCTGCCTTTTTCACTTGGTATTAACTAATACCAACCATAGTCCACCAGTTCTCCAACAAACTCCTGTTGTTTTAACTCCTACTTTAGAGAGACTACTTTAAATACCCTTTATTCAAGCAAAATCCAGTGAGTTATTGGGGAGCAGATAATGTGTGTGGGGTTGAATGGATACATGTACATTTGAATGATGGTTTCAAGCTCTATTTGTCTTGAATATATGCTATTTCCTTTCTCTCCAAAAAAGTTAAAGTATATGTCTAGACTCATAGTTTGTTCCCTTGTCTGACTAAATGATAGACAGTACTGTATATCGGTAATCATCACATAGTCTTGACTCCACATAGACTAAGAGAAGAGGTGTACGGGTGTCTTGTTTACACTGTGATTGACATATAGCTAATGGCAATGTGTGTGTAATACATTTATATATAATATTACATACACCACAGAACTATAAATATCAATCATGTGAAAGAAAACTATAACATCCAGTAGCTCTCAGTGCTCGAAGGGCCACTGGTAAAATCCATAACAAATATGATATTCTGATATGCAGGACGGGATGTAATGATTCCTCACTTTAGGCAGTCCATTAAGTACAGTACTTATATTTCCTCCAGAAATGGAAGCTATACCTGATTGAAGGCGTGTGCATTTGGTTTGGGGCAGAATTGCTTTTCGGATGAATTTTAGCAGATAGACGGGTCATCCTAAATTCTGAATTTCAACCCACCACATGGCAGAATCTCAAAGCAAGCACAATGGACAATGGATAATCTGTAATTAAAAACTAGCAATTTGGGGGGCGGGGCTTGACTGCAGAGCGGAGCGGTCGCATGTCGCGGCTGCTCCCGCTTCTAAAAGTACTCACCAACGATTATCGCCGAGCTGAGGCCTCAAATCGTCTCCTTGTGACTCCCAAGCGACAGAGGTTACTGAGACCTACGAGACGACACCACGCAGGTGGATCTCCATTCCGGTTTCGACCTTCCTGAGGCTGCGGCCTACAAGTATGGCGGTGGCGGGGGATACGGCCGCTCTCCCGCCGCAGAAACACTCAGCGAGGCACAGTTTAGGCCTCCGTTCCCCCCCCTATGGACCGGTGGGGGTTATCCCGGTCCCCACCAACTGGACACAAGCAAAAGCATGGCCCGCAGTTGCCCACTCAGGACTGAGCTCCGGATGCTCCGGGCCCAGCCACATGGCGGGAGCACCATGGCCCGCGGGACTTGAACCCTCGCAACCACAACCCACAAGTCTGGACCTCATCTTCCAGCAATTTTGGGACAAGTTGGATCGAATCCTCGCAACCACGGGCAAACCTCTTCTACACAAATCTAAACGCCCCTCTAGCCCAGAAACCGCGAAGAGGCCCCCCCCGCGGCAGCGACGCAAGCAGGTCACTCGCCGGCGGCGGAGGACAACCTCCGGGGCCTCCCAGAGCACCCACAAGAAGGAACACATGGCATCGCAGAGGACCCGAGTCTGGGGCCACAGGATGCCTGCCTCACCGGAGCCCGGGAGCTTGAGAGAAGCCCGCAGCCACACACTGCCTTCCTCTGCCCTCCACACAGCAAGGATACCCACACCGACCATGCCAACACCAACCTTGCCACCGACAGGGATCGGATGATTGGAGCCACAGACACACGGAATGGAAAAGGCTTGATCCCCTGCTGACGGACACTAGCTACCCAAAGCAACACTGCCTGAGTGACTGGACTAAGAGCTATGCTCCTTTTCATGTTTATATTTCATGTTTTCCCCAAATTACCCTTAATGCATATGTAATATACAGTGGAGCACGGAGGGTTGAATCCAGTGGTTAAACTCGCTATCTTAACTATATGTAAGTTTGTGCAGGATATAAGCTGCAGCAATACCTAGTCTAAAATATGAGATAGTATATGCTAGGACCGCTAGTCTATATGTATGCCGAGAATTTTCACACTACCCCAATTGTTATGCATGGTTAATTCTAGTGGACTCAAGATCTTCTCAGCTACTGATAAAGTTTAAATTATACACACGATCAAACCTTAAAGCAACGGCACACCTAGAGACCCCACAATATAGCATATATGTCAATCTTTCCATACAACTACGTCTCCTTTATGTAGAAAACATGTTATGCCCTGCTATGCCAAGCAACTACTGCTTAATGATGAATCTTACTACGCTTAAAATGCATAGAGCCAACAGAATAGCTAGAGAGTATTATAAAACTTTCAATTGAGCGGAAGCAACACTTAGAAATAATCCTCTGTCAATAAGCTGGCTAACATATACACAAATCGTCTAGATTAGCATGTTTAACAAAAACAAAAATTTTGTGCAAGTTCCTTATGTCACTGTATAACTCATCTGTTACTGTATGAAAATGAACGCTGTTGTGGCGTATGACAATAATCTGTAATCACCTGCACAACAAAAAATAAAGAATTTAAAAAAAAAAAAAAAAAAAACTAGCAATTTGACGGCTAGTCACTAATTAAATATAGAGGAGTATCTGGCACAGGTTCCCCTGTGCCTTCACCTGTGGAAAGTGGGAGGGCGATCTATTAAATAAAAAAAATGAGAGGATATGCCAATGTTTCCTTCAGCCTCCACCTATGAGCAACAGGTGGAGGTAATTCATTAAATAATAAAGTTGGGGGACATTCTAGTATCCCCCAGCCCTCATCCAATAATGCCCAGTCCGTAGTATTTAATTACAGTGAGTAGTAGCTCACTGCAGACGTGCCCCTAGACGTTCCCTCTCCTGCTACTCGAAGACGAGTGAAACTTAAGGGAGATTTTATCATCCTTTATACTAATATGTAGGTCAATCTAGTGTTTTTTTTGTTTGTTTGGTTTTCTTTACATTTTCAGTTCATAGAAACAGTTTGTGATGGCAGATAAGAACCATTCGGCCCATCTAGTCTGCCCAATTTTTTTTAAATACTTTCATTAGTCCCTGGCCTTATCTTATAGTTAGGATAGCCTTATGCCTATCCCACGCATGCTTAAACTCCTTTACTGTGTTAACCTTTACCACTTCAGCTGGAAGGCTTCTCCATGCATCCACTACCCTCTCAGTAAAGTAATACTTCTGGATATTATTTTTAAACCTTTGCCCCTCTAATTTAAGACCTTGTCCTCTTGTTGTGGTAGTTTTTCTTCTTTTCAATATAGTCTCCTCCTTTACTGTGTTGATTCCCTTTATGTATTTAAATGTTTCTGTCATATCCCCCTGTCTCGTCTTTCCTCCAAGCTATACATGTTAAGATCCTTTAACCTTTCCTGGTAAGTTTTATCCTACAATCCATGAACCAGTTTAGTAGCCCTTCTCTGAACTCTCTCTAAGGTATCAATATCTTTCTGGAGATACGGTCTCCAGTACTGCGTACAATACTCCAAGTGAGGTCTCACCAGTGTTCTGTACAATGACATGAGCACTTCCCTCATTCTACTGCTAATACCTCTCCCTATACAACCAAGCATTCTGATAGTATTTCTCTGAGTATAAGGGGCATGATATTTTTACCCCACAAAAAACACCAGGCATTATATGTCAGAGATATCTAGGGTATACTCCTTTGTGTAAATTATTAAAGGAAAGTGATGGGTTAATAGATCACATTCCACCAAATATTTAACAATAGCCATGGTTCTGAGATTGGGGGCCAGTCTGCAGAAACACCATACGTACAGAAAGGGATCTGAGAGAGAAAAGGAGGACACTGTTCAATAGGGGGCATGTGAGCTCTTGCACAGCTTGATCTGCTGCTAATGTATTGGTGCCAGATAACGTAGGACATGTTCAGAGGTCCTGTGGAGTCCATGCCTCAATGTATCAGAGCAGTTTTGGGAGCACAAGGGGGGATTTAGATGATATTAGGCAGGCGGTTTTAATATTGTGGCTGATCAGTGTATATATGTAAATTAAACAATTTATTTGCAATGTTTACCCTGGATTTATCTTGTCTTAACTGGATTACGATGTCATGAGCTAAATCTTTCGTAAAAATATATAAGAAAACAGAGCATCTCGTGATAAAGATTAGCACAAGCTATGGGTGATTTTCAAGGTTTTATTGAGTGTCGTTAAATCCAGACAAGTGACAGTTTCCCTTTAATGCTTTTTATCAAAATAAAAATACTGCGTGTGTACCTCTCCGTAGGAATTTTATTTACTATAATGAACACCCAGAAAACTTCCCAAACGTCCCCACCAAACAATGCGTCGGAGATAATGTACTCAACTTGTCATGATATCATTCAAAACACATTTATATGCAGGGCCATGGCTTCCTCTTTTACTTCCACTTAGTTCTGATGTTAAGTTTTATATATTTTATATCTCGCTTCTTGATTAGTTGTTCTAGTGTCCAGATTGTGTATTGAGTGTACAATATAGAGGGCTGTATTGTCTGCACACTTTTTGCATGTTTATTTCTATTTAATCTGAATAATGTATGCAGTATCCCAGTTTTGCATAGTGTAGCTAATTGTATTTCTAACCTCAAAATGTTCTTTTAACGAGACAATTACAATTACAGGCACTCTCTCAAATCCTAGATTATTCTATTCTTTAAAAAAAAAAATATATATATATATATAAAAAATATTAGGAATACTTTGCATAAAGAGTTTGTTTTATCAAATTCTGCAGAGATTTTTACAGTCCTTCTTATAAAGAACCCAGTCCTCTGCTATGGGTAAGTCATTTAGTTTTGTTACCTATACTCGGCCGCTCTAGCTTTTCATTCTGTGTCAGTACAGCAAGAAAGAGAAACAAAATATGTATTTGCCTCTTTATAAGTTAATAAAAGTAAAATGTTCTAAACTTTGAAAAAAGTGAATTAAACATTGAGCAATATCATTTTATTTCTTAATTCTTAACTTTCCTTATTTTAGAATTTGTGAAGTTTAAAGAAATTCCCTTTTTATGAATGCATGTGATATTTTATCTCATTGTCTAACTTTCAGATGAAATGTTAAATGCTGAGGTCTATTTACTAAACACAGACATGGGGCTGGGTTCTCTGCTAACTGAATACTAACCTGCCGTAAACGTCACTGGAGGAACTGTCATTCAGTAAGCAGAGTAAAGTATTGCAAAATATAGAGCACAAGGTTTCTACCTTTACCGTTATCTCCTAAATTTCTTTATTCCAATATGAAATCTCAACTTGAACAATGTCGTCATTTTAAGTACTGTATTTCACTCAGCTGTAAGAAATACCCACAACGTACCTTCACAATATTCAGCTTACATTTCCTTGCAGAATCTTTAATACATTATCTTGTGTGACTTCAAAATGTAGATCTGTATTCTGAGTTCTTGGCTGATATTATAATGTATGACTCAACGCACTTTGGGACACTTGTTAGAATTCACAAGTGAGTTGCAATGGCTGGATTCCCCTGGCTTGTAATAGTTAGAGAAGGGATGCATGCTAATCTCAGTGGAGAAAAAAAGTACATTTGGCTTCACTGCTTACTTTTTTCTTTTACTTGCAGTCTAAGCACCAAAACTAAAATGTATCTCTATTCAACATATTGAGCCTTCTGATCCAACCACTAGCCACCATTTTGCTAAGGCTGGGAATGCTAACTTATCCACTTGGGTTGAGAGTCACAAAGCCAGACAAAGAGTTAACAAAGTCTACTTTCTTCTGACACACTGTATCAGCAGGTCAAAGTAACAATAAAACACACAAAACGAACATGTAACAAAGAGCTCAAACAGATTGCAGCGTACTGGGTTTCATATACCAGGGGCCCGGCAGTACTTCACGTGCCCACTCAACATATCATATAAAGAGGAGCCAGGCATCATGTTCTATGCCCACTCACTGTGAGGACAGTCTCCGTTTCTCTCCAAGACTGAACTCCTTGTTTTTCCCCCTCTAAGCCTACGTCTGGTTACAACAACATGTTTGTTCGTCCACTCAATGTAAAGTGCAGCAGAATTTGTTGGCGCTATATAAATAATAACATAATAATAATAATAATAATAATCATCATCATCTGTGCATGTTTACCTATAGGTCAACTGAGGAATCATAACCTCGACCTCACAGGCACGCTGCTTGGTCTTGGTCTTTGCCTTTGATTATTTTTTTACCTTTACATAAAATCTATCTCCAAATCTTGTAGTTTTCACCTTAAAAACATTTCTCAGATTTGCCCCTTTGTCACTCAAGACACTTGTTCTTTTTGTTCCCCACTTTGAATCTGCTTCTCAGCCTGTGGCCAAAGTTCTCCTCTATAAAGTTCTCCTCTACAGTCCATAATAACACTTCTGACATAATACCTTACATTCAGAAATTCTCACACCTCACCCCTCTGTTAGTCTTTACGCTGACTTCCTGTGTTATTTATTATTATTATGATATTTATATAGCACCATCAAATTCCACAGCGCTTTACAATGGGTGGACGAACATACATGTAGTTGTAACCAGACAAGTTGGACACACAGGAACAGAAGGATTGAGGGCCCTGCTCAATGAGCTTACATGCTAGAGGGAGTGGGGTAAAATGACACAAAAAGGTAAGGATAGTATTAGACTACTGACAGTTGCAGAAGAGGAATCAGTCAGGAGCTATTAACAGTTTAATTGATACGCTTTTATGAAGAAGTGTTTTTTTTAATGATTTTTTGAAGGAGTAGAGACTGGGTGAGCATCTAACGGAGGAGGGAAGCGAGTTCCACAGGAGCAGTGCAGCCCTCGAGAAATCTTAAAGGTGAGCATCAGAGGTGGGAGTACGGACAGAAGATAGACGTAAGTCTTCAGCAGATCGTAAGGGCCTAGACAGGACATACTTGTGTATGAGGGAGGATGGATAGGTGGGAGCAGCATTATGTAGAGATTTGAAAGCAAGAACCAGAATTTTAACCCCTTCAGGACGGAGTCAATAGTGCACGTTCTGATCAAAACAAAATGTAAACAAAAACTGGAATTTGCGCTATATGTCAGTTCAACCGTAGTTCCCCTCTTTCAAATTATATGCACCCACACTTATTATATATCATTTTGTTCAGGAGAAACAGGGCTTTAATCTATCATTAACTATTCATATATGGAACATCATTTATTATGAATAAAAGTAAAAAAAATGTGAGAAAATACGATTTTTTTTTAAATTTTCATTTCCGTCTGACATTTTAACTGTGAATGTCATAATACTGTTAGGTTTTACTGCAAAAAAATGCACATATTTGTAATCAGCGATGTCTCACGAGTACAACAGTACCCCCCATTAACAGGTTTTATGTTGTTTTGGAAAGTTACAGGGTCAAATATAGAACATTACATTTTCAAATTGAAATTTGCCAGATTGGTAATGTTACCTTTGAGACGGTGTGGTAGCCCAGGAATGAGAATTACCCCCATAATGGCATACCATTTGAAAAAGTAGACAAGCCAAGGTATTGAAAGTGGGGTATGTTTAGTCTTTTTTAGTAGCCACTTAGTCACAAACACTGGCCAAAGTTAGCGTTCATATTTGTTTTTGTGTGAAAAAAGCAAAAAACGAATATTTGGCCAGTGTTTGTGACTAAGTGGCTACTAAGAAAGACTGGACATACCCCACTTGCAATACCTCGGGTTGTCTACTTTTGCAAATGGTATGCCATCATGGGGGTAATTCTCATTCCTGGGCTACCATACGCTCTCAAAGTCAACATAACCAATCTGGCAAATTTCAATGTGAAAAAAATGAAATGCAAGCCTTATATGTGACTCTCTAACTTTCCAAAACACCATAAAACCTGTATATGGGGGGTACTGTTATTCTCGGGAGACTTCACTAAACACTAATATTAGTGCTTTAAAACAGTAAAACATATTACAACAATAATATAGTCCATAAAAGTGCCGTTCGTTTGTAAAAAATGCAAAAAACTTCACTTTTACTTAAAATATCATCGTTGTAATACAATTTACCAGTTTGAAACACGAATATTTGAGTTCAGCGAAGTCTCCCGAGTAAAACAGTACCCCCTATGTACAGGTTTTATGGTGTCTTGGAGAGTTACAGGGTCAAATATAGTGCTTGCAAATTAAATTCTCTGCACTTTCTCCCTGTGTTGTCAGGCATGTCAATCAAATTTTAATTAATCAAATCACATAATTATGTTAAAAGATTATTTAAATATACATGTAGAATTTTAATATATATATGCATTTATAGGTATTTAAATTCTACGTGTATACTAATGTAATCTTTTATGTAATTATATGTATTTATCTATATATATATATTTGCGGTTATTTGTATTTTATATATATATAGATATATATAGAATGTCATTCTAAGTGTATTTTGTTACCGATATATATATATTAATAACAAAATACAGTTAGAATGAAATTACATATGCATATATAATTTATATTAAATTTTGTTTCAATATTTTATTTATTTATTTTATTATTTTATTTATTTATTATTTTAATTATACGTATTTATATATAATATATATATGTACATCTATTATATATATAATATATATACATATTATATATATGTAACGTCATTCTAAGTGTATTTCAATATTAATATATATACTTATATTAATATTAAAATACACTTTGTATGACGTTACATATATATAATATGTATATATATTATATATATAATATATATACATATTATATATATATAAAAATATATTTAATTTATTTTTACACTTGTCTTTTATTTATTTTTTATACTTCCCACCAGCAGGGGGACTGTCTGATATTTCAAACAGTCCCCCTGCTGGCAGATCCACAGCCAGCTATAGGGGGCCATGTGATCGCTCTTTGAGAGCGATCACATGGCCCCCGGGGGCCTGATTTGCCATGGGAGGGCTGCCTGGGCTGTGAGGCAGTCCTCCCGAAGCGGATCGCGGCGGAGGTAAGTATAACTTACCTCCTGGGGCTGCAAGCCGTTACGGCGTGCTATGCCGTCATAACGGCGTTAAAGCCCACTTAACCCGTGACGGCATAGCACGCCGTAACGGCGTTAAGGGGTTAAATTGAGCTCTATATTTTATAGGAAGCCAATGTAGGGACTGACAGAAGGGTGAGGCATGGGAGGTGCGGGCGGACAGGAAGATGAGCCTCGCCGCCGTATTCATTATGGACTGTAAGTTGGGAGCACGTAAGACCACTGAGAAGCGGATTACAGTAGTCAAGGCGAGAAAGGACAGTGGAATGGACCAACACCCTAGTCGCATCTGGCATTAAAATGCAAAATACACTATTTCCAAAACCAGTGTGTAGTAGTGAAGGTGTGTAGCGCTAAAAAATGTTTACTTACTCCCCAAATTGCTTTAGGGGTGTAGATAATCTTCTGGTAGCTAGGAAAAATTATAGAAGTACATAGTGTATTTCAATTTATAAATGTGGTTATACACCTTATAATTCAGAAGCACTCATGTGGTTGAGAGCCTGTTTGGATTGGCTCTAATCACTCTCGCTTTGTGTCATTAAGGTGACACACACCTCAGGATCCAGATAGAGTGTACTCCTCAAAAAAGGGGAGAAAAAAGGGGGGGAACAGGAAGAATTCGCCCTGGTGTTGAAATCCTTATGGACACAGTAACAATAATATATATACACAAAGGTAAAGGTTTCTCCTCACCTGGTTAAGAGCCTGTAACCTGGCTCTAAGTCTATGAGTAGATGAGTTGGTTTAGGGACAACTCTCTCCCTCTTTCAGCAGGATGGAAGAAGCTCCAAATGCATGTATATCAAATTTAAAAGCATTTATTGCATGAACAATTAAAATCAATCTAATACATACATTAGTAAGTTCAAAACGCGTTTCGCCGATTCCATCGGCTTTCTCAAATGGTGTCTTCCATCCTGTTTCATTCCGGTTAAATTCCCCACCTTCCACCCTGATTGGTGGCAAAGAATCAACTGCCAACCAATCACGGGCGTTACTTTGCAGGAGTGTGCATTTGCACAGCTGTATTGCTCTATCCCACAACGGCGACGTCATTGCACACGCACATATGACCGTGCGCGTGACGTCACTTCCGGGAACCTGGGAGGGTAGTATTCCCTCTTCTTTATGTCCGGTTACATCCGTCTTCCTGGTTCTTCAACGTCACTTCCTGTTTTACAAATTTGTAGTCGAACCCCACTTCTCTCAAGTTCCATCTTTCATCCATTTCACTTAATGGCAAAGTTCTGGCAAATTAAAGGGACGTCCATAGTAAAGGCATTCTCTTCATTTTATTCTAAAAAGTGTCTTACTCATATTTGAGTATTATGGAACATAAACAGAAATACAATGATCAGTAAAGTTTCTGTGCGATCTTATTGTGCATTTCCATTTCTAAAAGAGTACATAAACAAACCACATATCTTTTATATTCACAAAGAGGCCCAAGTACCAAATCCTTCTACCCAGATCCAATATATCGAATTAATGATTATTTTCCCACTTAAGACTAATTTTATATATAAAAAATAAATAAATACATATATATCATATAGTATCAAAAAGGGATAAAAAATAATAAAAACTATTTAAAAATCTACTAAAATATTAGATCTAATTTATAAAAAGTGGCATAATTCAAAATCATCATTAAGACCAAAGGGCTGCAAGGTGTTTAAATTAAAAATCCATCTCATCTCTGTTTGTCCAATTTGTTTTATAGGATCACCACCTCTCCAATTTCCAATTATTTTTTGTATTCCTGTGAACTCCATTAGATGTGGATTACTATTGTGACAATTCTTAAAGTGCAAGGACACACTATGTTTCAGGAACCCGTTCATAATGTTCCTAATATGCTCTTGGATTCTAGTGTTTAAACTTCTAGTGGTCCTCCCCACATACATTAATTCACAGGGGCATGTGATCATATAGATCACTTTAGTTGTGTGGCAGATAATTACTTGTTTATTTTTAAAATTTCTATCCTTCTCCTGTGCACTACGAAATTCCCTTATTAGTCTTTTACCATTTTTGGAGCCCTTACATGCTCCACACATACCACATCAATAAAAAAACGGTTTTCTCTTTAAAAAACTGATTTGTTAATTTCCTCACGGGTATATGATTCTTTGTTAAACTGCTTTTGAGGTTTTGTACACCTCTATATACTATATCGGGCCTGTCTGGAAGAATTGAATTTAATATGGGGTAATTTTTCAATATTGGCCAATATTTTTGGATGGTTTTCTTTAAACGCCAACTGTTGTGATTAAAATCACAGATTAATTTCACATTTTGTGGTTTTGTTCTTTCTCTGGTCCCTTTATACTCTATTAGCTTTGTTCTATCTTTATATGTCACTTCTGTAAGGGCTTTTTTTAAGAGGTCATCTTTGTATCCTTTTTCCCTAAAATCCTTAACTATTTTCTCTGATTGTTCTATAAATTTGTGTTGATCCGTATAGTTTCTCTTAACTCTAAGTAATTGTGCCTTAGGGGCGTTTAACAACCAAGGGGAGAAATGGCAACTATTCTCCCCTATATAGCTGTTAACGTCTACCTTCTTAAAGTGAGTACAAGTTTTTAGTATATTTTGCTCCACATAGATATTAAGATCTAAAAATTCCACAGAGCTTTCACTAAAATTGCTTGTAAGTTATAATACCCCATTCATTTGCATTAAGATGCTTTAAAAACTGAGTCAATGATATCTCATCTCCATCCCAGATAAAAAATATATCGTCAATATAACAGCGATAGGACACGACATTTAATTCCCATCTATGGTCTTTATAGATATACTCTTCTTCCCAGTGTGCCATAAACAGATTTGCATAGCTGGGTGCGAATCTCGTGCCCACCGCCGTACCGCAAATTTGCAAAAAGAACTGCTCACCATACCAAAAGTAATTATGGTCTCTATTTGTTCCTGTGGAATTTTGTTTGAAAGTTCCAGAAAGTGCTTTGTTGCCTCACAACCCTTCTCATGGGAAATTATTGTATAACGTGAATTAACGTCTGCAGTTACAAGATAATAGTTCTCCTTTCATTCTATATCTTTAATTATTTGCAATATACTGATGGTGTCTTTAAGGTAACTAGGACATTTACAAACGATAGGCTATAGACAACTGTCAATGTATTGTGATAATTTACTGGAGATTGACCCTATTCCGGAAACTATTGGTCTTTCGGGAGGTCTATCCTTATCCTTGTGTATTTTTGGCAAATAATAGAATACAGGAATTTTAGGATACTGTACATCTAGAAATTTGTATTCCTTTTGATTTAGAATCTCTATATTTTTGCCTTTTTCAATTAATTTATTATAACTGAGTTTAATTTCTTTCGTAGGATCCATTTTTAAAATACGATACGTATGTTCATCGCTCAGCAATCTCTGTGTCTACTCTTTATAATTGTTTATGTTTAAAATTACAATCCCCCCTCCCTTATCGGCTGGTTTAATGACCACAGATTCATCTTCTCTTAGTTGTTTCAAAGCCTGTCTTTCATGAATATTCAAATTATATTTACATACTCTAGGTTTCTTTATTTTATTTATATCACTCATTACCATCTTTTCAAATGTCGTCATTTCTTCAGAAATGTGATAGCGAGGATAAAAAGAAGAATTCTCTTTTAAATCCATATGGATAATATCTGATTCGCAATTAATTGTAGGATTGGCACTCACTGGAGGTTTTAGAATTTTTTTTTCAAACAAAGCTTGCGTTTAAATCTGTTGAGGTCTAGATATACACTGAACCTATCAATTGGTTTGGTTGGGGCAAACTTTAAACCTTTGGTCAATAGACTAATCTGGGGCTTAGTTAGTTCCTTTTGGGAAAGATTGAAGATTCAATTTTGTTTGGATATCTTTCTCTCTTTTCTTTTCTGTAAAAATGTTCCTCCTCTAACTCCCCTTCTTCTATACTGCATCTCCGTTTGACTGGAGATATCCGAGAGAGTGGGGATTCTTTGCGTCTCCCCCTCACTTGCCTGTGCCAAAAATCCTCTTCTACTTGAGGCGTGGAGAGGACCTGAAATCTATTCTGTACGAAGGCTTCATCTTTATTGTTGGGAGGTTTAGAGGTCAATGCTGATCTATCATTCATGAATATTGAACTTATTCTAGATGTTCTTTTTTCACCTCCTATCGGAGTTCTTGGTTGTTTCCTTCTAACCACCTGTTCCCATCTATCCTCATTTCGTATAGGTGAGTACTGGATCTTTCGTAATGATCTTTCCCTCTGATAGAGCTCTCTACTCTTTCTACGAATGGGAGTCCTTCTCATTTGATCCCTACCTCTCCTCATTTCATTCCCATGAAAGTCTGGTTTAGTATTTCTGTTCCACTCATTCGTATTATTTTGTCTCCTGTATGCATGGGGTTGTTCCTTCCCTTTTGCATACGTCCTGACCTGATTTGTTGCATAATCCCTCTTATCCCGTAAATACTTCCTTTTTTTAATTTCTATGACATTCTTTTTATTTTTCTATAAGTATATCATTCATTGCACTAATATATTGTTCCATTGTCATATTTCCATCAGAAATTTTTTAATCTCAATTATTTCGGAATCTATTTTTAGTAAAGAGTTATTCCGTCTCTTAATAATCAAGTTTATCATGCCAAAGGCGACACTCTCCAAGAGGTCTGTCCACTCTTGTATAAAGTCTTCCTCTTCTTGATCGAATGAGGGACTTTTAGTGAACCTCAGGCCTCTTGGAGTAATTTTCTCCCTGGTATATTTGTCCAACGTGGCAACCTCCCACTTTATTTTAATTTCCCTCAATAGTAGTTTTTCTAATTTATAGCATGAATTCCGTATTTAGATTTTCAATTCCTGTTCATGATCTACCCTTGGTGTTAATGGATTATTAAAAAGAGCATCAATATGTTGTCCGTATTTGGATCTATACTTGAAGAGAGACATATTCAATGTTAGCAGCACACACAGAGATGGAGAATTGAAACAGTGATCAATAATAAAACCAGATAATTTGTGTTAACAGGCGCTTAAAACAAGATTTTAACAAGTGCTCTTTAATACAGCCGCTCACACACAAAACGTGGGACCTCTCCAATCCTACTGTAATCAAAATGCAAAATACACTATATCCACAACCAGTGTGTAGTAGTGAAGGTGTGTAGCGCTAAAAAATGTTTACTTACTCCCCAAATTGCTTTAGGGGTGTAGATAATCTTCTGGTAGCTAGGAGAAATTATAGAAGTACATAGTGTATTTCAATTTATAAATGTGGTTATACACCTTATAATTCAGAAGCACTGACGTGGTTCAGAGCCTGTTTGGATTGGCTCTAATCACTCTCGCTTTGTGTCATTAAGGTGACACACACCTCAGGATCCAGATAGAGTATACTCCTCAAAAAAAAGTGGACAAAAAAGAGGTAGAACAGGAAGAATTCGCCCTGGTGTTGAAATCCTTATGGACACAGTAACAATAATATATATACACAAAGGTAAAGGTTTCTCCTCACCTGGTTAAGAGCCTGTAACCTGGCTCTAAGTCTATGAGTAGATGAGTTGGTTTAGGGACAACTCTCTCCCTCTTTCAGCAGGATGGGAGAAGCTCCAAATGCATGTATATCAAATTTAAAAGCATTTATTGCATAAACAATTAAAATCAATCTAATACATACATTAGTAAGTCCAAAACGCGTTTCGCCGATTCCATTCGACTTTCTCAATTGGTGTCTTCCATCCTGTTTCATTTCGGTTAAATTCCCCACCTTCCGCCCTGATTGGTGGCAAAGAATCAACTGCCAACCAATCACGGCGTTACTTTGGGGGAGGGTGCATTTGCACAGCTGTATTGCTCTATCCCACAACGGCGATGTCATTGGGCACGCACATATGACCGTGCGCGTGACGTCACTTCCGGGAACCTGGGAGGGTAGTATTCCCTCTTCTTTATGTCCGGTTACATCTGTCTTCTTGGTTCTTCAACGTCACTTCCTGTTTTACAAATTTGTAGTCGAACCCCACTTCTCTCAAGTTCCATCTTTCATCCATTTCACTTAATGGCAAAGTGCTGGCAAATTAAAGGGATGTCCATAGAAAAGTCCATTCTCTTCATTTTATTCTAAAAATTGTCTTACTCATATTTGAGTATTATGGAATGTGACGAAACCAACCTCGCCACTGGGCATTGGAGAAGCCTGTTTGCCCGCCTCCTACCTGCTGACTATGGCCTCTTGAAAATTGGTACGTTTAGAGAACTATATTTGGGCATATTGTATTTTATTGTGCGACTGCTGGCCCTTTAAGCACAGTGAATGGTGTTTTATTGTACTGCTGCTGGCCCTTTAAGAACTGTCTGGGGACATATTGAGACTTTGGGTAACAATACCCTTTAAGACTATGGCCCCTGAAAAGTATGAACTTTTATTGTGTGTGTATGGCCCTTTAAGAACCGTCTGGGGACATCTTTGGTGAACAATGTCCCTTTAAGACTATGTCCCCAGACCTGTAAAATAACTTGCCCCTGGCTTTCTCCCACTTGGTTCAGTAAATAGGGCTTACTGAACCAAGTACCACACAGGCGGACCACCCAGGAGTTAAAGTGTGCAGCAATTTACCTCCCAGGCTGTGAGGTTACTGCAGGTTAATTGCACGTGGTGGCGGCCATATTTGTTCATTCGAATGCGGTCAGCGGTGTATGCTAAAGATTCTGTGGAACTAAAATCGGCTACACATTTTACCGAACACCGCTGACCCTTACCTTCTTCCATACTGAACTTGCAGCTCCAGAGACTAAGTCCCGTTCGAAATGTCCCGTTCGGCCGCACAGCCCAAATCTATGGAACTGTTTTGGGCAGGAAAACGTGCTTGCGGTCGGTCATAAAGGGACCTCCAGCTAACTTTTGATCCGCTGGAGGGATTTGGCTGAATTTTGGAAGGGTGTATGTTTAAAGTGTGCTGATTCTAAATATATGGTTTTTGGGAAGATTGGATGTATGGATTTAAAGTTATAGCACATGTATAAAAACTGTATTTTCCCTGGCTGTAATAATTATGTTAACTGGTTATCTGAGGGGAGGGAACTTGTGGGTTGTAACCGTTATGCTATTGGCTGTTTTACCCCGCCCCTGTGGGCGGTCTTTTATGTGTAAGATGGAAATAAAAGCAGACTGGGTGTGCTAGCACCTCAGATCATCTTGTACCTTCATGAAGTTTCGGCTCATGTTTGGGGGATTGGAAAACTACACTCTGGGGATTGCTATAATCACTATACTCCCCAGGGTATTATCGCTGAGTTCTGCTAAGAGCTGTTCCTGTGCCTGCTCTCTGGAATTGGGAGAGGTCCATCTACTGGAAGCTAGACCCTGGTCTTGGGTCCAGAGTGGGTAGCGTGGCGAGACCCCAACCAAGCTGCGGCGGTTCGTGGGAGTCTACAGTGGTTATGGTGTCTGGTGGAGTGCTTGGAGACCTTGGAAAGCACTAGGAGCATCCGTCAGCGGAGGGTACCCGGTCGGGGTGCCAGCGGTTCCGTTACATGGAACATAAACAGAAATACAATGATCAGTAATGTTTCTGTGCGATCTTATTGTGCATTTCCATTTCTAAAAGAGTACATAAACAAACCACATAACTTTTATATTCACAAAGAGGCCCAAGTACCAAATCCTTCTACCCAGATCCAATATATCGAATTAATGATCTGGCATTAAGTATGGGCGGATGCGTGCAATGGTTTTGAGATGGAAATGACAGGATTTGGCGATAGATTGAACATGACGCTTGAAGGAGAGGTCGGATTCAAATAGAACACCTAGGCAGCGAGCCTATGTCGTGGAGCTGATGGTAGCACTGTTGACTTGGAGGGAGACAGACACAGGAGTAACAACACTTGGGGGAGGAAAGACCAGAATTTCAGTGTGACAAGAGCAATCTCGCCACATTGCATTGGAGAAGCCTGGTTGCCCGCCTGCTCCCTTTGGATTATGGACCAGCCTTTAAAATACTTTATTTTCCCTGCAGAAAGGCTTATTCATGCCTTTCTGCCAGGGTGTTCGGTAGATTTTATCTGCTGAACAAACTAACGAATGCACGACCACCTGGGAGCTGGCGTGTGCAGTCAATTGACCACCCAGTAGCTGCGGTTAACCGCAGCTTAATTGACTGTTACTTGGTGGCCGCGGTTACACTTAGCGGCCGCTAGGTGGCGGTGTTATAGAGCTCCCCGGACGCCCAGCGGTGGTCAGCCCAAAATCAGTGCACTAAAAGTGGACACTTTTACGTGCAGGCACCGCTGAGCCTCCAGCCCCCTGGTTCATATTCGTGACAATTTAACCGAATACATGTTCATTCGGTAGTTTGTATATGTGAATGTGTTAACCCAGATAGCTATGCCATGGAGCCAATTCGTGTAATTAAAGACTTTGGCTCCATGGCAATTGAACTGTGTGAATAGGATCTGAGCGCTATTCGGTAGTTTTATGCGCTCAGATCCCAGCTATCTGGGGATATGTGATATGTCTGTGTTTTATGTATAAAATGTGTCTTTATGTATTTTAAAGTGTTTTGCTGTCTTTTGTGTCCCCACGTGTGAAATGGCGATTTGCCTCTGTCCTGGGAGATAATTGGATTACTTCCCAATTATCTCCAGGATAGAGGGAGGAGATCAGGATGCATTGTGGGGATGTTTTACTGATGTGTGTCTGTAATTGGTGTATGTCTGTCCTTTGTCACAGTCTTCCATCTGGTCCCCTAGGGGAGTGTCCACCAGGTGGGAGACCTGCATAAATACTGGGCGGGTAGACCTGAATAAACCAGACCACTGCTTGACCCTCAACACGGAGCCTTGTCTCGTTATTGGGGGGATTCACTGTATGCTGTTAGAGACTGATTGCCAGGAGTGTAAGCCGCTTGGAAGCTTTTCCTGTTCGTCTGCTAGCAGCTATTCGTGAGGTTCCAGTTCGGGAATTTGGAGTTCTACCTTATTCCATTGTATACAGTTCGGGAGTGTGACGAAACCAATCTCGCCACATTGTATTGGAGGAGCCTGGTTGCCCGCCTGCTGCCTTTGGATTATGGACCGGCAGCTAAAGGGTTAATTTTACTGTGCAGAAGGATTTATTTCTCCCTTTCTGCACAGCAGTTCGGTAGATGTCACCTACCGAACAAACAGCCGTTCACCAACCTCCCCAGAGCCGTGGGAAGCCGGCCGGCGTTGTTAATTGGCCACCCAGAAGCTGGAGTGTGCTGCCAATTTACCTCCCTGAAGCTGCGGTTAATTGCCTGTTAACTGTGTGGCCGCTGTTACACTTAGCGGCCGCTAGGTGGCGTTGTTCTGGAGCTCCCCGGGCAGCCAGCACTTTTCTGCCCGGCTTTCATGCACCAAAATCGGACACTTTTCCGTGCAGGCACCGCTGAACCTCCAGCCCCTGGTTCTCATTCGTATGAATTTGGTGAATGCAGGGAAATTCGGTAGTTTATGTTTTATGTGAACTGTAGTAACCCAGATAGCCTGCCATGGAGCCTGTTCGTATAATTAAAGACTTTGGCTCCATGGCAATTAAAATGTATTTGTGTGATCTGGGTGCCATTCACCTAATAATGTGCACCCAGACCTGAGCTATCTGGGGATATGTTACATGTCTGTGTTTTATGTATAAAATGTGTCTGTATGTATTTTAAAGTGATAGTCTGTTTCTGTGTCACCATGTGCATAATGGAGTCTGGCCTTTGTTTTAGGAGATAATTGAATTACTTCATTAATTATCTCCAGGGCAGGGAGGAGGAAACCAAGATGCATGGTGGGAAAGTATTGTGGCTGTGTGTACGAAAATGATACATGTCTGTCTGCTGTTTCAGTCTTCCATCTGGTCCCCTAGGGGAGTGTCCACCAGGTGGGAGACCTGCATAAATACAGGGGCAGGTAGCCCTGAATAAACAGACCACTGCTTGACCTTCAACACGGAGCCTTGTCTCGTTCTTGGGGGGATTCACTGTATGCTGTTGGAGATTTGACTGCTAGGAGTGTAAGCTGATGTCTGCTTTTCCTATTCATCTGCTAGCAGCTATTCGTGAGGTTCCAGCTGGAGTGCTACCTTATTCATCTATATCCAGTTCGTGAGTTTTGATGTTCTGCAGGAGCTGTGCCTTTTTGGGAAAAGGGGATTATCGCCTAAACGGATTTTTCCCCTTTTATGCTGAAACGGTCCGTAACAATTGGTGGCAGCGGTGGGATCGTTCCTACAGCCAGAAGGACAGCTACAGAACACCATTGCTTTGGATTTTTACAATTTGAGGGCAACGCATGTCCCAGTACAGCGACCCTAAAAGCAACAGCATGGAACCAGCAGTGGAGTACAATGAGGGTGACATGGATGACCGGGAGGCATTAAGGAAAGGCATCTGGTACCAGGCACTGGACATTGTGGAATACCAACGAGGTGAGAGACTTCCCAAGGAAGATCAGCGTTTGCAGGAGCGACTAGCCCTGCGGATGCCCTTCCTTGGAGAGCAGCCCAGGGAGGAATGGGTAAAAGAATTGGAGCTCCGGGTATGGCAGGAGATGTGGCTGGAGGATGCCTACCAGGCGCTTTGGTGGTATGTTGCACAGCACCTGCCCTGGACAGCCGAGCATGACAAGCCAGAGGGAGAGGAGTTTGATGGTCCTGGCTTGTTATGGGAGTCTTTCTCAGAGCCTGAATTTGGGAGCCCCACACAAGCCCGGTTCAGTGATCTCTTTGAGTGGAGGGAGAGCAGGTATGACTGGGACGACACTCATGAAATTGAGCAAGACCTGGTCCACCTAGTAACCCGAGAGATGGAGCTGGAACAGGACTACCAAAATCTGTTCCACTCCAGTGAGAAGGCTCAACAGGGAAGCGCAGACCCAGATCCAGACCCCTTCAGCTGGGAAGATATTGTACAATTTTACTGGGAAGAACCCCAGGTGGCCAGTGGAGATGGGACCGAGGTCTCTCCACCGAGCCTGCAGGGAATTGGGAGCCCAGTCTCCATTCCCCAGCGGCAGTGTAAAGTGCAGGGAGAGGAGAGCAGTATCCTCCCTCCCCAGCGGCAGGCTGAGTTACAGGGGGCAGAGGTAGTTGTTCCTGCCCCCCAGCAGCAGAGTGATAGGCCAGGAGGGCAATGTGAAGTGCAGGGAGAGGAGAGCAGCGTCCTCCCTCCCCAGCGGCAGGCTGAGTTACAGGGGGCAGAGGTAGTTGTTCCTGCCCCCCAGCAGCAGAGTGATATGCCAGGAGGGCAATGTGAAGTGCAGGGAGAGGAGAGCAGTGGCCTCCCTCCCCAGCGGCAGGCTGAGTTACAGGGGGCAGAGGTAGTTGTTCCTGCCCCCCAGCAGCAGAGTGATATGCCAGGAGGGCAATGTGGAATACAGGGAGAGGAGAGCAGCGTCCTCCCTCCCCAGCGGCAGCGTGAGCTTTCGGGAATTGGGAGCCCAGTCTCCATTCTCCAGCGGCAGAGTATCCAGCAGGGAATAGAGAGCCCTGTCTCCTTTCCCCAGCGGCAGGACTCTGTATTGGGAGGAGAGACAGTCGGTCTCCCTCCGCAAAGACTAGGAATATGTATGGGAGAGGAGCTTGTTACCACCTCTCCCCAGCGGCGGATCATTAATGGGCAGAGTGTTCTATCGGGAGAGGAGCTTGTTACCCCCTCTCCCCAGCGGCAGCTTAATGTACCAGGGGGAGACTGTAAACCCCCCACCAGTGCAGATGGGACCGTGGTCTCTGCACTTACCACACAGGGGGTAGGGATGGTCGGTCCTACCCCCCCACGATAGAGCTATGCAACTAAGGGGGAGACAGCCCGTCTCCAGCAACCAGGCTCCAACCAGACTACTCCGGGGGTAGTGCTGGCACCAGGACAGAGTACCGCTGGTCTCTGCCCACTCAGCAACCCACCAAGGCAGCTTACCGGTCCCCCACACAGCCGTGGTGAGGCACCTGGACATGGACAAGATTCTCCCTTACCCAGGTGTAGTAACCATTTATTGTGGGTGGGCTGTACTGTTTTTTCTGCTTTGTGGGTGGGTTGCTGGACTAACAAGGGCACTGACCGGCAGGAGGTCAGGTACCCTGTTAGTCTTTTTGGAAAGGGGGAGAGATGTGACGAAACCAATCTCGCCACATTGTATTGGAGGAGCCTGGTTGCCCGCCTGCTGCCTTTGGATTATGGACCGGCAGCTAAAGGGTTAATTTTACTGTGCAGAAGGATTTATTTCTCCCTTTCTACACAGCAGTTCGGTAGATGTCACCTACCGAACAAACAGCCGTTCACCAACCTCCCCAGAGCCGTGGGAAGCCGGCCGGCGTTGTTAATTGGCCACCCAGAAGCTGGAGTGTGCTGCCAATTTACCTCCCTGAAGCTGCGGTTAATTGCCTGTTAACTGTGTGGCCGCTGTTACACTTAGCGGCCGCTAGGTGGCGCTGTTCTGGAGCTCCCCGGGCAGCCAGCACTTTTCTGCCCGGCTTTCATGCACCAAAATCGGACACTTTTCCGTGCAGGCACCGCTGAACCTCCAGCCCCTGGTTCTCATTCGTATGAATTTGGTGAATGCAGGGAAATTCGGTAGTTTATGTTTTATGTGAACTGTAGTAACCCAGATGGCCTGCCATGGAGCCTGTTCGTATAATTAAAGACTTTGGCTCCATGGCAATTAAAATGTATTTGTGTGATCTGGGTGCCATTCACCTAATAATGTGCACCCAGACCTGAGCTATCTGGGGATATGTTACATGTCTGTGTTTTATGTATAAAATGTGTCTGTATGTATTTTAAAGTGATAGTCTGTTTCTGTGTCACCATGTGCATAATGGAGTCTGGCCTTTGTTTTAGGAGATAATTGAATTACTTCATTAATTATCTCCAGGGCAGGGAGGAGGAAACCAAGATGCATGGTGGGAAAGTATTGTGGCTGTGTGTACGAAAATGATACATGTCTGTCTGCTGTTTCAGTCTTCCATCTGGTCCCCTAGGGGAGTGTCCACCAGGTGGGAGACCTGCATAAATACAGGGGCAGGTAGCCCTGAATAAACAGACCACTGCTTGACCTTCAACACGGAGCCTTGTCTCGTTCTTGGGGGGATTCACTGTATGCTGTTGGAGATTTGACTGCTAGGAGTGTAAGCTGATGTCTGCTTTTCCTATTCATCTGCTAGCAGCTATTCGTGAGGTTCCAGCTGGAGTGCTACCTTATTCATCTATATCCAGTTCGTGAGTTTTGATGTTCTGCAGGAGCTGTGCCTTTTTGGGAAAAGGGGATTATCGCCTAAACGGATTTTTCCCCTTTTATGCTGAAACGGTCCGTAACAGGGAGTTTGGTGCATTCACTTATATTCAATTCGTGAGTTTTGGTGATTCTACAGTAACTGTGCCTGTCTCTGAAAAGGGGATTATTGCCTAAGCGGTTTTTACCCCTTGTGTGCTGAAACGGTCCGTTACAATTGGTGGCAAGCGGTGGGATCATTCCTACAGCCAGAAGGACAGCTACAGGAGACACCATTTCTTTGGATTTTACAATTTAATGGCAACGCATGTCTCAGTACAGCGACCCTGACAGCACCAGGATGGAACCAGCAGTGGAGTACAGATACTCTGTAGAGGAATTTGACCGTATGATGTGGTTGCGGCTGAACTTCTTCAGACCCAATCCAGCTGAGAAATCCATGAAGTTCGCAAGGAGTCTAGTGTTCAAGACCCTGCTATACTGGGCAGAAGGTGACGGTCAGCTGCCACATTGGGTGGACCTCCACCGGCAGCTACAGTTGCGGGACAGAGAGAGCCCAGTCTCCTCTCCCCAGCGGCATTGTGATATGCTGGGAATTGGGAGCCCAGTCACCATTCCCCAGAATCAGTGTGATATGCTGGGAATTGAGAGCCCAGTCTCCATTCCCCAGCGGCAGTGTGAGATGCCGGGAATTGGGAGCCCAGTCTCCATTCCCCAGCGGCAGTGTGAAGTGCAGGGAGAGGAGAGCAGCGTCCCCCCGTCCCCCCCCAGTGGCAGGCTGAGTTACAGGGGGCAGAGGTAGTTGATCCTGCCCTCCAGCAGCAGAGTGGTATGCCGGGAAGGCAGTGTGAAGTGCAGGGAGAGGAGAGCAGCGTCCTCCCTCCCCAGCGGCAGGCTGAGTTACATGGGGCAGAGGTAGTTTTTCCAGCCCTCCGGCAGCAGAATGGTGTGCCGGGAAGGCAGTGTGAAGTACAGGGAGAGGAGAGCAGCGTTCTCCCTCCCCAACGGCAGCGTTATTTTTTGGGAATTGGGAGCCCAGTCTCCATTCCCCAGCGGCAGAGTGTCCAGCAGGGAATAGAGAGCCCAGTCTCCTTTCCCCAGCAGCAAGACACTGTATTAGGAGGAGAGACAGTAGGTCTCCCTCCACAGAGGCTGGAAGTATGTATGGGAGAGGAGCTTCCTAAGCCCTCTCCCCAGAGGCAGATTATTAATGTACAGGGAATAGAGAGCCCAGTCTCCTTTCCCCAGTGGCAGAGTGTTCTATCGGGAGAGGCGCCTGTTACCCCCTCTCCCCAGCAACAGCTTAAAGTACCAGGGGGAGACTGTAAGCCCCACAACTGTGCAGATGGGACCGTGGTCTCTGCACTTACCGCACAAGGGGTAGGGACGGTCGGTCCTGCCCCCCACCGACCGGGCTGTTTAGCCAAAGGGGAGACAGTCTGTCTCCCCCTCCGGCAGCAGAGCTGTGCATCTAAAGGGGAGACAGTCAGTCTCCAGCAGCAGAGTTGTGCATCTAAAGGGGAGACAGTCAGTCTCCAGCAACCAGGCTCCAACCAGACTACTCCCGTGGTAGTGCTGGCACCAGGGCAGAGTACCATTGGTCTCTGCCCACTCAGCAACCCACCAAGGCAGCCTACCAGTTCCCCACACAGCCGTGGTGAGGCACCTGGACCTGGACAAGTTTTTCCCTTACTCAGGTGTAGTAACCAGTCATTGTGGGTGGGCTGTACTGCTGTTTCTGTTTTGTGGGTGGGCTGCTGGACTAACAAGGGCACTGACCGGCAGGAGGTCAGACACCCTGTTAGTCTGTTTGGAAAAGGGGAGAGATGTTACGAGAGCAATCTCGCCACATTGCATTGGAGAAGCCTGGTTGCCCACCTGCTGCCTTAAGACTATGGCCCCATGTTGAAATGCTTGATTTTCCCCTGCAAAGACACGAAAGTGGGGTCATTCGGTGCTTGCCCTGTTTGAGCGGTGATACCCCAGATAGCTATGCCATGGAGCCCATTCGTATAATGAAAGACTATGGGAAAGACTTTAGGTCCATGGCAATTGAACTGTATGTGTGTGGTCTGAGCGCCATTCAATAATGTGCGCTCAGACCTAAGCTATCTGGGGATATGTCGCATGTATATGTTTTATGTAGTAATTGTAACATTGTGTAATTTAATGTCTTTTTGCAACCATTTCCCCATTGTCTCCAGGATAGAGGGCTCTGTAAAACCAGTTTGGGCCAGATTGCCATGCTGCCAGCCAGGCCCCAAAAGATAGCTTAATAAATTCTGAACCCCTGGTCTGATTCATGCCATTTTTTGATATGTTGTTCCCTTGAATGGATTGATTGTGAATATATATATATATATATATATATATATATATATATATATATATATATATATATATAAATATATTTATATATATAAATATAACATGTAAATATAAATATATATATATATATATATATATATATATATATATATATATATATATTATTTTTTTTATGTGAATGTGATGTATATTTTAGAAGTTATGAATATGCTGTAAAAACTGTATTTCTCTGCTTGTGGTAATTGCATTACCCATTGTGTAAGGTAATTGTATCACAGGCAGAGGGGAGGATTTTGTGTGGGAGTGTCTAAGTGTATTGTACGTGTTTATTCTTTTGGACATTTGTGCCTATATATATATATATGTTATATTTTATAATAAATAGTCTATTTTAATACATTTAGACTTTTATCTTTTATTATTTTATACTATTACTTTTTTATGTCCTGTTAACTACCTGGTGCCAGCATATCCTTAGGTGGGGATAGTACCACCCATGCTGTGAAAACTAGAGCAGGTCCTTGCTCTACAAATTGTAAGTACATTACTTTATCCTATTACCCTGATTTTATAGTACTTACTACACCATCAGAGCGTTCTTTTTTCTCTTTTATCCCCATTGTGCATTTGGAGGACCAATACCATCTTTACCATCCTGTATCCTTAGACGGGGATTATACCGTCCACGCTGAAAAAAGTAGAGCTCTTATATAGCTCTACCGTATGTGAGTGTTTTTCTTACAGTTACCTAGCACAAATATGTGCACTGTTATATACTGTATTGCACTATTATTTTTTTCTGTTTTATTATTTCGAGGTGTTTTACCAACTTTTCCTCGCAGAGGTGTATGTACGTATAATATTTGGGCGCAGTATACGCCATATTTTATATCTTCTGTTTCACCATAACACAAGGTTTGGGAATCCTTGTATTGTATACAGCAGCCCCTATTGTTATTTTATGTTATAGTGAGCGCCTATATACCCTGTTTTTTCTTCACATTGGATACTTTGGTCAGTGCCGTTTCCACAGAGTGCTTAGCGCGGATACCAGACTGAAGCGGGTCTAGCAGAGAGTTGGACTAGCGAGGCAGTAGCGAGATAGGACGATAGTTGGATGGGGAATTAGCGTCAGGATTAGGCTCAAAGATATTGTTACTTACAAAGATCTCCATAACTGTGCACCTGCTTACATCCCCAATTAGCAGATAAGCTTCAGCACAGCTTCTTTGCTTCACTGTTGGCTTGTCACTGACCTGTTCTTACATCCATACCTTAGACTCTTGTTTACTTAGAAAGATCTCCATAACTGTGCACCTGCTGACATCCCCTATTAGCAGATAAGCTTCAGCACAGCTTCTTTTTTTCACTGTTGGCTTGTTACTGACCTGTTCTTACATCCGTACCTTAGACTTTTGCCTGCAGGACTAATCCAGACCTGCCCCCTCCATGTGGAATGCCTTCTCTGGGACATTTGACTCTCCAGGACTTTGCAATAATGTAACCTCTTAAGGACACATGACATGTGTGACATGTCATGATTCCCTTTTACATCAGAAGTTTGGTCCTTAAGGGCTTAAATCAAATCAATAATAACAGTCCTTTTATTATACCCTACAAGCTTCCTTTGCCGTCTCCTACCTTGTGAGCTCCTTCCTCTCTCTGTATCCTCGGGTATAGATAATTTGATCCCCTCAATTCCTTTGTGTATTTCCCCCGTATCCCTTTATATGGTGAGCTAATTTGTGCTGGGCCCTCTTTACTTACTGCTGTCATATGCCAAACAGATTTTTTTTACAATTGTTTGACTTGCTTACCTATTGTACAGCTCTGTGGTATATGTAGACATGGCCCTTCACACCTGGATTGTCTACATTTGAAAATAATATGCCATGCTGGGGTTATTTCACATTCCTATTCCTGGGCTACCACATGGTCTCAAAAGGCAACACAGACCAAGCAAACCAATCTGACAAACTGAAGTGGGCAAGACCTATATTGACCCTGTAACTTTCCAAAACACCATAAGACCTGTATATGGGGGTATTGTTATACTCGGGAGACGTTGCTAAACAGAAATATGAGTGCTGAAAACAGTAAAACCTATCAGGATGATGAAATCACCAGTAAAAGGCCAGTTTTTGAGTAAAATTGCTAAAAATAAATATGAACGCTAACTTTGGCCAGCGTTTGTGGCTAAGTGGCTACTACAAAAGACTGGACATACCCTATTTTGAATACTGTGGGTTGTCTACTTTTACAAATGGTATGCCATGATGGGGTTAATTTTCATTCCTGGTCTGCTATACGGTTTCAAAGGCAACATAGGCCAGGAAAACCAATCTAGCAAATTTCAATTTGTAAGTTTGCACAACCCCATAAAACCTGTACATGGGGGCACTGTTGTACTCGGGAGATGTTTCTGAACACATATTAGGTGTTTTTGGTCAGTAACACAAAACAGAAACTGAGATACCAGCCTAAAGTACAATGTGAAGGAAAAATAACACAAAAAAATGACTACCCAAAAGTTTGACAAAGACTGGTGGTAGAATTAGTGCATGGAAAGTATTAAAATACCACCATTTGAAATACCCTAGGGTGTCTACTTTTCAAAAATATAAGGTTTGATGGGGTTAAATTAAATTGGGCAGCTTCAAAAATGCCCCAAATAGGACATGGGAGCATGATGACCTCCTGTGAAAATTCCAAGTTGGAAAACTGGAATGCATACCTATCACTGTACTGAAGATGTTGCTGAACACATATTGGGGTGTTCGTCGGCAGTAATCCTTAAAGTTCTCCGTACATGTATTCTTAAATTGATATGTGTGTCAAAAATCGCCAATTAATGTATTTTTTTTTTAATTTGGCATAGGTTGGTCTTAATTTGGTTGCATGAAAAGAGTGAAAATACCCTAAGTTTAATACTTTAAGTTGTCTTCTCTTAAAAAATGTATACATGTGAAGGGTTATTTAGGGATTCCTGACAAATAGAGTTACAATGTAACTTGCGATAATTTTGCAAAAAAATGGTTTAGAAATAGAGAAGTGCTACTTGTAATTATAGCCCTATATCTTTCCAAAAAAAGCTAAGAACCTGTTAACAATAGGTATTTCCAAACTCCCTGTACCCCGACTGGGCACCTCCGCCAAGGACCGCTTCCTAGCTGGAACAGGTGAAAACCTCAGCTCTTATGCCCCAGTCGCCATGGCTTGATTGGGGTCCTCCTGGAGCCTCTCTGTCCTGGAGCAGGATAGAGGACTAGCGCTATTCCCTCCTAGGGGCTGGATAACCCACAGTCCTGAGAGCTCTAGTCCATACAAGGACTTTCCCCGCTGAATCCTCCACAAGCCAGAACAATGTGCTGAACAGTGATTAAAGCCCTTTCCCTCCCAGTACAACTGGTTTAAGGCATCCAAACACAGCCTTTTTATATACAGTCCCCATTATATTCAGCACAAGCACCTGCCAAGAATCTCTGGACCTGGGAGATAATTGCGTTAAAGACTGGTAAGCTAATTATCTCCCAGGAACAGAGTGGCAAACATAAAAATATTACATATAAAAATACCCAAAAAACATTGTAAAAACATAAAATAACCCAACAAATTATACATCCTGAAATAGCCCTGATCTGAGCGTCCAAGTTGTCCAAATAACGCTCAGATCAATGCAGTGTAGGAGAAACACCACCGTGTTAAAGTTCTGACCGGCTTGTGCTTTCGACAGTTAACTTTCAGGTGCTCCATCTGGCTCTTAGGTAGCGATTGTTCGCCTTAGTCTCAGGCACCTTCCCTCCAAAAAGTGCGCTCCTGGCAGATTTCAAAGTGGTTCAAAACTGCTTCATAACATTTGCGGCTAAGTCCGGAGGTGACCGGGAACCCACAAAGTCCTCATGCCGAATTTAGTTCCATAGCGGTAGTGGCTAAGTACCACTGGGACTATTCGTAGGTTTGGTTCATGCGAGCGGCCACCAGAGAGCCAGCGTTTGGTTCTATTCGCATAAAGGGAAAGTGCCTAACCAGGGGCACCCAGGGAAAGCCACTAATGGCGGCTGGACAGGCAAACAAACGTTAGTGGCCATGAGGCCGGCTTCCACACTCCTCCAAGGGTCCGTGGCAAACGTACATGTGAAGGAGCATTTGTCACATATTGCATTACATGTTACAGGGTGCTCAGCTTTGGAACAGCAAATTACTTCACTTACTCTACTGTGGTAATAATAGTTATTTGGGTCCACGATATAGCCCTTACGATCATTCCCAAACTTAGTACCTCACTTTTATGGGTCATTAGGCACTAGGTCTCAGCTAGTTCAATGACCTTGTGACATACTTTCCGTCAATCGATGCTTACAAAGGAACATCAGCACTGCACCAGACACCATAAGCACTGCAGATCCCAAGAACCAACGCAGCTTGGATGAGGTCTCCCCGTCTCCTATCCACCCTGGATCTGCGACAAGGCTCCAGGCTCCAGCTCTTCCTTCAGAAAGCGAAGCAGGAACAGCTCTTAGAAGAGCTAGTGATTAGAGGGAGTATTACATAGTTACATACTTACATAGTTAAATAGCTGAAAAGAGACTTGCATCCATCAAGTTTAGCCTTCCTCACATTTGTTTTTTGCTGTTGATCCAAAAGAAGGCAAAAAACCCAGTTTGAAGCACTTCCAATTTTGCAACAAGCTAGGAAAAAAAATGCTTCTTGACCCCAGAATGGCAGTCAGATTTATCGTTGGATCAAGCAGTTATTACCCTACATTGAAAGATTATATCCTTGAATATTCTGATTTTGCAAGTATGCATCTAGTAGCTGTTTGAACATCTGTATGGACTCTGATAAAACCACTTCTTCAGGCAGAGAATTCCACATCCTTTTGTTCTTACAGTAAAAAAACCTTTCCTTTGCCTTAGACAAAATCTTTTTTCTTCCAGTCTAAACGCATGACCTTGTGTCCTATGTAAAGTCCGGTTTGTGAATAGATTTCCACACAATGGTTTGTATTGGCCCCGAATATATTTGTATAATGTTATCATATCCCCTCTCAGGTGATATTTTTCTAAACTAAAAAGGTTTAAATTTGTTAACCTTTCTTCATAGCTGAAATGTTCTATTCCTTTTATTAATTTTGTAGCCTGCCTCTGCAACCTTTCCAGTGCCATAATATCCTTCTTTAGAACAGGTGCCCAAAATTGCACAGCATATTCAATATGTGATCTTACCAGTGATTTATAAAGAGGCAAAATGATATTCTCGTCCCGAGAATGAATGTCGTTTTTCATGCATGAAAATACCTTACTGACCTTAGCCACTGCTGATTGACATTGCACATTGTTGCATAGTTTGTTGTCTATAACAATTCCCAAGTCCTTTTCGTGTGTTGTTATCCCTAATTCACTTCCAATAAGGGTATACATTGCTTGGGGGGACCTAATGTCCTCCTCCCTGGCCCCCACCCCTGAGAAGTGGGTGGGGTCCCTAAACACAAATTAGGGGGGGACCTAATGTCCTCCCCCTGGTCCCCACCCCTGAGCGGTGGGTGGGGGCCCTATACAAGAATAAGGGGGGCCTAATGTTCACCCCCCTGGCCCCCACCCCTGAGCGGTGGGTGGGGGCCCTAAACAAGAATAAGGGGGGGACCTAATGTCCTCCCCCTGGCCCCCACCCCTGAGAAGTGGGTGGGGGCCCTAAATACAAATTGGGGGGACCTAATGTTCTCCCCCCTGTCCCCCACCCCTGAGCAGTGGGTGGGGGCCCTAAACAAGAATAAGGGGGGGTTCTAATCTTCTCCCCCACTGTCCCCCCACCCCTGAGCGGTGGGTGGGGGCACTAAATGCAAATTTAACCCCCCTCCCCCCAGGTGACTAGGGGTCCCCAAACCCCTAGTAACCCCTACCCTTAAAAAAATAAACTCCTACCTACCCCCCTCACCCTATAAATAATGAGGGGGGACCATTAACTAAATACCTGTAAAAATAAAAATAAACTTACCATTTGATGTTTTCTTTCTTCTAAAATCTTCTTTTTTCAGCCCCAAAAAGGCCAAATAAAAAGCCATAATAACTGACACAATTGGAAAAAAAAAAAAAAACGAAGGCAAAAAAAAAATAATCCATCTTCACCCGGTGAGGGCTCCGCGCAGACTGAGCTCTGCAGGGCGGGGCAAGGCTTATAAAGCCTTGCCCCGCCCTGCAATTAGGCACAGGGCACTCTGATTGGTGTGTTTAAGCCATCCAGTCAGAGTGCTCTGACAGGTAAATGAAGAGACTGACAGGTAAGTCTCTACATTTACCTGTCACAGCACTCTGATTGGTTTGTTTGAAATCCACCAATCGGAGTCTTTTGTGTCATTTTACACAGCGTGGGAAAGTTCTTTGGAATTTTCCCACGCTGTGTAATTTGACTCATAACACTCTGATTGGTTGGGGGCCAGGGGGAGGACAATAGGTCCCCCCCAATTTGTATTTAGGGCCCCCATCCACCGCTCAGGGGTGAGGACCAGGGGGGAGGACAGAAGGTCCCCCCCTTATTCTTGTTTAGGGCCCTCACCCACCGCTCAGGAGTGGGGACCAGGGGGGAGAACAACAGCTCCCCCCAATTTGTATTTAGGGCCCCCACCCGCCGCTCAGGGGTGGGGGCCAGTGGGGAGGACATTTGGTACCCCCTTATCCTTCTTTAGGGCCCCCACCCACCGCTCAGCGGTGGGGGCCACGGGGGAGGACATTAGGTCCCCCCAATTTGTATTTAGAGCCCTCATCCACCGCTCAGGGGTGGGGGCCAGGGGGGAGTACAATAGGTCCCCCCTTATTCTTGTTTAGAGTCCCCACCCACCGCTCAAGGGTGGGGGCCAGGGGGGAGGACAATAGGTCCCCCCCAATTTGTATTTAGGGCCCCCACCCGCTGCTCAGGGGTGGGGGCCAGGGGGTGGACATTAGTCCCCCCCCAATTTGTATTTAGTGCCAAAGCCCACCGCTCAGGGGTGGGGGCCAGGGGGGAGGACAAGAGGTCCCCGCCCTTATTCTTCTTTAGGGCCCCCCCCACCGCTCAGGGGCGGGTGCCATGGGGGAGGACAATAGGTCCCCCCCAATTTGTATTTAGGGCCCCCACCTGCCGCTCAAGGGTGGGGGCCAGGGGGGAGGACAGAAGGTCCCCCCCTTATTCTTGTTTAGGGCCCTCACCCACCGCTCAGGAGTGGGGACCAGGGGGGAGGACAACAGCTCCCTCCAATTTGTATTTAGGGCCCCCACCCACCGCTCAGGGGTGGGGGCCAGTGGGGAGGACATTTGGTACCCCCCTTATTCTTCTTTAGGGCCCCCAACCACCACTCAGGGGTGGGGGCCACGGGGGAGGACATTAGGTCCCCCCAATTTGTATTTAGGGCCCTCATCCACTGCTCAGGGGTGGGGGCCAGGGGGGAGTACAATAGGTCCCCCTTATTCTTGTTTAGGGTCCCCACCCACCGCTCAAGGGTGCGGGCCAGGGGGAGGACAATAGGTCCCCCCCAATTTGTATTTAGGGCCCCCACCCGCTGCTCAGGGGTGGGAGCCAGGGGGAGGACATTAGGCCCCCCCAATTTGTATTTAGGGCCAAAACCCACCGCTCAGGGGTGGAGACCAGGGGTGCGGACAATAGGTCCCCGCTCTTATTCTTCTTTAGGGCCCCCACCCACCGCTCAGGGGCGGGTGCCATGGGGGAGGACAATAGTTCCCCCCCCCAATTTGTATTTAGGGCCCCCACCTGCCGCTTAGGGGTGGGGGCCAGGGGGAGGACATTAGGTCCCCTCCTAATTTGTATTTAGGGCCCAAACACCGCTCAAGGGTGGGGGCCAGTGGGGAGGACAATAGGTCCCCCCCTTATTCCTTTTGAAGGTCCCCCACCCACCACTCAGGGGTGGGGGCCAGGGGGAGGACATTAGGGCCCCCCCTTATTCTTCTTTAGGGCCCCCACCCACCGCTCAGGGGTGGGAGCCAGGGGTAGTACATTAGTTCCCCCCTAATTTTTATTTAGGGCCCCCACCCGCCGCTCAGGGGTGGGGGCCGGTGGGGAGGACAATAGCTCCTCCCCCCCTTTTTTTACTTTAGGGCCCTCACCCGCCGCTCAGGGAGGGGGTACCTTTTTTTTTTTTTAACAGTGAGCAGCCACAGGCTATCACCGAGAGGCCAAAACCCTGCCACATCGTTGGGTGGCCACAAAATACCCATGGCCAATGCACAGAGCCTCTCAAGCCACTTGGCAACTAGGAAAGCCTCACCTGCCACCAAACTTAATTTTTCGCTACTTGGCATTAGTTAGCCAGCCAGTACAATAGATTATGTATTACTCTTTAATGTCTAGGATGTCACTACCAGAAGGCTTGGACAAATTGTCTATCCCTAGCACTCCAGCTAGGTCAAAATACTCCATCATGCAGAGGGGCAACACTAGCCCAACCTCTCTCAGGTCTCTATTCCAAGAATCAAGGCAAATAGTATATCACATAGGGAAATGTTTTCTACTCCTAATTGGACAGTCCAATATATGTGTTTCTTTGACAAATGTCATGAATTAAAATACACTGCCCTACAGCAGGTCCTACGTAGATTGCTATACCGAATTGCAGATATACCAAGATGGAATTAAACTGTTGTAGATATAGGCTTGAAGAATGTTGCTGGTGTGATATTAATCTAATGTTAGTAATATATAAATATTGTTAGAAATATCACTTGACTCAGATAAACGTTCACAATAAAATAGCTTATTTAAAGGTCTATTATAATTACACCTAATTATCCTTCGGTATATGTCTAGCTCGATGTGTGAACTGATCACCTACTGCAAGGGAAGGGCAGTCGCTAGTCTGTGAGAAAATGGTCAACATTTGATCAAACGCTGGTAAAAGACGACATATGCAATTCACTGTGATTCCAACATAAAATAATGGTATTATTATTGAGTAAATTCTCTACAGTGTTTTAGTCTCTAATGTACTGTGTACTGCTACTCTGCTATACAATACTCTGTTGCATACAGCGATACACTATACTACTATGTTTGGCAACTTTCTGTATACTACATACTGCACTTTGCACCCTGTTACTTACTGTAATACTCTGTATTGCTACACTCAACAATACACTGCATACTGCAATTCTCTACATTCCACATACATACTGCGATGCTGTCATGGCTTACCTAGGTTGGAAGTCCGGTTGGCAGAGATATGTGCTCACCCTTGCAATTAAACACAGGCCAATGTGGTCAGAGAATAATTCACCTGGCCTGAGATTCTGTGCATGGGGGCTGTGCAGGATAATGCTCCAAGTCGCAGTACAGGTATGGACATGAGCAGGAGAATCGTCGTGGGTAAGCCAAAAGTCAGAGGGTGCCAGAAGTCAGGGTAAACTAGGGTAAGCCAAAGTCAGAGGATGCCAGAAGTCAGGATACACGAATAACAAGCCAAGGTCAGGAGCCAAATGGAGAACACTGGAACACAAACACAAACACATGAACCAGAGTCAATGAACTGACACAGCAGTGTCTTCTACCTGGTTAATCAGTGATCAGCCACAGGTGAACCATGGGTGACAGGAGCAGTCTCCGGTAAATTCCAACCTCCAGTGCATGGAGGCATTACAAGGCATTACTTAAGGCCATTACTTAAGCTGTATGGTGGCTCATAGGAGAAACAGCAGGCCCAGGACCGCAAAATACCCAGTACCCAAGCAGACTCCACTCACATGCACTGTCCGCACCCTGTGCCAAAGCAGATCCTCCCTCTATTTCTTGAAACCCTGTGATGGTGGAGCACGTCAATGTAACGTTGGAATGTGACGTGACATTGCGTGCCTCCACTGTTCAGCTGTGGCCATCACAACACTGACCAACACACAGATACACTCACTGACAGTCACACAGACACTCACTGACACATAAAAATTGACAGACACACACACAGACACACACACACACACTCACTGACACACACACAGACAGGCACACTCACTGACACAGAAACTCACTGACACACACACAGAAACACCCACTCACTGACACACACAGACAGGCACACACACACACACTCACTGACTGACAGACATACAGACACACACACTGACACACACTCACTGACAAACACACACACACACACATTTACACATTCCTGCACATACTCACATCATTGTATTTATCCCTGGGGTCCAGTGGGGATCTTTTATCTGGAGATCTCCTTCCTGCTGCTCACTGCTCCCTCACGCGCACAGTTTAGTGATGCCAGGTGCCGGAATGTGACGTCATATTCTGGTGCCCAACATCACTACAGATGGCGCGCGCGAGGGGACAGTTAGGAGCCGGAAGCCTAAGCGCCTCCAGCGACCTCTCCTCCAGGCCGGGTAAATTTTAGCAGAGTAGGCACCTGCAATATGGAGAAAGCAGGTGCCTACTCTGCTTTAACTTTAAGCATGTACTCGCAGCTCGTCGGGACGCAAAGATGTCCATTGTGGGCCACATGCGGCCCGGGGGCACGAGTTTGACATGCTTGTACTATACTCTACAACACTCTGTATACTACGATGCTCTATACTACTACAAGTTAAAAAAAAAAAAGTATACATGTGGGTGTTTAGACTGTTCCAAATAATGGGTAAGCATTTGACCCACGTTCAGCCACAAAATATTTAATTTACGTATCTAAGTTCATCATTTGGTCAAAAAATGTATAGGTATTTGTTAAATGTAACCGTATAACTGAATACTGGTTAATGCAATCGCAAAGAACTATAATCTCTTTTGGGTTCCCTTTGCCTTGCAATGAAATTTATTCCACAAGGTCTTGCTTTCATATCCTGATTACTTAAGTTTTCACCATTTTCAGTTGAATAATCTCTATATTTCGCTTGACTAACATGCCACCTTTGATTGGTGAAGATACTTTCTACTTAAATGGAAAAGTAGTGTTGTCGCGAACCCAAAATTTTCGGTTCGCGAACGGCGAACGCGAACTTCCGCAAATGTTCTCGAACCGGCGAACCGCGCGAACCGCCATTGACTTCAATGGGCAGGCGAATTTTAAAACCAACAGGGACTCTTTCTGGCCACAAAAGTGATGGAAAAGTTGTTTCAAGGGGACTAACACCTGGACTGTGGCATGCCGGAGGGGGATCCATGGCAAAACTCCCATGGAAAATTGCACAGTTGATGCAGAGTCTGCTTTGTGGCGAAACCAACCTCGCCACTGGGCCCTGGAGAAGCCTGTTTGCTAGCCTCCTACCTGCTGACTATGGCCCCTGGGTTATTTGGGGCATATTGTACTTTATATTGCTGCTACTGGCCCTTTAAAATCAGCAATGGATATATTGGGACTTTTGGGACTACTGTCCCTTTAAGACTGTGGAGCATATTCCAGTATACTGCCTTTAATATTACATATGTATTTATGTGTTGAGTTTAACCTGGGATATGTATGCAGCATTCACCTGATTGTTCGGTAGAATCACTCCATTCATTATATTGAGTGAAACTACCGAACAGCCAGACCACCCAGGAATAAGTGTGCCTCCAATTACAGTTTGCAACAATGTTGCAAACGGGTAATTGGCAATCAGTGTAATGTATTCTTTGTCCTCTGGGTGGCCGCCATTCGGGAAACAAACACGTGGCGGCGGCCATCTTAAACTACCGAACAGCGGTGTTTTGCCGTCGAGTGTCTGGAACTAAAATCGGACACTTGACTAGGCAAACACCGCTGAGACCTCCATACTTCCAGAAATTCGTATAGAAACTACCGAATGACCCGCCGTTCGGTAGAAAGAACCCCACAAACAAGGGAATTCATTCAAACCCTCTCCAGGCTCTATAACACAGGCAATTCGCCTGTTTTCATTCCCTTGTTTGTGACCGACCGCAGGGCCAAAATGCATGGAACTGTTTTCGGATACTTTACCCATGCGGTCGGTCAAATCTTTGGAACCTCATATCTCCCGAACTGTTCATCCGAATGACTTGAATTTTGGATATGTTGTCCCCCTGAATACGGGCTATCCAGCGACGCTGGATTTAAAGGTGTACCCCCTGTTTTTGGGGTACATCCAGAACTTGGCTGGAAAAGTGTACCGGATAATTGGGTTTAATGTTATCTGAGGGGAGGGGATGTGTGGGCTGAACCATGTATGTGATTGGTTATTTTATGCCTCCCCCTGGGTGGGGCCTGTATGTGTATCATTGTAATAAAAGCCAGGCTGGATGAGCCAGTCCAGAGTTCCTGTTTTACCCTCAAAGTGATGTGTCGTCTCATTATTGGGGGGAAGGATTTATTGCATGCTGTTCCAGTTGACTGCTAGGAGTACAAGCCTATTCGTATGGTTCCTATTCAATGGTCTATAGCATTCATATGCTTGGGAGAATTTAAAAGGTTTCCCGGATTCGGTGATTGTGGTGTCTGCCAGAGTGCTTGGAGTCCTCAGGAAGCACTAGGAGCATCCATTAACGGAGGTACCCAGTCGGGGTGCCAGGTGATCCGTTACATGCTTTTAATCCATAAAGGGCAGAAATCACCTAACATTGACACCTGTCCTCAAAGCCCTGCCCTGATACACACTGACACAGAGCAGAATAGAGACTGTTCCCCGTCCTCAGAGACCATGATACACACTGACACAGAGCAGAATAGAGACTGTTACCCCTACATAGGGTCACTTGGCAGATATGGATTGACACCTATCCTCAAAACCCCTGATACACACTGACACAGAGCAGAATAGGGACTGTTCCCCTTCCATAGGGTCACTTGGTCACTTGGCAGATATGGATTGACACCTGTCCTCAAAACCCCTGATACACACTGACACAGAGCAGAATAGGGACTGTTCCTCCTACATAGGGTCACTTGGCAGATATGGATTGACACCTGTCCTCAAAACCCCTGATACACACTGACACAGAGCAGAATAGGGACTGTTCCCCCTACATAGGGTCACTTGGCAGATATGTATTGACACCTGTCCTCAAAACCCCTGATACACACTGACACAGAGCAGAATAGGGACTGTTCCCCCTACATAGGGTCACTTGGCAGATATGGATTGACACCTGTCCTCAAAACCCCTGATACACACTGACACAGAGCAGAATAGAGACTGTTCCCTGTCCACAGAGACCATGATACACACTGACACAGAGCAGAATAGAGACTGTTCACCGTCCACAGAGACCATGATACACACTGACACAGAGCAGAATAGGGACTGTTCCCCCTACATAGGGTCACTTGGCAGATATGGATTGACACCTGTCCTCAAAACCCCTGATACACACTGACACAGAGCAGAATAGGGACTGTTCCCCCTACATAGGGTCACTTGGCAGATAGGGATTGACACCTGTCCTCAAAACCTCTGATACACACTGACACAGAGCAGAATAGAGACTGTTCCCTGTCCACAGAGACCATGATACACACTGACACAGAGCAGAATAGAGACTGTTCCCCGTCCACAGAGACCATGATACACACTGACAAAGAGCAGAATAGAGACTGTTCCCCGTCCACAGAGACCATGATACACACTGACACAGAGCAGAATAGAGACTGTTCCCCGTCCACAGAGTCCATGATACACACTGACACAGAGCAGAATAGAGACTGTTCCCCGTCCACAGAGACCATGATACACACTGACACAGAGCAGAATAGAGACTGTTCCCCATCCACAGAGACCATGATACACACTGACACAGAGCAGAATAGAGACTGTTCCCCGTCCACAGAGTCCATGATACACACTGACACAGAGCAGAATAGAGACTGTTCCCCGTCCACAGAGACCATGATACACATTGACACAGAGCAGAAAAGAGACTGTTCACCGTCCACAGAGACCATGATACACACTGACACAGAGCAGAATAGGGACTGTTCCCCCTACATAGGGTCACTTGGCAGATATGGATTGACACCTGTCCTCAAAACCCCTGATACACACTGACACAGAGCAGAATAGGGACTGTTCCCCCTACATAGGTTCACTTGGCAGATAGGGATTGACACCTGTCCTCAAAACCCCTGATACACACTGACACAGAGCAGAATAGAGACTGTTCCCTGTCCACAGAGACCATGATACACACTGACACAGAGCAGAATAGAGACTGTTCCCCGTCCACAGAGACCATGATACACACTGACAAAGAGCAGAATAGAGACTGTTCCCCGTCCACAGAGACCATGATACACACTGACACAGAGCAGAATAGAGACTGTTCCCCGTCCACAGAGTCCATGATACACACTGACACAGAGCAGAATAGAGACTGTTCCCCGTCCACAGAGACCATGATACACACTGACACAGAGCAGAATAGAGACTGTTCCCCATCCACAGAGACCATGATACACACTGACACAGAGCAGAATAGAGACTGTTCCCCGTCCACAGAGTCCATGATACACACTGACACAGAGCAGAATAGAGACTGTTCCCCGTCCACAGAGACCATGATACACACTGAGACAGAGCAGAATAGAGACTGTTCCCCGTCCACAGAGTCCATGATACACACTGACACAGAGCAGAATAGAGACTGTTCCCCGTCCACAGAGACCATGATACACACTGACACAGAGCAGAATAGAGACTGTTCCCCATCCACAGAGACCATGATACACACTGACACAGAGCAGAATAGAGACTGTTCCCCGTCCACAGAGTCCATGATACACACTGACACAGAGCAGAATAGAGACTGTTCCCCGTCCACAGAGACCATGATACACATTGACACAGAGCAGAAAAGAGACTGTTCCCCCTACATAGGGTCACTTGGCAGATAGGGATTGACACCTGTCCTCAAAACCTCTGATACACACTGACACAGAGCAGAATAGAGACTGTTCCCTGTCCACAGAGACCATGATACACACTGACACAGAGCAGAATAGAGACTGTTCCCCGTCCACAGAGACCATGATACACACTGACAAAGAGCAGAATAGAGACTGTTCCCCGTCCACAGAGACCATGATACACACTGACACAGAGCAGAATAGAGACTGTTCCCCGTCCACAGAGTCCATGATACACACTGACACAGAGCAGAATAGAGACTGTTCCCCGTCCACAGAGACCATGATACACACTGACACAGAGCAGAATAGAGACTGTTCCCCATCCACAGAGACCATGATACACACTGACACAGAGCAGAATAGAGACTGTTCCCCGTCCACAGAGTCCATGATACACACTGACACAGAGCAGAATAGAGACTGTTCCCCGTCCACAGAGACCATGATACACATTGACACAGAGCAGAAAAGAGACTGTTCACCGTCCACAGAGACCATGATACACACTGACACAGAGCAGAATAGGGACTGTTCCCCCTACATAGGGTCACTTGGCAGATATGGATTGACACCTGTCCTCAAAACCCCTGATACACACTGACACAGAGCAGAATAGGGACTGTTCCCCCTACATAGGTTCACTTGGCAGATAGGGATTGACACCTGTCCTCAAAACCCCTGATACACACTGACACAGAGCAGAATAGAGACTGTTCCCTGTCCACAGAGACCATGATACACACTGACACAGAGCAGAATAGAGACTGTTCCCCGTCCACAGAGACCATGATACACACTGACAAAGAGCAGAATAGAGACTGTTCCCCGTCCACAGAGACCATGATACACACTGACACAGAGCAGAATAGAGACTGTTCCCCGTCCACAGAGTCCATGATACACACTGACACAGAGCAGAATAGAGACTGTTCCCCGTCCACAGAGACCATGATACACACTGACACAGAGCAGAATAGAGACTGTTCCCCATCCACAGAGACCATGATACACACTGACACAGAGCAGAATAGAGACTGTTCCCCGTCCACAGAGTCCATGATACACACTGACACAGAGCAGAATAGAGACTGTTCCCCGTCCACAGAGACCATGATACACACTGAGACAGAGCAGAATAGGGACTGTTACCCCTACATAGGGTCACTTGGCAGGTATGGATTGACACCTGTCCTCAAAGCCCATGATACACACTGGGGGGAGCTACTGTCCTCCCCAACCCCTGCGCGGTGGGTGGGGGCCATAAATCACATTGGGGGGACCTACTGTCTTCCCCCCCTCGTCCCCCACCCCTGCGAGGTGGTTGGGGGCCATAAATCACAATGGGGGGGCCTACTTTCCTCCCCCCGGCCCCCATCCCTGCGCGGTGGGTGGGGGGCATAAATCACAATGGGACGGACCTACTGATAGGAGTGGAGTATTGTTCATATCAGTTTAATAGCTTCCGCGTCTCCTATCAGTGGACGTGTATATGGCAGCCATTTTAGGAACCGCACACCTGGGACCCGAGCAAGGTCACCTCGTTCAAGCTGCTCTGGTTCCTTGATGAGCCAGCTGCCCGTGAGTTAACATGTCCCGTGGAGAAGCATTCTGTCCTGTAAAGCCTCACCACAAAAAAATTAAATAAATAACAGCACTCGGAGTGGTGAGTTTAGTAAATGTTCATATCAATTTAATACCTTCCGCGTCTCCTATCAGTGGACGTGTATATGGCAGCCATTTTAGGAACCGCACACCTGGGACCCGAGCAAGGTCACCTCTTTCAACAGGCGACATGATTTGGCCCTGTAAAACTATCCTGGATATTCTCTACAATTTCTATGGATATGGCATTGATTTATGTAACAGGGAGATGGAAGAAGATGCTTGGTCGGTCCTCTTACTTGAAATTTGGGGCACTGCGCGGGCAAGCTAATGTGCCACCAGATAGGAGTGGTGAGTTTAGTATTGTTCATATCAGTTTAATACCTTCCGCGTCTCCTATCAGAGGACGTGTATATGGCAGCCATTTTAGGAACCGCACACCTGGGACCCGAGCAAGGTCACCTCTTTCAACAGGCGACATGATTTGGCCCTGTAAAACTATCCTGGATATTCTCTACAATTTCTATGGATATGGCATTGATTTATGTAACAGGGAGATGGAAGAAGATGCTTGGTCGGTCCTCTTACTTGAAATTTGGGGCACTGCGCGGGCAAGCTAATGTGCCACCAGATAGGAGTGGTGAGTTTAGTATTGTTCATATCAGTTTAATACCTTCCGCGTCTCCTATCAGTGGACGTGTAAATGGCAGAGATTTTTAATTGTTGAATCACCTCCCCTTTTTAGGCCAAGGTGGGAAGATGCTTAGACCACTGGTATATTGGTGCCATCTTGGAGGATTTTTTTTTGGTTTGGTTTTTGAAGCCACAGTGCTGCACCAGTGGGCCTAAAAATTAGGCATGTACACATGCCTGAAAAATTTGGTATTGTTGCAGCCGCTGCTGTAGCAGCGGCCAGAAAAATTGATGTTTGTTTCACAGGCAGAAAGTGCCCTAAAACATGGTGGCTTGAACCCTAGTTGGTGGCGGATAAGTCATGCAAGTCAAACGTCATTCAGAGCTAAAATACAGCAGCGTGTGGACCATTTTTAGCCCAAGGCAGCTCATCTCATCATGCCTTTTTTAATCGAATGTATCGCCCAGTGTCAGTCCCTTCGGGATCCATCCCTCATTCATCTTAATAAAGGTGAGGTAATCTAGACTTTTTTGACCTAGGCGACTTCTCTTCTCAGTGACAATACCTCCTGCTGCACTGAAGGTCCTTTCTGACAGGACACTTGAAGCGGGGCAGGCCAGAAGTTCTATCGCAAATTGGGATAGCTCAGGTCACAGGTCAAGCCTGCACACCCAGTAGTCAAGGGGTTCATCGCTCCTCAGAGTGTCGATATCTGCAGTTAAGGCGAGGTAGTCTGCTACCTGTCGGTCGAGTCGCTCTCTGAGGGTGGATCCCGAAGGGCTGTGGCGATGCATAGGACTTAAAAAGGTCCGCATGTCCTCCATCAACAACACGTCTTTAAAGCGTCCTGTCCTTGCCGGCGTGGTCGTGGGAGGAGGAGGAGGAGGATGACTTCCACCTCTCCCCCTGTTAGATTCCCGTTGTGCTGTGACATCACCCTTATACGCTGTGTAAAGCATACTTTTTAATTTATTTTGCAAATGCTACATCCTTTCCGACTTGTTGTAATTCGGTAACATTTCCACCACTTTCTGCTTATACCGGGGGTCTAGTAGCGTGGACACCCAGTACAGGTCGTTCTCCTTCAGCCTTTTTATACGAGGGTCCCTCAACAGGCAGGACAGCATGAAAGACCCCATTTGCACAAGGTTGGATGCCGAGCTACTAATTTCCCGTTCCTCCTCCTCACTGATGTCATTGAAGGTATGTTCTTCCCCCCAGCCACGTACAACACCACGGGTACCAGATAGGTGACAACGAGCACCCTGGGATGCCTGTTGTGTTTGGTCTTGCTCCTCCTCCTCCTCCTCAAAGCTACAATCCTCCTCTGACTCCTCTTCCTCACAATCCTCTTCCAGCGTTGCCGCAGGTCCAGCAAGCGATGCTGATAAGGCTGTTTCTGGTGGTGATGGTGACCACAACTCTTCCTCTTCCTCTTCACGCTCATCTACAGCCTGATCCAGCACTCTTCGCATGGCACGCTCCAGGAAGAAAACAAATGGTATGATGTCGCTGATGGTGCCTTCGTTGCGACTGACTAGGTTTGTCACCTCCTCAAAAGGACGCATGAGCCTACAGGCATTGCGCATGAGCGTCCAGTAACGTGGCAAAAAAATTCCCAGCTCCCCAGAGGCTGTCCTAGCACCCCGGTCATACAAATATTCATTAACAGCTTTTTCTTGTTGGAGCAGGCGGTCGAACATTAGGAGTGTTGAATTCCAACGTGTAGGGCTGTCGCAAATCAAGCGCCTCACTGGCATGTTGTTTCGCCGCTGGATATCAGCAAAGTGAGCCATGGCCGTGTAGGAACGCCTGAAATGGCCACACACCTTCCTGGCCTGCTTCAGGACGTCCTGTAAGCCTGTGTACTTATGCACAAAGCGTTGTACGATCAGATTACACACATTTGCCATGCACGGCACATGTGTCAACTTGCCCAACTTCAATGCCGCTATCAAATTTTTTCCGTTGTCACACACCACTTTGCCGATATCCAGTTGCTGCGGAGTCAGCCACTTTTCCACCTGTGCGTTCAGGGCGGACAGGAGTGCTTGTCCGGTGTGACTCTCTGCTTTCAAGCAAGTCAAACCCAAGACGGCGTGACACTGCCGTATCCGGGATGTGGAATAGTACCTGGGGAGCTGGGGGGTGCCGTTGATGTGGAGCAAGACGCAGCAGCACAAGAGGACTCAGCCGAGGAGGTTATGGAAGAGGATGGAGTAGGAGGAGTAGAGGAGGTGGCAGCAGGACTGCCTGCAATTCGTGGCGGTGTCACCAACTCCTCTGCAATGCCACGCATTCCTTGCTTGTCAGCCGTCAGCAGGTTTACCCAATGCGCAGTGTAGGTGATATACCTGCCCTGACCATGCTTTGCAGACCAGGTATCAGTGGTCAGATGGACCCTTGCCCCAACACTGTGTGCCAAACATGCCATGACTTCCTTTTGCACAATCGAGTACAAGTTGGGGATTGCCTTTTGTGAAAAGAAATTCCGGCCGGGTACCTTCCACTGCGGTGTCCCAATAGCAAAAAAAATTTTGAACGCCTCAGACTCAACCAGATTGTATGGTAAAAGTTGGCGGGCTAATAGTTCGGACAAGCCAGCTGTCAGACGCTGGGCAAGGGGGTGACTTGGTGACATTGGCTTCTTACGCTCAAACATGTCCTTGACAGACACATGACTGTGGGCAGATGAGCGGGAACTGCTCAAGGCGGGAGACGGAGTGGCGGATGGTTGAGAGGGGGCAAGAAGGACAGCAGTGGTTGACGTGGCTGAAGATGCTAGACCAGGAGGAGGATGGCGACTTAGAGTAGGCGTGCTGCTTGTACTCATGTGTTGATCCCATAGGCGTTTGTGATGTGAGATCATGTGCCTACGCAAAGCAGTTGTACCTAGGTGGGTGTTGGACCTCCCACGATTCAGTTTCCTTTGGCACAGGTTGCAAATGGCATCGCTGTTGTCAGAGACAGACACACAAAAAAAATGCCACACTGCTGAGCTCTGCAATGACGGCATTCTGGTGGTGGACACAGCATGCGTTGATTGGCGTGCTGTCGGGCTGACCCCGGGTGCCGATGCATGCTGTCTGACTGTGCCACTAGCTCCTTGCGACGACCCCCCCATGCTTCCAACTCGTCTCCTCCTCCTCTCTGTCTCCCCATCTGAACTTTCGCCCTGTTCTTCTTCTTGCCGAGCGGGCACCCACGTGACATCCATGGACGCATCGTCATCATCAACCGCTTCGCTTGTATCTGACAACTCAGAAAAGGAAGCAGCAGCGGGTACAACATCATCATCATCACACCGTACCTCCATGTGTTTAATGCTGCCTGCCTGAGACATATCCCTGTTATCTACATCCTCTAGCAATAATGGTTGCGCATCACTCATTTCTTCAAACGGGTGTGTGAATAACTCCTCTGACATACCAAGTAAAGCGGCTGTGGTGCTAGTTTTGGTGGTGGCGGCAGGCGGGTGAGTGGTATCTTGAGAGGTGCCTGAAGCTAAGCTGGAGGAGGATGGTGCGTCAAGGTTCCGAGCGGAGGCTGTACAAGATTGGGTGTCCTGTGTTAGCCAGTCAACTATGTCCTCAGAACTTTTCAAGTTCAGGGTACGTGGCTTCTGAAAACTGGGCATTATTCTAGGGCAAAAGGGAATCACAGCACCACGACCACGACGGCCCCTGCGGGGTGGCCTGCCTCTGCCTGTCATTTTTTTTGGGATTAGTGGTACTATGCGTGCAAGCTACTGTGAGACCAGATATGATTGGCAATGTGAACTGTAACAGTTCTGCAGAGTACACACTGCAGGCCTGACACACCCGCTTGAAGACAAGTAACTGCTATTCAATCTATAACAGTGAAAAAATTTTTTTTTTTTAAAAGCACGCTATAGAGACACCAGATATGATTGGGAATGTGCACTTGAACAGTTCTGCAGAGCACACACTGTAGGCCTGACACACCCGCTTGAAGACAAGTAACTGCTATTCAATCTATAACAGTGAAAAAAATATTTTGGTTTTAAAAGCACGCTATAGAGACACCAGATATGATTGGCAATGTGCACTGGAACAGTTCTGGAGAGCACAGGCTGAAGGAAGGACTGACAGAGCCGCTTGAAGGACACTGACTGGCTGCTATTAGCTTACACTAGAAACCTTTTTTCTTTGTAAAAGCACGCTATAGAGACACCAGATATGATTGGCAATGTGCACTTGAACAGATCTGCAGAACACACACTGTAGGCCTGACACACCCGCTTGAAGACAAGTAACTGCTATTCAATCTATAACAGTGAAAAAAAAAATTGTTTTTAAAAGCACGCTATAGAGACACCAGATATGATTGGCAATGTGCACTTGAACAGTTCTGCAGAGCACACACTGTAGGCCTGACACACCCGCTTGAAGACAAGTAACTGCTATTCAATCTATAACAGTGAAAAACAAATTTTCTTTGTAAAAGCACGCTATAGAGACACCAGATATGATTGGCAATGTGCACTTGAACAGTTCTGCAGAGCACACACTGTAGGCCTGACACACCCGCTTGAAGACAAGTAACTGCTATTCAATCTATAACAGTGAAAAATAAATGTTGGTTTTAAAAGCACGCTATAGAGACACCAGATATGATTGGCAATGTGCACTGGAACAGTTCTGCAGAGCACACGCTGAAGAAAGGACTGACAGAGCCGCTTGAAGGACACTGACTGGCTGCTATTAGCTTACACTAGAAACCTTTTTTCTTTGTAAAAGCATGCTAAAGAGACACCAGATATGAGTGGCAATGTGCACTGGAACAGTTCTGCAGAGCACACACTGTAGGCCTGACACACTCGCTTGAAGACAAGTAACTGCTATTCAATCTATAACAGTGAAAAAAAAATTTGGTTTTAAAAGCACACTATAGAGACACCAGATATGATTGGCAACTGTCAAAGCACGCTGGCACAGGTCTGCAGAGCACACACTGAAGTAGGCCTGACACCCAGACGCTTGCAGACAACTAACTGCTCTTCTATTACAGTGAAAAAAAATTATTTCTTTTAAATGTAAAGCTTAACCTATTATTAAAACAGATATGAGTGGTGGCACTGACTGTGCAAATGGGCAAGGCATCCAACCTGACACAGAAGCTGGCAGGCAGGAAACTGCTCTTCTATTACAGTGAAAACAAATTATTTCTTTTAAATGTAAAGCTTAACCTATTGTTAAAACAGATATGAGTGGTGGCAATGACTGTGCAAATGGGCAAGGCATCCAACCTGACACAGAAGCTGGCAGGCAGGCAACTGCTCTTCTATTACAGTGAAAAAAAAATATTTATTTTAAATGTAAAGCTTAACCTATTGTTAAAACAGATATGAGTGGTGGCACTGACTGTTCAAATGGGCAAGGCATCCAACCTGACACAGAAGCTGGCAGGCAGGCAACTGCTCTTCTATTACAGTGAAAAAAAAATATTTATTTTAAATGTAAAGCTTAACCTATTGTTAAAACAGATATGAGTGGTGGCACTGGGCAAGTAGGCACAGTATCCAATGTGAACCTCACACAGAAGCTGGCAGGCAGGCACCTGCAATTACATTACACAGGAAAAAAAAAAAAAAAAAAGCAGCCTGATGTTATAGCCCTAAAAAGGGCTTTTTGGGGTGCTGTCCTTACAGCAGAGATCAGATGAGTCCTTCAGGATTGTAGTGGACACTGAATACCCTAGCCTAGCTATCAATTTCCCTATCTAATCAGCAGCAGCTAAACTTTCCCTCCTCTCACTAAGCATGCAGCTTCAGAATGAATCGAAAATGGATGCTGGGAGGGAGGTTGGAGGGTGTGGAAGGGAGGGAGTGCTGCTGATTGGCTGGAATGTGTCTGCTGACCGAGAGGCACAGGGTCAAAGTTTGCCCAATGATGACGAATAGGGGGCGGATCGAACTGCGCATGTGTCCGCCCGCCGCGGCGAACGCGAACACGCTAAGTTCGCCGGGAACTGTTCGCCGGCGGACAGTTCGGTACATCACTATGGAAAAGGGAAGAATGTGTCACCCCATTATTAACTGATGACTCCTTTACAATTTGGACAGACGTCGCTGCCACTTCCAGGTTCGCAGCAATTTTATAGCATGACAGGAGGCTTCATATTTGCTTAAGTCTCTCTTTACTTGAACTCCACAGCAGCACATTAACATAGAGAGAAAAACACCAAAGACAAAAAAACATAGGCATCTATAAAAGACTCCTCCCAAGCCACCATTTCCTCTTTCTTTGCTGCTCCGCAGACAGTAAAGGTCAGAGTACCACTGCCTCCTATTAATTAGGGTGGTTGTGTGTTTCTTATCTATTTCTTGTAATTTTGTTTGAGTTTGTGTTCAGTATTTCTGTATATTTTAGTTTTCTGTAGTTTTTGTGCCTGTTTTTTTTTTTCTTTGGGGATTTGTTTTTGCCCTGTTTATTTAAATTGTTTGCTCTGTTCCTCTGGCTTATTTGCCCTGGTGGTCGCCGAGAAGCGGTCTTCCGACCGCTTCCCGCGCCGACCGTCGGGACCGTGGAGTAAGACTCCTGCGGTCCCTCGTGTGTTGCCTTTGATTCCCGCCCGCCGGCTTGGTCCGCCGAGCGGGAATCCTCATTTTTCTCTCTACCCCGCCCGCGTCCCCGCTCACTCGCTCGCTGTTACCGGAGTGGGGACGGAGCAGGGAGCTACTCATTTGCCGCGGGAGCCTCTGCTCCCGGTTGCCCTTCCCCCGCGACCGCGTGGTCGGGCAGTGGGTGCGCGGCTCTCCTCTGCGTTTGCCGCGCGTGTCACTGCCTTATTAAAGGTACAGTGACTAGTTTGTTCAGTTTGTTCCCCCATCTCCTGGGCAGGTTGGGGGTTCAGATTTTTTGATGACAGTTTTTCTTTTCTAAACCAAGTGAGACAGCTCAGTGAGCCCTTGCATCACAGATTATGCCCCATATCTGAGGGTCGCAGGTTCAAATCCCCTCACCTCTCCAAAGTGAACAAAGCAATAGAATTTTGTTTCAATACTTTTCATGTGAGCTTGCCCTGCATGTTTTTCTTTGGACATTGTATTGCATGTTACTGTTTTTTTTTCCTGACTTCTACATGGCACTGCTTGCCTCCTGCATGTGACCCTGCCTGGTGTCATTGCCCACTTATTGAACTAGGACTGCTCTGGATCTCTACCCTGCACAACCTAATTGTCAAGATTCTACTGCATGTCTATAAGGATCTACATTTCCGTCTGCAATATACCTCTGGGTCGGTGCCGCCCGTACCCTTATACTGGCCTGCCTTGTCTGTGCCTTTATGATTGGCCTGCTTTGTCTGTGCCCCTTGATTGGCCTGCTTTGTCTGTGCCCCTTGATTGACCTGCTCTGTCTGTGCCCCATGATTGGCCTGCTTTGTCTGTGCCATACTATGCATGCTATTGGCCTGGTGGCTCCATACCTTGGATAACGGTTTGATGAGCCTGCATGCGTTATCACTTGCCTCTGCCAACACTAGGGGTGCTGCCCCTATTTCCTGCTAATGATACCTGTTCTCTATCTCCGTAGGTATCACGTACCATCGACTCAGACATTATGGACGCCTCTGCTCAGGAGCAGAATTTGCAGGCTTTAATTAATGCGTCTGTGACCGCATCAGTGGAGAAAGCCCTGGCTAGGGCCCTTCCTCAACCACATATGGACAGGGGTGTGAGAGGAACCCCCCATTTAGCAGAAGACTCGGATGAGTCAGACTCTCAGGAGTGAGAGCAGGCAAGTGCACAAACGCACTATTGGAAGGGTGAAGGCCCTGAACCACGCTCCCGGAAGGGCAAGGCTCCGGCGAAGCGACGTGGTTCGAGGTTGGCAACCTCGCCGGCCAGGCGCCGCCGCCTATCGGGCGAAGGGGAGGAGGCCTCCTTACCCCCCCTACCATGGCCATGCTGGATGAGTGGCGGGCGGACCAGTCTCCCTCAGATGGAGAAGATGATTGGGATGAGGTCCGTTTTCCAGGCACTGCAGGTCCCCTCTCCCTCCCACCACGCATCCCCTGTAGCTGAAGGGGTGAAAACCCCTTCAGGTCACTTACCTGAGACCCCGCCGATGTCCCTCGGTGGTGGTTTCTGCTCGCCGCCGCTCCTCCCAGTGATTATGTCAGCCGGTAGGTGAGACTGATCCTTCCCGCCGGCCGAGGAAACCTAATGCGCATGCGTGGCAATGCCGCACATGAGCATTAGAGCTCTCCATAGGAAAGCATTGACCCGCTTAGAGGCTTTTCAATGCTTTCATTTGGGGAAATGAGCGACGCTGAAGGTCCTCACACAGCGTGAGGACGTCCAGCGATGCTCTAGCACAGGTTTCCTGTGCTATGGACACAGAAGTGCCCTCTAGTGGCTGTCTAGTAGACAGCCACTAAAGGTGGAGTTAACCCTGCAAGGTAATTATTGCAGTTTATAAAAAACTGCAATAATTACACCTGCGGGGTTAAGGGTAGTGGGAGTTAGCCCCCAGACCACTCCAATGTGCTGAAGTGGTCTGGGTGCCTGGAGTGTCCCTTTAACAACATTGCCACTGATCACTTGTCTCGCTATCGATTACAGGAATTTTGTAGATCGTCTACATTTTAATTGGTTCTGGCTAGAATTTAACCCCTTAAGGACACTTAAGGGGTTAATATTGTAAACAAGTTTCAATGGAACAATGGTCAATTTTACTTCTTTTTGCCACCTTCACTTAAAATTTTTTGAACACTACCAAATTATATTTAACAGTTTTCTGTCATCCTATAAAATTAGAATCATGATGTAAGGTGTTAAAAACTCAAGTACTATTCTGCCACCCTCTAGATTACCTATCCCAGGTAATTTTTTCCTGTCGCGGTCCTATCTCATCGATGCAGCACCTTTTGAACAACACACAAATCACAACATAAATACTGCCATTTATCTAGCTTTTTATTGGTTTCTCAGACCAAGAGAACTTACTTCCACGAACGTCAATTACCCAGCCTGTGCCGAGCTGCAGACCTCCTCCTTCCTGGATTCGCTGCACTCTCAGACCCTCCAGCATCCGGGAGCGGCCGCTCCAGTCTTGTATATAGTGGGTTCTCAGAGTAAGTTTATTACAGAGGTTGTGGATATTTTCACTGGCGCTGGCTATTGTCGTCATCTCTTCGTTTCTCTACTAACTTTTGACTCTCAAGGCAGGTCCCCGTGGTTCCCCAGCTGTGCACTCAATGTGAAGTGTGGCATAGATTACGTCATTACGCTACTGTTACTTAAGTGAACTTAATATATTTTCACTATTTATAATTTAAAAGTAAATTAAAGTAATAAATTAATATAACAAGTATGTATTATATTTTAACATCTCTTTATTTCTAATAACTTTATAAAGGCAGTCTTGATTTCTTGGTTTCTGAGACTGTAAATTATGGGATTCAGCAAAGGGGTCACAATGGTGTACATAAGGGACACAATCTTATTCATTCCAGATGAATGTTCTCCTGCTGGAATGGCATAGATAGCAGTTAGAGTCCCATAATACATGCACACAATAGCCAGGTGGGAACTGCATGTGGAGAAGGCTTTCTGTCTCCCAATAGTGGAAGATATTCTCTGTATAGCGAGAAAGATACAGACATATGTAGAAATAATTACCATAGGTTCAATGACAAATCCTGGAATACCGAATGTAAATACCACCGTCTGTACAACTGTAACATCAGAACATGAAAGCTGAACGAGAGGAGCATAATCACAGAAGAAATGGTCAATATAATGTGAATTACAGAAAGTTAAATAACTTATTAAAATAGTAACAATCAATGTAATAGCAAAACCCAATACCCAGGACAAGACCACGAGACTTAGACAAAATTGAAAATTCATTATTGTTATATAATGCAATGGTTTACAGACAGCCACATATCTATCGTAGGACATCATGGTGAGCAGAAGACTTTCAGTAGCTGACGACACACCAAAGATATTGAACTGAACAATGCATTGACTTACTGTCATGGTGCTACCATTTTTTAAGGTAATATGTAAGAAAGTGGGGATAATCGTTGCAGTAAGCATGATATCACAAAATGACAAGTGACTGAGGAAGAAATACATCGGAGAATGAAGACATTGAGTAAATGAAACCAAGATTATTATCAGAAGGTTTCCAGTTAAAGTCACCAAGTAGACCACAAGGAGCGCAGAGAAGAGAATTATTCTGGATCTGTGGAGAAGTTGGAATCCCAAGAGGATGAATTCTGAAACAGTTGATTGGTTGTATCTTGGAAACATCTGGGATAAGGATCAAAAGATATCCTCATTAAGTATTAAAAGATTATATGAATGAAATTGTAAAATTCTATCATTAAAAAAAAGTTTTACTTTTTAAAAAAATAAGTGAATAAGTACTGTAATTGTAAAGTATTATTTACGGGGTTATTCATTGAAGTCTGAATGGGGAAAAGCCATACAGCTGCATTTGGAGTGCAAAATTCAGACATTCTTCAAGCTTTCAACCATGTCAAAGCTTCAAATCCAGGCCTGGATGAAAAATAAATATGAACTATTTACCCACTAGCAGTACTAGTAGCCAGCAAAAACAAATATTTAAAAACCATTTGTAGCATAAGGGTTAAATATGTGGTGGCTGGCCAGTGCTTGCTAGCAAGCCATCACATTAAATAAAGTCCGTAAAAGTGGAAATAAAAAAAATTATATATACATCAGATGGGAGAGAGGGTAAAACAATAGGAAACCTAACCACCTATTAAATAATGTATATGAGAAAAAATAACGAAATACCCTGAATCTCTCGCTATGTGCACAATAGCTAACTAGAAAATTATGCTTACAGTAGAATAAGCTCTATTAAAAAATATACATATATATATATATATATGCCAAATGAAAAATGTTCACACAAAGGTTAAATGTAGAAACTAAATGCAACAGACTTAAGTATAAACAAAGTCCAGTAATAAGTCTGTATAGTTAGTTGGATCCAGGTGATCTCCCTGGATACTGTTATTCCATAGTCCAACTTCAATACATGAAAAGGAAATGTAAATAACAATTAGTTAATAGATCCTTATACCTGCTGTAACAACTATACACCAGCACAGGTTTAGTATTACAAAATTAATTTATTTGAGTGAAGTTTAAAACAGACTATTACTTTGTCTGTATAAAATCAATACATCAAAAGCATAAGAAGTGCCAACCTCAGTTGGATCACTTGGCGTCCCAAGTCAGTAAAAAGCTGTAATGTACTTGATCCAGCCAGGGAAGCACAGCCTTGATGCTGGTTCTTAGTGGTGAGCGTGCAGTCCTGTCCAAACGCTTTCACCGTCACCGCGGCTTTTTCAATGGATGCCAACTGCCTGTTTCTCTGCTATTTTATAGCAGCAAGGTCTTTATCGTTTAAAGCACCGCAAATGCACAATATATAATGTTGATACAATAGTTACAATCTATTACAATCATTCATACAATGTTCCATAACATAAACTTCCTTATTTTGATCTTTATTTAAAATACATTTATATTCCCTACATGCTTCTATCGTTATTCCTACCTGAATTTATTTTAAACCCAAAGTATCATTTAATTAGAAAACCACATATCTATATATACATGATTAGACAGCAGGTAAACAATCGGGATAAAAGTAGTATATCCAATATAGTTATATGGGAATTATTAACAGGTACTTATATGCATATTATGAAGATGTCCCAAAAGCCAAAACAGCTTAAAAATGTATAGTAGGTGAATAACCTTCTTTTACTTAAAGCATTGATATTAACCTCTTATGTCAATGAGATTGGTGATAAACTAATAATTAGAACCTGCACCATATACACATAGAGATATAGAACTGTATGTTTTCACACATAATACTGTAACCATTTCTTGAAGGGACCACGTCCTTCTCATTGCATAAACTCAAATACAATTAAAAATTAAAGATAAAGAATGACATTGAAAAATGTGCACATAAAAAATAAAAAATAATGTATAATAAAAAAATCTTCGCTCAAAACTTAATTATTAACCTCTTATGTCTATGAGACTGGTGATGAACTCATGACAAAACTTGCATAAAATGGAGGTAATTTAAATGGAGGTCATTAAGTTACTCCAATGGCCACTGGAGGGAATGCCCGCTGCCTGCTTACATCATCAGAAGTGGTGGCCTGAGCCAATCACAATGTTTCCCCATAGGATTGGCTGAGACTGTCAAGGACGCAGATCAGGAGCAGCACCAGCACAAGCCAAACACAACCCTGGTCAGTCAGCATCTCCTTATAGAGATGTATTGAATCAATTCATCTCTAAGAAAAAAGTTCAGTGTCTGCATGCAGAGCAAGGAGACACTGAATGGCAGGAATGCCCGAGGAAGCACATCTAGTAGCCATCTGAAGAGTGGCCAGTGGCGGTATCACTAGCCTGTGATGCAAACACTGCATTTTCTCTGAAAAGACAGTGTTTACTGCAAAAAGCCCGAAGGGAATGATTCTACACACCAAAACAAATTCAATAAGCTGTAGTTGTTCTGGTGACTATAGTGTCCCTTTAACCGGCCAGACTATAGCCCAATTGTTTTAGGGTAAAGATTTATCTAGCTTATATATTAGTTTAAATAATGTAAAACTATAAAATAAACTGTAGTCATCAATAGAAATAACAGATAAAATAATCAGAAAAAGAGATTAACAATCAACTTACAGTAAAGGTGTCATGATCTCCGGAACCTAACTGACAGATCACAGACACAGGAATTGCAGTACCAGTCCTTAGAGTGGCTGGGCTTTGAAAACAGAGAGGAGTCAGAGTACAAGGTCAGATGAGAACAGATGGACAGAACAACGATTAAACAAGCTGGGGTCAAGGATTAGAAAAAGTAGGATGAACGGTCAGACAAGCCAAAATTCGGTAACCAGACAATCAAACACAATAAACACGCTTTTGGACTATCAGAAGACCACAACAGGGTGACAAGGAAAGGAGGAGGTATGTTTAAATAGGGTTAAGGTGATTCTAATTGGCCAGTCTCCAATTGGAATCAATTATCACACGTGGGAGGTATTTGTACCTCTCACTTTGACCTGACCTGTAATGTCATCATTGCGGGCCGAGTCAGGTGAATGACTCGGGCGTATATTTAAACATGCTGCACTTGAGCGTGCAGCGTGGGAAGCACTGCCAGCAGGGAATGAAAGAGCTGGCGAGCAGACCTCAGAAGCCACCACTCATGGTGGGAGCAAAGTGAAACCAGCGCGAGTGGCGCGCGGGGAACCAGAAGGCGTCGCTCATGGTAGGGGTTCAGGTGGAGCTGCCGTGAGCGACATGCAACCGCCAGAAGCCGCCGCCCGCTGAATGGCTATAGGAGACCTGACAGAAGGCAAACGGGTCACTATAGAAACTTAACTGCAAATTGGATCATATGGCCAAAAAAGTAAATGATCTTAGGACAAAAAGACAGAAAAATTAGAAGGCTAATAGACTAATTACAAAAATACAAGGTAAAATTGGTACAAGCACCATACAAGATTGGCAAGTCTTTTACCTGCACACACTTTTAAAACTCCCCATTTGACAGCTTCTTCAAAGAACTTAATCACCCTCAAATAACTGATGCCCAAAGATAAATATTAGATGCTTCAATAAAAGAGGAAAAGGTCATAAGAAGTATAAATAAACTAAAACAAAGGACATCACTGGGGCCTTACAGTTTTACTAATCTTTTCTTTAAACACTTAAAGGAAAACATTACACCTGAATGGTTTACCCTTTAATGACATTAAACAGAGGAGTGATGATGGCGAACATCATTCCTATCCCAAAACAAATTAAAGATGAACAATTGCTAGTTAATTACAGTCCTATGTCATTACTTAATGCAGGTATTAAAATCTATGCATCAATATTGGCTGAAAGGATGAAATCAGTTGTCCAAACTTTGATTGCAGAGGACCAAGTAGTCTTGTCCCTGAATGATCCTTAATTAATCTTATCAGAAGATGTATTGATATTATGGATGGATCGGAAATGAACAGGTCCCCTTGATCATGCTATCAGTAGATGCCGAGAAAGCCTTTGATGGGCTGGAATGGAATTTTATGTTTAAATCTTTAGAACAGTTAAATTTTGGCAGCAAATTTCAGTTTAATTTTAGTCATAGTCTTTTGACTAAAAAGCCATTTTAGTTTTAGTCGTTTTTTAGTCATCTAAATTGTTTTCGTTTTAGTCTAGTTTTAGTCGACTAAATCTCCAGTAGATTTTAGTTGATAAAATTTACTGAATATTTTAGTCAACAAGATTAAAAACTAATGGGTTTAAATAAAGCCTCTATCTCTTTTGCCACTTCCTCAGCCCTTCTGTGTTTTTTTGTGTCATCCCAGCCTCTCTAGGTGTCTTTCTCCCAAGCCTTGGTCTGTCTCTTTTGCCCCTTACACAGCCCCTCTGTGCAGTATTAATTTTGGCGAACTATGATTAAAACTAAATTTCAATTTAGTTTTAGTCATAGTCTTTTGACTAACATGCCATTTTAGTTTTAGTCATATTTATCTGAACTGTTTTAGTTTTTGTTTTAGTCTAGTTTTAGTCAACTAAATATCAAATTTTTCTGTCAACTAAAATATGACTAAAATTGTTATTCGACAAAATTAACACTGCTTTAGAAAGGTATGATTTGGGGGAAGGAATGATGGATGCAATCAGGGCCCTATATGCAGGCCCGACAGTTAAAGCTAAGGGACCAACATTTCAGTTCCAAAGGTTTCTCGATGAAAAACAGTACACATCAAGGATATCTGCTTTGACCACTCTTATAAATTCTCTCTTTAGAACTGCTAGCTATTAAAATAAGAAAAAAAACAAATGATCAAGGTATTTCATACAGCTAATATTGTTACCAAGATAAATGTATATGCTGATGACATCCTGCTGACACTGGAAGAGCCCGAACTTTCTGTCTTCTTAACAAAAATATTCACAACAATTTCATAGAGAAATGTAATAAATAATGTGGCCTAATCTGGGCTCAATATTATATCAATTATTTTGAAATGAATATCACGTCCTCTACAGACTGTTCGGTAGAAAATAATTCTATTGATTTATTAAAAAAATTAACAAGAATCTAAGTAAGAAGCTAGGTTTCTTGTGGTGGGGGAGAATAAAGATGCTGTGGACATATATTTTACCCAGACATATGTTTTTAGATTAATCCCCTTAAAGTGCCCAGAAAGTTGGCTCAAATTGTTACATATGATTTTTCTGAAATGTATATGGTTGGGAGAAAAAGTTGTATAAAATTGTGTCTAATAGCTTTAAATATTAAACTAGGTGGCATAGGAATGCCAGATAGTTTTAAATATGACATGGCCAGTAAAATAATGCACAATTTGAGTTTACAGAGATTTTGCTCAAAAAAGTTAATTGGTACTAGATTAAACTAGACTTGTCCAAAGTTAAAGACATACCGTCTCTGCTTGAGTTGCATGGTTGACATAAATACCAGAAAAAAGTAGCCCCATATATAAAAACTCTGACCGATATATTAGATCAGGGGTAGGCAACCTACGGCACTAGTGCCATGCACGGCACTCGAGGTGTCTTTGCACGGCACTCAAGGCTGCTAGAGACAAACAGGCTCTGGCCTATCAGGAGTCCCAGTAAAACTTCAGGTATCTGCTAATCTGAAAAGGTGGTGAAGGACAATCCTCAATTTATGCATTGCAGCACGTAGAGGAAGTGATCTCAGATCACTTCCTCCCAGCACTTGTGAATGGGAATCCACACAATAGTAGAACAGCTCGCAGTTGCAGCTCCTGTCCTTGACATGTACCTGGCCGGCCTGGTCCCCACTGGACCCCAGGGAAGACACCCACACTGGTAGATATACACAGAAATGCAGAATAACCCTCCCCTCATACAAATAATACGTACAGCCCACACACAAACATACACATAATCCGCACAAATGCAAAACCACTAACAATCCACATACATGCACACAACCCCACATGCAGCCTCTCACATGGAATACCTCAAACAGCCCCCACACACTACCAAACACACAATGTGACATATCCATTCACACACACAATTCCACAAGCAGCCCCCATACACAACTCACATTCATATGTATCATACACAATCCATAAACTACTCATGAACATATACAATATAATAGCTAATATACGCAGGGCCGTCTTTAACGCGGGGTAGCTGCACAGTGGGCAGCTGCACAGTGAGCCCCGCTGGCCTCAACTATTTCTAACACCTGGCTGGTAATCCGCACACTAAGGAGGCCCACTGGGTGGCCCGTGCACAAAGGGCCACCCAGTGGGCTTCTGTCAGCAGGGGCCCGGTCGCGCTGAGGCGCTTAACAGCGCGAGCGGGTCCCTTGCTTTTTGGCAGCAGGCTGGGAGGAAGTGACGGACACGCATCACTTCCACCCACAAAGAGAGGAGCGCACGGGAAAGAAGAGTAGGCAGAGTGGAGGGGGGCTGGCCGAGAGAGCCAGACCCCAACTCCCAACACCTTCTGCCACCAGCAGGTTTTTAAAGTGTACATTTTGTGTGTGTCAGTATATCTGTGTGTGTGTGTATGTTTGTGTGTCAGTATATCTGTGTGTGTATGTGTGTCAGTATGTCTGTGTGTGTGTGTGTGTGTGTGTCTGTCAGTAAATCTGTGTCAGTATATCTGTGTGTGTGTGTATCAGTATGTCTGTGTGTGTCAGTATGTCTGTGTATCTGTGTGTGTGTGTGTTTCAGTGTGTATATATCTCTGTGTGCGTGTATATGTGCATACATCTCAGCATTCACACACTAACACTACACACAAATACACCCCTGCATTAAAATTTCAACACTACGTACAAACACGTCTGTGTTACACACCAAAATCATATGTAAATACACCCCTGCATTCAAAAACCAACACTACACAAATACATGCTTGCAATCATGCCAACACCACACACAAACATATTCCATACAAAAACCTGTTTACATTCAAACACACAAAAACTGCTTAGTGCTTAATACAGACCTGGAAACATGGGTTAATGGTAGAGCCCCAGCTGTCAATGCATTTCTGGAGTTGCACGACAGATGGGGATCTACCTTTTAATCACCCGTGCAACAGGGAGGCCCAATAAAATTCTTGCACCTCTCTACTTTAGGTCTGCCACTGCGTTGAGGTGGAGGACGTGATTGCACGCCTGGGGTGGGGGGACAGGGTCCAGGGGGCCCCAAGCAAATGCTTTGCCTAAGGTCCAGTCAATATTAAAGACGGCCCTGCATATTACGCACAAATACAACGATACAAAGCAATTACAGTAAAAATAACACAAGCAGAATACGGCAGCATACACACCTCAATTTAAAAAAATAGGACCGGCACGCTACGGGACATCACAATCTTATATTGGCACAGTGCTGCTGAAAGGTTGCCTACCCCTGTATTAGATGATGGGAATAAAACTAAAAAAAAAAAAAAACACTTAATATATTAAACAAACTATTGGGACCCTTACATCTAAAGATTTTAGAGATGTATATAGACAACATTAATCCGGCTAACTGGTACAAAGGCAATTCCAGTGTAAAAAAAAAATGGGAAAGGGATCAGTGCTAATAATAAAGGAGATGTGATAGGCAGCAGAAGGTAACCCTCAAAACCTTCTGAGAGGAAAACGTGGAGAATACAATGGATAACAAGAAAAAAGGGCTGCATCAGATAAAAAAAAAGAATAATAACAATACTTTGTATCAACAAGTAGAATAATACAATAGATCTGATCTCATACAAGAAATATATTCATTCTCTCAGTTTAAGAGAGGTCCAATATAAGTTATCTTAATCTAAAAAAACTTTACACAGACGCACTTTACCCACAGTTTTTAAAATTTTGACTGGAGCTAAGCTCATGACAGCTAGAAATCTATAATTCTTTAATTATTCCAAAAACCCATGACCTATGTAAACAACTATTTGGCAAGCCAAAATGAAAATGGGCTATGAAAGAAAAGATATCTGGCACTCAAAGATAATTTCTATGTGCAATGATTGGATTAAAAAGTTTAAAAAGCATACCGTAACTTAAATAATTCAAATTTTAATACTTTCTTATCTTTACATTCGTCCCAGGGCAATGTTAGTTAGTTTGTTTTAAAGTTTCTTACCAGAAAATATAGAATATACATATATACTTTACTGTGTTGATTCCCTTTATGTATTTAAATGTTTCTATCATATCCCCCCGTCTCGTCTTTCCTCCAAGCTATACATGTTAAGTTCCTTTAACCTTTCCTGGTAAGTTTAATCCTGCAATCCATGAACCAGTTTAGTAGCCCTTCTCTGAACTCTCTCTAAGGTATCAATATCCTTCTGAAGATACGGTCTCCAGTACTGTGTACAGTACTCCAACTGAGGTCTCACCAGTGTTCTGTACAATGCATGAGCACTTCCCTCTTTCTACTGCTAATACCTCTCCCTATACAACCAAGCATTCTGCTAGCATTTCCTGCTGCTCTATTACATTGTCTGCCTACCTTTAAGTGATCAGAAATAATCACCCCTAAATCCCTTTCCTCAGATTTTGAGCTTAGGACTCTATCAAATATTCTGTTTGAGTGATTCTTAAAGCATATAATACTATGTTAAATATGCTAAATACATATCAGTATAAAATCAATTTCAAGAAATTCTTAATGAAATTCAACAGTCAAGTAACGTATTTCTAAATTGTTAATGTCTTTTTTAAACATATTTTGTTCTTGAAACCTATAAAAACGCATATCCACATAATTTAAATTTTTTGAAAATAAAAAAACCCTCTTTAGATTTATTACCTTTTGTATTGATTCCTTGACAGAAAACAGTGGAACTTCTTTAACATAATATTTCTTAAAATGTGAACAATTGTATTTTGGCAACAAATGTTATCATTGCTAAAATAAAGTGCTAAAATATTCTGCATTGCATTTCAATCAAATAAAGGAGAACATAAAACAAATGAGACAAAGTATAACAAATTGTGAAGCAATAAATAATATAAAGAGGCCTCTAGTGCACTAAGGGATTACATGTAGAATTCACAAGAGAGTTATATTGTCAAGTTGCTTTTAGAACTCCCTGGTTTGCAACAATTAAAAATTACAAGAATCTTGTTTATTTCATCAAGTAAAAAGTATATGTAAATACAATATCTATAGGTCAGCATGTTTAATGAAACGCAGATTTTGAAACCTTAATCCATAATTTTCTATGTAAACAATAATGTTAAGGGACAGAGTGGGTAAAATATATTAAAACATAACCTCTAATACATTTGGTTAACAAAATGATATGTGTGTAGCTCTATAAACACAGTAAACAGTCAAAGAACAAGAAGCTCGAAGGCCTGGAGTATTCCTCCAAAGTTCGGGACTGTGCTGTGCCTTGTCAGGCATAGGGTGAAGTAAGGCTCCAGGACTTATTGTGGTTGGGCCATAAAGCTAATGCTCATATGTTTTTTTGCTAACTATGATGCACCCTTTTCCTGTTTTTATCTTCCCGTAGTCAATTTCTTGTCTGGCCTTGTCTGCTTTTTCCTACGCTCCTCACCTCATTTATTGTGGGGCCTCCTGGGGAAAAAGGCTTGAGCGCTAATATACTTTATATGTCTTGTTTTCTTATCAACATTTTTAAAAAAATTGAGCAGTTCTCTTAACCCCTTAAGGACACATGACATGTGTGACATGTCATGATTCCCTTTTATTCCAGAAGTTTGGTCCTTAAGGGGTTAATGTCATGCCAATGTTTTCCTGACAACTTGAGCACTGATCTATTCTCTAGACCAAAGGACTCTGATAGCCTTCTAAATGCACATAGTTTTCATTCCTCTAAACAGCTCCATTCTATCCCCTACAGCCAATTTCTCAGAGTTCGTAGAATCGTCAGTAATGAAAGTATGTTGGACATGCATCTTACACATATGTCAGAAAAATGTATTGAGAAAGGGTACAACCCATGTTTTTTTCAAGCTTCTAAACTTAAAGTCAAAGCCTTGAACAGAGAGGACTTGCTCTCCACATCTAAGATTAATTCCCTAACAGAATCCCTTATGTAAGTACACACGCATCATTCTCTTCTCAAATCCAGGACATAGTATGTAAAAACTGGAAAATTTTACAGCTTGACAAACAGATCGGCCATCTTTTCAAAGATTCCCCTAATTTTGCACATAGGAGGGGCCGTACAATCAGGGCCGCCATCAGGGGGTGACAACCGTGACAGCACACAGCCTCTCCTCTTCTCCTCCCTGCTAATAACTCTCGCGAGACCCGGTTGCCATGGCAACGCTCCGCGGGTCTCGCGAGAGTTATTGGAGGAGAGAAGAGGAGAGGCTGTGTGCTGCCTGGGCCCCCTCTGCGGTAACGGAAGCCGGGGGGCCCCACCATGCCACCGGACCACCAGGGATGGAATCTCCCCCCTCCCTAGACACAGGTAAGCAGGGAGGGGGGAGAAACAATTTAATTAATATTTTTTTTTTAAATAATGTTAAAATGCCCCCCCTCCCCCTCCTCATTGGACATTTACACACACACACTATATACACTAACACAACACACACACACACACACTACATACACTAACACAACACACACTCTGCATACACTGACACAACACACACTGCATACACTGACACAACACACACACTCTGCATACACTGACACAACACACACACTCTGCATACACTGACACAACACACACACTGCTTACACTAACACAACACACACACACACACTACATACACTGACACTACATACACTGACACAACACACACTACATACACTAACACAACACACACACTACATACACTGACACAACACACACACTGCATATACCAACACAACACACACTGCATACACTAACACAAAACACACTCTGCATACACTGACACAACACACACTGCATACACTAACACAACACACACTCTGCATACTCTGACACAACACACACACACTGCATACACTAACACAACACACACTCTGCATACACTGACACAACACACACCGCATACACTAGCACAACACACACACACTGCATACACTAACACAACACACACACTCTGCATACACTGACACAACACACACACTGCATACACTAACACAACACACACACTGCATACACTAAAACAACACACACACACACTACATACACTGACACTACATACACTGACACAACACACACACTGCATACACTGACACTACATACACTAACACAACACACACACTACATACACTGACACAACACACACACTGCATATACCAACACAACACACACTGCATACACTAACACAACACACACTCTGCATACACTGACACAACACACACTGCATACACTAACACAACACACACTGCATACACTAACACAACACACACTGCATACACTAACACAACACACGCTCTGCATACACTGACACAACACACACACTGCATACACTAACACAACACACACTCTGCATACACTGACACAACACACACCGCATACACTAACACAACACACACTCTGCATACACTGACACAACACACACACTGCATACACTAACACAACACACTCTGCATACACTGACACAACACACACCGCATACACTAACACAACACACACACACTGCATACACTAACACAACACACGCTGCATACACTGACACAACACACACACTCTGCATACACTGACACAACACACACACTGCATACACTAACACAGCACTCACTGCATACACTAACACAACACACACTGCATACACTAACACAACACACACTGCATACACTGACACAACACACACTGCATACACTAATACAACACACACTGCATACACAAACACACACACTACATACACTAATACAACACACACTGCATACACTAACACACACACTGCATACACTAATACATCACACACTGCATGCACAAACACACACACTGCATACACTAATACAACACACACGTCATACACTAACACACACAGTGCATACACTAATACAATACACACACTGCATTCACTAATACAACATGCACTCTGCATACACTACACACTAACACACTCACTGCATCCACTATACTGACACACACTCTGCATTCGCTACACATTACCACACTCTGCATTCACTACACATTAACACTCTGCATTCACTGCACTAACACAGACTCTGCATCCACTACACACTAACACACTCTCTGCATTCACTACACATTAACACATTCTCTGCATTCACTACACATTAACACACTCTCTGCATTCACTACACTAACACACTCTCTGCATTCACTACACATTAACACACTCTCTGCATTCACTACAAATTTACACACACACTACATTCATTACACTGACACACTCTGCATTCACTACACCCTAACACACACTCTGCATTTATTACACACTAACACACACTCTGCATTCACTAAACTATGCACACACTCTGGATTCACTATACTGACACACACTCTGCATTCACTACACTAACATACACTCTGCATCAACTGTACACACAGCATCCATTACACAAACATCCTGTATTCACAGTACACACACTACATCCACCACAAATTGAAACATTCTGCATTCACGATACACAGACACTGTGTCTAATACACACACTACATCCACTACAGACACTGCATCCACTAAACACATTTCATCTAGTACATACAAACACTACATCCACTACACAAACACTCTCTGCATTCACTACACATTAACACTCTGCATTCACTACACTAACACACACTCTGCATCCGCTACACCCTAACACACCATCTGCATTCACTACACATTAACACACACTCTGCATTCACTACACATTTACAAACACTCTGCATTCACTGCACTAAGACACACACTACATTCATTACACTGACACACTCTGCATTCACTACACACTAACACACACTCTGCATTCATTACACACTAACACACACTCTGCATTCACTAAACTATGCACACACTCTGGATTCACTATACTGACACACACTCTGCATTAACTGTACACACAGCATCCACTACACAAACATCCTGTATTCACAGTACACACACTACATCCACCACAAATTGAAACACTCTGCATTCACTATACACAGACACTGCGTCTAATACACACACTACATCAACTACAGACACTGCATCCACTAAACACATTTCATCTAGTACATACAAACACTACATCCACTACACAAACACACACTACATCACTGTACACACACTACATCCACTACTCAAACACACTCTGCATTCACTATACACACTGCATCCGCTACACTAACACACTCTGCATTCACTGCACAAACAGTATCTAATACACACAAACACTACATCCATTACACACATTCTAATTCACTTCCACTATACACACCACATTCAGTCCCGCATCATTGTCAGCGGACTAGGTAGGGTGTGGGCGGGCCCGGGAGGGGGCGGGGGGCCCAGACCTTGTGCTTTGTCACGGGCCCCAAAATTTCTGATGGCAGCCCTGCGTACAATACGTAACACTGTAGTAAAAGCAGACAGCTTTATTCCTAGTAAACAGACTTTTTTGTCCAAACCCATTTTTGGTATCTACCCCTGCCTTTCCTGCAATCATTGCAGTGTCATTATCAAGAGTGAATGCTGCACACACCCGAGGACAGGTAAACAAATAAATCTCAGTGGTTTCTTCACCTGTCAGACTGACTTAATTGTTTATTTTCTTAAATGCCCATGTGGTTTAGGTTATGTGACGAGACCAATCTCGCCACATTGCATTGGAGGAGCCTGGTTGCCCGCCTGCTGCCTTTGGACTATGGACCAGACTTTAAAATACTTATTTTCCCCGCAGAAAGGCTTATTCGTGCCTTTTCTGCCAGGGTGTTCGGTAGATTTCATCTACCGAACAAACTAACGATTGCGCGACCACCCGGGAGCTGGAGTGTGCCGCCAATTGACCACCCTGAAGCTGCGGTTAACCGCAGCTTAATTGACAAAGGCAGGGTGGTCTTTGTTCGTCGACCGAACACGTGGCGGCGGCCATTTTACAAGTCCCGTACGGCCAGCGGTGTTCGGCACCTAAACTATGGAACTATAAACGGACACTTATTTGCACAAACACCGCTGAACCGTCCGTCTCCTGGTTCCTATTCGTGGGGACAGCTACAGGAGACACCATTGCTTTGGATTTTATAATTTGAGGGCAACGCATGTCTGAGTACAGCGACCCTGACAGCACCAGGATGGAACCAGCAGTGGAGTACAGATACTCTGTAGAGGAATTTGACCGTATGATGTGGTCGCAGCTGAACTTCTACGGACCTAATCCAGCTGAGAAATCCGTGAAGTTCGTGAGGGGTCTAGTGTTCAAGACTCTGCTATACCGGGCAGAGGGTGACGGTCAGCTGCCACGTTGGGTGGACCTCCACCGGAAATTACAGTTACGTGACAGAGAGAGCTCAGTCTCCTCTCCCCAGCGGCAGGTACTGCAGGGAATTGGGAGCCCAGTCTCCATTCCGCAGCGGCAGTGTGAATTGCAGGGAATTGGGAGCCCAGTCTCCATTCCCCAGCGGCAGTGTGAATTATTGGGAATTGGGAGCCCAGTCTCCATTCCCCAGCGGCAGTGTGATATGCAGGGAATTGGGAGCCCAGTCTCCATTCCCCAGCGGCCGTGTGATTTATTGGGAATTGGGAGCCCAGTCTCCATTCCCCAGCGGCAGGCTGAGTTACAGGGGGCAGAGGTAGTTGTTCCTGCCCCCCAGCAGCAAAGTGATATGCTGGGAAGGCAGTGTGAAATGCAGGGAGAGGAGAGCAGCGTCCTCCATCCCCAGCGGCAGGCTGAGTTACAGGGGCAGAGGTAGTTGTTCCTGCCCCCCAGCAGCAGCGTGATTTTTTGGGAATTGGGAGCCCAGTCACCATTCCCCAGCGGCCGAGTGATGTGCCGGGAATTGGGAGCCCAGTCTCCATTCCCCAGCGGCAGAGTGGCCAGCAGGGAATAGAGAGCCCAGTCTCCTTTCCCCAGCAGCAGGACACTGTATTGGGAGTGGAGACAGTCGGTCTCCCTCCACAGAGGATGAAAGTATGTATGGGAGAGGAGCTTGCTACCACCTCTCCCCAGTGGCAGATCATTAATGGGCAGGGAATAGAGAGCTCAGTCTCCTTTCCCCAGCGGCAGAGTGTTCTATCGGGAGAGGAGCTTGTTACAGCTTAATGTACCAGGGGGAGACTGTAAGCCCCACAGCTGTGCAGATGGCACCGTGGTCTCTGCACTTACCCCCCCACGACAGGGCTGTTTAGCTAAAGGGGAGACAGTCAGTCTCCCCCTCCGGCAGCAGAGCCGTGCACCTAAAGGGTCAGTCAGTCTCCAGCAGCAGAGCTGTGCAGCTAAAGGGGAGACAGTCGGTCTCCAGCAGCAGAGCTGTGCAGCTAAAGGGGAGACAGTGGGTCTCCAGCAACCAGGCTCCAACCAGACTACTCCAGTGGTAGTACTGGCACCAGGACAGAGTACCAACGGTCTCTGCCCACTCAGCAACCCACCAAGGCAGCCTACCAGTCCCCCACACAGCCGTGGTGAGGCACCTGGACATGGACAAGTTTCTCCTCTACCCAGGTGTAGTAACCATTTATTGTGGGTGGGCTGTACTGTTTTTTCTGCTTTGTGGGTGGGCTGCTGGACTAACAAGGGCACTGACCGGCAGGAGGTCAGGTACCCTGTTAGTCTATTTGGAAAAGGGGAGAGATGTGACGAGACCAATCTCGCCACATTGCATTGGAGGAGCCTGGTTGCCCGCCTGCTGCCTTTGGACTATGGACCAGACTGTAAAATACTTATTTTCCCTGCAGAAAGGCTTATTCGTGCCTTTTCTGCCGGGGTGTTCGGTAGATTTCATCTACCGAACAAACTAACGATTGCGCGACCACCCGGGAGCTGGAGTGTGCCGCCAATTGACCACCCTGAAGCTGCGGTTAACTGCAGCTTAATTGACAAAGGCAGGGTGGTCTTTGTTCTTCGACCGAACACGTGGCGGCGGCCATTTTACAAGTCCCGTACGGCCAGCGGTGTTCGGCACCTAAACTATGGAACTATAAACGGACACTTATTTGCACGAACACCGCCTATCCGCCCCTCTCCTGGTTCCTATTCGTGGGGATGTAGCCGAACAGCCGTTCATTCGGTATTTTGTTTAATGTGAATTTGTGGTAATCCAGATAGCTATGCCATGGAGCCTATTCGTGTGATTAAAGACTAAAGGCTCCATGGCGATTAAACTGTATTTGTGTGGTCTGAGTGCCATTCACCTAATAATGTGCACTCAGACCTGAGCTATCTGGGGATATGTGACATGTCTGTGTTTAATGTATAAAAAGTAATTTTTTGTATTTTTAAGCATATTACTGTATTTGGGTCCCCACGTGTGTAATGGAGTCTTGCCTTTGTCCTGGGAGATAATTGAATTACTTCTCCAATTATCTCCAGGGCAGAAGGGAGGAAGTCAGGATGCATTGTTGGGATATTTTACTTCTGTGAGTCTGTAATGTGATACATGTCTGTCTGTGTTACAGTCTTCCATTTGGTCCCCTAGGGGAGTGTCCACCAGGTGGGAGACCTGCATAAATACAGGGGCAGGTAGCCCTCAATAGACAGACCACTGCTTGACCCTCAACACGGAGCCTTGTCTCGTTCTTGGGGGGATTCACTGTATGCTGTTGGAGACTGATTGCTAGGAGTGTAAGCTGATGTATGCTTTTCCTGTTCGTCTGCTAGCAGCTATTCGTGAGGTTCCAGTTTGGAGTGCTATTTTGTATCCAGTTCGGGAGTTTGGTGTTCTGCAGTAGCTGTGCCTGTCTCTCAGAAAAGGGGCATATCGCCTAAACGGATTGTAACCCCTTGTCTGCTGAAACGGTCCGTTACAGGTTATGTGGGCAAACCTATACATGCATTAAAAGACCGCATCTCACAACACAAAACCACTATCCGTAGTCCTAAAGCAGACCTAAAGCAGAAAAGGGGCATATCGCCTAACCGGATTGTAACCCCTTGTCTGCTGAAACGGTCCGTTACAGGTTATGTGGGCAAACCTATACATGCATTAAAAGACGGCATCTCACAACACAAAACCACTATCCGTAGTCCTAAAGCAGACCTCTGTAGCTTGACACTTCAGGAACATTAGGCACAACATGTCTCAACTCAGGTACCAGGTCGTCCTTGAAAGGGTACCCCATCTGAGAGGAGGTAATAGGGAAAATATTCTTCTTCAAGAGAACATACCTACTGGATACAGTGGCCCCTCATGGTCTCAATGAAAAGCTTGAATGGCACTGGTTCCTGTAGGTGTGTTACTTTTGCACCCACCGGATAGTGAATCGTGTAAGTATATTCACCCTCTAATGTTTACCTTACGTTTCTCCCTATGGTTTACTTTTTTTTTTTTTGTAGAGCATTCCTGTCTGTTACAGTGCTCATGTTGCTTTAAATGTCCTGTGTTAACATCAGTTTTTTTGTTTCTACCAGATGAGCTCCATCTATTCCCCACTACTTTGTGGGGGGTTCTTTGCTTAGACCCTAGTTATTTCCACTCTGGGTAGAACTATACTCCCTTTTGCAAATCTTTTCTGTATTTTGTTATTATTATTTTTGTGCACTGTGTATTTGGATTATTTCTGATGCCTAGTTATACAGTCAGGTCCATAAATATTGGGACATCGACACAATTCTAATCTTTTTGGCTCAATACACCAGCACAATGGGTTTGAAATGAAACAAACAAGATGTGCTTTAACTGCAGACTTACAGCTTTAATTTGAGGGTATTTACATCCAAATCAGATGAACGGTGTAGGAATTACAACAGTTTGTATATGTGCCTCCCATAAAGTAATGGGACAGTTTAACAGTCATAAATCAAACTTTCACTTTTTAATACTTGGTTGCAAATTCTTTGAAGTCAATTACAGCCTGAAGTCTGGAATTCATAGACATCACCAGACGCTGGGTTTCATCCCTGGTGATGCTCTGCCAGGCCTCTACTGCAACTGTCTTCAGTTCCTGCTTGTTTTTGGGGCATTTTCCCTTCAGTTTTGTCTTCATCAAGTGAAATGCATGCTCAATCGGATTCAGGTCAGGTGATTGACTTGGCCATTGCATAACATTCCACTTCTTTCCCTTAAAAAACTCTTCGGTTGCTTTTGCAGTATGCTTCGAGTCATTGTCCATCTGCACTGTGAAGCGCCATCCAATGAGTTCTGAAGCATTTGACTGAATATGAGCAGATAATATTGCCCAAAACACTTCAGAATTCATCCTGCTGCTTTTGTCAGCAGTCACATCATCAATAAATACAAGAGAACCAGTTCCATTGGCAGCCATACATGCCCACACCATGACACTACCACCACCATGCTTCACTGATGAGGTGGTATGCTTTTGATCATGAGCAGTTCCTTTCCTTCTCCATACTCTTCTCTTCCCATCACTCTGGTACAAGTTGATCTTGGTCTCATCTGTCCATAGGATGTTGTTCCAAAACTGTGAAGGCTTTTTTAGATGTTGTTTGGCAAACTCTAATCTGGCCTTCCTGTTTTTGAGGCTCACCAATGGTTTACATCTTGTGGTGAACCCTCTGTATTCACTCTGGCAAAGTCTTCTCTTGATTGTTGACTTTGACACACATACACCTACCTCCTGGAGAGTGTTCTTGATCTGGCCAACTGTTGTGAAGGGTGTTTTCTTCACCAGGGAAAGAATTCTTCGGCCATCCACCACAGTTGTTTTCCGTGGTCTTACGGGTCTTTTGGTGTTGCTGAGCTCACCGGTGCGTTCTTTCTTTTTAAGGATGTTCCAAACAGTTGATTTGGCCACACCTAATGTTTTTGCTATCTCTCTGATGGGTTTGTTTTGTTTTTTCAGCCTAATGATGGCTTGCTTCACTGATAGTGACACCTCTTTGGATCTCATAATGAGAGTTGACAGCAACAGATTCCAAATGCAAATAGCACACTTGAAATTAACTCTGGACCTTTTATCTGCTCCTTGTAAATGGGATAATGAGGGAATAACACACACCTTGCCATGGAACAGCTGAGCAGCCAATTGTCCCATTACTTTTGGTCCCTTGAAAAGTGGGAGGCACATTTACAAACTGTTGTAATTCCTACACCGTTCACCTGATTTGGATGTAAATACCCTCAAATTAAAGCTGAAAGTCTGCAGTTAAAGCACATCTTGTTCATTTCATTTCTAATCCATTGTGGTGGTGTATAGAGCCAAAAAGATTAGAATTGCCTTACTATCCCGCTTCTATGTCTCCTTGAAAAAACACTTCGGGCGATGATGGAAGTGGATGTAGCACAGGAGGAAGAGGAGGAGGAAGAGGGGCCATTTCCACAGAAATCGGACCAGTCATTCACAAGTGGCTCAGAGGGTGGGTTCCTGCACCAGCATAGGCCAGGTACACAATTGTCCAGCATCTCCACACTGTCCCATGGAAGCAATCAGTTGTCCATCTCCCAAACACTGGAGAGAAAGAGGAAGTAACCCCTTACCCACCCACGATCCCTGGTCCTAAATGCCAGCATTTCAAAGTCTGTGGCCTTTGAAATGCTGTCATTCCGTTTGGTGGAGACAGACAGTTTTAAAAACCTCATGGCGTTATTGGATTGCAAGAAATGCACCGCTGGCCGCAAATCTTTATTTTATTATATGTCCCAATATTTTGGGGGCTTTAAAAAAAAATAAAAAAAAAATAAAAACAGTGTTGGCTACCTCCTCCTCCTCCACCCCCACTTCCACTTTCACTGCCACATTCACCACCTCCTCAACCTATAGGTCACTTAGTATAAACTATGTACACAATAGCAGAGGCTTGTGAAGGCCTTTTCTCCATGCATCAGGAGTTGAGCTCAGTTTGAACAATGAAAGAGAATAACCTGCACTCCAACCCTCTCTGAAATGGATAATTCTGGTGACAGCCATGCTTTAGATTTTGATTTATGTTCTTCCAAAGCTAAAATCAAAGATTCCATCTAGTGCTATTTTATGGCTCAGCTGTATTTTTAATTTGTAGGTATTTTATGTTATTTTAAGTGATTTCACTATCCACATTTGTTTGCAGGGCACTTGTCCTACTCTTACCGCAATTGTATTTCCTTTTGCAGCCCTATAGCCCTTTTCAGAACTTTTTTAGAGGCATTTTTGTGCCCAATAGTTCGGGTCCCCATTGACTTCAATGGGGTTCGGGGTCAAATTCGGGGTCAAGTTCGATCCCGAACCCGGACTTTTTTCAAAGTTTGGCCGAACCCGTCGGACCCGAACATCCAGGTGTCCGCTCAACTCTAATTATTATATTATATTATGTACTTGATTATATTTTGAACTACCTTCTTTTTGCATTATAATAGGGCTTCCACCAATTTAATGTTTATCTGACTTTTTAAGCTTTTCTATTTGCTCCTATTGAGGAATCTTTATCTGTTGACGCTTGCTTTGCCCCAGTTTGATGCTTTCTGATCTCCTAGGCAGTCAGGAGATCAGTGTAGAGCCTTTTCTTACTTTTGTTCATTGTTGCTTAGCAACATGACACCCGTGGCATGCTGGGAAACATGGCAAGATAGCGACTAAATCCCAGGAGGACTCCAATCATTCACTAATCACAGAGAGGAAGGGTGGCTTTGGACTAAATGACTGTTTTTATATGTATATAAGGGTGAGCGTGTTGTAAGGTGGGAGAGACATGGTGCATTGAGAAAGGGAATACCCGAAACGTTTGTGATATTCTGTCCTCAAATAAATACCAGTTGCACCTTGATGTGCACACTGCAACTTTTTACGCAGTCTCTTGTTTGTTCTCTTTACCCTGAATGTTTACCTGTATTTGATCTTGACGTGCTTGCTGTCTTGGCAGTACACGCTTGTTTGCTTCTATATGCACAACAAAATAAAAACATTTTAAAAATGCATTGGTCCAATCCTAATAAAAATGTCAATACATTCTATTTGCTAATGTCTAGCTCTACCTAGACTCAAGAAAAATATACAAACACATCAAATACTTAATCAAATAAAAAGGGTAAAATCTAGAGGATAGCAAGATGGTATGTGAATATCTGAGACTTGGCAATCTAATTTACGTCCTATCCCGACAACCCCTTGCCATAACGATCCTAGAGCTGTATCCTAGTTATGGGGGTGGGTCATGTCTTACCTCTATATTACACATGTATCAGTTATGTCTTACCTCTCTTATGGCATGTATCTTTAGTGGTACTATGAGAGCTGTATCACTGCATTACACCTTTAAATGTTGCCCTACTTAAATAGTTAGAGTTGGATCTTCTGGGATCTTCTCTTATTGACTCTGGTGAACTAACCTTGCTCATTTCTCTGCAGCTTTTCCTTTTTGTGTGTGTGTCTATCAGTGAGTGTGTGCTTGTGTGTCTGTCAATGAGTGAGTGTGTGTGTGTGTGTCTTGTCTGTCAGTGACAGTGTGTGTCTGTAAGTGAGTGTGCTTCAACTCGGTGAGATTGTATGTATGTCATTGAGAGTGTGTGTCTGTCATTGCAAAAACAATTAATTGCAAATGAATGAGAGTCCCCAAAATATCTTCACACATAGCATAACATAAATAAGAAATACATTGTAAAATTAGATATTTTTTAGATTTGTAACATAGATTTGATTATTTTTATTTCTTTAATAGTTCATGGTTTAACGTATTCCTTTATATTGTACATTTTTCCTTCTTCATTCTTTAATCATGTAAATATACATTCGATAGTGATGTGCAAACTGTAGGATAAAAAGCAAGACATATTAACCTTCAAATATTGTAAACTGTGAGGTTTTATTTATTGACAAGATCCTTCCAAGTTTATTAAGATGACATTATGTTTCCCAAGACAAGCAAACATGTACATGATGGTCTATTTCTAAAAACAATGTGTGTCTGTCAATGAGCTTGTTTCAAATTAGTGAGATTGTGTGTCTCTGTGTATGTGTGTGTGTGTGTGTGTGTCTTTCAGTATGCTTCAAATTGGTGAAATTGTGTGCCTAAGAGTGTCTCTGTTATTGAGAGCCTGTGTCAGTGTGTCTGTCAGTAAGTGTGTTTCAAACCAGTGAGATTATGTGTCTGTTATTAAGAGTGTGCCTATTGAGGGTCTGTGTCAGTGTGTCTGTCAGTGAGTGTGTTTCAACTCAGCTAGATTGTGTGTCTGTCACTGAGAGTGTGTGTCTGCCAGATTGCTTCTGTTAGTGTGTCTCTCTCAGTGAGAGTGTGTGACTCAGTGAGTGTGTATCTAATTAGAAAAACGGGTGGGGCTTATGGATGGAGAGGTGGAGTCGTTGCCATAGATGTCTGCACTTTTGCAAAGTTGAAGCGTTATATGACCACACCCACATGGGATGCCAAAAAATATTTTGCACCCAGGCATCTGTGACCATAGGATCGGCCCTGTACGTGATGTTTCTTTCTGCCAGATGTTTTTACAGTAGTGCACAGTCTCAGGTCTGGGTGGAGCAAGTTTGCGCCAAGCTTTGCCAATTTATTTATGGCATATTGGGAGAGATCTTTTATTTACCAGGAACATGGTTTTGACGCAAACGTGGTCCTATATAAAAGGGATATTGATGACATATTTATTATTTGGAAAGGATCCAATAGTTTGTTTGATTTTTTTTTTTACTTTTTGAACGCAAATTATTGGGGGATTCGCTTAACAAAAAGTGTGAGTAAAACAAGTATTCATTTTTTAGATGTAAATATTTATATTTCAGAGAAATTTTTAATGACTTGCACTTTTTTCCAACAAGTTGATGTAAATAGCTACATCGAAAAAAAATTGCTGTCATCACCATCCATGGCTGCATAACCTACCTAAAGGGCAGTTCCTAAGAATGCCTAGGAACTGCTCAAATCAACAAGACTTTGTCTCTCAGTCATGTGCCATGAAAGAACAATTTATGCAAAAGTGATACAACAGTGAAGTCCTTGTTAAAAGTATTAAATACATTGCACTTTTAAATAGACCCCCCCTTCTAGAATATAAGAAATGAAAGATTAGAGGAGAACAAAATTAGAATCAAATTCCATTTATTTTTTATTTTTTAAGTAATGTGGGTACTATTAAAAAAAAATTAACAAACATTGGCATATCCTAAAACAGGAAGATGAAATACAAGAATTTATATTTTTAGGGGTGCTAAGAATTGTACAAAGATCTTATCAAAATGTTTTGTAGAAAAAGAAATTCCAAATAATTTTCCAACAAAATGATTTTTTTCACTGTGGAATGTGCAATACATGTAAAAATATGAAAATATTTTGCAAAATTATTATAGAATTCAGTTCATTTGTTTTGAAAAATCAATACAAAATGAAATAATTTATTACATGCCATTCTAGTAACGTAATATATAGGCAAAACATCTAGACCTATCAAAACAAGGATTAGTGAATACATTAGAAATATAAAAATATATATAAAAAATATTTTAAAAAGGGTTTATATGTCAAAACCTTTTTTTAGAAAACCATGGGTCAGATCCAAAATCTTTGTCGTTTTTTGCAATAGAAAAGATACGTTTGCATTGTAGAGGAGGAGATTTAGCAGATCTTTGAACTAAGCACCTTAACCCATATGGGTCTTAATATTGATTTTAAAATGTATTTAATTTAAAAAAATATATATATTTCAATAAATTTGTTACATTTTATAATTTTAACTATATTACTATGATATAAAAATATAAATATATATATATATATATATATATATATATATATATAGTCTACTATATGTTTTAAAGATATGTATTTATTTTTATCTTAAAGTATTTTATTCTGTGCAATGAATATATCTGCCTTTTCCTTTTAAAAGATTCTTAAGATCTTTAGAACATATATGACATTTTATCATTCTCCGTTTTATCTTGCTCTTTGTTTTTAATTATTGTATTGCACCTTTATCCCCTCTCTGCTTAAATTTGGACTGTGGGCTATCCTGCTCACTACTGAAATGGAGTTGTGGATCTTCAATGCTATTACAGAAAGAGAAAGAAAACTGACCCTTTTCCCCAGAAATATCACGGACGGGACGATCATGAGACAGTTTGCGTCACAGGAAATACGTCACAGGAAGTAACAAGCCGGCCATTTTTAAAGATCCGGAAGAACGAATACAAAGACTGGTGGAAAGGGAATTGGGGATGGCATATCATATCGGGCTCAGACCATATGTAGTAGACTCCATTTTCTTGTGTTCAGTTGTCCGTACCACCTTGTTTGTCTCCCGAATGACTGGTGTGTGGACCCCTTGTTATGCCCCAGCTAACACTGACCTCTCCTGGCTGTTAACCACAAATTAACAACTTGACACCTTCGCTTGAGTGCTTTCCCTGGGTGGCCATTTTGTCTCCCAAACACAGGTAGCGGAGACAAAATGGCCACCCAGGGAGGTCCACCACATGTGTAGAAATGCTCCCTTTGTACCGCATTCCTTCCAGCATTTGTCAGTGCAGTTAAAGTTTTACCCATTCTGTGCAACTTCACTGGAGTGGTGTAACACCTCATCAATATTTTACATGATTACATGATTGTTCCTGTAAAGTTACACAGATGGAGCTCTTAGCAGCAACCTCCCATATGTCTACCCAGTTCTCCCCTTCTAATGTTTGTGCTAAGTCAGTGATACTCTGTGATACTTTCAGAGAAACTTCATTTGGAACTCAACCACAGGTGAAAGCATAGATTTGATACTGTCACTTTAAGAAAGTTTGATTTATTAAAATTAGGTATTTTTAACTTTAGCAATCTACAGGAAAATAAATTAGAAATATTAATGCATAAGCAAAGTAAAATCCTGCTTGGAATTGCTTAAACAGAAATAGCATTCAATTAAATAAACAAGGTAACTCCTTAATTATGAATACAGTCCATAGACTTCAAATAATGAATTGAATAAAGGTAATTCCTCTATTAGGGATGTCACCCAGTCCTTTGGGTTTCTTTAGTGAAAAGTAGAAATAAAAGTAGATCCTGATTCGGATAGTGGTTATAGTCCTTTTAGACTCCAACAATAATAATTGAACAGTTGTAATTAAACTTTCAATAAAGCAAAAAAGAAGTAATAGATCCACAGAGGGCAGAGTTTAGTATCCCCTTTCTCGTTCCAAATAACTTTAAGGTATTATCCAATTACTAATCCTTTCAACTGAAGAATTTAGCGTTATTCCTTTGGATGATGAGAAAGTCCTTTCCAGTCTGTTAATCCTTGTAGTATACTGAGGATTAGAGGGATTCGTAGTCGGGTCTGTTCCTAGTCTGGGAGTGGAGAAGTCAGCGTAGTCAGGATCAAGCCAGAGAAGTTCGGTAATCATAAGAAGGAGCTCTCTCCGCACTTAGCAACAAAGTAGCAAGTATCAAAGTGGAAAATTGATTGAGCACCTGAGATCATTTGCAGCTTCCTTTTAACACAGGTATTGATGACATCAGAAACATAGATGGGGCCTGATAGGTAATGAATGATAGTCGAAATCATGACAGCCTCCCACTGGTCGTCTCCATCTGGGACGCTAAGCTGAGTATACATTGCAGAGACAAGTCCTTTTTGCTCTGTTTCTGTTAAATGTTAAAAATGTATGTAAGTTTCTGTATTTGAGAGATGATTGAGTTTTCCTAATTTGAGCTCTTGGGAAAGGAATACCTATATTCTTGATGTGAAACCCCATGCTAGGGGCATAAAAGCATAAAAGCCGTGTGTGGCAGAATACACTTCAGTTGTACTCCGAGAACGGTGTGTCGTCCAGTTACTGGGGAGGAGGTGGGCTTTTTACTTGGCAGTATGTTGTTCCTGATTTATACTCTTGGTGATCCAGCAGAGGAAAGTCCCTGTCAGGACTAGGGCTCTGCTACACTATATTTGGAAGTGGGAGGTTTGTTACTTAATGTACACATGTGTGGATGATTTATTTGTTGTTTTTACGATATATAAAGCCACGTCTGCTCTTTGAAACTATTCCTGCACCTGAGGAAGACCTATTTCAGATTGAAAAAACATTGCGTTACTCTTTTATTTATTTTTAATGTACATGTTAATAAATATTTACCTGTCAATGTTTATTTTGGACTCTGGAGTTCCTGTTCTGTGGCAGTACCGAGTTCCTGAAAGTTTAATAATTGGGAAATCCATCTAATATATCTCTGAGGAGATGACATTCACTACAAGTTCGGGGATAACTTCTAATGGGCTCTGAAAATTGTGAGTTTTCTGAGTATTAATATATTTATATGCATGCCATTGACAGATTACACTATGTGTTGTCCCATATCTTTTTTTATACAGGAGATAAAAATGCAATTTTATTGGTTATTAAAGAACGATTAATTGGAAGGTAAACTAAAGATTTCTGTGTGCGCAAATCACCTTGTATCTGTATCATGTTTTAAGTGTAAATAGTGGCAATACACTTGGGGTTTTTAGCAGCACCAGTTTTATATCTTTTTAGTGCCATTTTTTCCTTCAGTTTATTACCAATTCAGCTCTGAGTGGATCTAGGGTGAATGTGTTGTCACATTCTAGCTGTGAATACACCTTGGAAGGTAAACAGGGAGTTTATTCTATTAGCCTCTAAATCTTTATATATCGTCTTAGTCTGATTTGTAGTAATGTGAGAGTTTTCTTGGATGTTTTCCAGAGCCTCTGGTATGGACTCACCCTTACGTGTATTCAGTAGCCAGGGTCTATCCTTGATCTGTCCACCTCTCTGAAATTGATCAAGCTTATTAACTTACGTATTGTTTACCCCCCCCCAAAAGAACATTTTCTACTGTGTGCCTCTTTACCCCCCTTTTGTGTTTCTTATCCCCTCTTTTAAATGTCTTACTCCCTTTTGTGTATCTTATGCCCTATTTTACCCCATTGTGTGTCTTACACCTCCCTTGTGTATGTCTTATCCCCCTCTTTATTTGTGCCTTACATTCTCCCACACTTTATGTGTCTTACTCCCCCAAGCCCCTTTGTGTGTCTCCTTCTCTCCCAGCCCCTTTGTGTATTTTACCCTTCCCAGCCCCTGTGTGTGTCTCTTTCACCCCAGCCCATCTGTCTCCAAATCCCCTCTGTGTGCCTCTTTTCCCCCTTTCTCCAGTCTTTATGTGTGTATTTTTCACCCCAGCCCCTCTTTGTGTTTTTCACCCCCAGACCTTCTGTGTGTGTTTCTCCACTCAGGCCCCTCTGCTGGCCCCTTTCTCCTTCACCAAACCCTTTGTGTGTCTCTGTCACCCCTTCCCTGTTTTCTTTGTGATCTTTCACTCCACCCTTGTCCCTAAGTGGTCTACTGTACCTATCCCTTTTGTATATCCTCTCCCCTCTGGTCCCTTAGAAGTCTCTTCTCCCACCATCCCTTAGTTGTCTCTTCTTACAACCTATCCCTTATTTTTCTCTTCTCCCCCGCCCCATGGTGGTTTCCTCTCCCTGTCCCTTAATGGTTTCCCCTCCACTACCTGCCCCTTAGGGAACTCCTTGTTCCTTAGTGCCCCCCATCCCTTAGTGGTATCCCCTCCCTGTCCCTTAATGTGCCCTTTCCCCCCTTCACTGTCTCTCAGTGTTACTCTCCCCCTCATCCACTTTCCTGTCCCTTAGTATTCCTCTTGCCTCCCTTCACTGTTCCATAGTGGTCCACTCCCCTCCCTTTTCTGTCTCTTAGTGTTTCTAGCACCCCTTCCTGTTCCTTAGTGTTTCTCTTCCCTCCCCTACCTGTCTCTTAGTGGTCCTCTCCACTCCCTTCCCTGTCACCCCTAGTGGTCCTCTCCCCTCCTTAGTGTTCCTCTCCCCTCCCTTCTCTGTCCCTTAGTGCCCCCCCATTTAGAGCTATTCTTCCCTTCCCTTAGTAGTCCTCTCCCCTCCTTTCCCTGGTGTGCCTCCAACCTCCCTGTGTAGTGTGGCCGGTAGAGGAGTTTCTGTTTCCTGTACCCAGCCGGACTGATAGTAAGTGCTCTCTGAGAGCACTTCCAGTTAGTCTGGTCGTGTACAGGAAACAAAAACTCCTGTTCCGTGGTCCGCTCTGCTCAGCCATGCCACACAGAGTGACTCTAATCTTCTAATCGGTGAGCCCTAAGGCCCTGCTCCATGATGCATGACATTAGCCCTGCTCCCATGATACATGCATTTAGATTGACTAAGCATCATGGAAGCTGTAGTTTTAAAAAATCTGGGGATCTACCTTTTGAGTACCCCTGGTTCAAATGATCATGTCTGACTTATACTTGAAGACTAAAGATTTGGAGCAATGTGTAACGGACCGTTTCAGCAAAAAAGGGGTTAAAATCCATTTAGGAGATATGCCCCTTTCTGAGAGACAGGCACAGCTACTGCAGAACACCAAACTCCCGAACTGGATACAAAATAGCACTCCAAACTGGAACCTCACGAATAGCTGCTAGCAGACAAACAGGAAAAGCATACATCAGCTTACACTCCTGGCAATCAGTCTCCAACAGCATACAGTGAATCCCCCCAAGAACGAGACAAGGCTCCGTGTTGAGGGTCAAGCAGTGGTCTAAGGTGCTGGCACACCCAGCCTGGTTTTTATTACAGTCTTTTCAAACACAGGACCGCCCACAGGGAGGTATAAAACAACCAATCACATATCAGTTACATCCCACATATTCCCTCCCCTTATCCTGAGAGGAAACTCAATTACACATAAAACATACTTTTTACCCAACTTTCATAACTCTAAAACCATACATCACATTCACATAAAAATTACATATTCACAATCAATCAATTCAGGGGAACAACATATAAAAAATGGCATGAATCAGACCAGGGGTTCAAAAGTTAGTAAAGTATCTTTTGGGCCCTGACTGGCACATGGCTATCTGGCTCAAACTGGTTTTACAGAGCCCTCTATCCTGGAGAAAAAGGAGAAAATAATCCAATTATATCCAGGGATAGAGGCAGACTCCATTGAGCACATGGTTGCAAAAAGACATAAAATTACACAATGTTACAATTACTACATAAAACATATACATGCAACATATCCCCAGATAGCTTAGGTCTGAGCGCACATTATTGAATGGCGCTCAGATGACACACATACAGTTCAATTGCCATGGAGCTTAAGTCTTTCCCATAGTCTTTCATTATATGAATGGGCTCCATGGCATAGCTAGCTGGGGTATCACCGCTCACACAGGGCAAGTACCGAATGACCCCACTGTATTTAAAGGGCCAGAATGAGTGACATACACTCTGGTATAGCCGAATACTGTTTTTAAGGGGCCCAATCTCCCAGGGCCATAGTCCAAAGGCAGCAGGCGGGCAACCAGGCTTCTCCAATGCAATGTGGTGAGATTGCTCTCGTCACATGTCTCCCCTTTTCCAAACAGACTAACAGGGTATCTGACCTCCTTCCGGTCAGTGCCCTTGTTAGTCCAGCAGCCCACCCACAAAACAGAAACAGCAGTACAGCCCACCCACAATAACTGGTTACTACATCTGAGTAAGGGAGAATCTTGTCCATGTCCAGGTGCCTCACCACGGCTGTGTGGGGGACTGGTAGGCTGCCTTGGTGGGTTGCTGAGTGGGCAGAGACCAGCGGTACTCTGCCCTGATGCCAGTACTACCGCGGGTGTAGTCTGGTTGAAGCCTGGTTGCTGGAGACCGACTGTCTCCTCTTTAGTTACACCGCTCTGCTGCTGGAGACCAACTGTCTCCCCTTTTGTTGCACAGCTCTGCTGCTGGAGGGGGAGACCGACTGTCTCCCCTGTGGATACTCTAAGCTGTCGCTGGGGAGAGGGGGTAACAGGCTCCTCTCCCGATAGAACATTCTGCCGCTGTGGAAAGGAGACTGAGCTCTCTATTCCCTGCCCATTAATGATCCGCTGCTGGGGAGAAGTGGTAGCAAGCTCCTCTCTCATACATACTTTCATCCTCTGTGGAGGGAGACCGACTGTCTCCGCTCCCAATACAGTGTCCTGCTGCTGGGGAAAGGAGACTGGGCTCTCTATTCCCTGCTGGACACTCTGCCGCTGGGGAATGGAGACTGAGCTCCCAATTCCCTGCTGTATCTCCCGCTGGGAAATGGAGACTGGGCTCCCAATTCCCAATAAATAACACTGCCGCTGGGGGATGGAGACTAGGCTCCCAATTCCCGGCACATCACTCGGCCGCTGGAGAATGGAGACTGGGCTCCCAATTCCCGGCACATCACTCGGCCGCTGGGGAATGGAGACTGGGCTCCCAATTCCCAAAAAATCACGCTGCTGCTGGGGGGCAGGAACAACTACCTCTGCCCCCTGTAGCTCAGCCTGCCGCTGGGGAGGGAGGACACTGCTCTCCTCTCCCTGCACTTTACACTGCCTTCCCGGCATATCACTTTGCTGCTGGGGAGCAGGAACAACTACCTATGCCCCCTGCAATTCACACTGCCGCTGGGGAATGGAGACTGGGCTCCCAATTCCCTGCAATTCACACTGCTGCTGGGGAATGGAGACTGGGCTCCCAATTCCCTGCAGTACCTGCCGCTGGAGTTCCTCCCAACGTGCCAACTGACCTTCTCTTTCTGCCCGGTGTTGCAGCCTCTCGAACACTAAGTTCCTCACGAACCGTACCGATCTCGCCAGTTGATTGGGTCCGAAGAAGCTTAGGTGGAACCACACCATGCGGTTGTACTCTCTCATAGAGTAGCTGTACTCCACATGCTGGTGCTGTCAGGGTCGCTGTAGTGGGACATGCGTTGCCCTCAAATTGTACAATCCAAAGAAATGGTGTCTCCTGTAGCTGTCCTTCTGGCTGTAGGAACGATCCCACCACTGCCACCAATTGTAACGGACCGTTTCAGCAGAAAAGGGGTTAAAATCCGTTTAGGCGATATGCCCCTTTCTGAGAGACAGGCACAGCTACTGCAGAACACCAAACTCCCAAACTGGATACAAAATAGCACTCTAAACTGGAACCTCACGAATAGCTGCTAGCAGACGAACAGGAAAAGCACACATCAGCTTACACTCCTGGAAATCAGTCTCCAACAGCATACAGTGAATCCCCCCAAGAACGAGACAAGGCTCCGTGTTGAGGGTCAAGCAGTGGTCTAAGGTGCTGGCACACTCAGTCTGGTTTTTATTATAGTCTTTTCAAATACAGGACCGCCCACAGGGAGGTATAAAACAACCAATCACATATCAGTTACATCCCACATATTCCCTCCCCTTATCCTGAGAGGAAACTCAATTACACATACAGTTAAAACATACTTTTTACCCAACTTTCATAACTCTAAAACCATACATCACATTCACATAAAAATTACATATTCACAATCAATCAATTCAGGGGAACAACATATTAAATGGCATGAATCAGACCAGGGGTTCAAAAGTTAATAAAGTATCTTTTGGGTCATGACTGGCACATGGCTATCTGGCTCAAACTGGTTTTACAGAGCCCTCTATCCTGGAGACAATGGGAAAATAATCCAATTATATCCAGGGATAGAGGCAGACTCCATTGAGCACATGGTTGCAAAAAGACATAAAATTACACAATGTTACAATTACTACATAAAACATATACATGCAACTTATCCCCAGATAGCTTAGGTCTGAGCGCACATTATTGAATGGTGCTCAGATGACACACATACAGTTCAATTGCCAATGAGCTAAAGTCTTTCCCATAGTCTTTCATTATATGAATGGGCTCCATGGCATAGCTATCTGGGGTATCACCGCTCACACAGGGCAAGTACCGAATGACCCCACTGTATTTAAAGGGCCAGAATGAGTGACATACACTCTGGTATGGCCGAATACTGTTTTTAAAGGGCCCAATCTCCCAGGGCCATAGTCCAAAGGCAGCATGCGGGCAACCAGGCTTCTCCAATGCAATGTGGTGAGATTGCTCTCGTCACACCATGTTATTAAAATAGAACTCCAAGCAACATTAACGACAGCAGCCCATAAGCAATATTAAAATTCCAAGTTTGAAAACTAAAAGATGCATGCTTTTTATATATACCTGTAATTTCACAAAACCCTGATAAACCAATCCATGGTGAGTTATTCAAGATGCCAAATAAACAGAAAGTTGTGTTTATGCAGCACACACCAGACTGCTTATGCTCACAGTCCCGCTAAACCACATTATGACAATGTTTAGCTCTTTTAAAGTTGTTTTATTTATCAGTGTTAGTTGTGCACTCATTATCATAAGCAAAATTGTAGTAACTGTCCATAATACATGTTTCCCCATGTATGGAGACAGATAGAGGGTTTGAAAAGTTTTCATATGTCCTTCAAACAAATATATGTGGATGCTAATTTGTAAACAGGAAAATTATTTTAAATAAACCCATAGCAAAAATGTTAAAATTCTTCTGCGTCTGTGAGCAAATAGACTTAAGGGATTTATAGATATAATAAACACAATTAATTCTGAGTGGATAGCATAAATCTAATTTTGCAATTAGTCTACTGGTACACAGTGTTTCTTTTTTCAAGCTCTGGGATTTAGGTTGAGATCCCCAGGTATGAGATGTATAATATATTAAAGAGTCCTTAATTATGGAGCTGGCAGTAGAAGAAATGTATTCGATCCCGGAGGTAAGACAAGCCAATGTCAGATATACTCATCAGATATTTCAGATATTTCCAGTATTGTACTTGTGAACCATATTTTATTTGAAGAATGTACTTGATTATTTATAGGTAAAGTTACTATTATTAAGCAAATTCATGTGATGGAAAAAAAAGAGGTATTGTAATGGAGAAGGGATAGACTAGAAAAAATAGTCAGAAGAAGAAGGGCTTAGAAACACAACAGAGAATGAAACAGATTATAACATCCTTTACGCCATAATAAAGGAACGTTGTAAGCATCAAATCTGCTACAGTATGATTTAGAGACAATTCAGGATTTAGTGCAATGGCTGAAAAAGCTCAACCGACAATCTCAGCTAATGAGTTGGCTTTGCACTGCAGTGCTTTGCAAAGGAAAGCAAATGGAAGCTCTATGGAGAAGCTTATGGCTCTCATGAAAGCTGTGACTGATGGTGGGTAGACTCCAGGTATGTTGTCGAACACTTTACAGATGGTTTGACTCTACATCATGGGAGAGACAAAACATAGTTAAATAGCTGAAAAGAGACATGCATCCATCATATTTTCAAGCCTTTTTCACATTTGTTTTTTGCAGTTGATCCAAAAGAAGGCAAAAAAGACCCTCCGAAGCACACATTTTTGCATCAAATTAGTTAGAATGTCCTTCTTGATCCCAGAAAGGCAGTGCGATATCTCCACGGATGAAGAAGCTATTACCCCACTATTTAAAATTGTTTACATTTTTGCAAGTATTCATCCAATTGATGTTTAACCCCTTAAGACCGCAGTCAAATGTACAAGTTGTGAACGAAACAAAATGTAAATAAAACCTGGCATTTGCGATATATGTCTGTCCAACCGTAATTCACCACTTTCATATTAAATGCACCCCCCTTATTATATATCATTTTATTCAGGGGAAACAGGGCTTTCATTTAATATCAAATATTTAGCTATGAAACATAATTTAATATGAAAAAATGGGAGAAAATAAGATTTTTTTATTTTTTTAGTTCTACATGACATTTTAACTGTCAATGTCATAATACTGTTTGCTTTTACTGCAATAAAATACACATATTTGTATTCAGCAAAGTCTCACGTGTAAAACAGTACCCCCTATGTACAGGTTTTATGGTGTTTTGGGAAGTTACAGGGTCAGATATAGCGTGTTACATTTGAAATTGAAATTCGCCAGATTGGTTACGTTGCCTTTGAGACTGTATAGTAGCCCAGGAAATAAATTTACACCCATAATGGCATACCATTTGCAATATTAGACGACCCAAGGTATTGCAAATGGGGTATGTCCAGTCTTTTTTAGCAGCCATTTGGTCACCCATTGATCTTGTGAAAAAACAGATAATGGTTTATAGACTGACTCCCAAAATAAAGCATAAATATAATGATAATAAAACATAAAAATATACTTAGATTATAATCTGCCCAATGCCTTTTTAAAAATGCACTTCCTTTCTCTTTAAATGTTGTTCTAAGATAGATCTTAAATAATTCCCACTGTTCTGAAGAGTTTTCCCCAACCATCTCTACTTTAGGATTGATCTATGCATCTATCTTAGCTCTCTTAGTGTTGATGTTTGATAGTGATTTACTAAAGTCCAATTTACCTTATATGTGGTACGTGTGGACAGAGTTGTGAAGAACAGCAAGGGTATTATCATAACATTTAAAAAGTTTGACCTTGACTCTTGGCTCTCTTTCCTGTCTAGTATGGCAGTGCCACTACGGCTATGCAAAGCTTCTATTGCGTCTTTACACTATATGAGTCTATTACTTCTGTAGAACATTGTTCCATGTATCTACAAGTCTTTTAGTGTAAAAATATTAACCACACATCACCCCTAAATCCCATCACCCCAACATCAGATGATGTCATCTTCTCCTTGTATTCTATGTCCTGCACTTTGTTAAGCAAATAATAATAAAATCTTTCTCTTATCGTCTTTGCAATTTTCAGAAATATTATTTTAATACTCTTTAACTGATTGTGTCCAATCAACATGTTGGATTAGATTCTCCACTCCCAAGTTTTGTTAATTGCTGTCCATGCTGTCTTTTCTTCCACCAGGAGAAAGGAAATCGTGAGCACATCTTGCTGACAGAGCCATATCCTAATTCTAACCATCTGCATGAAAGGTCACGGAGGCTAACCCTAGAATCTGTACTAGTAAGTGTAGGGGATCAGTGAATATCATAGTGGGCAAGATTAACATTTGATTAAAATGTTATGTTTTCTATTTAAATGGCAGAATTGTTATTAACTGATGGTAACTCGCTTTTTCTTTTAACTGTCCCCAGTCATGGCATGTCCAGAACCAAACACGAATCACAGAGTTCCTGCTGCTGGGATTTGGTAAACATCAATACTTTAATGTGATCCTTTTTGTTCTATTTTTGGTTCTCTACATCATATCTTTACTGGGAAATGTTCTAGTTATTCTTTTGGTTGTGATGAATCGAAGTCTCCATTCTCCCATGTACTTTTTTCTCAGCCAGATGTCCATGTCAGAACTTTTATTCACCAGTAATATTGTTCCAAACATGCTGCATCTCGTTCTGGCCGGAGGAGGCAATGTGTCAGTTTCTAGATGCATTATCCAGTTTTGTGTCTCGGGTGTCGCTGCCATTGCCCAATGCTTCATTCTAGCTGTGATGTCCTTTGATCGATATATCGCAATTTGTAATCCTTTCCGCTACACAAAAATCATGACCTTTAAACTGCAGGTTCATGCTGTTATTGGTTGTTGGTCATTGGGATGTCTGCTTTGTCTTATTGTCTATCTTTTTCTCTATGAGTTAGAATTCTGTGATTCCAACATCATTGACCATTACTACTGTGACATTGCTCCAGTGTTAAAACTTTCCTGCTCAGATACCACAGCCGTGGAGCAGTTGGCATCTTTGCTTTCTACTCCAGTTGTTGTCTTCCCATTTCTTGTTATAATTGCTACGTACATTTCCATCCTTCTCACTATCCTGAAGATCCCAACCATCAGCGGGAGACAAAAAGCTTTCTCCACCTGCAGCTCCCACCTGAGCATTGTGTGTATGTATTATGGTACATTTACAACTATCTATATAATTAAACCAAGAGACAGTTCAGTGAATATAAATAAGGGTCTTTCATTATTATACACATTAGTGACCCCAATGTTAAATCCCATTATCTATACCTTGAGAAATCAGGATATTAAAAACACTATAAAGAAATACATCCATAACTGGAGGAAATAGATTAACATTTAACATTCTATCCTTTTGAATGATAGGTTCATTTTAATGTGCCTTCTAAACAAATATTAGTAGCTGTTTTATCAGCCAAGTTAAATATGAACACATCTTTGGTTGTCAGTATCCTAATTGTAATACTTTATCAACTTGTTTCAACTTGTGACTACAATTTATTGCCATTAACCTCTGCATTATTATCTAACAAGGTTCCTTTTCTTAATACCTTAATAGTGGCCGCTTTTTGACTCTTTTTATTACTGTTAGAACTCCAGTTGTAATATTTAATCAGCTTGGATTCTACTATAGTTTACTGCTTTCTTTATTCTATCTATCCCACATCTATATATATATATATATATATATATATATATATATATATATATATATATATATATATATATATATATATATATATATATATATATAGCTTGGGACATTATCTTGATCTTTTAGAATGGATGAATTCTTATATCTATCTTTTTTCAGTTGTGAACATCCAGCTAATATGGTGTTAGCCTTATAATGCAATCCATTTTTTGTATATATCCCTATACTACCCCCTCCTTATAATAATCTGCTGCTTTAAAATTGCTTATTTGGCTACAGCTTTCATACTGATTGTAACATATTCAATGTTTCTATATGGTAAGTGTTTCTAAACCTATACTGTAACTATTGAAGCTAATGATTACGCTGGGTGGGTATCCACTTATAAGAGTATGGAGTAATTTGAGTGAGAGAAAACTGTCACATCAAATCACTCCTAACTCTTGCATGTATTTGTGTTAAGTTTAGAGGTACCGACACGTGTGTTGAGCTGCGTTTCCTAATTAGGTTCTGTATTCTATTATTCTTTATTCTTATATTTCACAGTCTAATTTGTAAGTATCATGGGTATCCACTTATGTTTAACTGAATTTCAAGTGTATACTAGCTATCTAATGTTTATGCATGTACACAATTCCATGTGTTGTTGTTCATTTTGTGTATTTTAGACTAGGACTAAAGCAATTTTAATAAAAAATTCTACATTGGGGTAATTTCTCTGGTGTCTAGTCCTCATTTTGAGGCTATTCCCCTTAGTTATACAATGTTTAATGTATATTACAAATATGAGGATGTGAAACTGTTACTGTGGGAAATGGATCTTACCTCACACACATAGTTACTTACTACACCCTGTTCTAAATTATTTTGCAAATTCTACTTAACCCCTTAAGGACAGAGCTTCAGAAGCTTGTCTTTCACTTAATGACAACGGCAATTTTTGCATTTTTTGCTGTTTGCGTTCAACTGCAATTTGCATTTTACTAATTTATTGCACCAACGCATATTATATACCGTTTTTTAAAGGACAGAAAGGGCTTTAATTTGATGTAGCATATATATACATAAATACGTATTTATTATTAAAAAATACAGAAAAATGCAAAAAAAAATAAAAATTTTGATTTTTTTACAGTTTTTGCAATAATAATGTGTGCACAATTAATGCAGGTTAAGGAAAGTAATTAAAAATACATTAATTTAGTTGTTCTGATTTACAGAATATATAATGTAACAAACAGAAGATTTGACAGTATGACAGTAAAGAAGGATCACCGCCATGTTTCTCAGTGAAGTGTGCTTCTGAGAAACATGGCGGTGATCCTTCCTTGCTATCGTATACTGTCATCTTCAAGAAATTTAAGAATTGGAGGGGTGATAATAATGTCAAAGAGCTAGCGAAGATAGAGGGCAAGTGGATTTTCGATGTTAATACCCTATCCCCGAAGGGATTGAATTTAGATTTTGAGTTTATACATTTTTTATAGAATCCATACATATTTTTAGAATTTATTTTATTTGAATTACCAGGTTTAGAAGGCTATACTTGCTTTCTGTCTAATTGCTATCTAAATGTGAGGTTTCTGAGGTTACACATAGCATTGTTTAATGTATGTAATTAAATAGTTCCTCTAAGAATATATTACTCTTTTTTTAAACACAAAGAGATTGATGTTAGTTAATATAATACTTGCATTGTGTAAGCTATTTATAGATTATATTTTTAATCTTTATTTTTCTTATTTCGTTATGATATCCTGCAAATATGGAGGTTAAGGTTGCTATGGGGACTTAATTATAACAATTAAGAGCAACCAACATCCTGAACGCCGCGTTTCAGCGCGCGTTCCAGCCGGCCGAAAAACCGGAAGTGACGTCACCCGCGAAACCGGAAGTGACGCGACGCCGGTACGAAATTGAATCCAGGTGAACGGGACAGATAGGACTTATAAAAGAAGACCCAACAGAACATGAAGACAAGCACTGGAGGAAGGCTGTTAGCCGAAACGCGTCTGCTTCAATCTTCTGCATATTTATATTTGTTATTTTATATGTATTTTTGACACTCTGGGCTGCTAAAAGATAGGGGTAAGTGGAACTCCAATTTTGCTATATATACTATTGTCTGCTTTGGGTTCCACCCCCATAGTGCCCATTAGTGCCTATACTTTTTTAAAATAATTTTATACAATAAATATATTTTGCATCCAAATTCTGGAGTCGCATCTATCTGGATCACCTGGATCGTTAGCCAGTATTGGCACCCCTGAGCCTATTTTACAGAGCCTGGCACGGCTCTGGAGAATGTGAGTGAGAGTCACACACTTATCTATTACACATTTTTTATTATACAGTTTGCACTATGTCGTTGTTTTTTTATTTTTTTTCTATTTTAGTTTATACCCAAGTCCAGTCCTACGCTGTTTGTATTACAGTCCAGTCCCATATTGGTCCTATATTGGTAATATTACAAATTTCTGCTGTGATCACATTGGGGAGGTGTATATACTGGTATATGTTTCTTTTTGTAGAATATATAATGTGTCTGGGATTTTCAGTTTTTTTGTGGTAATTACAGGTCACAAAGCACAAGGAGTAAAATAAACTTTTAATGTGGAGCGATTTTAGAATTTGGTATGTTTGTCTTGTAAGCTTAATAGCCATAAAAGAAAACAAAATTGCCACACAAAAGTATATATTTATATAAAGTAGACAACACAGGCTATTGTCCTAAGGTTGTTTTGACACTTTCTACGTAGCCATTTTACCGCCAACCTCTGCTAAATATTGGAGTAAAATTGTGTTTTTTGGGGGTTTTCGCACACAAACTTATAACAAAGAACGTATCATGTGTATTTTGTAAAGTTGGTGTGTGCTATTCCTGTACAAAGTTTTATTATGTGTTCAGTTACTTCTGCTGAGTACAACGGTACCCCCATTGTATGTCTTTGGCACTATTTCGTGAAGCTACAGTGCCATGTAGGAGACCTGTCCTTTTCAGTATTCACAGTAGAATTTTGAGAGACGGATTTAATGAGCCTATGCTTCCATTTGGGGTATTATAACAGTTTGACTGTTCAAAAAAAACCCACAAATGCCTACCATTTGTAAAAGTAGACACTCCAGGGTATCTCATAAGGTGCATATTGTGCCTTAACATGCCCCCATTTTTTACCATTACATGCCAAAGTATGTGGTAAAAAATAATTTTGTGCATTTTTTACATACGGATTGCATTTTTGCTGGGCATTTTGTATATTTCATATGTGCCACTAAGTTCAAACCCCCCAAATTATGCTCAGCCAAGTCTTCTGAGTAAAAGGACACCCCCCATTGGATGTCTATGACACTATTTCGTGAAGCTACAGTGCCATACCAGAGACCTGTCCTTTTCAGTATTCACAGTAGAATTTTGAGAGACGGATTTAATGAGCCTATGCTTCCATTTGGGGTATTATAACAGTTTGACTGTTCAAAAAAACCCCACAAAGGCCTACCATTTGTAAAAGTAGACACTCCAGGGTATATCATAAGGTGCATATTGTGCCTTAGCATGCCCCCATTTTTTCCCCAATATATGCCAAAGTATGTGGTAAAAAATAATTTGGGGCATTTTTTTACATACGGATTGCATTTTTGCTGGGCATTTAGTATATTTCATATGTGCCACTAAGTTCAAAACCTCCACATTATGCTCAGCTAAGTCTTCTGAGTAAAAATACATCCCCAATGAATGTCTTTGGCACTATTTCGTGAAGCTACAGTGCCATATAGGAGACCAAGCCATATCAGTTTTTACAGAACTTTGAATTTTGACGCTGGGCCTATGTGCAATTTCCAAGCATCTTCACAGGTTTTAAATTCAAGCTACCCCACAAAGGCCTACCATTTCTTAAAGTAGACCCCCCAGGGTATTTCAAAAGGCATATTTTGAACCTTAGCGTGGGATAATTTTTACGATAGCTTGTACCAGGTGTAGTGTTAATAAGCGTTTTTTCTGCCTTTTTGACACACAAAGTGAGTTTGCACAGTATATTTTGCAAACCTTATGTGTGCTACGACTGTATAATACTTCATATGTTGCTCAGCTATGTCAGCTGAGTACAAAAATACCCCCGTATGTACCTTTGCCAGGTATATGTGGACATCGGAGGGGCACATTTGGGACACAGCCATTCCATTTGTTTTCAAACTTTCAATTTTTACGCTGTGCCCATGTCCCATTTTAGAGTATTTTACCAGGCTATATAATCCAAATACCCCATAAAGCCATACCATTTCTTAAAGAAGACATCCCAGGGTATTTCAAAAGGCATATTTTGAACCTTAGAGTGTGATCATTTTTCCGCTAGCTTGTACCAGGTGTAGTGGTAATGAGCGTTATTAAATGTATTTTTTAACTTTTTAAAACTTTTTTTACTTTTTAAAAATATTTTTTAAACTTTTGTTTTGCTTATTAATTTTTTTAAAGTTTCCTAAACTTTCGGAAAACTTTTTTTTACAGATTTAACATTTTTCTAAGCTTTTTTACCTAACTAGCAGTAAGCAGCACTAACAGTAAATTCCCCATTTTCCCATAACTCCCACCCACCCCAGCTAGCAAAATATTTATTTATACCAGGGGAGGGCTGGCAGCCTTAGGCCTGGGGGGCAAAACCAGTCAAGTGGCCCATTGCGCCACCAAATCAGTTCACCATCCATGCCCACCTTTTCATGGTTTTATGACGGATATTGATGTTATGCTAATCAGTAGCTCTTTGCCATACCCACTCCTTCACGGCCAGGGCCGGCCTTAGGGGTGTGCGAGCTGTGCGGCCGCACAGGGCGCCATGGAGAAGGGGGCGCCGTGCGGCCGCCCAGCTGGCCGGGATAAAAAAAAAAAAAAAATAATAATATTTTTTTAAATTTGCAGTGGGGGCGGAGCTTACCGTGCGGCGGGGGCGGAGCTAAAAGCGCCGGAAAACTGCTGCAGGGGAAGCAGGAAGGAGTCCCTGCTTCCCCACCAAACAGTCACCAGGAGCTGCACTGCCTCCACAATGAACTCCACAGGTAACTGTGTGCTTGTCATGTGAGTGTGACTCTCTGCCTGTGTGTATTACTGTCTGTGTGTGTGTATATGACTGTCTGCCTCTGTGTATCTGTGTGTATTACTGTCTGTGTGTGTGTGTATATGACTGTCTGCCTCTGTGTATCTGTGTGTATTACTGTCTGTGTGTGTGTATATGACTCTCTGCCTGTGTGTATTACTGTCTGTGTGTATCACTGTCTGCCTATGTGTGTCTGTGTGTATGACTGTCTGCGTGTGTCTGTGTGTATGACTGTCTGCGTGTGTGTGTATGACTGTCTGCCTCTGTGTGTGTCTGTGTGTATGACTGTGTGTGTCTGTGTGTATTACTGTCTGCCTGTGTGTGTGTGTATTACTGTCTGTGTCTGTGTGTATGACTGACTGTCTGCCTGTGTGTGTCTGTGTGTGTGTGTGAGACTGTCTGCCTTTGTGTGTCTGTGTGTGTGTGGATGTCTTCCTGTGTGTGTGTATGGCCGTCTGACTCTGTGTGTGTGTGTGTGTCACATACAACCAATACACGCATATCACACACTGTTAATACACCCATTACAAATATCACACATAGCATACATATCACACACAGTCATCACACCTACTATCACATACACTATCACATACACAGACAACACAAACATTACAGCATACATGGATGACGGGGGGGGGCGCTGTGAAGATTTTTCGCACAGGGCGTCTAAATGCCTAAGGCTCACAAGTTCAATGGATGCAAGACTTGTGAAGCTTCTATCAAATAAGGTGTCCTATGTTAAAATGTAACATGATCCTGTTAAATGTTTAAAATTTAAAATGTTGTTATAAGTTTGATTGAAATAGCTTTTGATTTCAGTAAATATGCTGCAAACACAACAAATTACAATTTTCAGTTCTTTACAACCTACAAAGTTTTTTGAAACTTACTGTGCATAATAATTTGGAACAGTGCATTGTAAGTTTTTTATGTTTAATTAGACTAACATTTAGCTTTGTTCTAATTAGGTTGCAACACACAAAACACACATGCACTAAGATCCCAAGAGAGATTTGCGGAGGAATGTACTTGGACAATCAGGATGGATATTCTGCCCTCCGTTTTGGCCAAACATCAATACATCAATTCACTGAATCCTGTATTCAAAACATTCCATTGTCATACCCACTCCTTCACGGCTCTGACTTTCAATGTTGTCAGAGCACAGGCTGAGAATCTCTGAGCCTGTGCTCTGACTCACTAACTGAGCGCTGGAACCACGAGGGAGAGGATATGATCTGACTGCACCTACTGCTGGTGCGCACCAGTGGACCACCAGCGAATCATGACCGCACATCTTGCCCACCCCAACGGCTGGCCCTGCTGACACACACTGACGTTACTACTTAGACATCCCTCAATATTAACCCCTTAAGGACCGGCCTGTTTTTGCGATGTTTGTACGTTAACCCCTTCAGGACCGGCCTGTTTTTGCGATGTTTGTACGTTAAGGACCAGAGCAGTTTTAACACTTTTGTGGTGTTTGTGTTTAGCTGTAATTTTCCGCTCTCTCATTTACGGTTCCCATACAAGTTATATATTGTTTTTTTCACGACAAGAAGGGCTTTCTTTACATACCAGTATTTATATTATGTCATATATTGTATTTAACAAAAAAAATAAAATATGGTGAAAAAAAAACAAAAAAACATGTTTTTGGACTTTTACTTGAAAAATCTTTTACTTATCTACAAAAGCTAATGAAAAAAACTGCTAAATAGATTCAAAATTTTGTCCCGAGTTTAAAAACACCCAGTGTTTACATGCTTTATTGCTTTTTTTTGCAAGTTATAGGCCTATAAATACAAGTAGGAAATTGCTGTTTCAATATATATATATTTTAAATGTATCAATAGTGACATTGTTACACCGTTATCTGTCATAAATCCCCGAAACACACCTAACATGTACATATTTTTTAAAGTAGACAACCCAGGGTATTTAAAATGGGGTATGTCCAGTCTTTTTTAGTAGCCACCTAGTCACAAACACTGGCCAAAGTTAGCATTTATATTTGTTTGTGTGTTAAAAATGCAAAAAACGCTAACTTTGGCCGGTGTTTGTGACTAAGTGGCTACTAAAAAAGGCTGAACATACCCCATTTGCAATACCTTGGGTTGTCTTCTTTTGCAAATGGTATGCCATCATGGGGCTAATTCTCATTCCTTGGCTACCATACGCTCTCAAAGGCAACCTAACCAATCTGACAAATTTCAATAAAAAAAAAAAAAGTAAAATCAAGCCTTATATTTGACCCTGTAACTTTCACAAACACTATAAAACCTCTACATGTGGGGTACTGTTATACTCAGGAGACTTCGCTGAACACAAATATTAGTGTATCAGAACAGTAAAATATATCACAGCAATAATATCCTCAGTGAAAGAGCTGTTTGTGTGTGAAAAATGCAAAAAACTTCACTTTCACTGACAATATCATCGCTGTGATATGTTTTACTGTTTTGAAACACTAATATTTGTGTTCAGCGAAGTCTCCCGAGTAAAACAGTACCCCCATGTACAGGATTTAGGGTGTCATAGAAAGTTACAGGGTTAAGCACAGTGCTAGCAAATTAAATTATCTGGACTTTTGGCCTGGGTTGGCAGGCAGGTCCCTCAAATTGCAATCATTAAAATGACTTAATTAGGTAAAAATATTACATAAATATGCACGTAGAATTTTAATATATATACATATTTATATATTTGACGTCTACGTGTATATTTATGAAATTATTAATGTAATTTTGTATGTGGACATATGTATATTTCGTATTATTTTTATTTATTTATTTATACATAGATATATATATCATTACATTCTAAGTGTATTTTGATATAAATATATATATATCAATATCAAAATACTGTTAGAATAAAATTGAATATATATATATAATTTTTTTTAATTATTAAAAATTATTTTTATTTTTTGTTATTTATTTTTATTAACATATTTTTTTTTTATAATAATATATATATATACCATATATATAGTTATTATATATATTGTATATATTCGTGTGTAATTTAAATATAAGTGTATTTTTATATTAATATAGGTATATATAAATATAAAAATACACTTAGTGTGACATTATATATATGATATATATACATATATTATATATAGGTATATATAGATATAATACATGTATATATAGCATATATATATATACACATATTATTATTTTTTACACTGATTGTTTTTTTTTTTACTTTATTTAATGATTTTTCACTTGCAGGGAGACTGCCTGTCAGCACAGACAGTCCCCCTGCAGGCAGATACAAAGACCCCTATTGCGGTCATGTGATCGAGTGATCACATGGCCGTGGGGTCCTGATCTGCCGAGGGGGGACTGCCCGGGCAGACAGGCAGTCCCCCTGGACCGGGAGGAGAGCTGATCGCCGCCGTGGGACCGACGGCGATCAGGTAAGTTGCCCAAAACCGTTATGACGGTTCAGGACCGTCAGCGGTCCAAACGCACGTTTTGCCGCTGACGGTCCTGAACCGTCAGCGGTCCTTAAGGGGTTAAGGACCAGAGCAGTTTTAACACTTTTGTGGTGTTTGTGTTTAGCTGTAATTTTCCGCTCTCTCATTTACGGTTCCCATACAAGTTATATATTGTTTTTTTCACGACAAGAAGGGCTTTCTTTACATACCAGTATTTATATTATGTCATATATTGTATTTAAAAAAAATAATAAAATATGGTGAAAAAAAAAAAAAAACATGTTTTTGGACTTTTACTTGAAAAATCTTTTACTTATCTACAAAAGCTAATGAAAAAAAACTGCTAAATAGATTCAAAATTTTGTCCCGAGTTTAAAAACACCCAGTGTTTACATGCTTTATTGCTTTTTTTTTGCAAGTTATAGGCCTATAAATACAAGTAGGAAATTGCTGTTTCAATATATATATATTTTAAATGTATCAATAGTGACATTGTTACACCGTTATCTGTCATAAATCCCCGAAACACACCTAACATGTATATATTTTTTAAAGTAGACAACCCAGGGTATTCAAAATGGGGTATGTCCAGTCTTTTTTAGTAGCCACCTAGTCACAAACACTGGCCAAAGTTAGCATTTATATTTGTTTGTGTGTTAAAAATGCAAGAAACGCTAACTTTGGCCGGTGTTTGTGACTAAGTGGCTACTAAAAAAGGCTGAACATACCCCATTTGCAATACCTTGGGTTGTCTTCTTTTGCAAATGGTATGCCATCATGGGGCTAATTCTCATTCCTTGGCTACCATACGCTCTCAAAGGCAACCTAACCAATCTGACAAATTTCAATAAAAAAAAAAAGGAAAATCAAGCCTTATATTTGACCCTGTAACTTTCACAAACACTATAAAACCTCTACATGTGGGGTACTGTTATACTCAGGAGACTTCGCTGAACACAAATATTAGTGTATCAGAACAGTAAAATATATCACAGCAATAATATCCTCAGTGAAAGAGCTGTTTGTGTGTGAAAAATGCAAAAAACTTCACTTTCACTGACAATATCATCGCTGTGATATGTTTTACTGTTTTGAAACACTAATATTTGTGTTCAGCGAAGTCTCCCGAGTAAAACAGTACCCCCATGTACAGGATTTAGGGTGTCATAGAAAGTTACAGGGTTAAACACAGTGCTAGCAAATTAAATTATCTGGACTTTTGGCCTGGGTTGGCAGGCAGGTCCCTCAAATTGCAATCATTAAAATTACTTAAATAGGTAAAAATATTACATAAATATGCACGTCGAATTTTAATATATATACATATTTATATATTTGACGTCTACGTGTATATTTATGAAATTATTTATGTAATTATGTATGTGGACATATGTATATTTCGTATTATTTTTATTTATTTATTTATACATAGATATATATATCATTACATTCTAAGTGTATTTTGATATAAATATATATATATCAATATCAAAATACTGTTAGAATAAAATTGAATATATATATATACAATTTTTTTTTAATTATTAAAAATTATTTTTATTTTTTGTTATTTATTTTTATTAACATATTATTTGTATTTTATAATAAAATATATATACCATATATATAGTTATTATATACCGTATATACTCGAGTATAAGCCGACCCGAATATAAGCCGAGGCCCCTAATTTTATCCCAAAAAACTGGCAAAACTTATTGACTCGAGTATAAGACTAGGGTGGGAAATGCAGCAGCTACTGGTAAATTTCTAAATAAAATTAGATCCTAAAAAAAATATATTAATTGAATATTTATTTACAGTGTGTGTATAATGAATGCAGTGTGTGCGTATGTGTGTGTGTATGAGTGCAGCGTGTGTGTATGAGTGCAGCGTGTGTGTATGAGTGCAGTGTGTGTGCGAGTGCAGTGTGTGTGTGCATGAATGCAGTGTGTGTGTGTGTATGAATGCAGTGTGTGAATGCAGTGTGTGCAGGGCCGGTGCAAGGATATTTGCCGCCGTAGGCAAAAAACATTTTGCCGCCCCCTCCCCCCCCATATGTCCTGACTTCCCCTCCTCCTCCCTCAGTGGTCCTTACCTCCCCACCCCCGTGTTCCTTCACCCCCCCCCCCAGTGGTCCTGACTCACCCCTCCCCTAGTGGTCCTTACCCTCCCCTCCCCTAGTGGTCCTTATCCCACCCCCTCCCTCTCATAGTGGTCCTTATCCCCCCCCATCCCTCCCATAGTGGTCCATATCCCCCCCATCCCTCCCATAGTGGTCCATATACCCCCCCCTCCCTCCCATAGTGGTCCTTATCCCCCCCCCTCCCTCCCATAGTGGTCCTTATCCCCCCCCTCCCTCCCATAGTGGTCCTTATCCCCCCCCCTCCCTCCCATAGTGGTCCTTATCCCCCCCTCCCTCCCATAGTGGTCCTTATACCCCCCTCCCTCCCATAGTTGTCCTTATACCTCTTTTTTTTTGTTATTATTAATTTTTTATTATTATTTCTTATTTTTTTTTCGTCCCCCCTCCCTGCAAGAAGCAGGGAGGGGGGCTCCTTCCCTGGTGGTCCAGTGGCAGTTCAGTGAGGGGAGAGGGGGGCTGGCAGAGCTGTTCTTACCTCTCCTGCAGCTCCTGTCAGCTCTCTCCTCCTCCGCGCCGTCCGTGCAGCTCCCTCTGTCAGCTCACAGTGTAAGTCTCGCGAGAGCCGCGGCTCTCGCGAGACTTACACTGGGAGCTGACCGAGGTGCTGAACGGACGGCGCGGAGGAGGAGAGAGCTGACAGGAGCTGCAGGAGAGGTAAGTACAGCTCTGCCAGCCCCCCTCTCCCCCCAGTCTGTATTATGGCAATGCAAATTGCCATAATACAGACTCTGACTCGAGTATAAGCCGAGTTGGGGTTTTTCAGCCCAAAAAATGGGCTGAAAAACTCGGCTTATAATAGAGTATATACGGTATATTGTATATATTCGTGTGTAATTTAAATATAAGTGTATTTTTATATTAATATACGTATATATAAATATAAAAATACACTTAGTGTGACATTATATATATGATATATACCGTATTTTTCGCTCCATAAGACGCACCTGACCATAAGACGCACCTAGTTTTTTGAGGAGGAAAACAAGAAAAAAAATATTCTGAATCAAATGTTGTACTAAACTATTTAATAAACTACCAGTATAAACTACCAGTATATAAGAATAATATTTCAACCATGTAAAGTGAACAGTGGCATTAAGTCAACAGTGGTATTAAGAACCATCATCACTGTCATTAACAAATGAAGAGAGACTTTAAGGTTTGAGTACTCTTCTAGTCTTCTGTGAACCCCAAGAACTCATCATTGCTAGAGTCAGAATTTAGGAAGCTCAGTTGCTCACAATCACTGACATCACTTTCTTCGCTATCTTCATATAAGATATCATCTTCATTTCCATCCAAAGCATTGCTAATGCCACATTTTTTGAATGACTGGACAACAATTTCCTCCTTCACAGAGTGCCATGAAGTTTTCACCCATTCACAAACTTGAGTGATAGTGGGCCTCTTCATTCGTCCAGCAGGTGTCAGATCATGATTGCCAGCAGCCATCCATTTGTTCCACTCTTCTCGCATAAAGATCTTAAATGGTTTGTTGATGGAAACGTCGAGAGGTTGCAACTGGCTGGTAAGACCTCCAGGAATTACAGCTAGATGAGTCTTCACTTCTTTAACCCCTTAAGGACACATGACATGTGTGACATGTCATGATTCCCTTTTATTCCAGAAGTTTGGTCCTTAAGGGGTTAAAGCACTTTTTTGTAGTTTCACTAATATGTGCTCTAAACTGGTCAAGTACTAATAAGGCAGGTTTTTTCAGAAGCCCTCCAGGACGTTTGGACCACACTTTTTCAATCCATACTCTCATTCCATTTTCGTCCATCCATCCTTTCTCATGAACATGAACAACAACTCCTCTTGGAATCGCTTCTTTTGGAAACGTTTTCCTTTTGAAAATCAACATGGGTGGCAATTTGGTGCCGTCTGCACAGCAAGACAACACAACCGTGTAATGGGTTTTCTCATGTCCGGAGGTTTTCACGGTGATTGTTTTGGCACCTTTCAGATCAACAGTCCTATTAGATGGCACATCAAAGGTTAGCGGGACTTCATCCATATTCCCAATCTGGCCAATTTCATACCCATTTTTCTTCCTAGCATCAATGACAAATTTATGAAAAGAAAGAATCTTAGATTCATATTCTTTTGGCATTTTTTGCGCAATTCTGGTTTTGGTGCGCATAGCAAGGCCACATCGCTTCATAAATCTGTAGCACCACGATGGTGATCCAATAAAATCGTGAATGCCTTTCTCTACAGCAATGCGTTTGGCTTCATATATTATCATTTTTGTAGAGACTGAGAAGCCATTATTCCGGTGATTTGTGATCCATTCTTTCATGGCCACGTCTAACTGTGGCCACTTTGCAGCATGTACACGAAGAGTGTGCTTACTTTTATCCACTTTTTGCAGCTGATCCTCCTGTTTCCTCCACTCTCTTATCATTTTTTCAGTTGGAGGTGGCCCAAAATGTCTCTCCGCTGCTCTGTTTCCATGCTCCTTAGCATACTTTACTACCTCTAGTTTAAAAGGAATCTTATATGCTAGTCTTTTCTGCTTGCTCATCCTTGTATGTAGAATGGGGGAAGGTTTCTGCAAGAAAATACAGTGATGAAGGAACTGTCAGTAATGTACCGTATCTCCAATGTGTACCACTGAGTGCTGACCGTACTTTTAAATAATGGCATCATAGCAAACATACGTAGTACCGTAAGTGATATCTATAAAATTCCACAAGGAAAATAAATGTGCAAATTCAACTTGCACTTTTCAGAGAACTGCCCCATTAATCTGATCCCTGACAATTTAAATAAAATTAATATTATATTCAATATATGTTAATGTACGGTAATTACTGTACATGTTGTAATATGTTGTAATATATTACAACATTTTGTGGGAATATAACAGTGTTTAATCAGCTATGGGTTTTGATCACTGCTAACAGTGCTGTTTAAGTGAGGAAAGCTAGGTGGCGATAGAGCTCTTACCTCAAATCCCAGCAAGACCACTGCTGTTGAAGTGAGGGAAGCTAGGTGGCGATAGATCCCAGCAAGACCACTGCTGTTCAAGTGAGGTAAGCTAGGTGGTGGTAGATCCCGGCTACGAGCGAGTGGGGAAGAAGCACGGTGCTGGACAGACGCAATACCGGAACCCCAGAAGCCTCTTCTCTTCCGCACGGAACCCCAGGGAGCCTCTTCTCTTCCGCACGGAACCCCAGGAGCCTCCTCTCTGCAGCACAGAACCCCATGAGCCTCCTCTCAGCCGCACAGGAACCCCAGGAGCCTCCACGATCCACATTTCATCACTGCACTCTTGCGTTTGACTCAAGGTACCACACATTCGCTCCATAAGACGCACATACATTTCCCCTCACTTTTGAGGGGAAAAAAAGTGCGTCTTATGGAGCGAAAAATACGGTATACATATTATATATAGGTATATATAGATATAATACATGTATATATATCATATATATATACACATATTATTATTTTTTTTACACTGATTTTTTTTTTTTTACACTTTATTTTATGATTTTACAGATGCAGGGAGACTGCCTGTCAGCACAGACAGTCCCCCTGCAGGCAGATACACAGACCCCTATTGCGGTCATGTGATCGAGTGATCACATGGCCGTGGGGTCCTGATCTGCCGAGGGGGGACTGCCCGGGCAGACAGGCAGTCCCCCTGGACCGGGAGGAGAGCTGATCGCCGCCGTGGGACCGATGGCGATCAGGTAAGTTGACCAAAACCGTTATGACGGTTCAGGACCGTCAGCGGTCCAAACGCACGTTTTACCGCTGACGGTCCTGAACCATCAGCGGTCCTTAAGTGGTTAATACAGACATCAGAGTAAACACCAATAAACTGTGGAAACAGAGCTGATCCCCCCAAAATTTATAAAGGTTTGTTTAGAGGACTTATTGTAAGATTAAATCATGCCTCCTCCTCTCTCTCCCCCATGCGCTGCTCTGTAGGCTGGGAGGAAGTGAAGAGTAATCACAGTCTCCCAGCACAACGCCACCTGTGGCTGCATGGGGAACAGCTGTTTAATGTAATGCTTGCAGGACGGCCAGCTGCCGCAGAACCTCTTTGTTTCCGTCTCTGCAAAGGGCTCCAGGCACTGCTTGTTGTGAGTGTGAGCCACTGTAAATTAGGGGCAGAGGCCGAGGGCACTTGCACTGCGGTCAAGACGGGTCTGGGCAGGAGGAGAGTGCAGTGCAATCAGTGAACTCCCCTCCTGTGGGTCACCAGTAGACTGGTGCACCTGCCCAGGATCAGAGCCGGTGCAAGGATTTTTGCCGCCCTAGACAAAATATACATTTGCCGCCCCCCCATGTGACATCACAATGCCCCACCCATATGATCTGCCATATGAACTAACGCCAGTGCTGCACACAGTGTGTGTTTACATTAAAAAGCCTGCAGGGACCAGCTATAGACACCACAATCACTTCATTAAGCTATAGTGTCCCTTTAATGTGAGGTAAATTATAGATTAGTGTCACTAATAATTTACTAGATTGCCTACTTACAATTAGAAGAGGATGATGATGAGCTGCACTTTGGCTCCACTGGTCTGGTGTAGAACAGGATCTCTGGAGGCTGTTTGCAACTGTGGTCACAAAATTCAATGTTCTGGGAGAATTAAAAGCAGATCCATTTTTGGGGGGGCCTCTTACACAGCTCAAGGTCTGGGCCCCAGGGCCTGACAGTGGGTATGCCCATAAGGCCCACTCATAAGTCCACTTATATGTTCCACCCACCCATGAGTTCGCTCACAGGGAGTGGAGTGTGTAGGGGATGTGTTATGAGTTATTGTAGAGGATCTAATATGTGTGCTTATGGTATGTAGTTTATAGGGATACCAGTTTGTGCAGGTGATGCAGTGTGTTTGTGTGTAGTGGAAGCAGTGTGTATTTGTGTATAAGGGATGTATTATGTGTTTCTGGTTGTGTGTAAGGGATGCATTGTGTGAATCTGTGTTTGTATGCATAAGGGATGCAAGGTGTGTGTCTGTATGGGTGCATTGAGTGTAAGAGATGCATTGTGTTTCTGTGTGTATGTAAGAAAAGCAGTGTGTGTGTTTGCATTGTCTGTTTCTGTGTATGTGTGCAAAGGATGCATTGTCTTTGTGTGGGGGTTGCATTGTGTGTGTGTGTAATGGATGCATTGTGTGTTTCTCTGTGTGTAAGGGAAGCATGTTGTGTTTCTGTGTATGTATATGGATGCATTGTGTGTTTCTGTGTATGTATAGGGATGCATTGTGTGTGTGTGTGTGTGCGCGCATAGTGTGAAAGAGCTCCCTGTCTTGCCCCCTGTGCTATAGAGCTGTCCCTTCTGTCCCTTCTGTCCCTTAGAGCTTCTTAACCCTCCTACTTCTTCTTACTCCCCCTACTTCTTCTTACTCCACCTTCTTCTTCTTACTCCCCCTTCTTCTTCTTACTCCCCCTTCTTCTTCTTACTCCCCCTTCTTCTTCTCTTACTTCCCCCTCTCCTTCTTACTCCCCACTCTTCTTCTTACTCCCCCTTCTTCTTATCTCCCCTCCTTCTTACTCCCCCTCTCCCTCTTCTTACTCCCCCTCCCCTTCCCCCCTATTTTTCTTATCTCCCCTCCTTCTTACTGCCCCCTCTTCTTACTCCCCCCTCACCCTCTTCTTACTCCCCCTCCCTCTCTTCTTACTCCCCCTCCCTCTCTTCTTCTTACTCCCCCCTCCCTCTCTTCTTACCTCCCCTCCCCTCTTACTACCCCCCTCCCTCTCTTCTTACCCCCCCTCCCTCTTACTCCCCCTCCCCTCTAACTCCCCCCCTCCCCTCTTCTTACTCCCCACCCCATCTTCTTACTCCCCCCCTCTTCTTACTCCCCCCCTCTTCTTACTCCCCCCTCCCTCTCCTTACTCCCCCTCCCTCTTCTTAATCTCCCCCCTCCCCTCCTCTTACCCCCCCTCCCCTCTTACCCCCCTCACTTTCTCCCTCTTCTTACTCTCCCCCTCCCATCTTCTTACTCCCCCCTCTTCTTATTCCCCCCCTCCCCTCTTCTTATTCCCCCACCTCCCCTCTTACTCCCCCCTCCCCTCTTCTTACTCCCCCTCCCCTCTTTTTACTCCCCCTCCCCTCTTCTTACTCCCCACCTCCCTCTCCACCTTCCTCTAACACCCCCCTCCCCTCTTACTCTCCCCCTCTGCTCTTCTTACTCCCCACCCCTTCTTCTTACTCCCCCCTCCCCTCTTCTTACTCCCCCTCCCTCTCTTCTTCTTACTCCCCCTCCCTCTCCTTACTCCCCCTCCCTCTCCCCCTCTTCTTACTCTCCCCTCCCCTCCTCTTACTCTCCCCCTCCCCTCCTCTTACTCCCCCCTCCCCTCTTACTCCCCCCTCACTCTCCCCCTCTTCTTACTCTCCCCCTCCCCTCCCCTCTTCTTACTCCCCCCTCTTCTTATTCCCCCCTCCCCTCTTCTTATTCCCCCACCTCCCCTCTTACTCCCCCACCTCCCCTCTTACTCCCCCTCCCCTTATTCCCCCCTCCCCTCTTCTTATTCCCCACCTCTTCTTATTCCCCCCTCCCTCTTCTTATTCCCCCCTCCCCTCTTCTTATCCCCCCTCCCCTCTTCTTATTCCCCACACCTCCCCTCTTACTCCCCCCTCCCCTCTTCTTATTCCCCCCCCTCTCCCCTCTTCTTATTCCCCCCCCCTCTCCCCTCTTCTTATTCCCCCCCTCTCCCCTCTTCTTATTCCCCCCCCTCCCTTCTTCTTACCCCCTCCCCTGTAGCGTGGCCGAGCTGCTTTCCGGTCCGCGGTGCCCGGCCGGAGTGATAGGAAGGTGCACACTCAGTGTGCACTTCCTGTCAGTCCGGCCGGTTACAGGAAACAAAAACTCTGCGCGGAACAGGAGTTTCTGTTTCCTGTAACCGGCCGGACTGACAGGAAGTGCACACTCAGTGTGCACCTTCCCATCACTCCGGCCGGGCACCATGGACCGGAAAGCAGCTCGGCCACGCTACAGGGGAGGGGAGGGAGGGAAAAGCTGCTGCAGCCATCTGAGCGCTCTGCTCGGTGGCTGCAGCATTTAAAGGGCCGGCCCGCCGCGGCCGGTCCTAAAAGAATTTCGGGCGGCCTGGGGGGCAATTGCCTCCCTGCCCCCCGACCCAGCCCGCCCCATAATTATACAATATTTAAATAAGTTAATTAAATCAATTTAACCCCTGAGGGTTAAAAAATAAATAAAAGTTAATTGTCAGGGATTAAAAAAAATTAGATCACAGTGATCGACTGGCAGGGAAGGGGTTAATTTTTATTTGGACTGGGTAAAGGGTTTATTTTTTAAAAAATTTTACTTAAACGTTATTAAAACTTTTTTTAACTTAAATTTTTAACTTTTTAAAGCTTATTTTAAAACTTTTTTTTAACGTTAACCCCTAGTTAGCCTAACACTAAATCCCCCAATTCCCCACTAACTTCCACCCTCCCCAGCTAGCTAAATTTATAATTTTTAAATATTTAAATTAATTAATAAAATAAATTTAACCCCTGAGGGTTAAAAAAAAAAAGAATTAACCCTCAGGGGTTAAAAAAAAAATCAGATCATATTAAAATGTAATCTCTGACAATTGATCACTGTAGTCAGTGATCAATTGGCAGGGAAGGGGTTAATTTTTTATTAAAATGGGTAAAGGGGGGTGGGATTTTAATTGTACTTTTTTTTTTTACACCAGGGGGCAGGATCAGCACTAATCCGTCTCCCTGCACTTCACACTGAACCCGGAAGTGCAGGGAGGCGGAGGGAGTAGTATGCAGAGCACATGTGCTCGCTCTGACATGCTGTCAGAGCGGGCACATGTGCTGGGGCAGCACTATTGGGTGCTCCCGGTCTGCCTCTAATACAGATGCAGACCGGAGCACCATTAACCCCACGATAGCCGCGATTGCGTTGATCTGGGGTTAATTTTACCGCGTGACGGACGAGGTCCGTCACCCGTCGTTAAGGGTTTCCCCAGGATGACGGACCTCGTCCATCACCCTTCCTCAAGGGGTTAAATGTCACAAAGATTAAATATTTTGTTTTTCAGTTTAACTCATGGATGGCACTGTGTCTCAGGGCTCTTTTGATCACTGAAAACAATCTTCGACACCTGTGATAATTAAATTGCCAGGTGAGCCCAATTTAAGGAAAAACTACTAAAGGAGGGTGTTCCACATTATTAAGTAGAGCACCATTTTCATGCAATATGGGGAAGAAAAAGGATCTCTCTTCTGCCGAAAAGAGTAAAATAGTTCAATGCCTTGGACGAGGTATGAAAACATTAGATATTGCATGAAAACGTAAGCGTGATCATCGCACTATTAAGAGATTTGTGGCTGATTTAGAGCACAGATGGGTTCGTGCAGATAAAGGCACATTGAGGAGGATTTCTGCCAGATCCATGCATCGGATCAAGAGAGCAGCTGCTAAAATACCATTACATAGCAGACAACTGATATTTGAAGCTGCTAGTGCCTCTGGAGTCCCACGGACATCAAGGTGTAGAGTCCTCCAGAGTCTTGCAACTGTGCATAAACCTTCTATTCGGCCACCACTAACCAATGCTAACAAGCAGAAACGGCTGCATTGGGCAGAAAAATACATGAAGAGTAATTTTCAAACAGTCCTGTTCACTGATGAGTGCCGTGCAACCCTGGATGGTCATGATGGATGGAGTAGTGGATGGTTGGTAGACGGACACTCTGTTCCAACAAGGCTGTGATGTCAGCAAGGCGGTGGTGGAGTCATGTTTTGGGCCAGAATCATGGGAAGAGAGCTGGTCAGCCCCTTTAGGGTCCCCGAAGGTGTAAATATAACCTCTGCAAAGTAAAACTCTGCGCGGAACAGGAGTTTCTGTTTCCTGTAACCGGCCGAACTGACAGGAAGTGCACACTCAGTGTGCACCTTCCCATCACTCCGGCCGGGCACCGCGGACCGGAAAGCAGCTCGGCCACGCTACAGGGGAGGGGTGGGAGGGAAAAGCTGCTGCAGCCATCTGAGCGCTCTGCTCGGCGGCTGCAGCATTTAAAGGGCCGGCCCGCCGCGGCCGGTCCTAAAAGAATTTCGGGCGGCCTGGGGGGCAATTGCCTCCCTGCCCCCCGGCCCAGCCCGCCCCATAATTATACAATATTTAAATTAGGTAATTAAATCAATTTAACCCCTGAGGGTTAAAAAATAAATAAAAGTTAATTGTCAGGGGTTAAAAAAGAATTAGATCACAGTGATCGACTGGCAGGGAAGGGGTTAATTTTTATTTGGACTGGGTAAAGGGTTTATTTTTTAAAATATTTTACTTAAACGTTATTAAAACTTTTTTTAACTTAATTTTTTAACTTTTTAAAGCTTATTTTAAAACTGTGACGAAACCAACCTCGGCACTGGGCCCTGGAGAAGCTTGCTTGCCCGCCTCCTACCTGCTGACTATGGCCCCTGGATTATTTGGGGCATATTGTATTTTATTGTGCGACTGCTGGCCCTTTAAGTACAGTGAATGGTATTTTATTGTACTGCTGCTGGCCCTTTAAGAACTGTCTGGGGACATATTGAGACTTTGGGTAACAATACCCTTTAAGACTATGGCCCCTGAAAACGTATGGACTTTTATTGGTGTGTATGGCCCTTTAATAACCGTCTGGGGACATATTGTGACTTTGCTGAACAATGTCCCTTTAAGACTATGTCCCCAGACCTGTAAAATAACTTGTTCCTGGCTTTCTCCCACTTGGTTCAGTAAATAGGGCTTACTGAACCAAGTACCACACAGGCGGACCACCCAGAAGCTAAAGTGTGCAGGCAATTTACCTCCCAGGCTGTGAGGTTACTGCCGGTTAATTGCCGAGAGCTGGGTGGCCTCAGTTCGTGCAAACGAACACGTGGCGGCGGCCATCTTTGTTCATTCAGATGCGGTCAGCGGTGTATGCTAAAGATTCTGTGGAACTGAAATCGGCTACACATTTTGCCGAACACCGCTGACCCTTACCTTCTCCCATACGGAACTTGCAGCTCCAGAGACTAAGTCCCGTTCGAAATGGGACTTAGCCGTTTTTATGCATGGAATTGACCGACCGCACAGCCCAAATCTATGGAACTGTTTTGGGCAGGAAATTGTGCTTGCGGTCGGTCATAAAGTACTTCCAGCTAACTTTTGATCCACTGGGGGGATTTGGCTGATTTTTGGAAGGGTTTATGTTTAAAGTGTGCTGATTCTAAATATGCAGTTTTTAGGAAGATTGGATGTATGGATTTAAAGTTATAGCACATGTATAAAAACTGTAGTTTTCCTGGCTGTATAATTATGTTAACTGGTTATCTGAGGGGAGGGAACTTGTGGGTTGTAACCGTTATGCTATTGGCTGTTTTACCCCGCCCCTGTGGGCGGTCTTATATGTGTAAGATGGAAATAAAAGCAGACTGGGTGTGCTAGCACCTCAGATCATCTTGTACCTTCATGAAGTTTTGGCTCATGTTTGGGGGATTGGAGAACTACACTCTGGGGATTGCTATAATCACTATACTCCCCAGGGTATAATCGCTGAGCTCTGCTAAGAGCTTGTTCCTGTTCCTGCTCTCTGGAATTCGGAGAGGTCCATCTACTGGAAGCTAGACCCTGGTCTTGGGTCCAGAGTGGGTAGCGTGGCGAGACCCCAACCAAGCTGCGGCGGTTCGTGGGAGTCTACAGTGGTTATGGTGTCTGGTGAAGTGCTTTAAGTCCTCAGGAGCGCTAGGAGCATCCTTCAACGGAGGTACCCAGTCGGGGTGCCAGGCGATCCGTTACAAAAACTTTTTTTTAACGTTAACCCCTAGTTAGCCTAACACTAAATCCCCCAATTCCCCACTAACTTCCACCCTCCCCAGCTAGCTAAATTTATAATTTTAAAATATTTAAATTAATTAATAAAATAAATTTAACCCCTGAGGGTTAAAAAAAAAAAAAGAATTAACCCTCAGGGGTTAAAAAAAAAAATCAGATCATATTAAAATGTAATCTCTGACAATTGATCACTGTAGTCAGTGATCAATTGGCAGGGAAGGGGTTAATTTTTTATTAAAATGGGTAAAGGGGGGTGGGATTTTAATTTAACTTTTTTTATTTTACACCAGGGGGCAGGATCAGCACTGATCCGTCTCCCTGCACTTCACACTGAACCCGGAAGTGCAGGGAGGCGGAGGGAGTAGTATGCAGAGCACATGTGCTCGCTCTGACATGCTGTCAGAGCGGGCACATGTGCTGGGGCAGCACTATCGGGTGCTCCCGGTCTGCCTCTAATACAGATGCAGACCGGAGCACCATTAACCCCACGATCGCCGCGATTGCGTTGATCTGGGGTTAATTTTACCGCGTGACGGACGAGGTCCGTCACCCGTCGTTAAGGGTTTTCCCAGGATGACGGACCTCGTCCATCACCCTTCCTCAAGGGGTTAAATGTCACAAAGATTAAATATTTTGTTTTTCAGCTTAACTCATGGATGGCACTGTGTCTCAGGGCTCTTTTGATCACTGAAAACAATATTCGACACCTGTGATAATTAAATTGCCAGGTGAGCCCAATTTAAGGAAAAACTACTAAAGGAGGGTGTTCCACATTATTAAGTAGAGCACCATTTTCATGCAATATGGGGAAGAAAAAGGATCTCTCTTCTGCCGAAAAGAGTAAAATAGTTCAATGCCTTGGACGAGGTATGAAAACATTAGATATTGCATGAAAACGTAAGCGTGATCATCGCACTATTAAGAGATTTGTGGCTGATTTAGAGCACAGATGGGTTCGTGCAGATAAAGGCACATTGAGGAGGATTTCTGCCAGATCCATGCATCGGATCAAGAGAGCAGCTGCTAAAATACCATTACATAGCAGACAACTGATATTTGAAGCTGCTAGTGCCTCTGGAGTCCCATGGACATCAAGGTGTAGAGTCCTCCAGAGTCTTGCAACTGTGCATAAACCTTCTATTCGGCCACCACTAACCAATGCTAACAAGCAGAAACGGCTGCATTGGGCAGAAAAATACATGAATAGTAATTTTCAAACAGTCCTGTTCACTGATGAGTGCCGTGCAACCCTGGATGGTCATGATGGATGGAGTAGTGGATGGTTGGTAGACGGACACTCTGTTCCAACAAGGCTGTGATGTCAGCAAGGCGGTGGTGGAGTCATGTTTTGGGCCAGAATCATGGGAAGAGAGCTGGTCAGCCCCTTTAGGGTCCCCGAAGGTGTAAATATAACCTCTGCAAAGTATGTGGAGTTTCTGACTGACCACTTTCTTCCCTGGTACAGAAGGAAAAACTATGCTTTCCGTGATAAACTCATCTTCATGCATCACAATGCACCATCTCATGCTGCAAAGAATACCTCTGCATCAATGGCTGCTACGGGGAAAAAAGGAGAGAAAGTCATGGTGTGGCCTCCATCCTCCCCTGACCTCAATCCTATTGAGAACCTTTGGAGCATCCTCAAGCAAAAGATCTATGAGGGTGGGAGGCAGTTTACATCCAAACAGCAGCTTTGAAACACTATTCTGACATCTTGAAAACAAATTCAAGCAGAAACTGTCCAAAAACTCACAAGTTCAATGGATGCAAGACTTGTGAAGCTTCTATCAAATAAGGTGTCCTATGTTAAAATGTAACATGATCCTGTTAAATGTTTAAAATTTAAAATGTTGTTATAAGTTTGATTGAAATAGCTTTTGATTTCAGTAAATATGCTGCAAACACAACAAATTACAATTTTCAGTTCTTTACAACCTACAAAGTTTTTTGAAACTTACTGTGCATAATAATTTGGAACAGTGCATTGTAAGTTTTTTATGTTTAATTAGACTAACATTTAGCTTTGTTCTAATTAGGTTGCAACACACAAAACACACATGCACTAAGATCCCAAGAGAGATTTGCGGAGGAATGTACTTGGACAATCAGGATGGATATTCTGCCCTCCGTTTTGGCCAAACATCAATACATCAATTCACTGAATCCTGTATTCAAAACATTCCATTGTCATACCCACTCCTTCACGGCTCTGACTTTCAATGTTGTCAGAGCACAGGCTGAGAATCTCTGAGCCTGTGCTCTGACTCACTAACTGAGCGCTGGAACCACAAGGGAGAGGATATGATCTGACTGCACCTACTGCTGGTGCGCACCAGTGGACCACCAGCGAATCATGACCGCACAGCTTGCCCACCCCAACGGCTGGCCCTGCTGACACACACTGACGTTACTACTTAGACATCCCTCAATATTAATACAGACATCAGAGTAAACACCAATAAACTGTGGAAACAGAGCTGATCCCCCCAAAATTTATAGGTTTGCTTAGAGGACTTATTGTAAGATTAAATCATGCCTCCTACTCTCTCTACCCCATGCGCTGCTCTGTAGGCTGGGAGGAAGTGAAGAGTAATCACAGTCTCCCAGCACAACGCCACCTGTGGCTGCATGGGGAACAGCTGTTTAATCCCTTAAGGACAGAGCTTCAGAAGCTTGTCTTTCACTTAATGACAACGGCATTTTTTGCATTTTTTGCTATTTGCGTTCAACTGCAATTTGCATTTTACTAATTTATTGCACCGACACATATTATATACCGTTTTTTAAAGGACAGAAAGGGCTTTAATTTGATGTAACACATATATATATAAATGCTTATTTATTATAAAAAAAATACAGAAATATGCAAAAAAATGAATTTTTGTGTGTTTTTTTTACAGTTTTTGCAATAATAATGTGTACATAATTAGTGCAGGTTAAGGAAAGTAATTAAAAATAAATTCATTTAGTTGTTCTGAATTACAGAATATATAATGTGTCTGGGATTTTAAGTTTTTTTTGGTAGTTACAGGTCACAAAGCACAAGGAGTAAAATAAACTTTTTATGTGGAGTGATTTTAGAATTTGGTATGTTTGTCTTGTAAGCCTAATAGCCATAAAAGAAAACAAAATTGCCACACAAAAGTATATATTTATATAAAGAAGACACCACAGGCTATTTACCTAAGGTTGTTTTGACACTTTCTACGTAGCCATTTTACCGCCAACCTCTGCTAAATATTGGAGTAAAATTGTGTTTTTTGGGGGTTTTCGCACACAAACTTATAACAAAGAACTTCTCATGTGTATTTTGTAAAGTTGGTGTGTGCTATTCCTGTACAAAGTTTTATTATGTGTTCAGTTACTTCTGCTGAGTACAACGGTACCCCCATTGTATGTCTTTGGCACTATTTCGTGAAGCTACAGTGCCATATAGGAGACCTGTCCTTTTCAGTATTCACAGTAGAATTTTGAGAGACGGATTTAATGAGCCTATGCTTCCATTTGGGGTATTATAGTAGTTTGACTGTTCAAAAAAAACCCACAAAGGCCTACCATTTGTAAAAGTAGACACTCCAGGGTATCTCATAAGGTGCATATTGTGCCTTAACATGCCCCCATTTTTTTACCATTACATGCCAAAGTATGTGGTAAAAAATAATTTTGTGCATATTTTACATACGGATTGCATTTTTGCTGGGCATTTTGTATATTTCATGTGTGCCACTAAGTTCAAACCCCCCCAATTATGCTCAGCTAAGTCTTCTGAGTAAAAGGACACCCCCATTGTATGTCTATGGCACTATTTCGTGAAGCTACAGTGCCATACAGGAGACCTGTCCTTTTCAGTATTCACAGTAGAATTTTGAGAGACGGATTTAATGAGCCTATGCTTCCATTTGGGGTATTATAACAGTTTGACTGTTCAAAAAAACCCCACAAAGGCCTACCATTTGTAAAAGAAGACACTCCAGGGTATCTCATAAGGTGCATATTGTGCCTTAACATGCCCCCATTCTTTTACCATTACATGCCAAAGTATGTGGTAAAAAATAATTTTGTGCATTTTTTACATACGGATTGCATTTTTGCTGGGCATTTTGTAAATTTCATGTGTGCCACTAAGTTCAAACCCCCCAAATTATGCTCAGCTAAGTCTTCTGAGTAAAAGGACACCCCCATTGTATGTCTATGGCACTATTTTGTGAAGCTACAGTGCCATATAGGAGACCAAGCCATATCAGATTTGACCGAACTTTGAATTTTGGCGCCGGGCCTATGTGCAATTTCCAAGCATCTTTGCAGGTTTTAAATTCAAACTACCCCACAAAGGCCTACCATTTCTTAAAGTAGACACCCCAGGGTATTTCAAAAGGCATATTTTGAACCTTAGCGTGGGATCATTTTTCCGCTAGCGTGTACCAGGTGTAGTGGTTATAAGCGTTTTTTTCTGCCTTTTTGACACACAAAGTGAGTTTGCACAGTATATTTTGCAAACCATATGTGTACTACCACTGTATAATACTTCATATTTTGCTCAGCTATGTCTGCTGAGTACAAAAATACCCCCGTATTTACCTTTGCCAGGTATATGTGGACATTGGAGGGGCACATTTGGGACACAGCCATTCCATTTTTTTTCAAATTTTGAATTTTTACGCTGTGCCCATGTCCCATTTTAGAGTATTTTACCAGGCTATATAATCCAAATACCCCATAAAGCCATACCATTTCTTAAAGAAGACATCCCAGGGTATTTCAAAAGGCATATTTTGAACCTTAGCGTGGGATAATTTTTCCGCTAGCTTGTACCAGGTGTAGTGGTAATAAGCGTTTTTTCTGCCTTTTTGACACACAAAGTGAGTTTGCACAGTATATTTTGCAAACCTTATGTGTATTACCACTGTATAATACTTCATATGTTGCTCAGCTATGTCTGCTGAGTACAAAAATACCCCCGTATGTACCTTTGCCAGGTATATGTGGACATCGGAGGGGCACATTTGGGACACAGCCATTCCATTTTTTTTCAAACTTTACATTTTTACGCTGTGCCCATGTCCCATTTTAGAGTATTTTACCAGGCTATATAAACCAAATACCCCATAAAGCCATACCATTTCTTAAAGAAGACATCCCAGGGTATTTCAAAAGGCATATTTTGAACCTTAGCGTGGGATCATTTTTCCGCTAGCTTGTACCAGGTGTAGTGGTAATGAGTGTTATTAAATGTATTTTTTTACTTTTTAAAACTTTTTTTACTTTTTAAAACTATTTTTTAAACTTTTGTTTTGATTATTCATTTTTTTAAAGTTTCCTAAACTTTCGTAAAACTTTTTTTTACAGATTTAACATTTTTCTAAGCTTTTTTTTTACGTTAACCCCTAACTAGCAGTAAGCAGCACTAACAGTAAATTCCCCATTTTCCCATAACTCCCACCCACCCCATCTAGCAAAATATTTAATTATACAACATTTAAATTAGTTAATTAAATAAATTTAACCCCTGAGGGTTAAAAAATAAATAAAAGTTAATCGTCAGGGGTTAAAAAAAAAATTAGAACAGTATAATACTGTGATCTGTATTTTGATCACTGTAGGCAGTGATCGACTGGCAGGGAAGGGGTTAATTTTTATTTGGACTGGGTAAAGGGTTTATTTTTTAAAATTTTTTTACTTAAATGTTATTAAAACTTTTTTTTAACTTAATTTTTTAACTTTTTAAAGCTTATTTTTAAACTTTTTTTAACGTTAACCCCTAGTTAGCGTAATACTAAATCCCCCAATTCCCCACTAACTTCCACCCTCCCCAGCTAGCTAAATGTATAATTTTAAAATATTTAAATTAATTAATAAAATAAATTGAACCCCTGAGGGTTAAAAAAAAAAAGAATTAACCCTCAGGGGTTAAAAAAAAAATCAGATCGTAGTAAAATGTAATCCCTGCCAATTGATCACTGTAGTCAGTAATCAATTGGCAGGGAAGGGGTTGATTTTTTATTAAAATGGGTAAAGGGTGGGTAAAGGGGGGTGGGATTTTAATTTTACTATTTTTTTTTCCACCAGGGGGCAGGATCACTGAAGATCCGTCTCCCTGCACTTCACACAGAACCAGGAAGTGCAGGGAGGCGGAGGTGAGTATAGAGAGCACATGTGCCCGCTCAGACATGCTGTCAGAGCGGGCACATGTACTGGGGCAGCCGGATCCGGTGCTCCCGGTCTGCCTCTAATGCAGAGGCAGACCGGAGCACCATTAACCCCGATTGCGGCGATCTGGGGTTAATTTTAATGGGTGACGGATGAGGTCCGTCACTCGTCATTAACGCATTCCCCTGAGTGACGGACCTCGTCCGTCACTCGTCGTTAAGGGGTTAATGTAATGCTTGCAGGACGGCCAGCTGCCGCAGAACCTCTTTGTTTCCGTCTCTGCAAAGGGCTCCAGGCACTGCTTGTTGTGAGTGTGAGCCACTGTAAATTAGGGGCAGAGGCCGAGGGCACTTGCACTGCGGTCAAGACGGGTCTGGGCAGGAGGAGAGTGCAGTGCAATCAGTGAACTCCCCTCCTGTGGGTCACCAGTAGACTGGTGCACCTGCCCAGGATCAGAGCTGGTGCAAGGATTTTTGCCGCCCTAGACAAAATATAAATTTGCCGCCCCCCCATGTGATATCACAATGCCCCACGCATATGATCTGCCATATGAACTAACGCCAGTGCTGCACACAATGTGTGTTTACATTAAAAAGCCTGCAGGGACCAGCTATAGACACCACAATCACTTCATTAAGCTATAGTGTCCCTTTAATGTGAGGTAAATTATAGATCAGTGTCACTAATAATTTACTAGATTGCCTACATACAATTAGAAGAGGATGATGATGAGCTGCACTTTGGCTCCACTGGTCTGGTGTAGAACAGGATCTCTGGAGACTGTTTGCAACTGTGGTCACAAAATTCAATGTTCTGGGAGAATTAGAAGCAGCTCCATTTTTTTGGGGGCCTCTTACACAGCTCAAGGTCTGGGCCCCAGGGCCTGACAGTGGGTATGCCCATAAGGCCCACTCATAAGTCCACTTATATGTTCCACACACCCATGAGTTCGCTCACAGGGAGTGGAGTGTGTAGGGGATGTGTTATGAGTTATTGTAGAGGATCTAATATGTGTGCTTATGGTATGTAGTTTATAGGGATACCAGTTTGTGCAGGTGATGCAGTCTGTTTGTGTGTAGTGGAAGCAGTGTGTATTTGTGTATAAGGGATGTATTATGTGTTTCTGGTTGTGTGTAAGGGATGCATTGTGTGAATCTGTGTTTGTATGCATAAGGGATGCAAGGTGTGTGTCTGTATGGGTGCATTGAGTGTAAGAGATGCATTGTGTTTCTGTGTGTATGTAAGAAAAGCAGTGTGTGTGTGTTTGCATTGTCTGTTTCTGTGTATGCGTGCAAAGGATGCATTGTCTTTGTGTGGGGTTGCATTGTGTGTGTGTGTAATGGATGCATTGTGTGTTTCTCTGTGTGTAAGGGAAGCATGTTGTGTTTCTGTGTATGTATATGGATGCATTGTGTGTTTCTGTGTATGTATAGGGATGCATTGTGTGTGTGTGTGCGCGCGCATAGTGTGAAAGAGCTCCCTGTCTTGCCCCCTGTCCTATAGAGCTGTCCCTTCTGTCCCTTCTGTCCCTTAGAGCTTCTTACTTCTTACTCCACCTTCTTCTTCTTACTCCCCCTTCTTCTTCTTACTCCCCCTTCTTCTTCTTCTTACTTCCCCCTCTCCTTCTTACTCCCCACTATTCTTCTTACTCCCCCTTCTTCTTATCTCCCCTCCTTCTTACCTCCCCTCTCCCTCTTCTTACTCCCCCTCCCCTTCCCCCCTCTTTTTCTTATCTCCCCTCCTTCTTACTGCCCCCTCTTCATACTCCCCCCTCACCCTCTTCTTACTCCCCCTCCCTCTCGTCTTACTCCCCCTCCCTCTCTTCTTCTTACTCCCCCCTCCCTCTCTTCTTACCTCCCCTCCCCTCTTACTACCCCCTCCCTCTCTTCTTACCCCCCCTCCCCTCTTACTCCCCCCTCCCCTCTAACTCCCCCCTCCCCTCTTCTTACTCCCCACCCCATCTTCTTACTCCCCCTCTCTTCTTACTCCCCCCTCCCTCTCCTTACTCCCCCCTCCCTCTTCTTACTCTCCCCCCTCCCCTCCTCTTACCCCCCTCCCCTCTTACTCCCCCTCACTTTCTCCCTCTTCTTACTCTCCCCTCCCCTCTTCTTACTCCCCCCTCTTCTTATTCCCCCCTCCCCTCTTCTTATTCCCCCACCTCCCCTCTTAATCCCCCCTCCCCTCTTCTTACTCCCCCTCCCCTCTTCTTACTCCCCCTCCCCTCTTCTTACTCCCCACCTCCCTCTCCACCTTCCCTCTAACACCCCCTCCCCTCTTACTCTCCCCCTCTGCTCTTCTTACTCCCCACCCCTTCTTCTTACTCCCCCCTCCCCTCTTCTTACTCCCCCTCCCTCTCCTCTTCTTACTCCCCCTCCCTCTCCTTACTCCCCCTCCCTCTCCCCCTCTTCTTACTCTCCCCCTCCCCTCCTCTTACTCTCCCCCTCCCCTCCTCTTACTCCCCCCTCCCCCCTCCCCTCTTACTCCCCCCTCACTCTCCCCCTCTTCTTACTCTCCCCCTCCCCTCCCCTCTTCTTACTCTCCCCCCTCCCCTCCCCTCTTCTTACTCCCCCTCTTCTTATTTCCCCCCTCCCCTCTTCTTATTTCCCCTACTCCCCTCTTACTCCCCCACCTCCCCTCTTACTCCCCCTCCCCTTATTCCCCCCTCCCCTCTTCTTATTCCCCCCTCCCTCTTCTTATTCCCCCCTACCTCTTCTTATCCCCCCTCCCCTCTTCTTATTCCCCACACCTCCCCTCTTACTCCCCCCTCCCCTCTTCTTATTCCCCACACCTCCCCTCTTCTTATTCCCCCCCTCTCCCCTCTTCTTATTCCCCCCCTCTTCCCTCTTCTTATTCCCCCCCCCCTCCCTTCTTCTTATCCCCTCCCCTGTAGCGTGGCCGAGCTGCTTTACGGTCCGCGGTGCCCGGCCGGAGTGATAGGAAGGTGCACACTCAGTGTGCACTTCCTGTCAGTCCGGCCGGTTACAGGAAACAAAAACTCTGCGCGGAACAGGAGTTTCTGTTTCCTGTAACCGGCCGGACTGACAGGAAGTGCACACTCAGTGTGCACCTTCCCATCACTCCGGCCGGGCACCGCGGACCGGAAAGAAGCTCGGCCACGCTACAGGGGAGGGGAGGGAGGGAAAAGCTTCTGCAGCCATCTGAGCGCTCTGCTCGGCGGCTGCAGCATTTAAAGGGCCGGCCCGCCGCGGCCGGTCCTAAAAGAATTTCGGGCGGCCTGGGGGGCAATTGCCTCCCTGCCCCCCGTCCCAGCCCGCCCCATAATTATACAATATTTAAATTAGTTAATTAAATAAATTTAACCCCTGAGGGTTAAAAAATAAATAAAAGTTAATTGTCAGGGGTTAAAAAAATTAGATCACAGTGATCGACTGGCAGGGAAGGGGTTAATTTTTATTTGGACTGGGTAAAGGGTTTATTTTTTACAATTTTTTACTTAAACGTTATTAAAACTTTTTTTTAACTTAATTTTTTAACTTTTTAAAGCTTATTTTAAAACTTTTTTAACGTTAACCCCTAGTTAGCCTAACACTAAATCCCCCAATTCCCCACTAACTTCCACCCTCCCCAGCTAGCTAAATTTATAATTTTAAAATATTTAAATTAATTAATAAAATAAATTTAACCCCTGAGGGTTAAAAAAAAAAAAGAATTAACCCTCAGGGGTTAAAAAAAAAAATCAGATCATATTTGTGGCGGTACCAGCCTTGCCACTGGGCATTGGAGAAGACTGATTGCCAGCCTCCTGCCATGTGACTATGGCCCCTGGGATGTATTGCCTGCTCTCCTGTACTGCTGAGGATTGCTACCATCTAGGTGGATTTGGCTATGGAGCTTGTGTAGTGCCCTCTGTTGGTAGCAACAGTAATATGCACTACCTGAATAGCAAGACTGGTAATTTGCATATTCGGGTAGATTTGCATATCGCTAATTCTGCATGCAGGAGAGACATTTGTGTTAATTATGGTCTTCCCCACCTATTTATAAATATGTAATTATGTTATAATAAGTCATTGAATGTTGCCTGCTATGATTTGACTGTTTGTAATTTTATTGAGTTTTCACAGCAATGTTAATGTTAAGACCAAATGGGCTAGTCCCAAGTAAAATAAAGTTTGAGTTAGTTCTACTTCACCCTCAATTTGGAGTCCTGTCTCTTATTGGGGGAATCTGCTACAAGGGATTGCTATGCTCTGCATATTCCCTTGCTATAATCACTCCTAAGCTCTTTTAAGAGCTCGTTCCTGCTTCGCTCTGGAAGGAAGAGAGGTTCGTCCTGCGGTCGTTGTGGTGTCGGCTAGAGTGCTTGGAATCCTCAAGAAGCGCTAGGAGCATCCATCAACGGAGGTACCCAGTCGGGGTGCCAGGCGATCCGTTACAATATTAAAATGTAATCTCTGACAATTGATCACTGTAGTCAGTGATCAATTGGCAGGGAAGGGGTTAATTTTTTATTAAAATGGGTAAAGGGGGGTGGGATTTTAATTTTACTTTTTTTTTTTTACACCAGGGGGCAGGATCAGCACTGATCCGTCTCCCTGCACGTCACACTGAACCCGGAAGTGCAGGGAGGCGGAGGGAGTAGTATGCAGAGCACATGTGCTCGCTCTGACATGCTGTCACAGCGGGCACATGTGCTGGGGCAGCACTATCGGGTGCTCCCGGTCTGCCTCTAATACAGATGCAGACCGGAGCACCATTAACCCCACGATCGCCGCGATTGAGTTGATCTGGGGTTAATTTTACCGCGTGACGGACGAGGTCCGTCACCCGTCGTTAAGGGTTTCCCCAGGATGACGGACCTCGTCCATCACCCTTCCTCAAGGGGTTAAATGTCACAAAGATTAAATATTTTGTTTTTCAGTTTAACTCATGGATGGCACTGTGTCTCAGGGCTCTTTTGATCACTGAAAACAATCTTCGACACCTGTGCGATAATTAAATTGCCAGGTGAGCCCTATTTAAGGAAAAACTACTAAAGGAGGGTGTTCCACATTACTAAGTAGAGCACCATTTTCATGCAATATGGGGAAGAAAAAGGATCTCTCTTCTGCCGAAAAGAGTAAAATAGTTCAATGCCTTGGACGAGGTATGAAAACATTAGATATTGCATGAAAACGTAAGCGTGATCATCGCACTAGTAAGAGATTTGTGGCTGATTTAGAGCACAGATGGGTTCGTGCAGATAAAGGCACATTGAGGAGGATTTCTGCCAGATCCATGCATCGGATCAAGAGAGCAGCTGCTAAAATACCATTACATAGCAGACAACTGATATTTGAAGCTGCTAGTGCCTCTGGAGTCCCACGGACATCAAGGTGTAGAGTCCTCCAGAGTCTTGCAACTGTGCATAAACCTTCTATTCGGCCACCACTAACCAATGCTAACAAGCAGAAACGGCTGCATTGGGCAGAAAAATACATGAATAGTAATTTTCAAACAGTCCTGTTCACTGATGAGTGCCGTGCAACCCTGGATGGTCATGATGGATGGAGTAGTGGATGGTTGGTAGACGGACACTCTGTTCCAACAAGGCTGTGACGTCAGCAAGGCGGTGGTGGAGTCATGTTTTGGGCCAGAATCATGGGAAGAGAGCTGGTCAGCCCCTTTAGGGTCCCCGAAGGTGTAAATATAACCTCTGCAAAGTATGTGGAGTTTCTGACTGACCACTTTCTTCCCTGGTACAGAAGGAAAAACTATGCTTTCCATGATAAACTCATCTTCATGCATCACAATGCACCATCTCATGCTGCAAAGAATACCTCTGCATCAATGGCTGCTACGGGGAAAAAAGGAGAGAAAGTCATGGTGTGGCCTCCATCCTCCCCTGACCTCAATCCTATTGAGAACCTTTGGAGCATCCTCAAGCAAAAGATCTATGAGGGTGGGAGGCAGTTTACATCCAAACAGCAGCTTTGAAACACTATTCTGACATCTTGAAAACAAATTCAAGCAGAAACTGTCCAAAAATTCACAAGTTCAATGGATGCAAGACTTGTGAAGCTTCTATCAAATAAGGGGTCCTATGTTAAAATGTAACATGATCCTGTTAAAATGTTTAAAATTTAAAATGTTGTTATAAGTTTGATTGAAATAGCTTTTGATTTCAGTAAATATGCTGCAAACACAACAAATTACAATTTTCAGTTCTTTACAACCTACAAAGTTTTTTGAAACGTACTGTGCATAATAATTTGGAACAGTGCATTGTAAGTTTTTTATGTTTAATTAGACTAACATTTAGCTTTGTTCTAATTAGGTTGCAACACACAAAACACACATGCACTAAGATCCCAAGAGAGATTTGCGGAGGAATGTACTTGGACAATCAGGATGGATATTCTGCCCTCCGTTTTGGCCAAACATCAATACATCAATTCACTGAATCCTGTGTTCAAAACATTCCATTGCCATACCCACTCCTTCACGGCTCTGACTTTCAATGTTGTCAGGCACAGGCTGAGAATCCCTGAGCCTGTGCTCTGACTCACTAACTGAGCGCTGGAACCACGAGGGAGAGGATATGATCTGACTGCACCTACTGCTGGTGCGCACCAGTGGACCACCAGCGAATCATGACCGCACAGCTTGCCCACCCCAACGGCTGGCCCTGCTGACACACACTGACGTTACTACTTAGACATCCCTCAATATTAATACAGACATCAGAGTAAACACCAATAAACTGTGGAAACAGAGCTGATCCCCCCAAAATTTATAGGTTTGCTTAGAGGACTTATTGTAAGATTAAATCATGCCTCCTCCTCTCTCTACCCCATGCGCTGCTCTGTAGGCTGGGAGGAAGTGAAGAGTAATCACAGTCTCCCAGCACAACGCCACCTGTGGCTGCATGGGGAACAGATGTTTAATGGAATGCTTGCAGGACGGCCAGCTGCCGCAGAACCTCTTTGTTTCCGTCTCTGCAAAGGGCTCCAGGCACTGCTTGTTGTGAGTGTGAGCCACTGTAAATTAGGGGCAGAGGCCGAGGGCACTTGCACTGCGGTCAAGACGGGTCTGGGCAGGAGGAGAGTGCAGTGCAATCAGTGAACTCCCCTCCTGTGGGTCACCAGTAGACTGGTGCACCTGCCCAGGATCAGAGCCGGTGCAAGGATTTTTGCCGCCCTAGACAAAATATAAATTTGCCGCTCCCCCATGTGACATCACAATGCCCCACCCATATGATCTGCCATATGAACTAACGCCAGTGCTGCACACAATGTGTGTTTACATTAAAAAGCCTGCAGGGACCAGCTATAGACACCACAATCACTTCATTAAGCTAAGTGGGGTGTGTAGGGGATGTGTTATGAGTTATTGTAGAGGATCTAATATGTGTGCTTATGGTATGTAGTTTATAGGGATACCAGTTTGTGCAGGTGATGCAGTCTGTTTGTGTGTAGTGGAAGCAGTGTGTATTTGTGTATAAGGGATGTATTATGTGTTTCTGGTTGTGTGTAAGGGATGCATTGTGTGAATCTGTGTTGGTATGCATAAGGGATGCAAGGTGTGTGTCTGTATGGGTGCATTGAGTGTAAGAGATGCATTGTGTTTCTGTGTGTATGTAAGAAAAGCAGTGTGTGTGTGTTTGCATTGTCTGTTTCTGTGTATGTGTGCAAAGGATGCATTGACTTTGTGTGGGGTTGCATTGTGTGTGTGTGTAATGGATGCATTGTGTGTTTCTCTGTGTGTAAGGGAAGCATGTTGTGTTTCTGTGTATGTATATGGATGCATTGTGTGTTTCTGTGTATGTATAGGGATGCATTGTGTGTGTGTGTGCGCGCGCATAGTGTGAAAGAGCTCCCTGTCTTGCCCCCTGTCCTATAGAGCTGTCCCTTCTGTCCCTTCTGTCCCTTAGAGCTTCTTAACCCTCCTACTTCTTCTTACTCCCCCTACTTCTTCTTACTACACCTTCTTCTTCTTACTCCCCCTTCTTCTTCTTACTCCCCCTTCTTCTTCTTACTCCCCCTTCTTCTTCTTCTTACTTCCCCCTCTCCTTCTTACTCCCCACTATTCTTCTTACTCCCCCTTCTTCTTATCTCCCCTCCTTCTTACTCCCCCCTCACCCTCTTCTTACTCCCCCTCCCTCTCTTCTTACTCCCCCCCCTCTCTTCTTCTTACTCCCCCCTCCCTCTCTTCTTACCTCCCCTCCCCTCTTACTACCCCCTCCCTCTCTTCTTACCCCCCTCCCCTCTTACTCCCACCTCCCCTCTTCTTACTCCTCACCCCATCTTCTTACTCCCACCCTCTTCTTACTCCCCCCTCCCTCTCCTTACTCCTCCCATCTCCCTCTTCTTACTCTCCCCCCTCCCCCCTCTTACCCCCCTCCCCTCTTACTCCCCCTCACTTTCTCCCTCTTCTTAATCTCCCCCTCCCCTCTTCTTACTCCCCCCTCTTCTTATTCCCCCCTCCCCTCTTCTTATTCCCCCACCTCCCCTCTTACTCCCCCCTCCCCTCTTCTTACTCCCCCTCCCCTCTTCTTACTCCCCCTCCCCTCTTCTTACTCCCCACCTCCCTCTCCACCTTCCCTCTAACACCCCCCTCCCCTCTTACTCTCCCCCTCTGCTCTTCTTACTCCCCACCCCTTCTTCTTACTCCCCCCTCCCCTCTTCTTACTCCCCCTCCCTCTCCTCTCCTTACTCCCCCTCCCTCTCCCCCTCTTCTTACTCTCCCCCTCCCCTCCTCTTACTCTCCCCCTCCCCTCCTCTTACTCCCCCCTCCCCCCTCCCCTCTTACTCCCCCCTCACTCTCCCCCTCTTCTTACTCTCCCCCTCCCCTCCCCTCCCCTCTTCTTACTCTCCCCCTCCCCTCCTCTTACTCTCCCCCTCCCCTCCTATTACTCCCCCCTCCCCCCTCCCCTCTTACTCCCCCCTCACTCTCCCCCTCTTCTTACTCTCCCCCTCCCCTCCCCTCTTCTTACTCTCCCCCTCCCCTCCCCTCTTCTTACTCCCCTTCTTCTTATTTCCCCCCTCCCCTCTTCTTATTCCCCCACCTCCCCTCTTACTCCCCCTCCCCTTATTCCCCCCTCCCCTCTTCTTATTCCCCCCTCCCTCTTCTTATTCCCCCCTCCCTCTTCTTATTCCCCCCCCCCTCCCGGCCGGTTACAGGAAACAAAAACTCTGCGCGGAACAGGAGTTTCTGTTTCCTGTAACCGGCCGGACTGACAGGAAGTGCACACTCAGTGTGCACCTTCCCATCACTCCGGCCGGGCACCGCGGACCGGAAAGCAGCTCGGCCACGCTACAGGGGAGGGGAGGGAGGGAAAAGCTGCTGCAGCCATCTGAGCGCTCTGCTCGGCGGCTGCAGCATTTAAAGGGCCGGCCCGCCGCGGCCGGTCCTAAAAGAATTTCGGGCGGCCTGGGGGGCAATTGCCTCCCTGCCCCCGGCCCAGCCCGCCCCATAATTATACAATATTTAAATTAGTTAATTAAATAAATTTAACCCCTGAGGGTTAAAAAATAAATAAAAGTTAATTGTCAGGGGTTAAAAAAATTAGATCACAGTGATCGACTGGCAGGGAAGGGGTTAATTTTTATTTGGACTGGGTAAAGGGTTTATTTTTTTGGCTTGTTGCAAAATTGTGCTTCAAACTGGGGTTTTTTTTTTATTTTTTTTTTTTTCTCTTTTGGATCAACAGCAAAAAGCGGGTGTGAGGAAGGCTGAACTTGATGGACGCAAGTCTCTTTTCAGCTATCTAACTATGTAACTATGTAACTATGTAATTTTTTAAAAATTTTTACTTAAACGTTATTAAAACTTTTTTTTAACTTAATTTTTTAACTTTTTAAAGCTTATTTTAAAACTTTTTTTTAACGTTAACCCCTAGTTAGCCTAACACTAAATCCCCCAAATCCCCACTAACTTCCACCCTCCCCAGCTAGCTAAATTTATAATTTTAAAATATTTAAATTAATTAATAAAATAAATTTAACTCCTGAGGGTTAAAAAAAAAAAGAATTAACCCTCAGGGGTTAAAAAAAAAAAATCAGATCATATTAAAATGTAATCTCTGACAATTGATCACTGTAGTCAGTGATCAATTGGCAGGGAAGGGGTTAATTTTTTATTAAAATGGGTAAAGGGGGGTGGGATTTTAATTTTACTTTTTTTTTTTTACACCAGGGGGCAGGATCAGCACTGATCCGTCTCCCTGCACTTCACACTGAACCCGGAAGTGCAGGGAGGCGGAGGGAGTAGTATGCAGAGCACATGTGCTCGCTCTGACATGCTGTCAGAGCGGGCACATGTGCTGGGGCAGCACTATTGGGTGCTCCCGGTCTGCCTCTAATACAGATGCAGACCGGAGCACCATTAACCCCACGATCACCGCGATTGCGTTGATCTGGGGTTAATTTTACCGCGTGACGGACGAGGTCCGTCACCCGTCGTTAAGGGTTTCCCCAGGATGACGGACCTCGTCCATTACCCTTCCTCAAGGGGTTAAATGTCACAAAGATTAAATATTTTGTTTTTCAGTTTAACTCATGGATGGCACTGTGTCTCAGGGCTCTTTTGATCACTGAAAACAATCTTCGACACCTGTGATAATTAAATTGCCAGGTGAGCCCAATTTAAGGAAAAACTACTAAAGGAGGGTGTTCCACATTATTAAGTAGAACACCATTTTCATGCAATATGGGGAAGAAAAAGGATCTCTCTTCTGCCGAAAAGAGTAAAATAGTTCAATGCCTTGGATGAGGTATGAAAACATTAGATATTGCATGAAAACGTAAGCGTGATCATCGCACTATTAAGAGATTTGTGGCTGATTTAGAGCACAGATGGATTCGTGCAGATAAAGGCACATTGAGGAGAATTTCTGCCAGATCCATGCATCGGATCAAGAGAGCAGCTGCTAAAATACCATTACATAGCAGACAACTGATATTTGAAGCTGCTAGTGCCTCTGGAGTCCCACGGACATCAAGGTGTAGAGTCCTCCAGAGTCTTGCAAATGTGCATAAACCTTCTATTCGGCCACCACTAACCAATGCTAACAAGCAGAAATGGCTGCATTGGGCAGAAAAATAAATGAAGAGTAATTTTCAAACAGTCCTGTTCACTGATGAGTGCCGTGCAACCCTGGATGGTCATGATTGATGGAGTAGTGGATGGTTGGTAGACGGACACTCTGTTCCAACAAGGCTGTGATGTCAGCAAGGCAGTGGTGGAGTCATGTTTTGGGCCAGAATCATGGGAAGAGAGCTGGTCAGCCCCTTTAGGGTCCCCGAAGGTGTAAATATAACCTCTGCAAAGTATGTGGAGTTTCTGACTGACCACTTTCTTCCCTGGTACAGAAGGAAAAACTATGCTTTCCGTGATAAACTCATCTTCATGCATCACAATGCACCATCTCATGCTGCAAAGAATACCTCTGCATCAATGGCTGCTACGGGGAAAAAAGGAGAGAAAGTCATGGTGTGGCCTCCATCCTCCCCTGACCTCAATCCTATTGAGAACCTTTGGAGCATCCTCAAGCAAAAGATCTATGAGGGTGGGAGGCAGTTTACATCCAAACAGCAGCTTTGAAACACTATTCTGACATCTTGAAAACAAATTCAAGCAGAAACTGTCCAAAAACTCACAAGTTCAATGGATGCAAGACTTGTGAAGCTTTTATCAAATAAGGGGTCCTATGTTAAAATGTAACATGATCCTGTTAAAATGTTTAAAATTTAAAATGTTGTTATAAGTTTGATTGAAATAGCTTTTGATTTCAGTAAATATGCTGCAAACACAACAAATTACAATTTTCAGTTCTTTACAACCTACAAAGTTTTTTGAAACGTACTGTGCATAATAATTTGGAACAGTGCATTGTAAGTTTTTTATGTTTAATTAGACTAACATTTAGCTTTGTTCTAATTAGGTTGCAACACACAAAACACACATGCACTAAGATCCCAAGAGAGATTTGCGGAGGAATGTACTTGGACAATCAGGATGGATATTCTGCCCTCCGTTTTGGCCAAACATCAATACATCAATTCACTGAATCCTGTATTCAAAACATTCCTGACCCATGTTGTGACTCATTTTTTTCAATCCATAACACATTTTCAGCATCCTAAGTCTGGATCAGTGTCATTTACTGAGTAACACCCAGATCTAGACCTTCAGATGCCTGATGTAAAATTTACAAGTTATGCTTACCTAGCAGTCGTTACGTATTATTAGAAACAAGGAAATGCACATTTTGTAAATTTTAAAGTATTATATTGGTAATATAATCTCTCTGTCCCGAATCTCATCTCAAACTTTTGTGTTTCCCCCATCCATATGGCTCTTTCCACCACTCAGTTTCTTGTGTGCCTGTCATTCTCTTCCCCTTATGTGCTACTCACTGTCTGTTCCCTCTTGTGTCTCTCTATTAACCCATCCCCTTCCCCCAATTTGTGTGGCTCTTTTGGTCCTCCACATTCCTTTGTGTAGGTCCTTTCACCTCTCACTTATCTGTGATTCATCCCACTCCCTCCTCCATAATATTGTAAAAGTACTAAAAACATTAAATTAATTAACCCCTTAGTGACAAGACCTCTTTTCAATTTTCTTACTGTTTGGGACCAGGGCTGTTGTTACATTTCTGCGGTGTTTGTGTTTAGCTGTAATTTTCCTCTTACTCATTTACTGTACCCACACATATTATTTATAGAGTTGAGCGAACTGAAAAGTTTGGGTTCGTACCGAACATTACAATTTTTGGACCCCGGACCCAAACACGGACATTTCAGTGTATGTTAGGGTTCGAGTTCTGTGTTCGGCGATTTAATGGTGCATTTTTAAAGACTGCAGGGCAGCCAATCAACAAGCGTTTGACTCGTGTGCCCTTAGAAGCCATCACAGCCATACCTATTAATGGCATGGCTGTGATTGGCCAGTGCAGCATGTGAGCTATCTACCAAAAGGCTGAAAGACCTAAATTGGTCTTTCCGCCACATTTACTAATACTAAGAAAGATTACTTAGTATTAGTAAATTCAGCACCTACTCACTATACCGCGAGTAGGGGCATGTCCAGTAAACAGTGAGCAGCCAGGGGGCCCTAAAGTAAAATAAAGGGGGGACCTATTGTCCTCCCCCCCGGCACCCACCCCTGAGCAGTGGGTGGGGGCCCTAAATAACAAGGAGGGGACCTACTGTCCTCCCCTCTGGCCCCAACCCCTGAGCGGTGGGTGGGGGCCCTAAATAAGAATGATGGGGGGGACCTACTGTCCTCCCCCCTGGCCCCACCCCTGAGCGGTGGGTAGGGGCCCTAAATAAGAATGAGGGGGGGGGGAACTACTGTCTTCCCCCCTGGCCCCCACCCCTGGGCAGTGGGTGGGGGCCCTAAATAAAAAGAACTTTCCCACGATGTGCAAAATGACACAGAGCACTCTGATTGACTGGATTTCAAGCTAACCAATCAGAGTGCTCTGTGTCATTTTACACAGCGTGGGAAAGTTCTTTGGAATTTTCCGACGCTGTGTAATTTGACTCATAACTCTCTGATTGGTTATGTAACGGATGGCCGGGCACCCCGACTGGGTACCTCCGTTAATTGGTTCACCCAGATCCCCGGTTCTGAGGATATACTTTATATGGGGTTATTGCATGTTTTGGGGTCCCTTTGATGTGTTTTATAAAACTGTATTCCTCTGCCTGTGATAATGAGATTACGCATTGTGTTCAGTAATCATATTACAGGCAGAGGGGAGGATTTTGTGTGGGAGTGTTTGTGTGTATTGTACGGATTGATTGGCTGTTCTGTAAAACCCTGTGGGCTGTACTATGTTTGTGGATTGGGAATAAAAGAGGCTGTATGTGCCAGTACACTGAGATTCTGCTTGACCCTCAAAACGAAGTGTCGTCTCGTTATTGGGGGAATTGGATTGTATGCTGACTGCCAGGAGTGTAAACCTTTCGTATGTTTTTTCCTGTTTGGCTGCTTCCAGGGTTCGTGTGCCTATGGTTCGGGAGTTGGTGAATTAATGCAGTTTGCAGTTCGGGAAGTTGGTGATTGCAGTATCTGCTGGTCTATCTGGACAGGGGATATCACCTAAGCGTTTTTTATCCTCTTGTGAGCGAAACGGTCCGAAACAGGTTACTTTCAATCCACCAATCAGAGTGTTGTTATGATTCAAATTACACAGCGTGGGAAAATTCCAAAGAACTTTTCAACGCTGTGTAAATTGACACAGAGCACTCTGATTGGTGGATTTGAAGCTAACCAATCAGAGTGCTGTGACAGGTAAATGTAGAGACTTACCTGTTAGTCTCTTAATTTACCTGTCAGAGCACTCCGATTGGATGGCTTAAACCCACCAATCAGAGTGCTCTGAGCCTAAATGCAGGGTGGGGCAAGGCTTTATAAGTTTTTTTTTATTTTGTTTTCTAAAGTGAGTCGGTTATTATGGATTTTTATTTTTGACTCAGGGGTGGGGGCCGGGGGGAGGACAGTAGGTCTCCCCTTCATTGTTATTTAGGGCCCCCACCCAACAAGCAGTGGTGGGGGCCGGGGGAAGGACAGTAGGTTCCCCCTCACTCATTCTTATTTAGGACCCCCACCCACTGCTCTGGGGTGGGGGGAGTACTGTAGGTCCCCCCTTCATTGTTATGTAGGGACCCCACCCACCGCACAGGGGTGGGGACCGGGGGGGAGGACAGTAGGTTCCCCCTCAATCTTATTTAGGGCCCCCACCCAACACTCAGGGGTGGGGGCCAGGCGGGAGGACAATAGGTCCCCCCCTTATTCCAAATTTAGGGCCCCCACCCGCCGCTCAGGGGTGGGGGCTGGGGGGAGGACAGTAGGTCCCCCCTCATTGTTATTTAGGGCCCCCACCCACCGCGCAGGGGTGGGGGCCGGGGGGGAGGACAGTAGGCCCCCCTCATTGTTATTTAGGGCCCCCACCCGCCGCGCAGAGGTGGGGGCCGAGGGGGAGGACAGTAGGTCACCCCGTCATTGTTTTGTAGGGCCACCCCCCGCGCAGGGAAGGGGGCCGGGGGGAGGACAGCAGGTGTGTCCCCTCAATCTTATTTAGGGCCCCCTCCCACCGCTCTGGGGTGGGGGCCGGGGGGGAGGACAGTAGGTCCCCGCCCTCATTGTTATTTAGGTCCCCCACCTGCCACTCAGGGGTGGGGTCCAGGGGGAGCACAATAGGTCCCCCCCTTATTTTACTTTAGGGCCCCCACCCACCGTGGGGTGGGGGCCGGGGGGGAGGACAGTAGGTCCCCGCCCTCATTGTTATTTAGGTCCCCCACCTGCCATTTAGGGGTGGGGTCCAGGGGGAGCACAATAGGTCCCCCCCCTTATTTTACTTTAGGGCCCCCACCCACCGTTCAGGAGTGGGGGCCAATAGGTTTGTTTTTTTTAGCCACTGGCTGCTCATTGTTTACTAGACATAACCCTACTCTAGTGATGTACTGAACGGTTTGCTGGTGAATAGTTCCTGGCAAACATAGCGTGTTCGCGTTCGCCACAGCGGGCGAACATATGCGCGGTTCGATCCGCCCCCTATTCGTCATCATTGAGTAAACTTTGACCCTGTGCCTCACGGTCAGCAGACACATTCCAGCAAATTAGCAGTAGACCCTCCCTTCCAGACCCTCCCACCTCCTGTACAGAATCCATTTTAGATTAATAATGAAGCTGCATTCTTAGTGAGAGGAGGGAAAGTGTAGCTGCTGCTGATTTGATAGGGAAATGGATAGCTAGGCTAGGGTATTCAGTGCCCACTACAGTCCTGAAGAACTCATCTGATCTCTGCTGTAAGGACAGAACCCCCAAAATTCCTTTTTAGGGCTAGAACATCAGTCTGCTTTTTTTTCCTGTGTAATCTAATTGCAGTTGCCTGCCTGCCAGCTTCTGTGTCAGACTCACAGTGGATACTGTGACCACTTGCCCAGTGCCACCACTCATATCTGGTGTCACAATAGCTTAAGCTTGACATTTAAAAACAAAAAACTTTTTTCACTGTTATAGATTGAATAGCAGTTAGTTGTCTGCAAGCGTCTGGGTGTCAGGCCTTCAGCGTGTACTCTGCCAACCTCTGCCAGTCCACTTTGCCACTCATATCTTGTGTGACAATAGCGTGCCTTTAAAAAGAAAAAAAGTTTTTCACAGTAAGCTAATAGCAGTCAGTGTCCTTCAAGCGGGTGTGTCAGGCCTTCAGCGTGTACTCTGCCAACCTCTGCCAGTCCACTTTGCCACTCATATCTGGTGTGACAATAGCGTGCCTTTAAAAAGAAAAAAAGTTTTTCACAGTAAGCTAATAGCAGTCAGTGTCCTTCAAGCGGGGGTGTCAGGCCTGCAGCGTGTACTCTGCCAACCTCTGCCAGTCCACTTTGCCACTCATATCTGGTGTGACAATAGCGTGCCTTTAAAAAGAAAAAAAGTTTTTCCCTGTAAGCTAATAGCAGTCAGTGTCCTTCAAGCGGGTGTGTCAGGCCTTCAGCGTGTACTCTGCCAACCTCTGCCAGTCCACTTTGCCACTCATATCTGGTGTCACAATAGCGTGCCTTTAAAAAGAAAAAAAAGTTTTTTCACTGTAAGCTAATAGCAGTCAGTGTCCTTCAAGCGGGTGTGTCAGGCCTTCAGCGTGTACTCTGCCAACCTCTGCCAGTCCACTTTGCCACTCATATCTGGTGTGACAATAGCGTGCCTTTAAAAAGAAAAAAAGTTTTTCACTGTAAGCTAATAGCAGTCAGTGTCCTTCAAGCGGGTGTGTCAGGCCTTCAGCGTGTACTCTGCCAACCTCTGCCAGTCCACTTTGCCACTCATACCTGGTGTCACAATAGCGTGCCTTTAAAAAGAAAAAAGTTTTTTCACTGTTATAGATTGAATAGCAGTTATTTGTCTTCAAGCGGGTGTCAGGCCTCCAGCGTGTACTCTTCCAACCTCTGCCACTGCACAGTGCCACTCTTATCTGGTGTCACAATTGATTGCATTTAAAAACCCAAACACTTTTTTCACTGTTATACATTGAATAGCAGTTAGTTGTCTGCAAGCGTCAGAAAGTCACCCCCTTGCCCAGCGTCTGACAGCTGGCTTGTCTGAACTATTAGCCCGCCAGCTTTTACCATACAAGCTGGTGGAGTCTGAGGCGTTCAAAAAATGTGTAGCTATTGGGACACCGCAGTGGAAGGTACCCGGCCAAAATTTATTTGCACAAAAGGCAATCCCCGACCTGTACTCGACTGTGCAAAAGGAAGTAATGGCATGTCTGGCACACAGTGTTGGGGCAAGGGTCCATCTGACCACTGATACCTGGTCTGCAAAGCAGGTTTACCTACACTGCGCATTGGGTAAACCTGCTGACGGCTGCCAAGCATGGAATGCGTGGCTCTGCAGAGGAGTTGGTGACACCGTCACGACTTGCAGGCAGGCCTGCTGCCACCTCCTCTACTCCTCCTACTCCATCCTCTTCCATAACCTCCTCGGCTGAGTCCTCTTCTGCAGCTGCATCTTGCTCCACATCAACGACACCCCCCCAGCTTCCCAGGTACTATTCCACATCCCAGATACGGCAGTGTCACGCTGTCTTGGAGTTGACTTGCCTGAAAGCAGAGAGTCACACCGGACCAGCACTCCTGTCCGCCCTGAAGGCACAGGTGGAAAAGTGGCTGACTCCGCACCAATTGGAAATCGGCAAAGTGGTTTGTGACAACGGAATAAATTTGTTGGTGGCATTGAATTTTGGCAAGTTGACACATGTGCCGTGCATGGCACATGTGTGTAATCTGAACGCTTTGTGCATAAGTACCCAGGCTTACAGGACATCATGAAGCAGGCCAGGATCGCCTTGGGGATGTCCGGAGGAGTACTCTGTAACGGACCGTTTCAGCATAAAAGGGGAAAAATCAGTTTAGGCGATAATCCCCTTTTTGAGAGACAGGCACAGCTACTGCAGAACACCAAACTCCCGAACTGGATACAAGATAACACTCCGAACTGGAACAGCTGAACAAGAAAAGCATACAATCCGCTTACACTCCTGGCAGTCAGCTTACAATCCAATTCCCCCCAAGAACGAGACGACACTTCATTTTGAGGGTTAAACAGGAACTCTGGACTGGCTCATCCAGCCTGGCTTTTATTTCCAACTCACACATACAGGCCACACCCAGGGGGAGGCATAAAAGAACCAATCACATAGATGTTACCTCCCACACATCCCCTCCCCTTAGTGTGACACATAATCCCATTATGCATACAGTGTAAAATATACTTTTACACAACTTTCATAACTTTAAAACCATACATCACATTCACATAAAAATACATATCCACAATCAATCCATTCAGGGGAACAACATATTAAAAAATGGCATGAATCCGACCAGGGGTTCAAAAGTTACTAAAAGTATCTTTTGTTCCTTTCTGGCTGGCAGAAAAACATCCCCACAATGCACCCTGGTTTCCTCCCTTCTGCCCTGGAGTTAATTGGAGAAGTAATCCAATTATCCAGGACTAGAGGCAGACTCCATTAACCACATGGTTGCAAAACGACATAAAACACTTTAAAATACATAAAGTCACATTTACACATAACACACAGACATTTCACCTATCCCCAGATAGCTGGGATCTGCACGCACAAAACTACCGAATAGCGCGCAGATCCTACTCACACAGTACAATTGCCATGGAGCTAAAGTCTTTCCCATAGTCTTTCATTATATGAATAGGCTCCATGGTATAGCTATCTGGGGTATAACATTCCCATAAAGTCTGGTCCATAGTCCAAAGGCAAGAGGCAGGCAAGCAGCCCCCTCCAAGGACACGTGGCGAGGTCGGTTTCGCCACATACTCACAGATCACTGTTCAAGGTCTGTTTGTCTGGATAACCCGTCAGCATTGCCATTTTGCTTCCCAGGGCGATAGTGAATTATAAAGTCAAAAGGCTGTAGCGCCAAACTCCAGCGCAACAGCCTGGCATTGTCTCCTGACACCCTGTTCAGCCACACCAACGGGTTGTGATCTGTGAGTAAGGTAAACGGTTGTCCATACAAGTAAGGGTGCAGCTTTTTGAGGGCACACACCACCACCAGGCACTCCTTTTCAATGGCAGTGTATCTACTTCCCTGGGTAAAAGTTTCCGGCTTAGATAAGCCCCGGGTTGCTCGCTGCCATCTGCTCCGACTTGGCTCAGTACTGCTCCCAATCCAAACATAGAAGCATCTATATGGACAAGAAAGCATTTAGTTGGATCAGGAGCAGAAAGTACAGTTGATTTAATGAGCGCCGTCTTGTGGTGGAATCTCGGTAAAAATATATTTAGTAGGCCGAGATTTCCACGTGGCATATGTGTATGTTGGTGTATCAGTTTGTCAGTTACACGTAGCTAAGTTACAATCAACAGTGTACTGAGCAAGTGTAGGAATACAGGATATACGAGTATTTCCCCTCCTCCATTGTGCTGGGCAAGCCATGTGGTCAAACAGGAATTTAGTCTCTATTCGGTTGATGGATAATAGTATGTGTAGGTTGAACTGATTATGGGAGGAGCTACATGCCTATATAAGGGACCTACACTGTATGATCAGGGCTCAGACTTTGCTGTTTTTTGGTGACATTAGTCCCTCTGAGTCCCGGTCGGTGAATCGAATAAATAATCTCTTCCTTCCTGAAGAAACCTGTGTCCATCTCTCTGTGCTTGGCTTCCGTCAGTTTCTCCGGTATCATTTGGTGCAATTGGCCGGGAAGCTCATTGTTCAACGGTAGCTGAGAAGCAGAGGTGTGAGACAGTCTATCTTTGCCCACGCTCCCTACGGCTGCACCCCTGAACTTCGGCGTGGACCTCCTTTCGTCTCGGCGCCACTGGTCTGTTGTCCAGGAGATCATCGGCCTCTACGTACTAAGTGCTGGGGTGCCCCCGTCGATGAGTGTGAATCCAGGTTCAGGAATGAGGAGGTAAGACGACCACTGTTTTAGACGGTGGACCCACTAGGGGTATTGGATACCGATTGTGAGGTAGGCCCATAAGGGGTTATTTGTGTATGAAATCTGCCCCCTCCAGTGGAGGGAAGGAGCGAAGGTGCACCGCTCAATTAAACGCCCTGTAGTCAGCCCGTTTAATTTTGGTTTGGAGTCAGGCTGGGTTCTGTGTAAATAGCCCAAGCCAGACACCGGTGTCTTGTCTAGACTAGCGTTCTAGGGTGTATATTACGTTCGCTAGGTCGGAGGGACCGGGAGACTAAGCGGCGTCTGTGTAAATTCGGTCCGCTAGATCTCTACCTATCTTGGCTAAGTGGGAAGGCGTGTAAATTTGGAACCCACTAGATTTTTGATAGAGTATATAGACTAAGAGGGTGCTGTTGTAAATTCCGCCCTCTAGTTCACTATATGTGGTGCTTGGGCAGCGTGGCTAACCAAAACGGATGTAAATAGTTTTAGGTAGTCCATCGAGGTACTGGCCAATAGATTAGTTGGGAATTGTAAATGTGTTAAAGATTGTTGTAGTAGCGTGTATATCTTGCTAGATAGCCTGAGCTCTGCCGTCTAGCGAGAGTGTGAATAGTGTGTAACTGTATTATAGCGCACGGTACCATAACCATGTATAATAACTACTGATACTGTAAATAACTACTAATAACTGTCATCTATGTTGCATGTTTAACACCATAACCACTACTAATTGAACTGTGACTTTAAATTGTACTCTAACCAATGCTAACCGTACTATAACTACTGTTTGTAAAGACGATGTTACTGGGGTATGTTATAGACGGGTAATTCAGATATAGGGAATTATAGCGTGGGTGACTGTATAGTTTCGCCAAAAGGCACAGTAATAGTTATTTAGTGACTGGTGTAACAGCTGTGTGTGTACGGGAATTCCCTGAGTGTTTTGTTGTGTGCGTTTCACCTAGTAACTGTACCACGTGGTGCTGTTGCCAAGGGAACGGGTGTGACCGTTGGAAGTGTGTTTGTTTAGTTTCTGTTGGAGACGACGCTTCATTGTTAGTATGGGTGCGTCAGATTCAGCGGTTATGGATCCCTTAGGATGTATGTTGAAAAACTTTAAAAAGGGATACACTGTGTATGATTTTGGGGTAAAGATGTCTCCAACACGCCTGACTACTTTATGTAGTAGGGAATGGCCTACTTTGGTGGCTGCATGGCCACCACGTGGCAGTTTGGATCCTAATCTGGTACAGCGTGTACACGTGGCTGTATCAGGTAGGCCTGAACTTTACGGCCAGTTTCCGTATATTGATTGTTGGAAGCAGGCCGTAAATGACTTGCCAAAATGGATCCGGGTATGCCACGAGGAACAATGTCGCCTCATGGTGACCAGAACTCGCTCGTCCACTAAGGCCGTAATTACGCCCATTTTGGACACGCCTCCTGAATCCGAGATCCCCATGCCGCCCCCTTACTCCTCTTCCACAGGAAGAGGAAGAGGAGGTGCTGTTGGTAACGCTACTCCCCTTGCCCCGTTGTCCCCACCTACCCCCTCCTCTAGCTCAGAGCCCAGCCCTCTTGTTTTAAACCCTCCACTTCCGGTACCTACCTCTGTTAACCCCACCTATCCAGATTTGACGTCATATCTAGTTCCTGGTCAGGCTCCTCCTAGCCCGGCCCGGAATATTTTACTCACTGATCTCCCCCTCATAAAGCGACCCCTTCCCCTCGTCTTACTACCCCTCGACCGGAACCCCTAACTGACGTTTCTAAACGAAGCCCCATACTAACCCGACAACTGACCGGTACCCTCAAACCCCGACATTATCAAATGCCTCTCCGACTGACACCAGGCCCGACACACATTAACGGTGACGGCCAGTTACAACACGCTGATCCTGTATTCGTCTATGTTCCCTTCACTACTACTGATCTATTTAACTGGAAGACCCATAACTCCTCATACACCGATAAACCTCAAGCCATGACGGATTTGTTTACCTCCATAGTGCAGACACATAATCCCACTTGGGCTGATTGCCAGCAACTGCTTATGACATTGTTTAACAACGAGGAAAGGACACGGATAAACCAAGTGGCAATTAAAGCGCTGGAAGAAGTGGCCCGTACACAAAATCAGACCAACCCAGCAGCATGGGCCGCAGCACATTATCCAAATACTGATCCGGAGTGGAATGTCAATGGCGCAGATATGGCCCATTTAAAAGCATACAGGGATGCCATTATTGTTGGCATGAAAGCTGGAGGAAAAAAGGCGATTAATATGTCTAAGACGGCTGAGGTATTGCAGAAATGTGATGAATCGCCCAGTGCCTTTTATGACCGATTATTGGAGGCATACCGTTTGTATACCCCCTTTAATCCAGAGGCTCCTGAGAATTCCCGAATGGTTAACTCTGCCTTTGTCAGCCAAGCCTATGGAGATATAAAGCGCAAGCTACAGAAGTTAGAAGGGTTTGTAGGGATGTCCATAACCCAACTAATGGAAATAGCAAATAAGGTCTATATGAATAGGGAGACAGAGACGAAGAAGGAGGAAGAGCGAAAGATGCGTAGGAAAGCAGATATGCTAGCAGTAGTTATTGCAGGTGTAGATAGAAGGGAAAAGGAAGTATATAGGGGAACGGATAAAGGTGAGAATAAGTGGAATGGGGAACCTTTGAGTAGGAACCAATGCGCGTACTGTAGGGAAGAAGAGCATTGGAGAAGTGAGTGTCTACGAAGGGAACAGTATGAGGGCAGGATATAGCAGGATATAGCAGTAATTATAGAGGTAGAGAGAGAGGTAGAGGAGGTCCTGGAGGAAATAGTGGGAATAATAGAGGAAGTGTTAGTGGAGATAGATATTACCCAGCAGCGCAGAGACCCCGCGAGAGAGAGGATAGGGACTTTGTGGGTTTGGCTGACACAGTCATGGAGGACTATTGATACCGACCGGGCTCCATCCCCCTTGGCCGAGCGGAGCCTATGGTCGATGTAGCAATAGGGGGAAAAAGGAGTTCTTTCATGATTGACACTGGTGCTGAACATTCGGTGGTGACTGACCTAGTCGCCCCTCCTTCAGGAAGAACTATCACCGTAATAGGAGCAACTGGAAGGAGTGCCGCTAAACCGGTTCTTAAAAGTCGACTCTGTACATTGGGAGGCCACATAGTGAAACACCAGTTCCTTTATATGCCTGAATGTCCAGTCCAACTGCTAGGACGTGATTTGTTGTCGAAATTAGAAGCACAGATAACATTTCTACCTAACGGAACAACATCTTTGAAGTTCAATGGACCCTCAGGTATAATGACAATATCTGTACCAAAGGAAGAAGAGTGGCGACTTTATACAGTGTTGACTAGCCAAAACCCTAAGAGTGATGAATCCTTGTTCAATATACCAGGAGTGTGGGCAGAGAATAACCCACCAGGACTTGCTCGTAATATCCCACCAATTCGTATCGAACTAAAGCTCGGGGTTTATCCAGTAAGCCTGAGACAATATCACATTCCACAAAAGGCCAAGAAGAACATACAATCTTATTTGGATAATTTCATAAGGTATGGTATCCTAAAATTCTGTACTTCCCCCTGGAACACCCCATTGTTGCCTGTTCAAAAGCCCGGTACAGATGAGTATCGCCCTGTGCAGGACTTGAGAGCAGTCAATGATGCGTTAGTAAGTATACAACCAGTTGTGCCCAATCCATATAACCTGCTTGCTTTAATTCCGGGTGGGGCTACCTACTTCACAGTTTTGGATCTCAAAGATGCCTTCTTTTGCCTGCGAATTGCTACGGAAAGCCAGTGTATCTTTGCATTCCAATGGGAAAATGCTGTAACGGGCTCGAAACGCCAGATGACTTGGACAAGATTGCCCCAAGGGTTTAAGAATTCACCTACCCTATTTGGATCAGCTTTAAGTCAAGACTTACTGGATTTCAAGTCCATCCCAGGAGAATGTGTACTATTACAATACGTAGATGATTTGTTGATAGCGGCAGTTTAAGAGAGATATGTCAGCAAGCAACACATGATCTACTGCACATTCTTTGGAAGGCAGGATACAATGTGTCCAGGAAGAAAGCCCAGTTGTGTCAGCCAACTGTCAAGTATCTGGGATTCCATATCTCTGAAGGTCAAAGGATAATGGGGCCAGAGAGAAAAGAAGCTGTATGCAAATACCAATACCCAAGAATAGAAGACAAGTGCGAGATTTCTTGGGGGCAGCAGGCTTCTGTAGGATATGGATTCCCAGTTATGCGATATTGGCGAAACCTCTTTATGTGGCTATAAAAGGTACAGAACACGATCCCTTCCTGTGGACCCCCGAACAGCAAAAGGCATTTGAAGACGTGAAGAAGGCATTAATGAGCGCCCCAGCATTAGGTCTACCTGATCATACACACCCATTCTACTTATATGTACACGAGCAAAGAAGAATGGCTGTGGGATTATTGACACAGTACTTGGGATCATGGCAATGACCTGTTGCATATATGTCCAAACAATTGGATGCAGTCTTCCACCTTGTCTAAGAGCCGTAGCTGCCGCCGCCCTGCTGGTAGCCGAAGCTGATAAGCTTACTCTGGGTCAGGAACTCTACGTGCGAGTCCCACACGCAGTACAGACGTTGCTAGACTACAAAGGCAATCATTGGTTTAGCAATAGCCGCATGACTAAGTATCAAGCTATGTTATGTGAAAACCCAAGAGTGCATCTAGAGACTGTTAATACCTTGAATCCAGCTACCCTTTTGCCACAACCTACTGAGAGTCAACATGATTGCATGGAGGTGATGGATGAAGTGTTTTCAAGTAGGCCGGACCTTTGTGATTTTCCCATCCAGAACCCTGATGTAGAGTACGGCAGTAGTTATGTGAAAGAAGGGATTCGCTATGCAGGATATGCAGTGACAACCATAGAAAAGGTGATAGAAGCTCGGCCATTGTCAAAAGGAACATCGGCACAGAAGGCAGAACTAATCGCACTCACACGAGCGTTACAATTGGCCGAAGGTTTAAGGGTGAACATCTACACGGACTCCAAGTATGCATTTTTAACCACTCATGCCCACAGAGCCTTGTATAAAGAAAGAGGACTACTAAACTCAGAGGGTAAAGAAATCAAGTACGCAGCTGAGATATTACAACTACTGGAAGCTGTGTGGGAACCGAAAGAAGTTGGTATCATACATTGTCGAGTGCATCTGAAAGGTGATGGTGATGTAACAAAAGGAAATCGGATGGCAGATAATGCAGCCAAGCGTGCCGCTGAATCAGGAAAACTGGAGTATGTGGAACGTATAGCTGCTCTCATACCGACCCCTCTGTCTCAATGTACTCCAGTTTATACAGCTCAAGATGAAGAGTGGTTAAAGACTGAAGCTGGGAAGTACCTGGAGAACAATCGGTATCAGTTAGAAGATGGAAGAATAGTTAGTCCAGCATCGCTAGCTGTAGAAATTGTCCAGAATTATCATAACGGGACACATTTCGGAAGAGATAGCATGGAAGAATCTCTTAGGAAGCATTTCTACATGCCAAGATTGTCCAACTTGACTCAAGCCATTGTACGAAGATGTGTGATATGTGCCAAGAACAACGCAAGGCAAGGTCTAGTGAAACCACCGGGAGTCCAGTATATGGGAGGACTCCCTATGTCCAATCTCCAAATAGACTATATGGTAATGCCTAAATCCGTCGGACATCGCTACCTACTAGTAGTTGTGTGTACCTACTCAGGATGGGTAAAAGCATGTCCTACTCGTACAGAGTAAGCAGGAGAAGTTGTGCGATTTCTGTTGCGAGAAATAATACCCCGATATGGACTACCATGTTCTATAGGATCGGATAATGGTCCCGCCTTTGTTCACCAGTGCCTACAACAACTGACTCATATGCTTGGTATTAAGTGGAAGCTTCATACGGCATACAGACCTCAGAGTTCTGGGAAAGTGGAAAGGATGAACAGAACTTTTAAGAACCAATTGGCAAAGATGTGTCAAGAAACTCAACTTAAATGGAATGTTCTTTTGCCAATAGCTCTGTTACGCATTCGTAGTACACCTACCAGAAGGATGGGTCTCTCACCTTTTGAAATTATGTATGGGCGTCCACCTCCTGTACTTGGTAACTTAAGGGGGGATTTAAGTCAGTTGGGAGAAGGAATTACCCGGCAGCAGGTTGTAGAGTTGGGTAAAACTATGGAGGAGGTACAGAAATGGGTACAAGATAGATTACCTGTGAATATTTATCCACCTGTCCATTGTTATCATCCAGGAGATCAAGTTTGGATAAAGGAGTGGAACAGTGTACCGTTGGGGCCAAAGTGGAGGGGTCCTTATGTTGTTCTTTTGTCTACCCCTACAGCTATAAAGGTGGCTGAAGTGACTCCGTGGATTCATCACTCCAGGGTTAAACCAGTAGCAGTAGATTCTTGGCAAGCTACACCAGATCCAGAGAATCCCTGCAAGATCTGGTTAAAGCGTGTAACTCAGTCGGAGTGACGAGGAGATATTGGGACTTCTAGAGTAATCAAAGAGATCAGCAAGTAGGTGTTTTGACGGCCATAATAAAGCCTGACCACCTACCCACGTTACATAGCCAGAGTGTCTTGAAGGGACCTCTGTGAAGGGAAGAGAGGACTTGAAGGACTCCATTCCTTGCAGCCCTTACACCCTGGAAGCTGAGGTGCCATCGCACGGACGAAGAATTAGGATAAAGATGTCAGGAGAAATGCATTTGATAATGTGTATATTTGTGTTTTTAATTATTCAGGAAGGTAGAGGTACTGACACACCTGGCTGTGAGGTTTGCATTAAGACTACAAAAACAGGTAATCATATTTCCCAGACCCTTATTTGGCATTCACAATATGAGTGTAAAGGATATGTATCTAAGTGTAGATACTTAGGTATAGATTATAGTGTATGCCATTTAGGAGTAGGAGAACCTAAGTGTTTTAGTCCAGAGTATCAACCCTGTACAATTTGGTTGACCCTTCAGAATGGAGACTCACAGGGGACCCTAATAAATAAGACAATACTAGAAACCGTACATTCTTCGGGTGTTCTGCTATTTGATGCATGTAAGGCGATATCAAGTGGTAGAAAACCGTGGAATGTATGCGGGGATCTTAAATGGGAAAGAACGTATGGGTCTAATGATAAGTATATTTGCCCCAGTAGTAAGAACAAGTATATAGATCCAAAATGCCCAAATAAGAATTATAATTATTGTCCATATTGGTCTTGTGTAGGGTGGGCAACTTGGGGACAGACAGTACATAAGGATATGATTGTTACTAAGTTGCCTACCAAACCATATTGTAAGTCTATGGAGTGTAACCCAGTCCATATACTTATTAATAATCCTGAACAGTTTATAGATAGGTTCGGAAACTTATTTGGGTTCCAGATATATGGGACAGGTTTGGATCCTGGAACAATATTATTTATAGGGATAGAGACCGATACTGTGGCAGCCCAGACTCATCAGGTTTTCCATTCTTTCTACGAGGAGATGAGTGTAGAGAATAAGATCCCCCATAATGCTAAGAACTTGTTTATTGATCTAGCTGAGAGTATTGCCGGTAGTCTTAATGTAACCAACTGCTATGTGTGTGGAGGTACTAATATGGGAGACCAATGGCCCTGGGAAGCAAAGGAGGTAATGTATTCCGGTTCTGAGACAATTGAACAGATAACATCTTCTCAAGCTGATTATCAAATGAGTGTTAGAGGTAAATCTGAGTGGCGATTAAAGACCTCCATTATAGGTTATGTTTGCATAGCAAGGAAAGGAATAATGTTTAATACATTAGTAGGAGAATTGACTTGTCTAGGGCAAAAAGCTTATGATGATGATACAAAGAATACAACTTGGTGGTCAGCTTCAAATGTCTCAGAACCACCTAACCCGTTTGCAAGTTATACCAATTTAAAGGATGTGTGGTTTGACCTATCTGCTACATCGAGTTGGAAAGCCCCAGCAAATTTGTACTGGATCTGTGGTAAGAAAGCCTATTCAGAGTTACCACAGGACTGGGAAGGGGCATGTGTGTTAGGTATGCTCAAACCATCCTTCTTCGTGTTGCCTATTGAAACAGGAGAGACTTTGGGAGTTAAGGTATATGATGTGAATCATAGAAAGAAAAGGGGACCCCTAGAGATCGGTACCTGGGAAGATAATGAGTGGCCTCCCCAGCGTATTATAGATTATTATGGGCCAGCTACGTGGGCAGAGGATGGTACTTTTGGATATAGAACCCCAATATATATGCTCAACCGTATTATAAGGTTACAGGCAGTGGTTGAGATAATTACCAATGAAACATCTCAAGCGCTCAATCTCCTAGCGAAACATAATACTAGGATGAGGACAGCCATTTACCAAAATAGATTAGCCTTGGATTACCTATTGGCAGTAGAGGGAGGTGTATGTGGGAAGTTTAACCTAAGCAATTGTTGTCTTCAAATAGATGATGAAGGGCAAGCAATAGCTGAGCTTACTAGCCATATGGTTAAACTAGCGCATGTGCCTACCCAGGTATGGAAAGGGTATAATCCAAGTAGTTGGTTTGGTAACTGGTATGAGCAGTTTGGAGGACTTAAGGCATTGGTAGGTGGAGTCATGCTTGTAGATGCAAATATCCATTTTGATATCTATCCTAGCTGTCCATATAAGAGTTAATTTGAACAAAGAATGAATTTGGCATTTCATCTTTATTTCTCGGAAAAAGGATTTGTATAAAATCCTTTTTGCTGGAAAAATACTGATTTCGAAATGTTCTTGTTAATTGTCCAAGATATCAGTATTTTGTAAATATCTGGTTTTAATCAAATATGTATTGCGTTATATTGCGAAAGATTATAACTAGAAAAAGCTGTTTATAACTTGTGAAAAACAAATTATGTCACTAATGCTCAAGGCCCCCACCGACATGAAAATGGGGTATAAATGCATATGACTGTATAATAAACTTTGAATTGGTTATAGAACACATCTCTTGTCTTCTTGACTGATTCCCGGGATCCTGTCTATCACAGAGGGTGTGGCTCTAGCAAAATATCCATCTAACTAAGAGAGTTTCGTGTATAGCTGAAATTAACCCCAACAACTTGGTACCAGAAGTGGGGTCAATTAAAGGAGGAAATCAGGTAGGAGGATTCGGTGTCTTTTTTGACCTTTATTCTTTTACCTGTTTTTTCCCAACCTTTACACATTGCACATTAGATTATGATTTTATTTAAAGGGGAATTTCACTGTTGAGATTTTTTTCACTCCTTGGGTAGGAGATGAGGTTGTACATAACTGTGGGAGACGTCCCAGGACCCCTCTTTCTTTGAAAGAAAAGAGGTTGCCTTTGTTAAGGTTGTAAAAAAAGGTATTCAGTCTGACAGGTATTGGCAGACTGCGGTATAATTCAGTCTGTTAGACAGACTGCGGTATAATTCAGTCTGTTAGACAGACTGCGGTGTATAATTCAGTCTGTTAGACAGACTGCGGTGTATAATTCAGTCTGTTAGACAGACTGCGGTGTATAATTCAGTCTCTTAGCAGACTGCGGTAAAGTTATGTACAGGTAAAACTTTTGCAAACTGTAATGTTTTAGCAAAGGAAAGTAAAAAAAAATAAAACAAAATTAAAAAGGGAATTTTTTTAAACTCCGTACTCTGATGGTTATTTTGGCAACCTCTGTTTTGCTTGCATGCGATATATCTGTTGGCTTTTGTGCTTTTTGCAAGGGATTGGAATTTCTGATTTTAAGCGATACAGCTCGTGGAGAAGTAGCAGTTTTGTTGGAACATTTGATTCCGTACAGCTGTTCTTTAACCACTGAATAATCAGCTATTCCAAATCCAATTCTCATTGAGTTTGAAATGGGTACTTCCCAGTCTAAAAAATACCCTCGCCCTAATCCAGGGGAGACTTGCAAACAGTATGTTGCTAGAGTTGGTGAGCTGGGGATTATTCAGAGGATCCTTGGGTGGATAATATGTCAGGGTGGACACAAAGACAGGGTAGTGAAACTCCCTTCCCTAAAGACGGGGCTAATGATGATTATTTTCTGAGTATGGTTAAGGGATTATGTTTGAGAGATAAGATATGTTTTCCTTGATATGAGGGAGATCCAGGATGTGATAAGGAATACATGATACAGGGGGGTGAGAATTGGCTTAAGATTGCACCTCACTGATACCCTGTTTCCCAAGAGGAGAGACTGTTGTTGATACCTGCAAATCACTGCCCCCTCCTGATTACCTAAAGATAATGATGATTGGGTGCTATCCTTGCTGTGGTAGTTAGTACCCACTGCTCCATAGAGTTCCCTTTTACCCCCTCCCCAGGAAGAAAGGATTGGGCAGCTCCTCTAAAGCCCTGAGGGTGTCCAAACCAGGTATAAGAATTAAGGGAATAAAATAATTGAGGGAATGTCAAAGGTACATGAGAAGGTGATGATAAATAAAAGAAAAAATAGAGGTTAATTAAAGGGGGTCTACAAATTCATGTTGTAAATGTAGGTGATTATAAATTAATATGAAATTTATATTTTCAGCACATGCTTCATTTCGTGCTGTAAACTAACTTGCTTGCTACAGGTACCTGACATGTTGTAAATGCTTTAAATTGTATGTATTCTGTAAAATTGTGAAAATCTGTAAATTGTTGTCTGGGGATGCAGAGATTTTATTGATTGTGACCCAAATGGTGGACCCCCTGTGCAGAAGTGGGTTTAAAATTTTGGTCATGGAATGTAGGATCAGAAACCATGGACAAAGGTTTTTACCTGTGTTTTAATGACTTTTGGGAACTCAAATTGACCGGTCAAAATTTTGCCATGCCTTTAACATGGAGTAGTATAAATATTTTGAGTATTTGAGAGTTCTGACAAATGCAGGTGATACCATGTCTGTGTAATCTGGTCCAAATGCTCTATAAGCGTATAGGAGAGAAATTCTATTGATAAGGTACATTTGTTGTAACTGGTTAATGCAAGTGTTATACAAATGTTTAAGTTAAACACGTTATATGGCCATACGGGATCCCTTCTTTAATAAGAAAACCTTTGGTACCAGAACTCTTAAATAAAATTGATACTAACTGTTAAAAGTTTATTCTGTGTAAATGGTGATTGTGATAAATGTGTTACTCATTTTAAAGTATGCAGTTTGATTGTCGTGTATGTTAATGTGCTATTTTAAATTATATTTAAACTATGTTTGTCTCAGTATTGAATAAGCTGGAAGTGGCAGCGTAATAATCTATTAAATAACTGATTTATTATTGAATACTAGTCCAAGAGCAATATGAGTTGTAATCCTTAAAGCAAAAGAAAAAAAAACACGCTAAGTTTTAGCTGTTTTCCAAAATTCTGTTGTAATAATGGACTTCTTGCCAAAATTCGACTTTCTAGTCCAGCTGCCAGGTTTTCTGATCTTAAAGCAGTACTGCTTGCATAGTTGCAGAATGCACAAACAAGGGAAACCTACATTATGTCTGTGTTCCTTTTGGGTGTGACATTTAATAATTTATTTTGGATTGAGTTAATTGCCTGTCCATTAATGGGTTTTTGTGTTGGGATGTCTGCTGGATATCTGCTACATTCGTTGTGTTCTGTGTTATAAGAGGACATGTGTGATATTACAATGAGTATGAAGACTATTTAAAGAATATTTGCATGTCATTAACGCAAGCTTTTAGTGTCTTTTTACAACAGATTAAATGCTGATCAGCTCACGAAAAAGGGGCCCCTGGAAAAAAATCTGCTTTTCAAAATCGTGGATCCACGTTCATATTATTAGGGGAGTATTTGTGTTATATTTAACAAGAAAAAAAATTAATGAATATATAGGATAAGTTTTTTCCCAGATTAAGATTAATCTTATATGCCTCATTGATTATAGCAAAATGATGAAATGGTATTTTTAATAGAGATCAGACAATTTATTTTGAGGCAATTCTAAACTACTGTATTATATTTGTATTGGTATATTGAAAGCATTTTGCAGACCTAGAAGAGAATAAATAATATAATAATTCTAAAAGGAACCATACTATGGGAAGAAGTCACCCTATTAACTCTCTAAGGGGTTAAACTCATTTTTGATAAGCATGTAACGTTTAGTTTTTGTGGTTAGACTTTTGATACTCAATTTGAACTCAATTGAAGTATTACAACCATATCCTTATAGGTATAGGTAACAGCTGCAATATGATTAGTGTTTTCAATGTATTCTGACAATGGAAAAGTACCTAACCGCATGTCTGCATTAAATCACAAAATTTAAATATACAATAAATCTTCAAAAGATTATTAATATTATCTGTGTGGTACACAAAGAAGTGTACACAAAGAGGGGGTGTGAGTTAGGTAATCTCGACCTGCATATGGAATATGCTTCATGAGAAAGATACGGCAGGTTGTTTTGTTATGCTTCATGAGAAAGATACGGCAGGTTGTTTTGATATAAAGAAAGAGGGAAAAGTATGTTGTATCGGTAACAGAGGATTGTGATTTTAAGCAGGCGAGACAAGGACATTTGTGAGGTGTTAGGAGATTGAATCAGAAAAGTTTTAGAGACAGAGGTAGAGAATTTGATCAAAGGGTCTAACATAGAGGCATCTGCAATGAAATAAGTGAGTTTAATATAACATATGTCTACAGTTTGCTGCCCCTTCCTTATCAGAGGCCACTTGCAATTTTAGCAAAGCAAGACAACTCTGTATTAAACAAAGCACTTTGCAACAACAGTAATTCATTTTGTTTCTCCTATTTCATTCCTAGTTGTTCTGAAAAAAAAAAAATTGTTTAAGTGGGATAACTGTATGGAGGTTCCACCATGTATTAAGCATGATCACACACATACAGAACTGGTGGCTTTTTGGACATCGGGATCTATAAAAGGCTTTGGTTTAAAAAAATGTTACCTGGGTCCACAACATTTTTGACAGAATTCAGCATTCCAATTCTATTAAAGTAATTAATTGGGATTATCAAATTAAGGTTTAAGTTTAAGAACAGTATTTTATTAGGAATTATTCCAATATGTATATGTTAGTGTTTTAGTACTCAACAAGCATTTATATAGAATGAGTGCTTCTCTCATCCATGCAAAGGCATTCTAAAGGGAAATTATGTATTACAATTGTATAAAGGACAATGCAATGAAATATAAGCAACACTGAGAGAAGTACATGTTACACAAGTTAAGGATTTAACATTAGTCTCTAATTTGAGTTTAGCCTAGATAATTAATTTATTGATGTCGTACTGATCCTTGTGTTTGTATGATTATAGAGACCATACTGGAGTATTTGTGCCGCCTGATATTTGGGACTACACACCAATCTCTCTGGCTGACCTACCTGCCTACCTACCTTTTTTTGCAAATAAATCTGTTTGGTCAAAATCCATGCTGGCCGAAGAAACTAAGATGCTTACTTAATGAGGACATAAACTAACTTGGAAAGTCCTGAAGGTGCAGTGCTGTCTAATGCCGCTATGTCTGTATTAACCCTTTCAACAATTGGGGTGTTGCACAGAGCATTGTGGTGAACATCCAGCAAACAAAAGAAGAATTAAGAACTATGTGGAAGCTGACATTGTCTTGTTGTCAGCCATATTGCTACCCTTAGCTATGTTATGGTGTCTAAGATTATGGAACAAAGTTCATGGTGTCTAACATTCTTTATTCTCCTTGAAAGACTTATTCTATTTTTTAGGACTATGCTGGACTATGCTGGACTATTGAACTATTTTGTTATTTTTATTTTTGTAGAGTTAGCCGGAGAGAGAGGAAGTGTTAACTTACTCAGGCATGGATGTACTATGTGTGTCATTGATGTATGTTGAGTACCAAGGATGGATTCCCATTTATTAAGTGTGGATATGACTGGACCATCGAAATAGGGATGTAATTAGGAGACATAGGATGCAAGGTCATGATTGGGATTATTGTTAGAATTACAAACTGATTATAAGTTATCTCATGATTTAATATGTAAATGGGCCTTTTGAAACTAATCAAGAAATGTTTCCCAATCCCGATACCCAGCTATTTACTTACAAATGCAGGGTTTTATAAGTCACTAATGCTGTCAACGTGAGGGGATGGCCCTCACTCAGAGTTTCCCCAGATGTGCTTTTTTCCTCAAATATGAGTTTTTGCCACTGGGTTTTTTTGACCTGGCCCCAGATCACCGGGTGGAATGGTAATCCAAGAGCCTGGTCCAAAGAGGGGATGGATCTTATTCCCGTTTTGACTATACGAGCTTACATTTTGAATTGTAATAATAATAATATTCCCGTTGTTGGGAATAACACTTTGCCTTCACAAATACACTTTGCCTATATTGACCCAAGACTCAAGATACAGATAACATGATGTACACTCAAAAGATGTGTTCAACAGACAATTGAAAAAGCTGAAATCAACAGCTCGAACTCCTCTTTAAGGGAAAACCTATGGCACAGAGCAAATGGGGGAAATCGAGGTGAAGAAATAATAAAAGTCCCGCAGACATGATTAGCACGTCTGAATATACCTCCTCTTGTTTCTCTGCCGCAGGCCTCCCATGGATATTTACCGTAAGATAGATCATGATATGATCTAAGAGGGGAACTGTAGATGCAAATATCCATTTTGATATCTATCCTAGCTGTCCATATAAGAGTTAATTTGAACAAAGAATGAATTTGGCATTTCATCTTTATTTCTCGGAAAAAGGATTTGTATAAAATCCTTTTTGCTGGAAAAATACTGATTTCGAAATGTTCTTGTTAATTGTCCAAGATATCGGTATTTTGTAAATATCTGGTTTTAATCAAATATGTATTGTGTTATATTGCGAAAGATTATAACTAGAAAAAGCTGTTTATAACTTGTGAAAAACAAATTATGTCACTAATGCTCAAGGCCCCCACCGACATGAAAATGGGGTATAAATGCATATGACTGTATAATAAACTTTGAATTGGTTATAGAACACATCTCTTGTCTTCTTGACTGATTCCCGGGATCCTGTCTATCACAGAGGGTGTGGCTCTAGCAAAATATCCATCTAACTAAGAGAGTTTCGTGTATAGCTGAAATTAACCCCAACAATGCTAATCTTGATGCTGTGCCTTCTCCTACCATGTCTGATTCCTTTGGTAGTTAGGTCTGTGCAGAGCATTATAGAGAATATAGCAGAGAGAAATGCTGCTGCACAGATAATGGCTATATATAGGTATGAGGCTCTAAATCAGGGAGAACTAGTACAGGATGAGGAATGTTGAGGGATTCATATCGTTAGGGAGTCGCAAAGTCTGGTCTGGTTCATAGCAACCTGAGGTGTAAGCAAACTATGGTTAAGTGATGCATCTGGAATTGTGAAATATCAGAAGCATCAAAGGGGGGAATGTGGTGGAATCTCGGTAAAAATAAATTTAGTAGGCCGAGATTTCCACGTGGCATATGTGTATGTTGGTGTATCAGTTTGTCAGTTACACGTAGCTAAGATACAATCAACAGTGTACTGAGCAAGTGTAGGAATACAGGATATACGAGTATTTCCCCTCCTCCATTGTGCTGGGCAAGCCATGTGGTCAAACAGGAATTTAGTCTCTATTCGGTTGATGGATAAGAGTATGTGTAGGTTGAACTGATTATGGGAGGAGCTACATGCCTATATAAGGGAACTACACTGTATGATCAGGCTCAGACTTTGCTGTTTTTTGGTGACATTAGTCCCTCTAAATCCCGGTCGGTGAATCGAATAAAGAATCTCTTCCTTCCTGAAGAAACCTGTGTCCATCTCTCTGTGCTTGGCTTCCGTCAGTTTCTCCGGGATCAGTCTTGAGCTGTTGGAAGATCTGTTCACACTCTGGGGCCCATACTACTATCTTGGGGATGTTTTTATGTGTTAGATCTGTGAGAGGTTTAGCTAGGGTGCTGTAATTATCTACGAATTTCCTGTAGTACCCTGCGGTACCCAGGAATGTGAGGACCTGGGTTTTAGTGCGGGGGGTTGGCCACTTGGCGACTACCTCTATTTTAGCGGGTTCTGGTTCCTGTAGCAGGCTCCCGACTCTGTGCCCTAAGTATTGAACTTCTGCCATTCCTATATGGCACTTACTGGGCTTTAGGGTCAGTCCGGCCTCCCTAATCCGGTCTTGTCCGACTTCTATGTGGGTCAGGTGTTCGGCCCAGCAGCAGCTAAAAATGGGTATATCATCCAAGTAGGCGCAGGCATACTCCTGAAACCCATCCAGTAGCCGATCTACCATCCTCTGAAAGTTAGCCGGGGCATTCTTCATCCCAAATGGCATGACCTTAAACTGATACAGGCCAAACGGGGTGACAAATGCCGACTTGGGGATGGCGTCCTCGGCTAATGGAATTTGCCAGTACCCCTTGCACAGATCTATTGTGGTGAGGTACTGGCCTCTGGCCATTTTGTCTAGGATCTCATCTATCCGGGGCATAGGGTAGGCGTCTGAGGTTGTTTTATCGTTTAGCCTCTGGTAGTCCACACAGAAACGGGTCGTGAAGTCCCGTTTCGGTACTAGTACTACCGGGGAGGCCCAGGGGCTGTCAGAATGTTTTATCACCCCGAATTGCAGCATTTCCTCAATTTCTTTCTGCATATTTTCTTTAACTGCTTCGGGTATGCGATAGGCGCTTTGTTGAAGGGGGGTCTGGTCTAGGGTTTCAACTTTGTGAGTGGTTAACGGAGTGTACCCAGTTAGGTTGGGAAACGTGGCCCCCTTGTCCCGGATTAGTCTTTGGACCTGGGTTCGCTAACCGTTCTCCTAACTGTACTTCTCCCAGGTCTCCGCTCTGGCCCTCTTGGTCTAGGAGATCTGGGAGTAGCAAATTATCATAATCTTCAGTGGCAGGTGCACAGATCGCAGTTACCTCTTCAGTGCGCCCGTGGTATGGCTTGAGCATGTTCACATGGAGCATGCGCTTGCCTCCCGTGCCTGTGACCGGACCTATCACAAAGGTGGTATCCCAAACCTGCTTTACCACCTTGTATGGGCCCTGCCAGGAAGCCTGCAGCTTGTCCTTGTGGACGGGTCGACAAATTAGCACCTTTTGTCCCACCTTAAAGCTGCGGTCCCTGGCTCTCTTATCGTACCATCTGCGCTTCCTGTGTTGGGCCACCTGGAGGTTGTCGCATACGTTCTGGGTCAGCATCTCCAGGCGGTCCCTAAACTCTAGCACATAGGGTACGATGGGGGTGCCGCTAACAGTCTTGTCTCCCTCCCAGTGTTCCCTAATTAAATCTAGGGGGCCCCTCACTCTCCTCCCAAATAATAGTTTGAAAGGAGAGAACCCGGTGGATTCCTGAGGTACTTCCCTATAGGCAAACATCAAGTGGGGTAGGAACCTTTCCAAGTCTGAGTGTCTATGAACATACGGATCATCTGTTTAAGTGTTCCATTAAACCGTTCACAGAGCCCCTTGGACTGGGGGTGATAAGCGGAGTTCAGTATTTGCTGAACCCCACATATCTTCCAGAGTTGTTGTGTGACTTCAGCGGTAAACTGGGTGCCCCTATCCAAAATAATTTCCTTGGGAAATCACACCCGAGAAAATATTCGCATCAGGGCATCCGCTACCGTCTCTGCGCGCACATTAGTCAAAGCTATTGCTTCTGGGTACCTGGTGGCATAGTCCACCACGGTCAGTACATATTTCTTGCCGGAGGGGCTGGGCTTGGATAGGGGTCCTATAATACCTACCGCTACCCAACTGAACGGTTCCTCAATTATGGGAAGAGAACGGAGCCGGGCTTTGTATCAGTCTCCCCTCTTCCCTACCCTCTGGCAGGTATCACAGGTCTGGCAGTATCGTCTGACGTCCTGTGAGATACCTAGCCAGAAGAAGTTCTGGGTCAGCCTGTGCTTAGTACGGCTGATCCTTAAGTGCCCAGACAGGGGAATGTCGTGGGCGATGCGTAATAACTCCAGTCTATATTTTCTCGGCACTATCAATTGCTTTATGGGTAAGGGAATGGATCCGGACACTATTTTTTCTACAGCAGCCCCTTGTCCCAGGTGTACCTTTCCCCTTCTAATCCTGCCTGGTCTTTATTAGTACGATCTTTGTAGATCTACAGGGAGGGATCTAGGGACACTTCAGAACCGAATTCTATGGGGGATGTCCAGGGCATGACATTGGGCATGGGGGGTACATTGCTTACCTGAGCCTCAGAGTGGTTAGGCGGAGCTGTGGTGTGGGCCTGCTGCCGGGTCACTTGTACTGTGGTTTGAGGAACAAAAGCTGAAGTCAGCTCCCCCAGGTCGTTGCCCAAAATAACGTCAGCGGGTAGGTCCTGCCTGCATCATCCCCACCTCCACGTTTCCGTGCCCCGCTCTACAATTCAAATGTACCTTGGCAGTGGGTACTTTATAAATGGCTCCCCCTGCCACCCGTACAGCAACACAGTCTCCAGTTAGGAGGACCGACCAAGCATCTTTTTCCATCTCACGGTTCCTAAAATCGATGCCATATACACGTCCCCTGATAGGGGACGCAACAGGGATTAAACTGATAAGAATAGTACTACTTAACAGACCTTATAATAACACAGAGAGAGGAAATGCAGAGAGAGGAGTCTGAAGAAGAGGAGTCAGAGGAGGAAGGTGGCTTTGAGGAGTTGGAAGACCAAACACAGCAGGCGTCCCAGGGGGCTTGTTGTCACCTTTCGGGGACCCTTGGTGTTGTACGTGGCTGGGTGGAGGAAGAGACCTTCAATTACATCAGTGAGGACAAGGAACGGGACATGGCTAGCTTGGTATCCAAACTTGTGCAAATGGGGAGTTTGCGGTTGTGGAAATGGACTGTTTGCGGTTGTTTGCAGTGCGTTAAACGGGGAGTTTGGTCTGTCACTGTGAAGCGGGCGTAACCCTTACACTTAGAAACAAAGTGGCACCGGAGTGCTAGGTTCCCAAAAGAGGGAACTGGAGTGTGTCTGTAGAACTCAGTAGGGGGTAACCCTGGTATATGTACAAAAATGGAAAGGAAGGGCGTGTACCCCAGCTTGCTAGGCTGAGGGATCGCCCAAAGAGGGGAGTTCTGCAGCTGTAGTACTGCTTGAATAATGGTCTAAAATATTTTAATCGTGGGTATCATCAAAAATATGATCCCTAAAGAAAACAGAACAAATAAACCTTAAAGTACCATCACCATCCTAAACACACTGGGGTGGGTCTTATCCTCGCTATCAATAGTATACAGTGAACCTGGTGCTTCAAAAGGGATGAACCAGAAAATTGTGCAATGGAAAACTTCCTAGAAGGGCACTGGTCAGTAATCACTGGTCGAGTCCCTTGCATGGGCCATAGACAACACGGTATCCCTGTTGCACTCTGTACTGTACATAGACCTATGGTAAATAGCAGCGTGTCCCTGTGTAACTACAGGAGCATAAAGTAGCCGTCTGACCTGCTGGAGATACAGTGTATAAATCCAGCGTCAGGACACACTGAATGATTACTTTGGTTGCACTCAGCACTGTGCATAGACCTAAGGTAAATAGCAACGTGTCCCTGTGTTACTACAGGAGCATAAAGTAGTCGTCTGACCTGCTGGAGATACAATGTATAAATCCAGCGTCAGGACACACTGAATGATTACTTGGTTACACTCAGCACTGTGCATAGACCTATGGTAAATAACAACGTGTCCCTATATGACCACAGGAACATAAAGTAGCCATCTGACCTGCTGGAGATACACTGTATAGACCCAGCGTCAGGACACACTGAATGATTGCTCTGGTTGTTGCAATAGTTATGCGGGGTCAAAGAGCCTGCCGTAAAAAAGGCGGCATAGATATGTAACTAATGGCAGTCTAATAACAGCCTAATCCTGACCAAGACTGACTAGGATAACTTGATACAGTACTCGCCCTTAAGCTTGTAGGGGCTGTGATTAAACCGCTGTGGAGAGACTAGGGGATTGATTCTGCACTGTCCGTGGCTGAGGAGTCTGCTGCAGAATGGTGACCCGTTACTGGGTAACAGCCTAATCCCATCAAAGGCCGACTACAATAGCTTGCTGACGTATAGGTCCCTATAACAGTAGGAGCTTGTGATGAAGCCGCTGTGAAGAGAAAAAGATTCTACACTATACTTAGTACACTTGTCCAAAGCTGCTATCAGGAACATAACCAGCATAGGTTGAGCGAGAAAATGACCCACTACCCTCACCCAGTGATCACATCAAACGTGCTGGTGATTTTAAAAAATAAAAGTAATGACCTAACGTCCGTTTCGGCGCTATTAGAGCGCCTTTATCAAAGGTGAACCGGTATGGGTGCCTGGCTGGGTTTAAATAACCCGCCCGATAATGTAAGTGACCTATTGCGGCGCTGGGCGTGTCTCGCCTCTTCGCGCCGTGTTGCCGTGTAGCCCGTCATTGGTCCGTAAGATCGCCCACGTGGGTATCTGTGGGGCGGGTCTACGGTCGAGGGGAGGGTGTTACTATCGCACTGACTGGAAGAGGACTCCTCCCCGATAAAGAGAAATGGCTTAAACGGTTTAACCCTTCGTACTTTGTCCACATACTAGTTAGAAACCCTTATTACACGGTAAAGCTGGGTAAAAACCCATAGACCGTTGAGGCTTAAAAGCTAGGAGGGTTTGACATATGCCGATTAATTCAAGGTTAGTATTGGGGAATACAGAGCTGTAATAACCCTTACAGGGCTTCAGGACGATATTAACCCTTGCTCATATGCAACAGAAATCATGTTGCAGTAGAGGACAAGGCAGGGTATGTCTCCCACATCCATAAACTATTAGTGAAGGGGGAGACACTGGTATAGAACGGTCCTAAGGATAACTGAACCCTTTAAAGCGTATAGACGGACCTTATACCTGCAGCTATTAGGTTGCAGGCAGAGGTGCCCTCTTGCATGTGGGATGCAAATGAAGTGATCCTATTATGTCCTATGTAGGGAAGGTCCTAGAGTGGAGTAGGACCAATGCTCATATCCCAGAGGAAACCAAACAGAGACAATCGGGGAAGGGGGTAAGAGCCCAGATTGGTAATAGGTGGGAAAGGTACGGGGCGGTCACTACATATATTGGCACACAGGTACTCGGTACAACACTTTCTATATGTACAGAAAAGTATATCTGTTAGCAAACAAAAGACCAAAAAATGAAATTGAAGACTGGACTACACAAATCTATTTACATATGTACACAGTGGGGAGACTCATCAGTCAATAAACGGGGTGAAGGTAAACCCTTCATTTAGGCCTTTGGGGGCAAGTGTGTCAAGTTTGTAAATCCAATAACATTCCCTTCTTTTAAGGGTTTGATCCAAATCCCCGCCTCTTCTGCCCAGTTGGATTCTCTCTATTCCTGCAAACTTGATACATTTAGGAGTGTCCATGTGGTTGGTTCTAACGTGTCTGGAAACTGACGTGTCTCTGTCAGACGTTATAGAATGGATATGTTCCATAATCCGTCGCTTGAATGGGCGTATGGTTTTTCCTACATATTTCTTGCCACACTTGCACGTGAGTAGATATACCATTCCCTGGGTGTTGCAGTTGAAAAACTGTTTTATGGGAATCTCAACGGTGTTATTATAGTTAGTGAGGGTTTTTGACCCTTTGGCTATGTATGTGCATGCGACACACTTCCCACATTGGTATGTGCCATGTACAGTCAACCATGTGGTGTTAGTTTTCTTGGGGGTGGGTAGGTAACTGGGTACCAGCATCTCCTTTAAATTTCTACCTCTCTTTGCTGTAATGGACACCCTAGTGGAGATGGTGTCCTTCAGGTGTGGATCTTGTGTCAGCAAGGGCCAAAAGCGACCCATTACTTTTTTTACTTTGTCCCATCCAGCATCGTATTTTGCTACACATCTGATTATTTTTTTAGAGTCTTGCTTGGGCTCATCCATGAGTAGATCATCACGAGTACTGTTGAGTGCTCGCTGATAGGCGTGTTTTAAGCAACGGTTAGGATAGCCTTTTTGTTTGAATCTAAGTCTCAATTCGGTTGCTTTGAGTTTAAAATCCTCTATAGATGAGCAGTTTCTCCTCAGACGGAGGTATTGGCCCACCGGGATCCCTCTTTTGAGTGGAGCAGGGTGGTAGCTCTCCCATCTTAGCATGCTATTGGTAGAGGTGGGTTTACGGTACAGGGTGGTTTCAATCACCAAATTCTCCGTTATCCTCAATGTGCAATCCAAAAAATTAAGTGATTGGTCTCCAAACTCCATAGTGAGTCGGAGATTCAGATTATTCCTGTTGAGAGTCTCAACAAAGGATTCAAAGTGTAATTGAGTGCCTGTCCATATGATGAGGATATCGTCTATGTACCTCTTCCACATAAAAATACAGTCGGTATAGTCAGTGTTTTGCTCAATGAATACTCTTTCACTCTCCCACCAACCAAGGTGCAGGTTGGCGTACGATGGGGCACAAGAAGTCCCCATCGCAGTCCCCTGCACCTGATGGTAATATTTGCTTTGAAAGATGAAGAAATTATGTGTGAGAATGAATCTCAGCAGGTCCAGTACAAAAGTAGTGTGTGTACTGTGTTCCACTCCCCTTTTCCTTAGGAAGAACCCCGTGTGATCCAGGCCACTCTCATGTGGGATAGAAGAGTAGAGGGCCTCTACGTCAAGACTACATAAGGTTGCGCCCCTGGGTACTGTGACTGATGTTAGGCATTTTAACGTATCTTTAGTGTCTTTTAGGTACGAAGGTAGGTTTTCTACAAACGAGCGTAAAATCCTATCCACATAAATGCTGCCTTTACTAGTAAAGCTGTTGGTCCCTGAGACAATGGGCCTTGCAGTTAGGGTTTGTTGTTGCTTGTGAATTTTAGGCAGGCAGTAGAATGTGGAGATTGTAGGGTTTTTGATGTAGATAGCCCCGTACTCCTCCTTTGACAGTATACCATTATCGAAGGCTTTGTCCAGCAGGGTTTTATACTCCCTCTGATATTTCGCAGAAGGGTCTGCGGTTAATGGCCTATAGGTCTTGTCGTCATTAAGGATAGTTTCGACCATTTGTATATAGTGCTGTCTGTTTACAAGGACAATGTTACCGCCTTGTTTGATTACGATCTCGTCGTTGTCCTTGAGATCACACAGGGCTCTCCATTCTTTACCAGAGAGATTACCTCTTGGTTGTACTGACAGCATATCTGTATTGATAGTCTTGATCATATTTGTAGTGGAGTCAATGAAAGTTTCAATATTCTTAAACTCCCTCAGATTGGGCGTGAACTTGCTTTTCTGACACAAGTCAGTGTATGGTACTGTGGAGGTAGTGTCATTGTCTTCTAACAGGGACACTAATTCCTGTAGACATTGATATTCCCTCACATTGAACCCTAGTTCTTTCGCTCTTTTCTCATCTCTGAGTTTGAAGAATTTGTGGAGGGCTAATTTCCTCCCGAACAAGTTAATGTCTTTTATCCATTCAAAGTGATTGAATGGGGGGATTGGGACGAAAGACAGTCCCCTCATAAGTACTTTAGTTTGTATGGGAGTTAGGGTGAAAATCTGACAGATTGACTATTCTCGTATTGTCTTCTAATAGCGTTTGCGTGCCCTTCCTCTGTACCGGGTCTGTCTTTGGGTTTGAACTTCCCCCTCTCGGGGGGGCTGTCCTAAAAAAGCCACCCCTTTCTTTAGGATGCCCTTCTTGGACTGCGTATTCATATTCCCTGTTGGATTGGTCAGTTGTTCACTATCCGTGTCAGATGTCTCATAGTCTGATGTCATGTATTGGTCCGAGTCCGCTCTTATAGTTTTCTTAAAGCGTCTGTACACTCTACCCTTCTTATAGTCATCATTATCCCTGATAAACTTGCCGTGTTTACGGCTTTTTACGTTATTTTGGTATTTAGTCAAGTTTTGTTGTAACCTTTGTTCATGACCAGTGAAGGTGGGATCTTCTTTACAGCCCTGTGTCCCCTCCACTGCTAGGTTTACTTGTTCATTTACTGTTTTTAACCTTGCTGTTTCAAAACGAAGCAATATGTCCATAAATTTATTAGAGCAAGTATTTGCTGCCTCTTCCCATTCCTTCAAGAGGGCTGGGTCGTCTATTTCTAAGTTGGGGGTGGTTTGGATCCTCAATCCTCTTGGGATCATAGATTTACTTAGATACTTTTCTAGTGAAGTCACTTCCCAACCTAGCCTGATCTGCTGCTTGCAGAGTGTTACGGTTGCCTCCAGGCTGGCTGGAAGTTGGACCGTAGAAATGGATGCTCCTAGCGCTTACCAAAGGACCATCAGCACCGCAGCCACCATAAGCACTTCAGACTCCACGAACCACCGCTGCTGGGCTGGTATCTCGCCGTCTGCTCTGCGCCCTGGACCTACGACCAGGCTCCAGGTTCCAATAGGCGAACCTCTTCCTTCTGTCGAGCGAAGCAGGATCAGGAACAAGAGCTCTTACAAGAGCTCAGTAGCTAAGGGAGTATGCAGAGCATAGCAATCCCTGTAGTGATTATAGCTGTCCCCTACAAACATGAGTCGAGGCTGCAAGTTAGAGGGTCAGAAGAGGTCTGAGGTGCTGGAACACCCAGCCTGGTTTTTATTACCATTTTGAAAATACAGGACCACCCACAGGGCGGGACAAAACAACCAATCATACATGTACATCATTAAAACCACTCCCAGTAATTACACACAAAATCCTCCCCTATGTCTGTGATATAATTATGCTACACAAGGGATTAACATAATTATCACAGACAGTAAAAATACAGTTTTTACACAACATTCATAACTCCCAAAATATACATCACATTCGCATAAAAATACATATTCACAATCAATCCATTCAGGGGAACAACATACTCAAAAATCATACGAATATGACCAGGGGTTCAGAAGTTAGTACAAATGTGCATTTGACCTTCTGGAAGCATGGTTTTACAGGGCCCTCTATCCTGGAGACAATGGGGAGAAGTAATTCAATTATCCAGGACTAGAGGCAGACTCCATTAACCACATGGTTGCAAAACAACATAAAACACTTTAAAATACATAAAGTCACATTTTACACATAACACACAGACATTTCACATATCCCCAGATAGCTGGGATCTGAGCGCACAAAACTACCGAATAGCGCGCAGATCCTATTCACACAGTTCAATTGCCATGGAGCTAAAGTCTTTCCCATAGTCTTTCATTATATGAATAGGCTCCATGGCATAGCCATCTGGGGTATCACCGCTCACACAGGGCCATAGTCATAAGGAAGGAGGCTGGCAAATAGGCTTCTCCACAATCCAGGGAAGCAGGGCAATTTTTCATTTAAAGGGCCAGTTACAAATAGCGATTTGTAACACATCTCCCCTTTTGGAGGGAGACTAACCAAGCACCTGACCTTCTGTCGGTCAGTGCCTAAGTTAGTCTCGCAGCCCACCCACAAATAAACATTGGCAGAGAAGCCCCCCCACAATAAATAGTACTGGCCTGTAGGTCCCAGGTTGTAGGGTAAACATGCAGCACTCGCTGCCTTCCTGGTGCAGCTGGGCAAATAGCTGGTAGTACTTGGGGGGCAGAGGCCAGCGGCACTCTGCCCTGGTGCCAGCGCTTCTGCTGGGGGAATTGGGGCATAGTCCTGCCCGGGGGCAAAGGGAACTGTTAACCCTGGGCCCAGGTTAGAAGTTAGCTGAGGAGGGGGGAATTGGCTTACCTCCTCCTCCTGATACTCCTGCGGCCGTTGAGAAGGGAGGTCGATGCTCTCCGCTTCTTGTGGAACATGCTGCGGCTGGGGAGAGAGACCGGTTGTCTCCTCTCCCTGGAAGGCATACTCCGGCTGGGGAGGGTGGTCGATGCTCCCCCCTCCCTGTAGCTGGGTCTGCCGCTGGGGATCTGGGCCGCCTGCCCAGCATCCCTGTAGGGCCGGTAGAGAGACTGCGGTCCCATCTCCACCTGCCTGCTGGGGGTCCTCCCAGGACCATTCTATGAGGCCTGCTGCCTCGGGTATCTCTGGTTGGGGTTGGGGAAGGAGACCGGTTGTCTCTTCCCTCTGCACGGTGCACTGCCGCTGGGGAGGGAGGTGGCTGCTCTCCTCTCCCTGTAACTCAGGCTGCCGCTGGGGATCTGGGCCGCCTGCCCAGCATCCCTGTAGGGACGGTAGAGAGACTGCGGTCCCATCTCCACCTGCCTGCTGGGGGTCCTCCCAGGACCAGTCTTTGAGGCCTGCTGCCTCGGGTATCTCTGGTTGGGGTTGGGGAAGGAGACCGGTTGTCTCTTCCCATTGCACGGTGCACTGCCGCTGGGGAGGGAGGTCGCTGCTCTCCTCTCCCTGTAACTCAGGCTGCCGCTGGGGAGGGAGGTCGTTGCTCTCCGCTCCCTGTAACTCACCCTGGGGTTGGGGATCTGGGCCGCCTGCCCAGCATCCCTGTAGGGCCGGTAGAGAGACTGCGGTCCCATCTCCACCTGCCATCAGAGGTTCCTCCCAGTATACCTCTACGATATCCTGCCAGCTGAAGGGCTCTCGACCTGGCTCTGCTGCTGTGCTCTCCTGGGGTACCTCTGGATGCTGTGGAGAAAGGGGACCAGTTGTCTCTTCCCGGGACCCATTGATGAGGTGCTGGTACTTCCACTCAAGGTCCCATTCGTTGGTGACTAGGTACCGCAGATCGGCCTCTAGGTTAATAGTTCTAGGGAGACCCAGCTTGTCTTCCCGGTCATCATACAGGTCCCAGAAGCGTGAATCTGTAGCCCTACCAAAGTCATCATCGTCCATATTCTCCCAGAATAGATCAGGGCCATCGTAATCCCCACACTCTGGGAATTCATACTCAGCCATCTCTGGAGCGAGCTGAGTTGCGTACCACTGTAGCGCCTGGTATGCGGTGTCGAGCCACAGTTCGTTGTATACTAGTTTCTCTAGTTTAGCTACCCACACTGGAAGGGGTTGTTTGCCCAGAAAGGGCATCCGCTCTGCCATTCGAGCCTGGATTTGCTGCTCTCGGCTGATACTACGATCTCCTCGCCAACGTTGAACTTCCTGTAGGACTTCTTCCCACAGCTCAAATCTGGCCTCATGTCTGTACCCACACATCTCCTCTTCTGAGACTTCCCCATCTCTCCAGGATAGGAAGCCATGCAATCTGTTGAGGAACCTCTCCTCCATTTCGGCTGCTGTGCACGGACTGGCTGGCTCCATGCTGCTCAAGGTAGGGACGCTGCGCAGTGGCTAGCGTTGCCCTCAATAACTCTCATACGATACCAGTGCTGTTGGGGTGCTGCTCCTTGCGCTAGGACGCCATCCCACCGCTTGCCACCAAATGTTACGGTTGCCTCCAGGCTGGCTGGAAGTTGGACCGTAGAAATGGATGCTCCTAGCGCTTACCAAAGGACCATCAGCACCGCAGCCACCATAAGCACTTCAGACTCCACGAACCACCGCTGCTGGGCTGGTATCTCGCCGTCTGCTCTGCGCCCTGGACCTACGACCAGGCTCCAGGTTCCAATAGGCGAACCTCTTCCTTCTGTCGAGCGAAGCAGGATCAGGAACAAGAGCTCTTACAAGAGCTCAGTAGCTAAGGGAGTATGCAGAGCATAGCAATCCCTGTAGTGATTATAGCTGTCCCCTACAAACATGAGTCGAGGCTGCAAGTTAGAGGGTCAGAAGAGGTCTGAGGTGCTGGAACACCCAGCCTGGTTTTTATTACCATTTTGAAAATACAGGACCACCCACAGGGCGGGACAAAACAACCAATCATACATGTACATCATTAAAACCACTCCCAGTAATTACACACAAAATCCTCCCCTATGTCTGTGATATAATTATGCTACACAAGGGATTAACATAATTATCACAGACAGTAAAAATACAGTTTTTACACAACATTCATAACTCCCAAAATATACATCACATTCGCATAAAAATACATATTCACAATCAATCCATTCAGGGGAACAACATACTCAAAAATCATACGAATATGACCAGGGGTTCAGAAGTTAGTACAAATGTGCATTTGACCTTCTGGAAGCATGGTTTTACAGGGCCCTCTATCCTGGAGACAATGGGGAGAAGTAATTCAATTATCCAGGACTAGAGGCAGACTCCATTAACCACATGGTTGCAAAACAACATAAAACACTTTAAAATACATAAAGTCACATTTTACACATAACACACAGACATTTCACATATCCCCAGATAGCTGGGATCTGAGCGCACAAAACTACCGAATAGCGCGCAGATCCTATTCACACAGTTCAATTGCCATGGAGCTAAAGTCTTTCCCATAGTCTTTCATTATATGAATAGGCTCCATGGCATAGCCATCTGGGGTATCACCGCTCACACAGGGCCATAGTCATAAGGAAGGAGGCTGGCAAATAGGCTTCTCCACAATCCAGGGAAGCAGGGCAATTTTTCATTTAAAGGGCCAGTTACAAATAGCGATTTGTAACACAGAGATTAGACAGAGTTCTGAATTTAGCATTAATGTTATCCTGCTCAGGTAGATAGGTCACCTCTTTGTCAGAGAACACTGAATCTATATCAGTACACCACTGATTAGACTCCTTCAGTTGAGAGAGAAAATTAGTCATGATGGCACACCACTGTAATAAGTAAATATAATCGCACACTCGGAAGGTATTGAAACCTCTAGTATTAGATAAACATAGAAACAAAGTGGCACCGGAGTGCTAGGTTCCCAAAAGAGGGAACTGGAGTGTGTCTGTAGAACTCAGTAGGGGGTAACCCTGGTATATGTACAAAAATGGAAAGGAAGGGCGTGTACCCCAGCTTGCTAGGCTGAGGGATCGCCCAAAGAGGGGAGTTCTGCAGCTGTAGTACTGCTTGAATAATGGTCTAAAATATTTCAATCGTGGGTATCATCAAAAATATGATCCCTAAAGAAAACAGAACAAATAAACCTTAAAGTACCATCACCATCCTAAACACACTGGGGTGGGTCTTATCCTCGCTATCAATAGTATACAGTGAACCTGGTGCTTCAAAAGGTATGAACCAGAAAATTGTGCAATGGAAAACTTCCTAGAAGGGCACTGGTCAGTAATCACTGGTCGAGTCCCTTGCATGGGCCATAGACAACAAGGTATCCCTGTTGCACTCTGTACTGTACATAGACCTATGGTAAATAGCAGTGTGTCCCTGTGTAACTACAGGAGCATAAAGTAGCCGTCTGACCTGCTGGAGATACAGTGTATAAATCCAGCGTCAGGACACACTGAATGATTACTTTGGTTGCACTCAGCACTGTGCATAGACCTAAGGTAAATAGCAACGTGTCCCTGTGTTACTACAGGAGCATAAAGTAGTCGTCTGACCTGCTGGAGATACAATGTATAAATCCAGCGTCAGGACACACTGAATGATTACTTGGTTACACTCAGCACTGTGCATAGACCTATGGTAAATAACAACGTGTCCCTATATGACCACAGGAACATAAAGTAGCCATCTGACCTGCTGGAGATACACTGTATAGACCCAGCGTCAGGACACACTGAATGATTGCTCTGGTTGTTGCAATAGTTATGCGGGGTCAAAGAGCCTGCCGTAAAAAAGGCGGCATAGATATGTAACTAATGGCAGCAGAGGCGGCTCTCTAATTAGGCGGTTTAGGCGGCCGCCTAAGGCCTCGCGCTGTGTGGGGCCTCGCGGCCGCCTAAACCGCCATAGGGCAGACTGACATGTCGGGTCCTTAAGGACCCGACACAGGAGGGGGCCCGGCGGCTTCCCCTGTATGCCGCCGGGTGCGAGGCCCCTCCTGTCAGTCTGACCGGGAGAGCCAGCCTTCAGTCTGCAGCTCCGCCGGGTGTGAGCTGCAGACTGAAGTGTCTCGCGATCTCTAGCCAATCAGAGCGTTGCCGCGGATTACCACGGCAACGCTCTGACTGAAGATCGCGAGACTTTCACCATGTGGTCTGCAGCTCTGCATCCGGCAGAGCTGCAGATCGCAGAGCCCACTGGACCACCAGGGAGTCTGACTGCCACCACTGGACCACCAGGGAGTCTGCCACCACTGGACCACCAGGGAAAAAGGTACCTGCCACCCACCCTGTCACCCTGCCACCCACCCTGTCACCCCCCTCACCCAGTCACCCCATCTGCCACCCTGCCACCCCACCTGTCACCCCCCTCACCCAGTCACCCCATCTGCCACCCCACCTGTCACCCCCCCTCACCCAGTCACCCCATCTGCCACCCCATCTGCCACCCCCTCACCCAGTCACCCCATCTGCCACCCTGCCACCCCACCTGTAACCCCCCTCACCCAGTCACCCCATCTGTCACCCCCTCACCCTGCCACCCAGTCACCCCATGCCACCCTGTCACCCCCTCACCCTGTCACCCCATCTTCCACCCCCTCACCCTGTCACCCCATCTGTCACCCCATCTGCCACCCCCTCACCCAGTCACCCCATCTGTCACCCTGTCACCTCACCAGTCACCCTGCCATCCCATCTGCCACTCCCTCACCCAGTCACACCATCTGTCACCATGCCACCCCATCTGCCACCCCACCTGTCACCCCCTCACCCTGTCACCCCATTTGCCACCACCCTCACCCAGTCACCCCATCTGTCACCCTGCCACCCCACCTGTCACCCCCCTCACCCTGTCACCCCATCTGCCACCCCCTCACCCAGTCACCCCATCTGTAACCCAGCCACCCCACCTGTCACCCCACCTATCACCCCTTCACCCTGTCACCCCATCTGCCACCCCCTCACCCTGTCGCCCCATCTGCCACATCTCTCACCCAGTCACCCCATCTGTCACCCAGACACCCCACCTGTCACCCCCCCTCACTCAGCCACCCCACCTGTCACCCCCCTCACTCAGCCACCCCACTTGTCACTCTCCCCACCCAGCCAACCCACCTGTCACCCTCCTAAACCAGTCACACCACCTCACACTGTCACCCCCCTCACCCTGTCACCCCATCTGCCACCCCCTCACCCAGTCACCCCATCTGTAACCCAGCCACCCCACCTGTCACCCCACCTATCACCCCTTCACCCTGTCACCCCATCTGCCACCCCCTCACCCTGTCGCCCCATCTGCCACATCTCTCACCCAGTCACCCCATCTGTCACCCAGACACCCCACCTGTCACCCCCCTCACTCAGCCACCCCACCTGTCACCCCCCCTCACTCAGCCATCCCACTTGTCACTCTCCCCACCCAGCCAACCCACCTGTCACCCTACTAAACCAGTCACACCACCTCACACTGTCACCTCCCTCACCCTGCCACCCCACCTGTCACCCCCTCACTTTGTCACCCCCTCACCCTGCCACCCCCCTGTCACCCCCTCTCACCATGCCAACCCCCTGTCACCTCCTCTCACCATGTCACCCCCTCTTACTCTGTCACTCACCCTGTAACCCCCCCACTGTCACCCCCCTTACGCTGTCACCTCACCCTGTCACCCCCCCTCACCCTACCACCCCACCTGTCACCCCCCCTCACCTTGTCACACCACTCACCCTGCAACCACCCCATCTGCCACTCCCTCACCCAGTCACCCCATCTGTAACCCTGTCACCCCCCTCACTCAGCCACCCCACCTATCACCCACTCACCCTGTCACCCCATCTGCCACCCCCTCACCCTTTTCCCGATCTGCCACCCCCCTCACCCAGTCACCCCATCTGTCACCCAGACACCCCACCTGTCACCCCCCTCACTCAGCCACCCCACCTGTCACCCCCCTCACTCAACCACCCCACCTGTCACCCCCTCACCCAACCACCCCACCTGTCACCCTCCTAAACCAGTCACACCACCTCACACTGTCACCTCCCTCCCCCTGCCACCCACCTGTCACCCCTCACTTTGTCACCCCCCTCACCCTGCCCCCTCACTTTGTCACCCCCTCTCACCATGCCAACCCCCTGTCACCTCCTCTCACCATGTCACCCCCTCTTACTCTGTCACCCACCCTGTGACCCTCCCACTGTCACCCCCTTATGCGGTCACCTCACCCTGTCACCCCCCCTCACCCTACCACCCCACCTGTCACCCCCTCACCCTGCAACCACCCCACCTGTCACCCCATCTGCCACCCCCTCACCCTGTCACCCCATCTGCCACCCCCTCACCCAGTCACCCCGTCTGTAACTCTGTCACACCCCTTACTCAGCCACCCCACCTATCACCCCCTCACCCTGTCACCCCATCTGCCACCCTGCCACCCCCTCACCCTGTTGCCCCATCTGCCACCCAGTCACCCCATCTGTCACTCAGCCACCCCACCTGTCACCCCTCCTCACTTAGCCACCCCACCTGCCACTCTCCCCACCCAGCCACCCTACCTGTCACCCTCCTAACCCAGTCACACCACCTCACACTGTCACCTCCCTCCCCCTGCCACCCACCTGTCACTCCTCTCTCACCCTGCCACCCCACCTGTCACCCCCTCACTTTGTCACCCCCCTCACCCTCCCACCCCACCTGTCACCCCCTCTCACCATGTCACCCCCTCTTACTCTGTCACCCACCCTGTGACCCCCCCACTGTCACCCCCCTTACGCTGTCATCTCATCCTGTCACCCTACCTCACCCTACCACCCCACCTGTCACCCCCTCACCCTGTCACCTCCCTCACCCTATCACCCCACCTGTCACCCCTCTCACTCTGCCACCCCACCTATCACCCAGCAAACCCACCTGTCACCCCCTCTCACCCTGCCATCCCACCTGTCACCTTCCTCACCCATTCTCACCATGCCACCCCACCTGTCACCTTCCTCACCCATTCTCACCATGCCACCCACCTGTCACCTCCCTCTCATCCCCTCTCACCTTGTAACCCCCTCACCCTGTTACCTCCCTGTCACCCCTTCTCACCCAACCTGTCACCCCCTCACCCTGTCACACCACCTCTTACTCTGTCACCCACCCTGTGACCCCCCACACTATATCACCCCCTTTACTCTGTCACCTCACCCTGCCACTCCCCAAACAATATGTCACCCCCTCTCAGCCTGTCACCCCACCTCACATTGTCAGCCCCTGTCATCCCCTCTCACCCTGTCACTCCACCTCACATTGTCAGCCCCTAACACTATGTCATCCCCTCTCACCATGTCACTCCACCTCAAATTGTCAGCCCCTAACACTGTCACCCCACCTCACATTATGTCACCCCACCTCACATTATGTCACCCCACCACACACTGTCACCCCACCTCACATTCTGTCAGCCCATCACACTCTGTCACCCCCCTTTCACTCTGTCCCCTCCCTCTCACACTAATGTCACCCCCTTCTTACTCTGTCACCCCCTACACAATGTCACCCTCCCTCTCACACTAGGTCTCCCACCTCTCACAGTAGGTCTCCCTCTCACACACTAAGTCTCTCACCTCTCACATTATGCCACCCCTTCACACTGTCACCCCCCCCTACACAATGTCACCCTCCCTCTCACACTAGGTCTCCCCCCCTCACACACTAGGTCACCCTCCTGTCACCCCCTCTTACTCTGTCACCCACCCTGTGACCCCCCCACACTGTCACCCACCCGTACTCTGTCACCTCACCCTGTCGCTCCCCACACACTGTCACCCCACCTCACACGTTCACCCCCTCACACTAAGTCACCCACCCTCTTATTCTGTCACCCACCCTCTTATTCTGTCACCCACCCTCTTATTCTGTCACCCACCCTCTTATTCTGTCACCCACCCTCTTACTCTGACACCCCCCTCTTACTCTGTTACCCACCTTCACTATGTCACCCTCCCTCTCACTCTGTCAACCCCTCTCACTCTGTCACACCCCTTTACTAATGTAACCCCCTCATACTATGTCATTTCCCCCACACACTCTGTCACCACTCTCTAGGCACACTGACACCCCTCCATACACATGGTCTCTCCCTCCGCACACACGGGCACCACTCTCTGCACTCGGGCACCTCCCTTCATTCTTACTGTCAACCCTCAACACTCTGGCACCCACCTCCATACACTTTGGCACCCTCCTGCTCATTTACACTCACCCTGCCACAGTTACCCCTTTACTCACCCTGTCACCCCCTGAAGGCAATAATTATACACACTGTCATAAAATAGCTCCGCCATAAACTCAGTGCCAAAGGCCACAGGCAGTACACAAACATACACATGCTCAGAGAAACATACATACATACATATACAAGGATACTCACTGTCAGACACACATTCTCAGGCACACAAAGGTAGACAATGCAACAATGTATACATCAACTGCTATTTTTTCAATAATGGTGTTAGTGGGGGCCTCATGTATGAGTCTCGCCTAAGGCCTCGCCAAGTCTAGAGCCGCCACTGAATGGCAGTCTAATAACAGCCTAATCCTGACCAAGACTGACTAGGATAACTTGATACAGTACTCGCCCTTAAGCTTGTAGGGGCTGTGATTAAACCGCTGTGGAGAGACTAGGGGATTGATTCTGCACTGTCCGTGGCTGAGGAGTCTGCTGCAGAATGGTGACCCGTTACTGGGTAACAGCCTAATCCCATCAAAGGCCGACTACAATAGCTTGCTGACGTATAGGTCCCTATAACAGTAGGAGCTTGTGATGAAGCCGCTGTGAAGAGAAAAAGATTCTACACTATACTTAGTACACTTGTCCAAAGCTGCTATCAGGAACATAACCAGCATAGGTTGAGCGAGAAAATGACCCACTACCCTCACCCAGTGATCACATCAAACGTGCTGGTGATTTTAAAAAATAAAAGTAATGACCTAACGTCCGTTTCGGCGCTATTAGAGCGCCTTTATCAAAGGTGAACCGGTATGGGTGCCTGGCTGGGTTTAAATAACCCGCCCGATAATGTAAGTGACCTATTGCGGCGCTGGGCGTGTCTCGCCTCTTCGCGCCGTGTTGCCGTGTAGCCCGTCATTGGTCCGTAAGATCGCCCACGTGGGTATCTGTGGGGCGGGTCTACGGTCGAGGGGAGGGTGTTACTATCGCACTGACTGGAAGAGGACTCCTCCCCGATAAAGAGAAATGGCTTAAACGGTTTAACCCTTCGTACTTTGTCCACATACTAGTTAGAAACCCTTATTACACGGTAAAGCTGGGTAAAAACCCATTGACCGTTGAGGCTTAAAAGCTAGGAGGGTTTGACATATGCCGATTAATTCAAGGTTAGTATTGGGGAATACAGAGCTGTAATAACCCTTACAGGGCTTCAGGACGATATTAACCCTTGCTCATATGCAACAGAAATCATGTTGCAGTAGAGGACAAGGCAGGGTATGTCTCCCACATCCATAAACTATTAGTGAAGGGGGAGACACTGGTATAGAACGGTCCTAAGGATAACTGAACCCTTTAAAGCGTATAGACGGACCTTATACCTGCAGCTATTAGGTTGCAGGCAGAGGTGCCCTCTTGCATGTGGGATGCAAATGAAGTGATCCTATTATGTCCTATGTAGGGAAGGTCCTAGAGTGGAGTAGGACCAATGCTCATATCCCAGAGGAAACCAAACAGAGACAATCGGGGAAGGGGGTAAGAGCCCAGATTGGTAATAGGTGGGAAAGGTACGGGGCGGTCACTACATATATTGGCACACAGGTACTCGGTACAACACTTTCTATATGTACAGAAAAGTATATCTGTTAGCAAACAAAAGACCAAAAAATGAAATTGAAGACTGGACTACACAAATCTATTTACATATGTACACAGTGGGGAGACTCATCAGTCAATAAACGGGGTGAAGGTAAACCCTTCATTTAGGCCTTTGGGGGCAAGTGTGTCAAGTTTGTAAATCCAATAACATTCCCTTCTTTTAAGGGTTTGATCCAAATCCCCGCCTCTTCTGCCCAGTTGGATTCTCTCTATTCCTGCAAACTTGATACATTTAGGAGTGTCCATGTGGTTGGTTCTAACGTGTCTGGAAACTGACGTGTCTCTGTCAGACGTTATAGAATGGATATGTTCCATAATCCGTCGCTTGAATGGGCGTATGGTTTTTCCTACATATTTCTTGCCACACTTGCACGTGAGTAGATATACCATTCCCTGGGTGTTGCAGTTGAAAAACTGTTTTATGGGAATCTCAACGGTGTTATTATAGTTAGTGAGGGTTTTTGACCCTTTGGCTATGTATGTGCATGCGACACACTTCCCACATTGGTATGTGCCATGTACAGTCAACCATGTGGTGTTAGTTTTCTTGGGGGTGGGTAGGTAACTGGGTACCAGCATCTCCTTTAAATTTCTACCTCTCTTTGCTGTAATGGACACCCTAGTGGAGATGGTGTCCTTCAGGTGTGGATCTTGTGTCAGCAAGGGCCAAAAGCGACCCATTACTTTTTTTACTTTGTCCCATCCAGCATCGTATTTTGCTACACATCTGATTAATTTTTTAGAGTCTTGCTTGGGCTCATCCATGAGTAGATCATCACGAGTACTGTTGAGTGCTCGCTGATAGGCGTGTTTTAAGCAACGGTTAGGATAGCCTTTTTGTTTGAATCTAAGTCTCAATTCGGTTGCTTTGAGTTTAAAATCCTCTATAGATGAGCAGTTTCTCCTCAGACGGAGGTATTGGCCCACCGGGATCCCTCTTTTGAGTGGAGCAGGGTGGTAGCTCTCCCATCTTAGCATGCTATTGGTAGAGGTGGGTTTACGGTACAGGGTGGTTTCAATCACCAAATTCTCCGTTATCCTCAATGTGCAATCCAAAAAATTAAGTGATTGGTCTCCAAACTCCATAGTGAGTCGGAGATTCAGATTATTCCTGTTGAGAGTCTCAACAAAGGATTCAAAGTGTAATTGAGTGCCTGTCCATATGATGAGGATATCGTCTATGTACCTCTTCCACATAAAAATACAGTCGGTATAGTCGGTGTTTTGCTCAATGAATACTCTTTCACTCTCCCACCAACCAAGGTGCAGGTTGGCGTACGATGGGGCACAAGAAGTCCCCATCGCAGTCCCCTGCACCTGATGGTAATATTTGCTTTGAAAGATGAAGAAATTATGTGTGAGAATGAATCTCAGCAGGTCCAGTACAAAAGTAGTGTGTGTACTGTGTTCCACTCCCCTTTTCCTTAGGAAGAACCCCGTGTGATCCAGGCCACTCTCATGTGGGATAGAAGAGTAGAGGGCCTCTACGTCAAGACTACATAAGGTTGCGCCCCTGGGTACTGTGACTGATGTTAGGCATTTTAACGTATCTTTAGTGTCTTTTAGGTACGAAGGTAGGTTTTCTACAAACGAGCGTAAAATCCTATCCACATAAATGCTGCCTTTACTAGTAAAGCTGTTGGTCCCTGAGACAATGGGCCTTGCAGTTAGGGTTTGTTGTTGCTTGTGAATTTTAGGCAGGCAGTAGAATGTGGAGATTGTAGGGTTTTTGATGTAGATAGCCCCGTACTCCTCCTTTGACAGTATACCATTATCGAAGGCTTTGTCCAGCAGGGTTTTATACTCCCTCTGATATTTCGCAGAAGGGTCTGCGGTTAATGGCCTATAGGTCTTGTCGTCATTAAGGATAGTTTCGACCATTTGTATATAGTGCTGTCTGTTTACAAGGACAATGTTACCGCCTTTATCGGCAGGTTTGATTACGATCTCGTCGTTGTCCTTGAGATCACACAGGGCTCTCCATTCTTTACCAGAGAGATTACCTCTTGGTTGTACTGACAGCATATCTGTATTGATAGTCTTGATCATATTTGTAGTGGAGTCAATGAAAGTTTCAATATTCTTAAACTCCCTCAGATAGAAACATAGAAACATAGAAACATAGAATGTGACGGCAGATAAGAACCATTCGGCCCATCTAGTCTGCCCAGTTTTCTAAATACTTTCATTAGTCCCTGGCCTTATCTTATAGTTAGGATAGCCTTATGCCTATCCCACGCATGCTTAAACTCCTTTACTGTGTTAACCTCTACCACTTCAGCTGGAAGGCTATTCCATGCATCCACTACCCTCTCAGTAAAGTAATACTTCCTGATATTATTTTTAAACCTTTGTCCCTCTAATTTAAGACTATGTCCTCTTGTTGTGGTAGTTTTTCTTCTTTTAAATATAGTCTCCTCCTTTACTGTGTTGATTCCCTTTATGTATTTAAATGTTTCTATCATATCCCCCCTGTCTCGTCTTTCCTCCATGCTATACATGTTAAGATCCTTTAACCTTTCCTGGTAAGTTTTATCCTGCAATCCATGAACCAGTTTAGTAGCCCTTCTTTGAACTCTCTCTAAGGTATCAATATCCTTCTGAAGATAGGGTCTCCAGTACTGTGTACAGTACTCCAAGTGAGGTCTCACCAGTGTTCTGTACAATGGCATGAGCACTTCCCTCTTTCTACTGCTAATACCTCTCCCTATACAACCAAGCATTCTGCTAGCATTTCCTGCTGCTCTATTACATTGTCTGCCTACCTTTAAGTCATCAGAAATAATCACCCCTAAATCCCTTTCCTCAGATGTTGAGGTTAGGACTCTATCAAATATTCTGTACTCTGCCCTTGGGTTTTTACGTCCAAGATGCATTATCTTGCACTTATCCACATTAAATGTCAGTTGCCACAACTCTGACCATTTTTCTAGTCTACCTAAATCATTTTCCATTTGGCTTATCCCTCCTGGAACATCAACCCTGTTACATATCTTAGTATCATCCGCAAAAAGACACACCTTACCATCAAGACCTTCTGCAATATCACTAATAAAAATATTAAAGAGAATGGGTCCAAGTACAGATCCCTGAGGTACCCCACTGGTGACAAGCCCAAGCTTCGAATATACTCCATTGACTACAACCCTCTGTTGCCTGTCACTCAGCCACTGCCTTACCCATTCAACAATATTGGAATCCAAACTCAAAGATTGTAGTTTGTTGATAAGCCTTCTATGTGCAACAGTGTCAAAAGCCTTACTGAAATCGAGGTAAGCAATGTCTACTGCACCACCCTGATCTATAATTTTAGTTACCCAATCAAAAAAATCAATAAGATTAGTTTGGCATGATCTCCCTGAAGTAAACCCATGTTGTCTCTGATCTTGAAATCCATGTGTTTTTAGATGTTCAACAATCCTATCCTTTAACATGGTTTCCATCACTTTCCCCACTACTGAAGTTAGGCTTACTGGCCTATAGTTGCCCGACTCCTCCCTATTACCTTTCTTGTGAATGGGCACAACATTCGCTAACTTCCAATCTTCTGGGACTACTCCTGTTATCAATGATTGGTTAAATAAATCTGTTAATGGTTTTGCTAGTACACCACTAAGCTCTTTTAATAGCTTTGGGTGTATTCCATCAGGTCCCATTGACTTATTTGTCTTTACTTTTGACAGTTGAAATAGAACCTCTTCCTCTGTAAACTCACGTGTAATAAATGACTCATTTATCCTTTTTCTTAACTGAGGTCCCTTTCCTTCATTTTCATCTGTAAATACCGAACAAAAATATTCATTGAGGCAGTCAGCTAGACCTTTATCCTCATCTACATACCTTCCTTCTTTTGTTTTTAATCTAACTAATCCTTGTTTTACTTTTCTTTTCTCATTTATGTATCTAAAAAAGGTTTTGTCCCCCTTTTTTACTGACTGTGCTATTTTCTCTTCTGTGTGTGATTTGGGCGTGAACTTGCTTTTCTGACACAAGTCAGTGTATGGTACTGTGGAGGTAGTGTCATTGTCTTCTAACAGGGACACTAATTCCTGTAGACATTGATATTCCCTCACATTGAACCCTAGTTCTTTCGCTCTTTTCTCATCTCTGAGTTTGAAGAATTTGTGGAGGGCTAATTTCCTCCCGAACAAGTTAATGTCTTTTATCCATTCAAAGTGATTGAATGGGGGGATTGGGACGAAAGACAGTCCCCTCATAAGTACTTTAGTTTGTATGGGAGTTAGGGTGAAATCTGACAGATTGACTATTCTCGTATTGTCTTCTAATAGCGTTTGCGTGCCCTTCCTCTGTACCGGGTCTGTCTTTGGGTTTGAACTTCCCCCTCTCGGGGGGGCTGTCCTAAAAAAGCCACCCCTTTCTTTAGGATGCCCTTCTTGGACTGCGTATTCATATTCCCTGTTGGATTGGTCAGTTGTTCACTATCCGTGTCAGATGTCTCATAGTCTGATGTCATGTATTGGTCCGAGTCCGCTCTTATAGTTTTCTTAAAGCGTCTGTACACTCTACCCTTCTTATAGTCATCATTATCCCTGATAAACTTGCCGTGTTTACGGCTTTTTACGTTATTTTGGTATTTAGTCAAGTTTTGTTGTAACCTTTGTTCATGACCAGTGAAGGTGGGATCTTCTTTACAGCCCTGTGTCCCCTCCACTGCTAGGTTTACTTGTTCATTTACTGTTTTTAACCTTGCTGTTTCAAAACGAAGCAATATGTCCATAAATTTATTAGAGCAAGTATTTGCTGCCTCTTCCCATTCCTTCAAGAGGGCTGGGTCGTCTATTTCTAAGTTGGGGGTGGTTTGGATCCTCAATCCTCTTGGGATCATAGATTTACTTAGATACTGTTCTAGTGAAGTCACTTCCCAACCTAGCCTGATCTGCTGCTTGCAGAGATTAGACAGAGTTCTGAATTTAGCATTAATGTTATCCTGCTCAGGTAGATAGGTCACCTCTTTGTCAGAGAACACTGAATCTATATCAGTACACCACTGATTAGACTCCTTCAGTTGAGAGAGAAAATTAGTCATGATGGCACACCACTGTAATAAGTAAATATAATCGCACACTCGGAAGGTATTGAAACCTCTAGTATTAGATAAACATAGAAACAAAGTGGCACCGGAGTGCTAGGTTCCCAAAAGAGGGAACTGGAGTGTGTCTGTAGAACTCAGTAGGGGGTAACCCTGGTATATGTACAAAAATGGAAAGGAAGGGCGTGTACCCCAGCTTGCTAGGCTGAGGGATCGCCCAAAGAGGGGAGTTCTGCAGCTGTAGTACTGCTTGAATAATGATCTAAAATATTTTAATCGTGGGTATCATCAAAAATATGATCCCTAAAGAAAACAGAACAAATAAACCTTAAAGTACCATCACCATCCTAAACACACTGGGGTGGGTCTTATCCTCGCTATCAATAGTATACAGTGAACCTGGTGCTTCAAAAGGGATGAACCAGAAAATTGTGCAATGGAAAACTTCCTAGAAGGGCACTGGTCAGTAATCACTGGTCGAGTCCCTTGCATGGGCCATAGACAACACGGTATCCCTGTTGCACTCTGTACTGTACATAGACCTATGGTAAATAGCAGCGTGTCCCTGTGTAACTACAGGAGCATAAAGTAGCCGTCTGACCTGCTGGAGATACAGTGTATAAATCCAGCGTCAGGACACACTGAATGATTACTTTGGTTGCACTCAGCACTGTGCATAGACCTAAGGTAAATAGCAACGTGTCCCTGTGTTACTACAGGAGCATAAAGTAGTCGTCTGACCTGCTGGAGATACAATGTATAAATCCAGCGTCAGGACACACTGAATGATTACTTGGTTACACTCAGCACTGTGCATAGACCTATGGTAAATAACAACGTGTCCCTATATGACCACAGGAACATAAAGTAGCCATCTGACCTGCTGGAGATACACTGTATAGACCCAGCGTCAGGACACACTGAATGATTGCTCTGGTTGTTGCAATAGTTATGCGGGGTCAAAGAGCCTGCTGTAAAAAAGGCGGCATAGATATGTAACTAATGGCAGTCTAATAACAGCCTAATCCTGACCAAGACTGACTAGGATAACTTGATACAGTACTCGCCCTTAAGCTTGTAGGGGCTGTGATTAAACCGCTGTGGAGAGACTAGGGGATTGATTCTGCACTGTCCGTGGCTGAGGAGTCTGCTGCAGAATGGTGACCCGTTACTGGGTAACAGCCTAATCCCATCAAAGGCCGACTACAATAGCTTGCTGACGTATAGGTCCCTATAACAGTAGGAGCTTGTGATGAAGCCGCTGTGAAGAGAAAAAGATTCTACACTATACTTAGTACACTTGTCCAAAGCTGCTATCAGGAACATAACCAGCATAGGTTGAGCGAGAAAATGACCCACTACCCTCACCCAGTGATCACATCAAACGTGCTGGTGATTTTAAAAAATAAAAGTAATGACCTAACGTCCGTTTCGGCGCTATTAGAGCGCCTTTATCAAAGGTGAACCGGTATGGGTGCCTGGCTGGGTTTAAATAACCCGCCCGATAATGTAAGTGACCTATTGCGGCGCTGGGCGTGTCTCGCCTCTTCGCGCCGTGTTGCCGTGTAGCCCGTCATTGGTCCGTAAGATCGCCCACGTGGGTATCTGTGGGGCGGGTCTACGGTCGAGGGGAGGGTGTTACTATCGCACTGACTGGAAGAGGACTCCTCCCCGATAAAGAGAAATGGCTTAAACGGTTTAACCCTTCGTACTTTGTCCACATACTAGTTAGAAACCCTTATTACACGGTAAAGCTGGGTAAAAACCCATAGACCGTTGAGGCTTAAAAGCTAGGAGGGTTTGACATATGCCGATTAATTCAAGGTTAGTATTGGGGAATACAGAGCTGTAATAACCCTTACAGGGCTTCAGGACGATATTAACCCTTGCTCATATGCAACAGAAATCATGTTGCAGTAGAGGACAAGGCAGGGTATGTCTCCCACATCCATAAACTATTAGTGAAGGGGGAGACACTGGTATAGAACGGTCCTAAGGATAACTGAACCCTTTAAAGCGTATAGACGGACCTTATACCTGCAGCTATTAGGTTGCAGGCAGAGGTGCCCTCTTGCATGTGGGATGCAAATGAAGTGATCCTATTATGTCCTATGTAGGGAAGGTCCTAGAGTGGAGTAGGACCAATGCTCATATCCCAGAGGAAACCAAACAGAGACAATCGGGGAAGGGGGTAAGAGCCCAGATTGGTAATAGGTGGGAAAGGTACGGGGCGGTCACTACATATATTGGCACACAGGTACTCGGTACAACACTTTCTATATGTACAGAAAAGTATATCTGTTAGCAAACAAAAGACCAAAAAATGAAATTGAAGACTGGACTACACAAATCTATTTACATATGTACACAGTGGGGAGACTCATCAGTCAATAAACGGGGTGAAGGTAAACCCTTCATTTAGGCCTTTGGGGGCAAGTGTGTCAAGTTTGTAAATCCAATAACATTCCCTTCTTTTAAGGGTTTGATCCAAATCCCCGCCTCTTCTGCCCAGTTGGATTCTCTCTATTCCTGCAAACTTGATACATTTAGGAGTGTCCATGTGGTTGGTTCTAACGTGTCTGGAAACTGACGTGTCTCTGTCAGACGTTATAGAATGGATATGTTCCATAATCCGTCGCTTGAATGGGCGTATGGTTTTTCCTACATATTTCTTGCCACACTTGCACGTGAGTAGATATACCATTCCCTGGGTGTTGCAGTTGAAAAACTGTTTTATGGGAATCTCAACGGTGTTATTATAGTTAGTGAGGGTTTTTGACCCTTTGGCTATGTATGTGCATGCGACACACTTCCCACATTGGTATGTGCCATGTACAGTCAACCATGTGGTGTTAGTTTTCTTGGGGGTGGGTAGGTAACTGGGTACCAGCATCTCCTTTAAATTTCTACCTCTCTTTGCTGTAATGGACACCCTAGTGGAGATGGTGTCCTTCAGGTGTGGATCTTGTGTCAGCAAGGGCCAAAAGCGACCCATTACTTTTTTTACTTTGTCCCATCCAGCATCGTATTTTGCTACACATCTGATTAATTTTTTAGAGTCTTGCTTGGGCTCATCCATGAGTAGATCATCACGAGTACTGTTGAGTGCTCGCTGATAGGCGTGTTTTAAGCAACGGTTAGGATAGCCTTTTTGTTTGAATCTAAGTCTCAATTCGGTTGCTTTGAGTTTAAAATCCTCTATAGATGAGCAGTTTCTCCTCAGACGGAGGTATTGGCCCACCGGGATCCCTCTTTTGAGTGGAGCAGGGTGGTAGCTCTCCCATCTTAGCATGCTATTGGTAGAGGTGGGTTTACGGTACAGGGTGGTTTCAATCACCAAATTCTCCGTTATCCTCAATGTGCAATCCAAAAAATTAAGTGATTGGTCTCCAAACTCCATAGTGAGTCGGAGATTCAGATTATTCCTGTTGAGAGTCTCAACAAAGGATTCAAAGTGTAATTGAGTGCCTGTCCATATGATGAGGATATCGTCTATGTACCTCTTCCACATAAAAATACAGTCGGTATAGTCGGTGTTTTGCTCAATGAATACTCTTTCACTCTCCCACCAACCAAGGTGCAGGTTGGCGTACGATGGGGCACAAGAAGTCCCCATCGCAGTCCCCTGCACCTGATGGTAATATTTGCTTTGAAAGATGAAGAAATTATGTGTGAGAATGAATCTCAGCAGGTCCAGTACAAAAGTAGTGTGTGTACTGTGTTCCACTCCCCTTTTCCTTAGGAAGAACCCCGTGTGATCCAGGCCACTCTCATGTGGGATAGAAGAGTAGAGGGCCTCTACGTCAAGACTACATAAGGTTGCGGCCCTGGGTACTGTGACTGATGTTAGGCATTTTAACGTATCTTTAGTGTCTTTTAGGTACGAAGGTAGGTTTTCTACAAACGAGCGTAAAATCCTATCCACATAAATGCTGCCTTTACTAGTAAAGCTGTTGGTCCCTGAGACAATGGGCCTTGCAGTTAGGGTTTGTTGTTGCTTGTGAATTTTAGGCAGGCAGTAGAATGTGGAGATTGTAGGGTTTTTGATGTAGATAGCCCCGTACTCCTCCTTTGACAGTATACCATTATCGAAGGCTTTGTCCAGCAGGGTTTTATACTCCCTCTGATATTTCGCAGAAGGGTCTGCGGTTAATGGCCTATAGGTCTTGTCGTCATTAAGGATAGTTTCGACCATTTGTATATAGTGCTGTCTGTTTACAAGGACAATGTTACCGCCTTTATCGGCAGGTTTGATTACGATCTCGTCGTTGTCCTTGAGATCACACAGGGCTCTCCATTCTTTACCAGAGAGATTACCTCTTGGTTGTACTGACAGCATATCTGTATTGATAGTCTTGATCATATTTGTAGTGGAGTCAATGAAAGTTTCAATATTCTTAAACTCCCTCAGATAGAAACATAGAAACATAGAAACATAGAATGTGACGGCAGATAAGAACCATTCGGCCCATCTAGTCTGCCCAGTTTTCTAAATACTTTCATTAGTCCCTGGCCTTATCTTATAGTTAGGATAGCCTTATGCCTATCCCACGCATGCTTAAACTCCTTTACTGTGTTAACCTCTACCACTTCAGCTGGAAGGCTATTCCATGCATCCACTACCCTCTCAGTAAAGTAATACTTCCTGATATTATTTTTAAACCTTTGTCCCTCTAATTTAAGACTATGTCCTCTTGTTGTGGTAGTTTTTCTTCTTTTAAATATAGTCTCCTCCTTTACTGTGTTGATTCCCTTTATGTATTTAAATGTTTCTATCATATCCCCCCTGTCTCGTCTTTCCTCCATGCTATACATGTTAAGATCCTTTAACCTTTCCTGGTAAGTTTTATCCTGCAATCCATGAACCAGTTTAGTAGCCCTTCTTTGAACTCTCTCTAAGGTATCAATATCCTTCTGAAGATAGGGTCTCCAGTACTGTGTACAGTACTCCAAGTGAGGTCTCACCAGTGTTCTGTACAATGGCATGAGCACTTCCCTCTTTCTACTGCTAATACCTCTCCCTATACAACCAAGCATTCTGCTAGCATTTCCTGCTGCTCTATTACATTGTCTGCCTACCTTTAAGTCATCAGAAATAATCACCCCTAAATCCCTTTCCTCAGATGTTGAGGTTAGGACTCTATCAAATATTCTGTACTCTGCCCTTGGGTTTTTACGTCCAAGATGCATTATCTTGCACTTATCCACATTAAATGTCAGTTGCCACAACTCTGACCATTTTTCTAGTCTACCTAAATCATTTTCCATTTGGCTTATCCCTCCTGGAACATCAACCCTGTTACATATCTTAGTATCATCCGCAAAAAGACACACCTTACCATCAAGACCTTCTGCAATATCACTAATAAAAATATTAAAGAGAATGGGTCCAAGTACAGATCCCTGAGGTACCCCACTGGTGACAAGCCCAAGCTTCGAATATACTCCATTGACTACAACCCTCTGTTGCCTGTCACTCAGCCACTGCTTTACCCATTCAACAATATTGGAATCCAAACTCAAAGATTGTAGTTTGTTGATAAGCCTTCTATGTGCAACAGTGTCAAAAGCCTTACTGAAATCGAGGTAAGCAATGTCTACTGCACCACCCTGATCTATAATTTTAGTTACCCAATCAAAAAAATCAATAAGATTAGTTTGGCATGATCTCCCTGAAGTAAACCCATGTTGTCTCTGATCTTGAAATCCATGTGTTTTTAGATGTTCAACAATCCTATCCTTTAACATGGTTTCCATCACTTTCCCCACTACTGAAGTTAGGCTTACTGGCCTATAGTTGCCCGACTCCTCCCTATTACCTTTCTTGTGAATGGGCACAACATTGGCTAACTTCCAATCTTCTGGGACTACTCCTGTTATCAATGATTGGTTTAATAAATCTGTTAATGGTTTTGCTAGTACACCACTAAGCTCTTTTAATAGCTTTGGGTGTATTCCATCAGGTCCCATTGACTTATTTGTCTTTACTTTTGACAGTTGAAATAGAACCTCTTCCTCTGTAAACTCACGTGTAATAAATGACTCATTTATCCTTTTTCTTAACTGAGGTCCCTTTCCTTCATTTTCATCTGTAAATACCGAACAAAAATATTCATTGAGGCAGTCAGCTAGACCTTTATCCTCATCTACATACCTTCCTTCTTTTGTTTTTAATCTAACTAATCCTTGTTTTACTTTTCTTTTCTCATTTATGTATCTAAAAAAGGTTTTGCCCCCCTTTTTTACTGACTGTGCTATTTTCTCTTCTGTGTGTGATTTGGGCGTGAACTTGCTTTTCTGACACAAGTCAGTGTATGGTACTGTGGAGGTAGTGTCATTGTCTTCTAACAGGGACACTAATTCCTGTAGACATTGATATTCCCTCACATTGAACCCTAGTTCTTTCGCTCTTTCTCATCTCTGAGTTTGAAGAATTTGTGGAGGGCTAATTTCCTCCCGAACAAGTTAATGTCTTTTATCCATTCAAAGTGATTGAATGGGGGGATTGGGACGAAAGACAGTCCCCTCATAAGTACTTTAGTTTGTATGGGAGTTAGGGTGAAATCTGACAGATTGCCTATTCTCGTATTGTCTTCTAATAGCGTTTGCGTGCCCTTCCTCTGTATCGGGTCTGTCTTTGGGTTTGAACTTTCCCCTCTCGGGGGGGCTGTCCTAAAAAAGCCACCCCTTTCTTTAGGATGCCCTTCTTGGACTGCGTATTCATATTCCCTGTTGGATTGGTCAGTTGTTCACTATCCGTGTCAGATGTCTCATAGTCTGATGTCATGTATTGGTCCGAGTCCGCTCTTATAGTTTTCTTAAAGCGTCTGTACACTCTACCCTTCTTATAGTCATCATTATCCCTGATAAACTTGCCGTGTTTACGGCTTTTTACGTTATTTTGGTATTTAGTCAAGTTTTGTTGTAACCTTTGTTCATGACCAGTGAAGGTGGGATCTTCTTTACAGCCCTGTGTCCCCTCCACTGCTAGGTTTACTTGTTCATTTACTGTTTTTAACCTTGCTGTTTCAAAACGAAGCAATATGTCCATAAATTTATTAGAGCAAGTATTTGCTGCCTCTTCCCATTCCTTCAAGAGGGCTGGGTCGTCTATTTCTAAGTTGGGGGTGGTTTGGATCCTCAATCCTCTTGGGATCATAGATTTACTTAGATACTTTTCTAGTGAAGTCACTTCCCAACCTAGCCTGATCTGCTGCTTGCAGAGATTAGACAGAGTTCTGAATTTAGCATTAATGTTATCCTGCTCAGGTAGATAGGTCACCTCTTTGTCAGAGAACACTGAATCTATATCAGTACACCACTGATTAGACTCCTTCAGTTGAGAGAGAAAATTAGTCATGATGGCACACCACTGTAATAAGTAAATATAATCGCACACTCGGAAGGTATTGAAACCTCTAGTATTAGATAAACATAGAAACAAAGTGGCACCGGAGTGCTAGGTTCCCAAAAGAGGGAACTGGAGTGTGTCTGTAGAACTCAGTAGGGGGTAACCCTGGTATATGTACAAAAATGGAAAGGAAGGGCGTGTACCCCAGCTTGCTAGGCTGAGGGATCGCCCAAAGAGGGGAGTTCTGCAGCTGTAGTACTGCTTGAATAATGGTCTAAAATATTTTAATCGTGGGTATCATCAAAAATATGATCCCTAAAGAAAACAGAACAAATAAACCTTAAAGTACCATCACCATCCTAAACACACTGGGGTGGGTCTTATCCTCGCTATCAATAGTATACAGTGAACCTGGTGCTTCAAAAGGGATGAACCAGAAAATTGTGCAATGGAAAACTTCCTAGAAGGGCACTGGTCAGTAATCACTGGTCGAGTCCCTTGCATGGGCCATAGACAACACGGTATCCCTGTTGCACTCTGTACTGTACATAGACCTATGGTAAATAGCAGCGTGTCCCTGTGTAACTACAGGAGCATAAAGTAGCCGTCTGACCTGCTGGAGATACAGTGTATAAATCCAGCGTCAGGACACACTGAATGATTACTTTGGTTGCACTCAGCACTGTGCATAGACCTAAGGTAAATAGCAACGTGTCCCTGTGTTACTACAGGAGCATAAAGTAGTCGTCTGACCTGCTGGAGATACAATGTATAAATCCAGCGTCAGGACACACTGAATGATTACTTGGTTACACTCAGCACTGTGCATAGACCTATGGTAAATAACAACGTGTCCCTATATGACCACAGGAACATAAAGTAGCCATCTGACCTGCTGGAGATACACTGTATAGACCCAGCGTCAGGACACACTGAATGATTGCTCTGGTTGTTGCAATAGTTATGCGGGGTCAAAGAGCCTGCCGTAAAAAAGGCGGCATAGATATGTAACTAATGGCAGTCTAATAACAGCCTAATCCTGACCAAGACTGACTAGGATAACTTGATACAGTACTCGCCCTTAAGCTTGTAGGGGCTGTGATTAAACCGCTGTGGAGAGACTAGGGGATTGATTCTGCACTGTCCGTGGCTGAGGAGTCTGCTGCAGAATGGTGACCCGTTACTGGGTAACAGCCTAATCCCATCAAAGGCCGACTACAATAGCTTGCTGACGTATAGGTCCCTATAACAGTAGGAGCTTGTGATGAAGCCGCTGTGAAGAGAAAAAGATTCAACACTATACTTAGTACACTTGTCCAAAGCTGCTATCAGGAACATAACCAGCATAGGTTGAGCGAGAAAATGACCCACTACCCTCACCCAGTGATCACATCAAACGTGCTGGTGATTTTAAAAAATAAAAGTAATGACCTAACGTCCGTTTCGGCGCTATTAGAGCGCCTTTATCAAAGGTGAACCGGTATGGGTGCCTGGCTGGGTTTAAATAACCCGCCCGATAATGTAAGTGACCTATTGCGGCGCTGGGCGTGTCTCGCCTCTTCGCGCCGTGTTGCCGTGTAGCCCGTCATTGGTCCGTAAGATCGCCCACGTGGGTATCTGTGGGGCGGGTCTACGGTCGAGGGGAGGGTGTTACTATCGCACTGACTGGAAGAGGACTCCTCCCCGATAAAGAGAAATGGCTTAAACGGTTTAACCCTTCGTACTTTGTCCACATACTAGTTAGAAACCCTTATTACACGGTAAAGCTGGGTAAAAACCCATAGACCGTTGAGGCTTAAAAGCTAGGAGGGTTTGACATATGCCGATTAATTCAAGGTTAGTATTGGGGAATACAGAGCTGTAATAACCCTTACAGGGCTTCAGGACGATATTAACCCTTGCTCATATGCAACAGAAATCATGTTGCAGTAGAGGACAAGGCAGGGTATGTCTCCCACATCCATAAACTATTAGTGAAGGGGGAGACACTGGTATAGAACGGTCCTAAGGATAACTGAACCCTTTAAAGCGTATAGACGGACCTTATACCTGCAGCTATTAGGTTGCAGGCAGAGGTGCCCTCTTGCATGTGGGATGCAAATGAAGTGATCCTATTATGTCCTATGTAGGGAAGGTCCTAGAGTGGAGTAGGACCAATGCTCATATCCCAGAGGAAACCAAACAGAGACAATCGGGGAAGGGGGTAAGAGCCCAGATTGGTAATAGGTGGGAAAGGTACGGGGCGGTCACTACATATATTGGCACACAGGTACTCGGTACAACACTTTCTATATGTACAGAAAAGTATATCTGTTAGCAAACAAAAGACCAAAAAATGAAATTGAAGACTGGACTACACAAATCTATTTACATATGTACACAGTGGGGAGACTCATCAGTCAATAAACGGGGTGAAGGTAAACCCTTCATTTAGGCCTTTGGGGGCAAGTGTGTCAAGTTTGTAAATCCAATAACATTCCCTTCTTTTAAGGGTTTGATCCAAATCCCCGCCTCTTCTGCCCAGTTGGATTCTCTCTATTCCTGCAAACTTGATACATTTAGGAGTGTCCATGTGGTTGGTTCTAACGTGTCTGGAAACTGACGTGTCTCTGTCAGACGTTATAGAATGGATATGTTCCATAATCCGTCGCTTGAATGGGCGTATGGTTTTTCCTACATATTTCTTGCCACACTTGCACGTGAGTAGATATACCATTCCCTGGGTGTTGCAGTTGAAAAACTGTTTTATGGGAATCTCAACGGTGTTATTATAGTTAGTGAGGGTTTTTGACCCTTTGGCTATGTATGTGCATGCGACACACTTCCCACATTGGTATGTGCCATGTACAGTCAACCATGTGGTGTTAGTTTTCTTGGGGGTGGGTAGGTAACTGGGTACCAGCATCTCCTTTAAATTTCTACCTCTCTTTGCTGTAATGGACACCCTAGTGGAGATGGTGTCCTTCAGGTGTGGATCTTGTGTCAGCAAGGGCCAAAAGCGACCCATTACTTTTTTTACTTTGTCCCATCCAGCATCGTATTTTGCTACACATCTGATTAATTTTTTAGAGTCTTGCTTGGGCTCATCCATGAGTAGATCATCACGAGTACTGTTGAGTGCTCGCTGATAGGCGTGTTTTAAGCAACGGTTAGGATAGCCTTTTTGTTTGAATCTAAGTCTCAATTCGGTTGCTTTGAGTTTAAAATCCTCTATAGATGAGCAGTTTCTCCTCAGACGGAGGTATTGGCCCACCGGGATCCCTCTTTTGAGTGGAGCAGGGTGGTAGCTCTCCCATCTTAGCATGCTATTGGTAGAGGTGGGTTTACGGTACAGGGTGGTTTCAATCACCAAATTCTCCGTTATCCTCAATGTGCAATCCAAAAAATTAAGTGATTGGTCTCCAAACTCCATAGTGAGTCGGAGATTCAGATTATTCCTGTTGAGAGTCTCAACAAAGGATTCAAAGTGTAATTGAGTGCCTGTCCATATGATGAGGATATCGTCTATGTACCTCTTCCACATAAAAATACAGTCGGTATAGTCGGTGTTTTGCTCAATGAATACTCTTTCACTCTCCCACCAACCAAGGTGCAGGTTGGCGTACGATGGGGCACAAGAAGTCCCCATCGCAGTCCCCTGCACCTGATGGTAATATTTGCTTTGAAAGATGAAGAAATTATGTGTGAGAATGAATCTCAGCAGGTCCAGTACAAAAGTAGTGTGTGTACTGTGTTCCACTCCCCTTTTCCTTAGGAAGAACCCCGTGTGATCCAGGCCACTCTCATGTGGGATAGAAGAGTAGAGGGCCTCTACGTCAAGACTACATAAGGTTGCGCCCCTGGGTACTGTGACTGATGTTAGGCATTTTAACGTATCTTTAGTGTCTTTTAGGTACGAAGGTAGGTTTTCTACAAACGAGCGTAAAATCCTATCCACATAAATGCTGCCTTTACTAGTAAAGCTGTTGGTCCCTGAGACAATGGGCCTTGCAGTTAGGGTTTGTTGTTGCTTGTGAATTTTAGGCAGGCAGTAGAATGTGGAGATTGTAGGGTTTTTGATGTAGATAGCCCCGTACTCCTCCTTTGACAGTATACCATTATCGAAGGCTTTGTCCAGCAGGGTTTTATACTCCCTCTGATATTTCGCAGAAGGGTCTGCGGTTAATGGCCTATAGGTCTTGTCGTCATTAAGGATAGTTTCGACCATTTGTATATAGTGCTGTCTGTTTACAAGGACAATGTTACCGCCTTTATCGGCAGGTTTGATTACGATCTCGTCGTTGTCCTTGAGATCACACAGGGCTCTCCATTCTTTACCAGAGAGATTACCTCTTGGTAGTACTGACAGCATATCTGTATTGATAGTCTTGATCATATTTGTAGTGGAGTCAATGAAAGTTTCAATATTCTTAAACTCCCTCAGATAGAAACATAGAAACATAGAAACATAGAATGTGACGGCAGATAAGAACCATTCGGCCCATCTAGTCTGCCCAGTTTTCTAAATACTTTCATTAGTCCCTGGCCTTATCTTATAGTTAGGATAGCCTTATGCCTATCCCACGCATGCTTAAACTCCTTTACTGTGTTAACCTCTACCACTTCAGCTGGAAGGCTATTCCATGCATCCACTACCCTCTCAGTAAAGTAATACTTCCTGATATTATTTTTAAACCTTTGTCCCTCTAATTTAAGACTATGTCCTCTTGTTGTGGTAGTTTTTCTTCTTTTAAATATAGTCTCCTCCTTTACTGTGTTGATTCCCTTTATGTATTTAAATGTTTCTATCATATCCCCCCTGTCTCGTCTTTCCTCCATGCTATACATGTTAAGATCCTTTAACCTTTCCTGGTAAGTTTTATCCTGCAATCCATGAACCAGTTTAGTAGCCCTTCTTTGAACTCTCTCTAAGGTATCAATATCCTTCTGAAGATAGGGTCTCCAGTACTGTGTACAGTACTCCAAGTGAGGTCTCACCAGTGTTCTGTACAATGGCATGAGCACTTCCCTCTTTCTACTGCTAATACCTCTCCCTATACAACCAAGCATTCTGCTAGCATTTCCTGCTGCTCTATTACATTGTCTGCCTACCTTTAAGTCATCAGAAATAATCACCCCTAAATCCCTTTCCTCAGATGTTGAGGTTAGGACTCTATCAAATATTCTGTACTCTGCCCTTGGGTTTTTACGTCCAAGATGCATTATCTTGCACTTATCCACATTAAATGTCAGTTGCCACAACTCTGACCATTTTTCTAGTCTACCTAAATCATTTTCCATTTGGCTTATCCCTCCTGGAACATCAACCCTGTTACATATCTTAGTATCATCCGCAAAAAGACACACCTTACCATCAAGACCTTCTGCAATATCACTAATAAAAATATTAAAGAGAATGGGTCCAAGTACAGATCCCTGAGGTACCCCACTGGTGACAAGCCCAAGCTTCGAATATACTCCATTGACTACAACCCTCTGTTGCCTGTCACTCAGCCACTGCCTTACCCATTCAACAATATTGGAATCCAAACTCAAAGATTGTAGTTTGTTGATAAGCCTTCTATGTGCAACAGTGTCAAAAGCCTTACTGAAATCGAGGTAAGCAATGTCTACTGCACCACCCTGATCTATAATTTTAGTTACCCAATCAAAAAAATCAATAAGATTAGTTTGGCATGATCTCCCTGAAGTAAACCCATGTTGTCTCTGATCTTGAAATACATGTGTTTTTAGATGTTCAACAATCCTATCCTTTAACATGGTTTCCATCACTTTCCCCACTACTGAAGTTAGGCTTACTGGCCTATAGTTGCCCGACTCCTCCCTATTACCTTTCTTGTGAATGGGCACAACATTCGCTAACTTCCAATCTTCTGGGACTACTCCTGTTATCAATGATTGGTTAAATAAATCTGTTAATGGTTTTGCTAGTACACCACTAAGCTCTTTTAATAGCTTTGGGTGTATTCCATCAGGTCCCATTGACTTATTTGTCTTTACTTTTGACAGTTGAAATAGAACCTCTTCCTCTGTAAACTCACGTGTAATAAATGACTCATTTATCCTTTTTCTTAACTGAGGTCCCTTTCCTTCATTTTCATCTGTAAATACCGAACAAAAATATTCATTGAGGCAGTCAGCTAGACCTTTATCCTCATCTACATACCTTCCTTCTTTTGTTTTTAATCTAACTAATCCTTGTTTTACTTTTCTTTTCTCATTTATGTATCTAAAAAAGGTTTTGTCCCCCTTTTTTACTGACTGTGCTATTTTCTCTTCTGTGTGTGATTTGGGCGTGAACTTGCTTTTCTGACACAAGTCAGTGTATGGTACTGTGGAGGTAGTGTCATTGTCTTCTAACAGGGACACTAATTCCTGTAGACATTGATATTCCCTCACATTGAACCCTAGTTCTTTCGCTCTTTTCTCATCTCTGAGTTTGAAGAATTTGTGGAGGGCTAATTTCCTCCCGAACAAGTTAATGTCTTTTATCCATTCAAAGTGATTGAATGGGGGGATTGGGACGAAAGACAGTCCCCTCATAAGTACTTTAGTTTGTATGGGAGTTAGGGTGAAATCTGACAGATTGACTATTCTCGTATTGTCTTCTAATAGCGTTTGCGTGCCCTTCCTCTGTACCGGGTCTGTCTTTGGGTTTGAACTTCCCCCTCTCGGGGGGGCTGTCCTAAAAAAGCCACCCCTTTCTTTAGGATGCCCTTCTTGGACTGCGTATTCATATTCCCTGTTGGATTGGTCAGTTGTTCACTATCCGTGTCAGATGTCTCATAGTCTGATGTCATGTATTGGTCCGAGTCCGCTCTTATAGTTTTCTTAAAGCGTCTGTACACTCTACCCTTCTTATAGTCATCATTATCCCTGATAAACTTGCCGTGTTTACGGCTTTTTACGTTATTTTGGTATTTAGTCAAGTTTTGTTGTAACCTTTGTTCATGACCAGTGAAGGTGGGATCTTCTTTACAGCCCTGTGTCCCCTCCACTGCTAGGTTTACTTGTTCATTTACTGTTTTTAACCTTGCTGTTTCAAAACGAAGCAATATGTCCATAAATTTATTAGAGCAAGTATTTGCTGCCTCTTCCCATTCCTTCAAGAGGGCTGGGTCGTCTATTTCTAAGTTGGGGGTGGTTTGGATCCTCAATCCTCTTGGGATCATAGATTTACTTAGATACTTTTCTAGTGAAGTCACTTCCCAACCTAGCCTGATCTGCTGCTTGCAGAGATTAGACAGAGTTCTGAATTTAGCATTAATGTTATCCTGCTCAGGTAGATAGGTCACCTCTTTGTCAGAGAACACTGAATCTATATCAGTACACCACTGATTAGACTCCTTCAGTTGAGAGAGAAAATTAGTCATGATGGCACACCACTGTAATAAGTAAATATAATCGCACACTCGGAAGGTATTGAAACCTCTAGTATTAGATAAACATAGAAAGCACAGGGACACGTTGCTATTTACCTTAGGTCTATGCACAGTGCTGAGTGCAACCAAAGTAATCATTCAGTGTGTCCTGACGCTGGATTTATACACTGTATCTCCAGCAGGTCAGACGGCTACTTTATGCTCCTGTAGTTACACAGGGACACGCTGCTATTTACCATAGGTCTATGTACAGTACAGAGTGCAACAGGGATACCGTGTTGTCTATGGCCCATGCAAGGGACTCGACCAGTGATTACTGACCAGTGCCCTTCTAGGAAGTTTTCCATTGCACAATTTTCTGGTTCATCCCTTTTGAAGCACCAGGTTCACTGTATACTATTGATAGCGAGGATAAGACCCACCCCAGTGTGTTTAGGATGGTGATGGTACTTTAAGGTTTATTTGTTCTGTTTTCTTTAGGGATCATATTTTTGATGATACCCACGATTAAAATATTTTAGACCATTATTCAAGCAGTACTACAGCTGCAGAACTCCCCTCTTTGGGCGATCCCTCAGCCTAGCAAGCTGGGGTACACGCCCTTCCTTTCCATTTTTGTAACCCTTACACTACCTGATCGATACAACATCATATAGTAGGTCCCCCCCCCTCATTATTTTTATGGCCCCCACCCACCGCTCTCAGGTGGGGGCGAGGGGGAGGACAGTAGGTCCCCCCATTGTGATTTATGCCCCCCCACCCACCGCACAGGGGTGGGGGCCGGGGGGGAGGACAGTATCCTTATTTACTGAATATTCCCCTGTATAACAATGTTTGCCATTTAGTGAATATTCCCTATTCTGCTCTGTGTCAGTGTGTATCAGGGTCTCTGAGGACAGGTGTCAATCCAAATCTGCCAAGTGACCCTATGTAGGGGGAACAGTCCCTATTCTGCTCTGTGTCAGTGTATATCAGGGTCCCTGAGGACAGGTGTCAATCCATATCTGCCAAGTGACCCTATGTAGGGGGAACAGTTCCTATTCTGCTCTGTGTCAGTGTGTATCATGGTCTCTGAGGACAGGTGTCAATCCATACCTTCCAAGTGACCCTATGTAGGGGGAACAGTCCTTATTCTGCTCTGTGTCAGTGTGTATCAGGGTCTCTGAGGACAGGTGTCAATCCATATGTCAAGGTGTCAATATGTCATATGTCAGGTGTCAATCCATATCCATTGTGATTTAGGAATGTTAGGTGATTTATGCTCTTTATGGATTAAAACCAGACTCTGCATCAACTGTGTAATTTTCCATGGATCCCCCTCTGGCATGCCACAGTCCAGGTGTTAGTCCCCTTGAAACAACGTTTCCATCACTATTGTGGCCAGAAAGACTCCCTGTGGGTTTTATTGAAGTCTATGCCCATTGAAGTCTATGGCGGTTCGCGAACGTTTGCGGAAGTTCGCGTTCGACGTTCGCGAACCGAAAATGTTATGTTTGCGACATCACTACCTAATTGTAGTTTACATAATTGCATCATTAAATGGGTCAGTTTTAATCACCCATACACAGGTCAGGGAATCACACATGTTGTGTATATTTTTAAGTGTCCACATGGTCTCCTCTATGTACGATAAACCACTATAAAAAATATAGAATGGCTAAACACAAATCATACACTATATATCTTTATAAGACTATATCATAAGTGCATATGTTTCTTTAAAATGTACTTATTGTATATATTTATCTATGTATATTATTGTTTCATTTTGCATATCTCACAATTCCAGTACTATTTGGAAGTTGCTGTATTATATAGTCATGTGGATGTCTTGTGTTGTATTTTAGAGTGTTTAAATACACGTGTTTTACACAGTGAGTAACACACACTCACTGGCACACACTGACACACATCATTTGACTTCCATACTGACACACAAACATGCATGATCCATACACTCAGAAAGTGATCTATATACACTCAAAGACATACTGACCAATACACACAATACACACATACCGACACTGACAAGACATACAATGACACAAGCCATACATATGCACAGATACTGGCCCATAAACACACACTGGCATGCAGATACTGACCCATGCCTAAACACTTACAGGCAAAGGCTGTGCATACACACATTTGTTGACACTGACCCATACACAGACACACTGACCCATATACACATATAGTGCCATATACACAGACACAGACCCTTGCCCACAAACCTAAAACAAAGGCATGCCAGTGCACACATTAACTGACACTTATCTATACACATATACAGACAATATTCCATGCACATAGACACTAACACACAGACACTGACCAAGTCACTCACAATAAGCCATACACACACCGATATCAACACATATATACACACAGACTGACAACACACACACTGACACAGGCATATATATCATGCATAGGTCATTCTAGAAGACTTTGGGGAGAGAAAGGTGGATTAGCAGTCAAAGTAAGTGTAAAAATGAGTCAAAGCTTCACTCTGGCTCTCTTGACTAGATCTTGGAGTAGGAGGAACAGACAGACAGTTCACTCCTCTACAGCACAACAGAAAATTGGCAGGCAAAGAGTGATGGGATTTTAAGTGATGACCTACATCTACCACTGAAATAATAATTTGTATGTTTGTAGCACAGAGAACCAAGAGGAGCATTATCAGAGACAGACTATGTAATTCTAACTTGCAGGTTCTATTCAAACTGAGATATGATTGCTTGTTCCACTCAAGACACAGTGCCAGGTACCACTCATCCCTCCTTCACTATGCCTCTGCTTATTTTTGATGTTTGTTTGCTGGAAATGCTCAATGAATAGCCACCTGTCTTTACTTGTTATAGCAATTCTGATATATCTTGACTCATCTCTAACCAACATGAGTTACATAAGCTGTTACTTTAACTATTTTTAATTCCTTTATTGAATTGCAAACTTGGAGAGTTACATCAAAACATTTTGTGTCAATAATGCTTATTTTCATGATTAATATCTTAAAAGAATAAATAAATAAATTGAACAAGTATATATTATATTCCTAACATCTTTTTCCCCCCAATAATTTTATAAAGGCTGTCTTGATTTCTCGGTTCCGCAGACTGTATATTATTGGGTTTAACAAAGGTGTCACAACTGTATACATAAGGGATACAATCTTAATAATTCCAAATGAATGTTCTCCAGTTGGAACTGCGTAGATAGCAATAAGAGTTCCATAGTAAGAGCACACGACAGCGAGGTGGGAACTGCATGTGGAGAAGGCTTTCTGTCTCCCAGTGGTGGATGTTATTCTATGTATAGCGAGAAAGATATAAACATACGTAGAAATGATAAACACAGTTTCAATGACAGTTTCTGAAACAGCAGTTATAAGTACTACAGCCTGTACAACTGTAGTATCAGAACACGAAATCTGAACAAGGGGAGCAAAATCACAGAAGAAATGATCAATATGAGTTGATGAGTTACAGAAATCCAATTTGCTTAGTAATATAGTGATGATCATTATGATAAATGAACCCCATGCCCAAGACAGCACCACAAGACATACACAAACTGGGAAATTCATTATTGTTACATAATGCAAAGGTTTACAGACAGCCACATACCTATCAAAGGACATCAGGGTGAGAAGAAGACATTCCGTAGATGATGACAAACCAAAGAAGTGGAACTGAATAATGCATTGATTAATTGTCATGAAGCTACCATTTTTTAAGGAGATATATAGGAAATTGGGGATTATCGCTGTAGTCAGCATGATATCACATAAGGACAAGTGGCTGAGAAAGAAGTACATTGGAGAATGAAGATATTGAGTAGCTGAAACCAGTATTATGATCAAAAGGTTTCCAGTTAAAGTCATCATGTAGACCATAAGAATGGCCGAGAAGAGAATTGTTCTCGATCTGTGCAGAAGCTGGAACCCCAAGAGGAAGAATTCTGGGATAGTTGATTGGTTGTGTTTTGCAATCATCTAAAACAAGAATAAGAATCAATCTTTGTTAAATACCAATAACAAGAATATAATTGCATATTGAATATACACTGAACAAAATTATAAATCCAGCACTTTTGTTTCTGTCATCATTTTTCATGAGCTGAACTCAAAGATCTAAGACTTTTTCTATGTACACAAAATGTCTATTTCACTCAAATACTGTTCACAAATCTGTCTAAAACTGTGTTAGTGAGCACTTCTCCTTTGCCGAGATAATCAATCTACCTCAGAGGTGTGGCATATCAAGATGCTGATTAGACAGCATGATTATTGCACAGGTGTGCCTTAAGCTGGCCACAATAAAAGGCCACTCTAAAATGTGCAGTTTTACTGTATTGGGGGAGTGTAGGGGACCTGGGGGGGGGTCCAAATCCAGTCAGTATCTGGTGTGACCACCATTTGCCTCACGCAGTGCAACACATCTCCTTTGCATAGAGTGAATCAGGTTGTTGATTGTGGCCTGTGGAATGTTGGTGCATTGCTCTTCAATGGCTGTGCGAAGTTGCTGGATATTGGTAGGCCCTGGAACACGCTGTCGTATACGCCGATCCAGAACATCCCAATGGATGACATGTCCGGTAAATATGCTGGCCATGTACGAACTGGGATGTTTTCAGCTTTCAGGAATTGTTTACAGGTCCTTGCAACATGGGGCCATGCATTATCATACTGCAATATGAGGTGATGGTCGTGGGTTAATGGCACAACAATGGGCCTCAGGATCACATCACGGTACCTCTGTGAATTCAAAATGCCATCAATAAAATGCACCTGTGTTCATTGTCACTTAACATATGCCTGCCTATACCATAACCCCACTGCCACCATGGTCCACTCGATCCACAATGTTGACATCAGCACACAACTCACCCACAAGACGCCATACACACTGTCTACCCTGTACAGGGAAAACCAGGATTCATCTGTGAAGAGAACACCTCTCCAAAATGCCAGATACCATCGAATGTGAACATTTGCCCACTCAAGTCGGTTATGATGACGAATTGCAGTCAGGTCGAGACCACGATGAGGACCACGAGCATGCAGATGAGCTTCCCTGAGACGGTTTCTGACAGTTTGTGCAGACATTCATTGGTTATACAAACCGTTTGTTGCAGAAGCTGTCCAGGTGGCTGATCTCAGACAATCTTGGAGGTAAAGATGCTGGATATAGAGGTCCTGGGCTGGTGTGGTTTCACATGGTCTGCGGTTGTGAGGCCGGTTGGATGTACTGCCAAATTCTCTGAAACGCCTTTGGAGATGGCTTATGGTAGAGAAATGAAAATTCAATTCCCGGCAACTGCTCTGGGAAACATTCCTGCAGTCAGCATGCCAGTTGCACACTCCTCCCTCAAAACTTGCGACATCTGTGGCATTGTGCTGTGTGGTAAAACTGCACATTTTAGAGTGGCCTTTTATTGTGGCCAGTCTAAGGCATACCTGTGCAATAATCATGCTGTCTAATCAGCATCTTGATATCCCACACCTGTGAGGAGGATGAATTATCTCTGCACAGGAGAAGTGCTCACTAACACAGATTTAGGCAGATTTGTGAACAATATTTGAGAGAAATAGGCCTTTTGTGTACATAGAAAAAGTCTTAGATCTTTGAGTTTAGCTCATGAAAAATGGTGTTGCATTTATAATTTTGCTCAGTGCATTAAATTAGAAAACTATACATGTAGGGTTATAATTTTGAATACAAATTGTGAATGTTCGTTCTAATTAAAGGAACACTCCTTTAATCTTAATGACTCTTAATGAAGTTGTTATGGGTCTGTATGTCCTGACAGCCATCTTATCTTAAACTATATTCAAGTGGTTTAACCTCAAATGTTTCTTCATAGCACCTGTCTTCTTAAATAAAAAAAATGACTTCTTCTGGCACAACAAGGCACATGGTTTCAAACATGATGACAATGTCCTAAGGTTTGTCATTTGTCATTTCAGATGTCTAATATGTTTCCTCATGCTATCCTAACACTGATATCTAAAGATCCATGATTGTTTTTATTGTCTCACCCATGTAGGTCCTTATTAAAGGACCACTATAGGCACCCAGACCACTTCAGCTTAATGAAGTGGTCTGGGTGCAAGGTCCAGCAAGGTTTAACCCTTTTTGCAGTAAACATAGCAGTTTCAGAGAAACTGCTATGTTTACCTATGGGTTAATCCAGCCTTTAGTGGCTGTCTCATTGACAGCCGCTAGAGGCGCTTCCGCTCTTCTCACTGTGATTTTCACAGTGAGAAGATGCCAGCGTCCATAGGAAAGCATTGATAATGCTTTCCTATGAGACTGGCTGAATACGTGCGCATGCGCATTCAGCCGATGACGGAAGAAGAGGGAGGAGATTCCCCAGTGCCGAGGTATGGGATTAACCCCTTCCTCCCCCTTCAGCTCCACGGGAGTGGGACCCTTTTTTTTATTTTTCTTATTATTATGATTACAATTATCTTGTATGTAAATTCCCTAAATGTGCCTATGGATGAGCCACCACTGGCATATAAAGGACCACTATAGTGACAGGAAAACATACTCATTTTCCTGGCACTATAGTGGTCCTTTAAATGCCAGTGGTGGCTCATCCATAGGCACATTTAGGGAATTTACATACAAGATAATTGTAATCATAATAATAAGAAAAATAAAAAAAAAACTCTGTTATCAATTGTAAAAAAGTAAACTGCCTGCATTGCTTACTTGGGGAAGAGTTTCTGACCATGTATGGTGGCTTTCTGTCTAAACTGAGATCAGCTAGACATGTGTGGGACAAGTGAGGGTCGTTCTTGAAGAATGCCCAGTCATAACGTACCTCAGACATGTCCAGTTTGCTCCTAGAAGGGACTTTATTTATTCCCTATTTAATCTCCTGTAGGGAGTCTGAGTCTAGAAAATGTCTGTATGATTATTCAAAAATCTTACAATCTCATGTAAATCTTACAATCTCATGTTAAGAGAACTTGTCCTGTAATGTAAAGATTGCAAATTTGAATCCTGCATGGTATTATTGCAAGTGTATAAGTGTATTGTGATTTGGAGAAAACACTTAACTACTAAGCTCAGGGCCATCTTTAATGTGGGGCAAATGGCCCTGTGGGCCCGCTGGTCATACAAAATTATTAATCTGCTTTTAGGGCCACCTAGTGGGTATTTCTCAATAGGGGCCCAGTGGGGTGCTATGGCCCTTTAAGCGCACAACCATGAGTCACTTCCTCCCAGAGATAGTGAATCCTTGTAGGAGGGTGGAGGAGGCCATCTGTGTGTATGTGCAAATACTGTCACGATCCAAACCTAATTACAGAATTTTATTGCCTTTCATTTAATTTTGTTCCTGCACTGACTATGTTTTGCCACTAGTGGCATCCCTAACCACTAGCTCTGAACTTTTCCTGACCTGCCTGGATTAATTACTAAAGCTACAAAAAGCTAAAGCTACAAAAGGCTAGACCCTGCTCAATACAGGGCCTTTAGCATGAAGTTGATGGTCAATCTAGAAAGACTTCTGTTCCTGGTTCCTGTGAACTTACCTTCACCATAATCGTCCTATTGGAAATTAATCTTAATCCCTTAAGATTATGCCTTCCTTAGGGACCTGGCTATAAACGCCAAGGGGGCGGCATAGCACGTCCTTACCGTCCTATGTACTTACCCGGTCGCCGGCGATCCCACGACGGCGATCGCGGTATGGGGACTTACCTGGGAGCCCAGGGAGTCCTCCCCACTCTGTTTCGGCCCCTCTGGGCCATGTGATCGCGAGGTCCTTGCGATACCTTGCGATCACATGGATGGCACAGCCGTCCTAGGCAGTGCCAGCAGGAGGAGTGCCTGTATAAATTTTTTTTTCAGAAAATGTGAAAAGATAACTGGTTTTACTTACTACACACTGAAAAATAGAATTGCTAGATTAAGGCTAAGCTAGTTGGGAATTTTTGAGGGAATTGCAAATATAGACCAGAATAGCTGAGCTGGAAAAATAGATACGTCGGTAACACAATTATGGTTATTCACTAATTAGAACTTTCAAGGGATTCTAAGTGAATTCAAAATATATTTCAAATTTGATTCCGAAATAGTCAAACAAAAAATAATAAATGATTAAAGAATGTTTTTTTTGTTTTGACCTAAGTTTTAAAAAGTCACTTTGAATTATCTTTGAATTCCCTGCAGTGGTCACTTTAGTGAAGACCTTGTCGGGGTCACATACAAATATAACATGACCTGGTCACACATTTGTTAGTCAAGGTGAGAAATGGTTATGATTTTTTTTTTATAATAATAATATCTGTAACATTAATCCATTTTAATATTTAAAGAAAGTAAAAAGAAAATAAAATAACATTTTATCGTTTTACTGAAATCCAAACAGCAAGAATTTAGCCAAATAAAGCTGATTGGTAGAAACTCTCTTCCTCGGTTCTCGTCTCCGTTTGGCTATTTTTCTCGAAATTCCATCATTCAGATTTAACTTCACTACAATGTACAGTTTAGTAAATAACTCAAAAAAACATTATTTACTAGAATGTAAATTATCTGGAACTAGAGGTTTATTCAAAGTGAATTTCAAATTTAAATGCAAAAATAACAATTGGAAAAATTCTCCTAGTGCTCTTTGTTTTCAAAATTTTAAATTGAGCGATATTAAAATCAAAGTTTCTAAGCTTTGAAGGTTTGCATGAATAGCTAGTGGTCACATTGAAAACCTAAAAGTTAATTTAGCAATCTGATATTGGTGGCAAATAATAATGCAAAGTGCTACTAAATGGGGAGTTTAATCATTACTATAAGTCGGCCCCTGAGAGCTGTCAATCAAGCAGTCAGAACTCTTAGAACTCTTTACTTTGCTCTGTTGAAGTTTACTGGCCAGATATGACACATGCATGCTCTGACCACTATAAATGAAGCATGGAAATGACATTCTCATGCTATAAGACTTATCAATGTCATTACCAACTATATAATAAGTAGGGGGATCAGCAGCATAATATTACAGTATTTTGTGGTACTAAGATCAACTTGGGGTTTATAGATATAAGGAAGGAGAAAAAGGTTGAGCCAAAGAGATAATATATGAAATTAAATATAACCAAATAAACAGTGATATATAGAGAGAGAGAACTACAGAACAATAAAAATAACAATAGGTATATATATATATATATATATATATATATATATATATATATATATATATATATATATATATATATATATACCTATTGTTATTTTATATATATATATATATATATATATATATATATATATATATATATATATATAAACAATACACAAGATCCACCGCACTCTCCTATCTACTAAACAGCAACTTCAATGTTGACAGATTTTATTAGTTTTTTTTTTAAGTTTTTTTCTAAAAACACCTAATCTAGGCAAAAATAATGGGGATTTAGTTACATGATATAATCATACATTGCGTAAGCCTGTCACAACGTCAATGTACCCCATCTTTGGCAGGTCCAATGTACCCCCCCCCCCATGTTTTATATATATATATATATATATATATATATATATATATATAAATACCGGCACTCATGGGTTTCTTTCATCCAATTTATTGTAGGTTAGTTCTGCTCGGTCGACGTTTCTGCTCCCGATCGGAGCTTTCATCAGGACACCAAAGCTATATATGTTCTTTATATATATATATATAAAGAACAGTCCAAAAAGATTCAAGTAAAACCTTTGGAAGAGAGAACAATCACAGTTCTATCTGAGGGAGAGACGTTGATGGAGTAGTGGAATCGAGGGGTTCGTGGGATCCATATGAAAGAGAAAAGAAAATCTAATAGTGCAATTAAACCCAAATAGGTACCAGACGATAAAAAAGGTCTATATGGTCCTACTCACGTTTTTGAGAGCTAAAAACTAGTCTAGCAAAAACAGCATACAGTGGTATAATCCCCACTTATGGGATACGAGAGGGCGTGTTGTAAGTAGATATCTCGTCAGATGGGACCATATGTAACATAAAAAATAACAATAGTGCTCACTGTGATAAAACCAGGAGAGTGTATAAAAATACCAAATGGTTACTCACATTTAATTGGGCAGACCACTACTCCATGATAGGTCGTTAGTGATATAATCCCCACCAAGGATGCTTTGGAGTAGTATCTTTCTGAAACAAGTAAAACTCAGATGCCAGGTAGTAAAATAATAAAAATGGTAAAAAAGATAAAATGCCTAACTCACAACATACAAAGTGGCCAAAATATCTTTATTAAAATACAGTTAGTTAAATGTTCCACAAATTTTCCACAATTCTCAATTTAACTCTAAATATTCATTGAATGTATTTCTAAATTGTTAGCATGTTATTTTATTAAGGTATTTCGTTCTTTGATGTAGAAACCAACAAAACACATATCTTCACACAACGTGCATTTCATGAAACTAAAATCAAAATTCTATAGATTCATTACCTTTTGTATCTTCTAAGATTCCTTGACAAAAAATACAGTTGGTCATATTTAGTATGTTTCTCAGATTGTGAACAGTTGTATTCTTGGCAGATAATATAAAGACGTTAGTAGCATGCTGAGGGACATCTTGTAGAAATCACTTAGGGATTCTATTATTGAGATGTTGGTAGAATTCCCTGGTTTGCAATAATTACAGGAACCTTATTTATTCAGTTGAACATAAAGTATGTGAAGATATAATAATTATAGATCAGCATGCTTAATGGGAAAAATCACTGCTCGATATGTATTTTTTTTTTTTAATCTTTGCTTAATAGATATGTCCTCAATAAAAAACATGCATGCATTTAATTATCTATTTTTTATTGGGGGCCATACCTAAAAACAGTAGATCTCTTATCTGCAGCCTCTGCAAGCCCTTCCCTTATAACTCCACCCATACTTTATGTGGCTGTCCAATCACAGACTTGTCTGAGCAATTGCTGCCTCTTGAGTTTAGCTCCACTGAGGTAAAAAAACAAAACAGGAAGTAACAGGACCGACTGTCTGATTGAAAGCCAGGGGGTGTAATAAGGTTCATTAAAGGGATACTCCACTGACCCAAATCAAAACAAAATAAAAATGACTGTTTAGTATATATACCAAATTGATAACATGTTTGCATTTATTTTTTTTCCGTTGTGATTATATCTAATCTCTTGTCTGCATCCTTTGCAAGTCCTCTCCTTCTAACCTCCACCGAGACATTATGAGTGTCCATTCACATCCTTCCAAATGCAGCTCAATAAGAAGTTTTTGTAAGGCAGGTTCTCTAGGAAATTGCTGCCTCTTGAATTCCTATCCATTGAGCTAAACAAAGCAGGAAGTAACAAAACATGTTGTCTGATTGGCAGCCGGTGCGGTGTGACCTGGTTAGTTTATAAGTGCCAGTTTGTTTTGAAATATAAACATTTTGTAAAATGAAAAAGGGAGGACATACTCTTCAAACAAGCTCAAGTGTCTGGAATGTCCCTTCAATAAAAGTGCCAATGGCTACTGAAACCTGCATGGTTTGTAAAGTAAAAAAAGGACATATATTATTAACATTTTTTCTTTTATTTTCTCACCAGCAGGTAGACTGCCTGTCAGTTCAGACAGTCCCCCTGCAGGCAGCACTATGGACACCTATGCAGCCATGTGACTGCTTTGTCAGAGTGATCACATGGGCTGAGGGGTCCTGATTTGCCAAGGAGGGACTGTCTGGGCTGTTAGACAGTACCCCCAGATGGAGAGGAACACCGATCACCGGCAGGGAAACAGCAGCGATTGGGTAAATAAGTAGGAATTCTTTTTTTTGTCGGACCATTTTTGTTGGACGTCCAAGGTCGGGAAGGGGTTAAGATAAGCTCTTCCTTAAAAATTGAGGAAAATCGTAGACAAAAGGTCTTTGATCATTAACCAAAAGCTGGACACATCTAACTCTGTCTTTTCCAACTGTATCTAGAATTCTTTAATAATCAGAACTCTGATAATTTCCTATTTCCCCAATTCTCTATCTCTTACTATCTCTTACTTGCATACGCCATTCATGGAGTATATCTCCAAGCCTAAGGAATTTCTACCAAGAAAGCTGGTAAATATGCTGGTTTCATTTAATTAATTTAATTTAAATTAAATAATTTTATTTCTAAAAGCAGAAATATACCTGGGTAAGGCTGGTCAGATGTCAAACCTTTGAAATTATAATTAACTGAGGAAATATATAGTTCCACATTCCATTCCTGCAAGTGGAATACATGAACAATATATTTACTGGTAATTTGCCACGTTTAGCATATCAAGCTATTATCCAGAGATATTGACCTATCTGAATTTAGGGACAGTTAATCTTTAATCAGGAAAGTTAATCATCTGCAATGTAAATGTTTCGTTTGATTATTCTTTTGGGTTACTGGATGGAAAATTAATAGTTAAACTGATATCTTGTGTGAGAAATATTTAATCTTTTTTAGCTGCGATATTAAAGGTGTTTTAAGGTGAGAATTGTAGCCAGCAGTGAGTGAGTTAACAGCCATAACATTTGCTGCTTGATGCTGTGATGAGGTCTGTGTTAACCCCTTAACGCCGTTACGGCGTTCTATGCCGTCGCGGCTTTAAAGGGCTTTAAAGCCATTGCGGCGGCATAGAACGCCGTAAGATAGCAACTACTCACCTCCGCCGCGATCCTCTTCTGACAGCCCAGGCAGCCCCCCATGGCAAATTAGGCCCCCGGGGGCCATGTGATCGTTCTCAAAGAGCGATCACATGGCCCCCTATAGCTGGCTATGGATCTGCCAGCAGGGGGACTGTTTGAAATATCAGACAGTCCCCCTGCTGGTGGGAAGAATAAAAAAAAAGTATTAAACATGTGTAAAATTTAATTAAAAGTATTATATATATATATATATATATATATATATATATATATATATATATATATATAAAATCCTGGTTCCCCGCACTCAGTTTAACCGGTCTTGTTCAATGCCTCGTTGCAACAACTCCAGCCTCTCCATATATTCCCGAAAGAGTGCACTCAGAGGACTTGAATAAATTTCAAATAAATGCTTTATTGAGCAATAATGTGCAGAAATATGCAGTTCAAGTCGACGTTTCAGTCCAGACGGACTTTTATCAAGACAATTTTATAGCGTGCAAAAAATATTTAAATATACATCAGTGCATCATGATTGGAGAGTGAAAACTGAAATCGAGGTTCTGTGATGTCATCAGTGACGTGGATAGATTCAAAATAACGTGGTGAGATTCTATTAACCCCATACAGAGGGGAAAGCAGAGAACAGGTGTTGCTTAATGAATAAGCCCCAAAAGGCCAATGACAATGAAGATACAGATATTTACAAAGGAAAATATATACAAAGAACTATTTACAAGCCAAGGAGAATACCCAAAGAAAGAGGCAAATAGAGAGAACTGGGTCCACTAGGATACAGTCCAGAGTAAAACAACTAATGAATAAATAAATAAAGACCTAAAGAGATGTATAAGCACGAACCCAGGACACCTCCACCTCTCCTATAGGAGAACACCCACCTCACCACAGAGAACATAGTAAGATAGTATATGTAAAACGCATAATACAGCATATGACATCGCGCACATGATATAATATAACATTATATGAAATCGTATACATAATACAGTGGCTAACGAAAGAGTAACTATGAGACAATCACTGAAATTAATAGGCTTAGTTCGTGCAGTCAATGTAACCAAAAATTGTTAGTTCATTCATTGTCTCGGAATGAAACAGTATAGTGGATTCTTCTCATTCAGTCCATGGGGGGATAAAGTTCCCAGTGTGTGGATCCAATACGCTTCTCTCCTAAGAAGCTGGATATCACGATTTCCTCCCCGGGGTGATTGGGGTACATGATCTATGCCCATAAAGCGAAATGATGGTAAAGTATGCCCTGCTTCTAGGAAGTGTCTAGCAACCGGGGTAGTGGCCGAGCCACTTAATATTGCTAACCGGATAGCTGATCGGTGTCCTCTCATCCATTCTTGGAGGTCATTGGATGTCTTTCCAATATAAATCAGACCACATGGACATATGATCCGATATATAACATGAGTCGTGGTACAGGTAATCTTATGACGAATCTTATATATTTTCCCAGTTCTTGGGTGAGGGAACACTTTCCCTGGAATCATATTGTTGCATGCCATGCAATTTAGACACCGAACACACCCTAGATTTTTCTTATGTATCTGTTCTTGTATACGTGTGAATTGGTCTGTGTGTACCAAGAAATCTCTCAAGTTCTTTCCTTTTTTTGTAGCTCATCACAGGGGGTTGTTTAAACTGAGTGGGGAGGGAGGAATCCTTCCTCAGAGTTTCCCAGTTGGCCCGTATCACAGATGCCACAGACTGAGACTGAGTGTCTCAGTGTCTGAGGGAAGATGAATCTATTACCTATCTCCATAGTCGGTGGCTGGATTGTCTTTGGTTCCTTGGCTTTAGATAATGCCGCCTGTATGGAGTATTTAGAATACCCTCTTTCAATAAATTTCTTAGACATGTTCAGTATCTGTGCATCAGCGTTCTTTCAGTCTGAGTTATTTCTGATTACCCTAGCGAACTGTGCCACCGGTAATGAGTTTTTCAAACTCTGGGGATGGAAACTAGTAGCATGTAAGATTGTATTCCGATCAGTGGGTTTTGAAAAAAGAGTGTAACCCAATTTATTTTCATCAACATAGATCCGTAGATCCAAAAAATCAATTTGCTGGTCATTCCCACACACTGGGAACTTTATCCCCCCATGGACTGAATGAGAAGAATCCGCTATACTGTTTCATTCCGAGACGATGAATGAACTAACAATTTTTGGTTACATTGACTGCACGAACTAAGCCTATTAATTTCAGTGATTGTCTCATAGTTACTCTTTCGTTAGCCACTGTATTATGTATACGATTTCATATAATGTTATATTATATCATGTGCGCGATGTCATATGCTGTATTATGCGTTTTACATATACTATCTTACTATGTTCTCTGTGGTGAGGTGGGTGTTCTCCTATAGGAGAGGTGGAGGTGTCCTGGGTTCGTGCTTATACATCTCTTTAGGTCTTTATTTATTTATTCATTAGTTGTTTTACTCTGGACTGTATCCTAGTGGACCCAGTTCTCTCTATTTGCCTCTTTCTTTGGGTATTCTCCTTGGCTTGTAAATAGTTCTTTGTATATATTTTCCTTTGTAAATATCTGTATCTTCATTGTCATTGGCCTTTTGGGGCTTATTCATTAAGCAACACCTGTTCTCTGCTTTCCCCTCTGTATGGGGTTAATAGAATCTCACCACGTTATTTTGAATCTATCCACGTCACTGATGACATCACAGAACCTCGATTTCAGTTTTCACTCTCCAATCATGATGCACTGATGTATATTTAAATATTTTTGGCACGCTAGAAAATTGTCTTGATAAAAGTCCGTCTGGACTGAAACGTCGACTTGAACTGCATATTTCTGCACATTATTGCTCAATAAAGCATTTATTTGAAATGTATTCAAGTCCTCTGAGTGCACTCTTTCGGGAATATATACCGTATTTATCGGCGTATAACACGCACAGGCGTATAACACGCACCTCATTTTTAGAAAGAAATTCCAGGAAATTTCCCCCCTCATCCCATAGTATTCCCCCCCCTCATCCCATAGTATTCCCCCCTCATCCCATAGTGTCCCCCCTTTCCATAGTATTCTCCCCCCTTTCCATAGTATTCTCCCCCCTCCCATAGTATTCCCCCCTCCTCCCATAGTATTCCCCCCCTCCTCCCATAGTATTCTCCCCCCCTCCTCCCATAGTATTCTCCCCCCTCCCCTCCCATAGTATTCTCCCCCCCTCCCCTCCCATAGTATTCTCCCCCCCCTCCCCTCCCATAGTATTCTCCCCCCCTCCCCTCCCATAGTATTCTCCCCCCCTCCCCTCCCATAGTATTCTCCCCCCCTCCCCTCCCATAGTATATAGTATTCTCCCCCCTCCCCTCCCATAGTATTCTCCCCCCCCTCCCCTCGTATTCTCCCCCCCCTCCCCTCCCATAGTATTCTCCCCCCCTCCCCTCCCATAGTATTCTCCCCCCCTCCCCTCCCATATCCCATAGTATTCTCCCCTCCCATAGTATTCTCCCCTCTCCCCTCCCATAGTATTCTCCCCCCTCCCCTCCCATAGTGTACTTTCCTCCCCCTCCCCTCCCATAGTGTACTTTCCTCCTCCTCCCCTCCCATAGTGTACTTCCCCTCCTCCCCTCCCATAGTGTACTTTCCTCCCCCTCCCCTCCCATAGTGTACTTTCCTCCCCCTCCCCTCCCATAGTGTACTTTCCTCCCCCTCCCCTCCCCTCCCATAGTGTACTTTCCTCCCCTCCCATAATTACTTACCTGTCCTGAAGCGTGGGCCGGCTTCACACCGTGCACCGCGGAACAGGAACTTTAATTTAAGGTTCCGGTTTCCGGCGGGACTGAAAGGAAGTGTGCACACTATTGTGCACACTTCCTTTCAGTCCCGCCGGAAACCGGAACCTTAAATTAAAGTTCCTGTACCGCGGTGCGCGCTGTGAAGCCGGCCCACGCTTCAGGACAGGTAAGTAATTATGGGATATCGGCGTATAACACGCACCCACGATTTTTCCCCTATTTTCAGGGGAAAAAAGTGCGTGTTATACGCCGATAAATACGGTATATATATATATATATATATATATATATATATATGATATGTATATATATTATATATATATAATATATATACATATTGTATATATGTAACGTCATACAAAGTGTATTTTAATATTAATATGCGTATATATATTAATATTAAAATACGCTTAGAATGACGTTACATATATACAATATGTATATATATTATATATATATAATAGATATATACACATATATTATATATAAATACGTATAATTACAATAATAAAATAATAAAATAAATAAATAAAATATTGAAACAAAATTTAAAATAAATTATATATGCATATGTAATTTCATTCTAACTGTATTTTGCTATTAATATATATATATATATATATATATATATATATATATATATATATATATATATATATTGGTAACATAATACACTTAGAATGACATTCTATATATATCTATCTATATATAAAATACAAATAACCGCAAATATATATATAGAGATAAATACATATAATTACATAAAAGATTACATTAGTATACACGTAGAATTTAAATACCTATAAATGCATATATATTAAAATTCTACGTATATATAAAAGTAATTTTTTAACATAATTATGTCATTTGATTAATAAAAATTTGATTGACATGCCTGACAACACAGGGAGAAAGTGCATAGAATTTAATTTGCAAGCACTATATTTGACCCTGTAACTCTCCAAGACACCATAAAACCTGTACATAGGGGGTACTGTTTTACTCGGGAGACTTCGCTGAACTCAAATATTAGTGTTTAAAACTGGTAAATTGTATTAAAACGATGATATTTTAAGTAAAAGTTAAGTTTTTTGCATTTTTTACAAACAAACGGCACTTTTATGGACTATATTATTGTTGTAATATGTTTTACTGTTTTAAAACACTAATATTTGTGTTTAGTGAAGTCTCCCGAGAATAACAGTACCCCCCATGTACAGGTTTTATGGTGTTTTGGAAAGTTAGAGCGTCACATATAAGGCTTGCATTTAATTTTTTTGACATTGAAATTTGCCAGATTAGTTATGTTGCCTTTGAGATCGTATGGTAGCCCAGGAATAAGAATTACCCCCATGATGGCATACCATTTGCAAAAGTAGACAACCCAAGGTATTGCAAATGGGGTACGCCCAGTCATTTTTAGTAGCCACTTAGTCACAAACACTGGCCAAATATTAGTTTTTTCCTTTTTTTCACACAAAAACAAATATGAATGCTAACTTTGGCCAGTGTTTGTGACTAAGTGGCTACTAAAAAAGACTACACATACCCCACGTTCAATACCTTGGGTTGTCTACTTTTTCAAATGGTATGCCATTATGGGGGTAATTCTCATTCCTGGGCTACCACACTGTCTCAAAGTAACATTACTAATCTGGCAAATTTTAATTTGAAAATGGAACGTTCTATATTTGACCCTGTAACTTTCCAAAACACCATAAAATCTGTTAATAGGGGGTACTGTTGTACTCATGAGACATCGCTTATTACAAATATGTGCATTTTGTTGCAGTAAAACCTAACAGTATTATGACATTTACAGCTAAAATGTGAGGTGGAACTACAAATTTTAAAATGTTTTTTTACATTTCTCACAGTTTTTTAAATTTTATTCATAATAAATTATGTTTCATATATAAATATTTGATATAAAATGAAAGCCCTGTTACTCCTGAACAAAATGATATATAATAAGTGTCAGTGCATTTAATATGAAAGAGGTGAATTACGGTTGAACAGACATATAGCGCAAATTCCAGTTTTTGTTTACGGTTTGTTTTGATCAGAACGTGTACTATTGACTCCGTCCTGAAGGGGTTAGGGAATGCCTAACTGAAAGATGAAGGATTCCTGTAATCTTGTTGAACATTGTATTAATGTGGCCATAACTGTTGATTGAATTCTAGAGGAAGTATTCGTAATTATGCATGTGATTTCTTTAGAATGAAATTAACATATGTTGCTATTGAGCTATCTGTAATTGTGTTATAACTGCTGCCGTATCGTATACCTATGTTATTCACTAAATATTAACTTATTATTGTGAGGCATGTTACATATTATTATTATTATTATTATTATTATTATTAATAATTATTTGTCAAAATAAATTATATTTTTATAATTGTTTGTGATTAATGTGTGAAATACAAATTCTCTAAACAAATGTACTCCAGGGTCTATAAGAGTTAAAATAGTGGGTAACTCTTCGCTTTAAATCAATCAAAGGGAACAGTGCCAATATATCAATGTTTGAAATAATAAAAATGATTAAATTAATTTTGATAACTTTTATAAATTTTATTTTTAATATTTATCACCCCATAAATATCCTCACACTATCTCACATTTCCAATAATGTTTGGAAGTGAATGCATTATAATCATGTGGGTGTCTTAAATACAATGAGTTTCACTGACCCATATACACACACTCACTGGCACACAGTGTCACTGATACACACTTTCTTTGACACACATACTAACACACAAACACAGATCCATACACACAGACGCTGACTCAAACAAACACACTCATTCACACAGAAAAGGATTTATACACACACTCACTGACACCATGACCAATAAACACACAGTGACACACAGACACTGACCATACATACAATGACACAGACCATACACATGCACAGATCCTGAACCATAAGCACACACTGGCATACAGATACTGACACATGCCTACTCACCTGCAGACAAGAGCTGCAAATACACACATTCACTGACCCATACACACACAGGCACTGAGATATTATGGCAAATGCTCCTCCTTCCAGTGCCCAATACTCCTCCTTCCAGCTGCCCCACCCCCTCCCCACTCCTCCTTTGCTATGTCTCTACTTATTTTTTGCTGTTTGTTTGCTAGAGATGCTCACTGAATAGCTAACTGTCTATACTTGTAATAGCAAGTCTAATAAACCTTGCCCTATCTGTAACCAACATGATTTGTGTAAACTGTCACTTTAACAATTAGGCTTGCATTTACTGATTCGGAAACTTGTAGATTTAGATCGAAACATATTGTGTCACTAATGCTTATTTTCTTTATTAATATCTTAGAAGTAATATAAAACAATAGATCATAATAGTAAGTATTATTTTAGCAACTTTTCATTTTCAATAACTTTAGAAAGGCTGTCTTGATTTCTCGGTTCCTCAGACTGTATATCATTGGATTCAACAAAGGCGTCACTACTGTATACATAAGGGATACAATCTTATTCATTCCAGATGAACGTTCTCCAGTTGGAACTGCATAGATAGCAATAAGTGTCCCATAAAAAGAGCAAACAGCAGCGAGGTGGGAGCTGCATGTGGAGAAGGCTTTCTGTCTCCCAGTGGTGGATGATATTCTATGTATAGCGAGAAAGATACAAACATACGTAGAAATAATTAGCACAGGTTCAATGACAGATTCTGCAATAGCAGTTGTAAAAACCACAGTCCGCACAACTGTAGTATCAGAACATGAAAGCTGAACAAGGGGAGCAAAATCGCAGAAGAAATGATCAATATGAGTTGAATAACAATAATGCAATTTGTTTAGTAAAATAGTAATAATCATTATGATGCATGTGCCCCATGCCCAAGACAGCACCACAAGCCCAAGGCAAAATGGGAAATTCATTATTGTTATATAATGCAAAGGTTTACAGACGGCCACATATCTATCATAGGACATCACAGTGAGAAGAAGACTTTCTGTGGTTGTGGACACAGCAAAGAAATTGAACTGGACAGTGCATTGACTTACTGTCATGTGACAACCATTTTTTAAGGTGATATATAGGAAATTGGGGATAATTGTTGTAGTGACTATGATATCACACAATGACAAGTGACTGAGGAAGAAGTACATTGGAGAATGAAGTAATCGAGTCACTAAAACAACTGTTATAATCAGAAGATTTCCAGTTAAAGTCATCATGTAGACCACAAGGAGAGCAGAGAAGAAAATGATTTTGGGTCTGTGGAGAAGTTGGAACCCAGAGAGGAAGAATTCTGGAATAGCTGTTTGGTTGGGTTTTGGAAACATCTGGCAAAAGGATAAAATACATCCTCATTAAAACTAAAATAGATTACTGTATGCATTTAAAGCTGCTTTTTATATGTATTTTTACTTTAATCAAGAGTGTAAAAGTCTTGATTTGCGATACACAGGGCACCTCATGCAGCAATCTGTAGAAGACCGATTCAAGTAAACTCCTAGGATAAATGTTTTACCCAATGTGATAGGAAAGTATGGGTATAATGAGAGGGAAAGTGGACAAATCCACAAAGAATGGATGGGAGAAACAGACTGAAGTAAAAGGAAAGAAAGAAAATCTTATTCACACTTAAACTATTAAATTGTTTTCTCTAACCATTTATACATATATCTGTTACATGTCACATAAACAATAATTAATGAACCTATGAGCAATGTGGCAGAAAGTCAACCCATAGCATACATGTCTTCAAACACAGCTCGGAATTACCTTTCAGTGCTGCAGCCCGGTTCTCCATGGGATACCGGGGGAGGTACATAGAGAAAAGCGGTCAGAATCATAGAATACAAAGAAGAGATACCTCAGACTATATGAGACTGAGAGGCTCAAAGAGTCTGACACTGACTCAGATCTATAAGTGTGTTGTATTCACTATGGAGAGACGAACAGCAGCTCTGAATTTGAAAATATCAAAAACTGTCCAGGTGGGTGCTTTGAAAATAATTCAGGGAAAGTCTTAATAATATCAATAATGTGTAGCTGCTACAGATATAACAAATCACTTCAACTAGTTTCCTGAAGTGTTGGTTATATTGGTTATAGGACAGACTCAGTGTTATATGTAATGGAACTTAGCTGGGAGCTGATACTTAATCTGAATAGTATGGCAAACTGCCAGGTTGGATCTACGAATGGGTGCAGCAACAGTAACATATTAGTATCAGACCGAGTTACCTATGGTATTGTCGGAAAATGTCTATCTCTTTGAAAAACTCCACAATAAATGTATTTTAATGAAAGTGTTTCTTAAATATATTTAAGAAACACTGTTAAATTTACTAACAGCCACACAATCTATATATATAATGTACACATTTATGTATTTAGTTCTAAAATATACATACAGAACATGCTTACTTAAAATGACTTTAACCTTGCCTGTATCCATAAGGTGTTTGGTAGACTACAGCAAAGTCAATCCAGCCAAAATAAAAATAAAAAGCTTCAGAAAATCCAGGTTTCAACTATATGGCGTTTTGGCTTTGATGAAGTTTGTTCATGCAATAATTTTAGGAAAATGTATCTGAATGAATTAATTGGCATTAAAAATGGCCAGCCAGTCAGTACAGTGCAGTATATATATAGTGTGTCTTTGTTAGGCCAGTGTCTCAATGATAAATCCTCTACATTAGTTTCTAATATATTTAATTTACAAGTTCTAAGGATTAGATTAGTTAAACTCAAAATTTTCTTAATTTCCGCCCATGTTTCCAAAGAGTGGGCCAGCGATATTAAGCAGTTACGCAAGACTCTCAAAAGCTTACCAGGATCTGACCAAATATAAGAATAGAGGCTAGAAGCATGTATAGCTTCGGATTCCATTTTATACCAGGGTTCAGAGAAAAATTGTGGTTCTTGTAAAATGTAAATATGTCGTATAGTGTTCGCATAATAAAGATTAGTGATGTTTGGGAAGTTTAGCCCTCCCTGAGACAGTTTTCTTGAGATATTTTTTTGACTTATTCTAGGCTTTTTATTTTTCCAAATGAACTTATTAATAGCCGATTGGATCATTAATAGCCAAACCTTAGGGATTTTGATAGGGACCATTGAGAACAGATACAACCATTTTGGTAAAATATAGGAATTAATAATATTAATTCTACCTGTCCATAGGGTCTCTAAGTTTTTTCATTTTTTTAGGTTTTGATTCATATCTTTCATTAACTGCATAACGTTCCTCTCCATTATATGGGAGGCATTAGCCGGGAAACTAAGACCCAAATAATTAATTTCTATGTCAGTCCAAATAAATTGATATTTTTGGGATAGCCTTTCAACCTGTATCGAAGATAAATTGATGGTTAAAGCTGTGGATTTTGATACATTTAACTTAAAATTAGAAATATTAGAAAAATCATCTATTTCTTTCATTAGTGCAGCTAATGAATCCTCCGGAGATGTAAGAATAACCAAAGCATCATCGGCATATAATGCAATCTTTATGTCCTGAAATTTAGTGGGGACCCCCTTTATTAAATGATTGTTTCTAATGTTAACCGCGAGAGGTTCAAGAGATAGAATATACAAAAGCGGTGACAGGGGACACCCCTGTCTTGTTCCGTTTTTAAGATCGAACCAGGTCGAAATAATATTGGGACCTACAGTTCTGGCAGAAGGAGAAGAATACAGTACCATAATTGCAGTATATATCCAACCTTTAAAGCCTTATGCCTTGAGGAGTTCTCTCAAATAGTCCCACCCGACCCTGTCAAACGCTTTTTCTGCGTCCGAGGACAGGGCCAGGAGGGGCTCCTTATGGACTTTAGCTAAGCCAATAATATCAATAAGCTTTCGAGTGTTATTTGATGCCCATCTTCCGGGGATGAACCCTATTTGATCTGGATGAATCAATTTAGTAATTTCAATCTCTCAGCAATAATGGCGGAATATATTTTCATATCTACATTGATTAGTGCAATCGGTCTGTAGTTTCTTGGGTCCCTACTGTCTTTTCCAGGTTTTAAAATTGGGACAATATTTGATTGTAATAATTCCTTTGGTATGGCCTCATTTTCTGCGAGTTGATTAAACATTTCCGTAAGAGGTTTTAAAAGATAAGATTTCATATATTTATAATATAAGTCTGTAAAGCCATCAGGACCAGGAGTTTTATTTGTAGCTAATCTATCAATTTGGAGTTGTACTTCTTCAAAGGAAATATTTTTATTCAGATTGGTCAGATCCTGGGAAGAAATTCTCGGAATTTGGGAATTTAATAAATATTCCTTGATGTCCTTGGTTTCTGGGGACAGCCTTAGATTGTACAAGTCTTGATAGAACTGATTAAACTTTTGTCCAATCTCAGATGGGGTGGAGTATACAATTTGGTCAACCACCAACTTTTCTACCCTGTTTTTAGCATATTGATTACGTAATCTCCTAGTTAAACCTTTACTCGCTCTATTGCCCGAGATGTAATGGTTTAATTTTAGTTTATTTATATTTTGCTTAATTTTTTCCTCTTCTTTTAAGTTGATTTGAGTTTGTAAGTCTTTTAATTGAGTTCTCAACTCCGGAGAAGATTGTAATTTATTCTTTTTAGAGCATGAGTAGAATTCAATATATAAATCAGGCAATTTTGTGCCGTTCTTTTTCTTGAGAAAGTGGTCTATTTTAATTATATAACCCCTCATTACAGATTTATGAGTGCACCAATTTATTAAAGGGGAGGTATCTCCCGGATCATTTTCTGCCCAGAAATATTCCAATAATTTGGTAAGATCCTCCCTATTACTTGAGTCCTTTAAAATTATATCATTCAATCTCCAAGTATTGCGATGTAGAGGAGGAGAATTACCAAGATCAAATAGGACAAAACTATGGTCTGACCATGTGTTTTCCTTAAGATTAATATGATTAAAAAGCGGAATCGTATTGGCATTTGTTAGACAGAAGTCAATCCGGGAGTAAGTACCATAGACCCCAGATAGATGGGAAAAATCTTTTTCAGAGGGGTGCAATAATCTCCACATATTGTATAGATTATATTGCTTACAGATATTATTCAGTTTTTTAGCTTGTTTAATAGCTCCTTTGTTATTTGATAAGGGGGACAAAGAAGTTCTATCCATAACTGGATCACTAACACAGTTAAAATCCCCGGCAATGATCAAATGTCCCCTACTGATTTTATCAACTTTATCCATTATCAGGGAAAATGTGGTCATTGGGTCAACATTAGGTAAATAAACATTGACCAATGTAAAAACTCTATCTTCGATCTTACATATCAGAATAATAAACCTCGCTTCTAAATCTAATTCAATATGAAGAATATCCAAATTAATGTATTTTCTAAATATAATTGCCACACCCCTTTTTTATTATCTGTTAGTGAGGCCTGGATCACCGTTGCAAAATTTTCTCCACCCCAAGTTTGTTTGGTGTCTTTAAGCCAATGCGTTTCTTGTAGAAAAGCTACCTGTATGTTTAATTTCATCAACGCGTCATACAATCTATGCCTTTTCTTATTTGTATTAAGCCCCTGGACATTCAAGGATAAAAACTTCAACATAGAAATACATATAAACAATATTTTTTGACTTCCTGAAAGAAACAAAACCAAAAATAACTTGTCACACTAAAAATAGAAAAGAAAAAAAAACAACACCCAACACATATACCATCTGACGAAGGGCACTGAGTAAGACCCCCATCAACAGTCAACCATTTAGGTAAAAAGCTAATGCTATAGTAGTCATTGAAAGCCATATAGGCGCAATGAAAATCGAGTAGCAAAACTACACAAGAGTGGAAACCCCAGACCATGCCTGAGTTAGAAACCTGCCGCTGAAATGCCCTCCTTCTTTCATAGTGTTACTCTCCCGTTATATGGAGGAGGGAGAGAGACAAGAAGAGGGGAAAAAAAAAAATCAATAATTTTTAATTTGATTTATAGATAGCTTCGTTAGTCTATCATTGTCTTATACATAGTGCGCACAATGAAAATATATTATGTGCAAACTATAATAGCTAATGACTTAAGCTTGTGAAAGAATTAGTAAATTTGTGGTATATTATTACACTTGGAACAACACCTAAGTGTTAGCTTTTGAGGTGTTAATTAATTTGCAACAATTTTACTTTAGAGCCTATAAAGTGATAGTGAGATTGCTTAAACATGGATATCCTTCTTATAATACAACACCCGTAGAATACATATAGTGACTGGTTAACATATTTAATACATTTTATAATATAAGAGCACCAAGAGTGGTAAATATATATTGTTTTTTCAGGTATTAATCACTACCCAAGAGTTTTACCTTAATAAATATAAAATAGAAATAAATTATTTCGTAAATAAATATATTTCTTTAAAAAAAAAAAAAAAAAAAGATGCCTTCTTTTATCTATCAATACCTTAATCATAATGCCTATGATATAAATCTATGTTATGCTAGCTATTGCTAGGTAGTATATTAAACTTATAAAAGGATTCACAGATATATGATATATAGAACCGCCTAAAGCATCAAAATAAGTATTGCTTTTTTTAACATATTAGTTAGGTCACAAAAAATGTTGCTTTAGTACATATAAAGTGATAATGACATTATTTAAACATGAATATCCTTCTAGTGAGACGACACAAGGAAAGTGCCTGTAGTGACTAGACTAAACTAATTAGTGCAATTATAAAAACCCAAGAAAAACGAGTGAGTATTGCTTTTTCCTTTGTTAATTAGGAATATGGAGTGAGACTTCAGGTGGAACACACGCCGATCTCACCGGCGGCCGACACACTGCGGGGACCACAGCTCCCACACATCTCATCCATCTGGAGGATCACCATATCAGGTCACTGTGCGAAATGCCCTGAGTTACTTTTGGTATCATTTTACACATACATTTTTATGGATTATTTTGATTTTACCTATTGACTCATTAAAGTTTATAAAGTAAGCACTTCTCTTTTTATTAATTCTTGTGTTACTTTTTCCTCTTTTTAGCATTCAGTTGGTTCTATGTACTGTTTTGCTTTTCACTTTTGGTTTTATTTTTTCAGTGTTATATTTACTGTCTTTTAGTAAACTTTACTACAGGGCCATAAGTATCCATACACACAGCTTTAGTGTGTCTATCCCTATGCTACATATTGTGGACTGAACTTTTTTATTTCCATTTTATTATCTCTTGTGGATTCAATTTGGACTACTTCACTTATTATTTTGGGGACCTATTGATTATAGTGATATTTTTTTTTTTTTTTTTTTGCTATTGTTTGTAGCTCCAGGAATTTTTCTTCATCTTGTCTATGTAAGCGAGATTTGCATTTTTATGGACTTATAGAGGACTGGTGACCCGCTTTCCAGTTTTAGAGCTAACTATTCACAATTGTGATTTTTATTTGCTGTGTAGCTTTTTCTCTTTTGTAGAAAGGATGCTTGTCTGGTTATAACAAACAATGTTGATCTTTTGACCAACATTCAATTAGGTGAGCACTTGGGAAATAGTGATACAATACAGTGTCCTCTGAAATAAAAAAAAAATTAAAACATTTTTTAAAAGTAGGGGTATACTTAACCATATAATTGTTAAAAAGGCAAATTTCAATAAGATAAGGGCAGCTTTACAGTTCATTGACTGGCATAAACTATTTTGTGAAAAGAGCACAGAGGATAAATGGAATAACCTCAAATAAAACATTTCTCAGTATGTACCATTTCTCAGTATGTACCATTGGGTAATAAATATAAAATAAACAAATTGTACCCAAGGTGGCCTAGTGGGAATATGAATAAGGAAAATAAATTAAGAAAAAGGACATTTAAAGCATTTAATTTGGAAAAATCAGAGGCATCCTATAAAAGATATAAGGAAGCCAATAATGCGTGCAAAAAGGTGATTAGATTCACTGAACTACAAAATGAGAAAGTGGTAGTCAAAGAGAGAAAAACCAACCCCAAAGCATTTTTACGTACATAAATAAAACAATAAAAAAATAAAAAAATAAACAAAAAATAAAATATGAAAGTGTAGGTACACTAAAAACTGTGATGGGGGTGTTAGTTAATAGAGAACAAAGAAAGGCAGAAGTTTTAAATAACTATTTCTACTCAGTAGATATGCAACTGATTGCTGCAAAAAAAACGTGAGAAAAAATTGTAATCTGATGATTCAAGGCAAGGTGCTGCAGCAATTAAAGAAAAAACGTGTGGAAATAAGTGAACGTCTGTTTTTAATCTTTCAAGATTCTTTTCTTTCAGGAATTGTACCGGAGGGTTTGAGTAAGGCAGATGTGGTTTCTATACATAAAAGTCACTTATGAAAGTGCTCCACTAAGATTTTTTTGGTTGACAATATTCCGACATAGGACCGCAAAGGGTTAATTAAAAAAAAGAATCCATATGAAAGATAATTTGCTTTATTGCACTTTTCAACTAATCTTACACTGCACATCTTCAACTTCATATGTGTGTTTATTATATTTGTTGCTTATATCTGCTTACTGGTTTATTCCATTTAAAACAGTCAAGTAACATATTTCTAAATTCTTAGTGACTTTTGTCTTGTCTTAGTGTGTTTTGCTTTTAACCTAAAAAACTTATCTTCACAATATTTAAATTTCATTCAGATTAAAAAAATTAAAAAAACCCCTCTAGATTTCTTACCTTTTGTATCTTGTAGGAAATGTATTCAATGCTGATGTTGTGACTGTAAGTGGCTTGTCTTCTTTGTTAGGTTTCTCGGAATGTGAACAGTTGTATTCTTGGTAAATAATATAAAGAGTTTGGCAGTGCACTGAGGGACACCTTGTAGAATTCGTGAGAGAGTTAGATTGTTGAGATGTTTTTAGAATTCCCTGATTTACAATAATTGAAAATTACAGGGACCATGTTTAGTCTAGTGAGTAAATAGTTTATGAGATACAATAGTTACAGCTCAGCATTTTGAGATATTAATCATTTTACAGGTACTCATCACTTACTGACCATAGAACAAATTGGTCAGTAAGGGAGGGTGTAACGGACCGTTTCAGCAGACAAGGGGTTAAAATCCGTCTAGGCGATAATCCCCTTTTCACAGACAGGCACAGCTACTGTAAAATCACCAAAACTCACGAATTGGATATAAGTGAATGCACCAAACTCCCGAACTGCATACAAGGGAATAAGGTAGCACTCCAAACTCCCGAACTGGAACCTCACGAATAGCTGCTAGCAGACGAACAGGAAAAGCTCCCACGCGGCTTACACTCCTGGCAGTCAGTCCCTATCAGCATACAGTGAATCCCCCCAAGAACGAGACAAGGCTCCGTGTTGAGGGTCAAGCAGTGGTCTGTTTATTGAGGGCTACCTGCCCCTGTATTTATGCAGGTCTCCCACCTGGTGGACACTCCCCTAGGGGACCAGATGGAAGACTGTAACAACTGACAGACAAGTACCAATTACAGACATACAGCAGTAAGACATCCCCACAATGCATCCTGGCTTCCTCCTCTCTGCCCTGGAGAAGTAATTCAATTATCTCACAGGACAAAGGCAAAACTCCATTACACACGTGGGGACCCAAAGACAGACTTTAAAATACATAAAGACACATTTTATACATAAAACACAGACATGTAACATATCCCCAGATAGCTCAGGTCTGAGTGCACATTATTAGGTGAATGGCACTCAGACCACACGAATACAGTTTAATTGCCATGGAGCCAGAGTCTTTAATTACACTAATATGCTCCATGGCATGGCTATTTGGGTTAAAACATTCACCTATACAAACTACCGAATTTACATGCATTCGTTTAATCCATACGATTTAGAACCAGGGGCTGGAGGTTCAGCGGTGCCTGCACGTAAAAGTGTCCGGGTTTGGTGCATGAAAGCCGGGCAGAAAAGCGCTGGCTGCCCGGGGAGCTCCAGAACACCACCACCTAGCGGCCGCTAAGTGTAACAGCGGCCATCCAGTAACAATCAATTAAGCTGCGGTTAACCGCAGCTTCAGGGAGGTAAATTGGCAGCACACTCCAGGTCCTGGGTGGCCAATTAACGGCGCCGGCCGGCTTCCCATGGCTCTGGGGAGGTTGCAAACAGGCTGTTTGTTTGGTAGATAGAATCTACCGAATGGCTGAGCAGAAAGGGAGAAATAAATCCTTCTGCACAGTAAAATTAACCCTTTAGCTGCCGGTCCATAATCCAAAGGCAGCAGGCGGGCGACCAGGCTCCTCCAATGCAATATGGAGAGATTGGTCTTGTCACATCTCTCCCCTTTTCCAAACAGACTAACAGGGTACCTGACTTCCGGACGGTCAGTGCTCTTGTTAGTCCAGCAGCCCACCCACAAAGCAGAAAAAACAGTACAGCCCACCCACAATAAATGGTTACTACACCTGGGTATAGGAGAAACTTGTCCATGTCCAGGTGCCTCACCACGGCTGTGTGGGGGACTGGTAGGCTGCCTTGGTGTGTTGCTGAGTGATCAGAGACCAGCGGTACTCTGTCCTGGTGCCAGCACTACCACGGGAGTAGTCTGGTTGGAGCCTGGTTGCTGGGGACCGACTGTCTCCCCATTTAGGTGCATAGCTCTGCTGCGGAAGGGGGAGACCCCCTTTGGCTAAACAGCCCTGTCGTGGGGGGGGTAGGACCGACCGTCCTTACCCCCTGTGTGGTAAGTGCAGAGACCACGGTCCCATCTGCACAGCTGTGGGGCTTACAGTCTCTCCTCCCACTGGGGTGGGAGGAGTTTCGCTACTGTTGCTGGGGAGTGGAGCTGTGCTTGCCTGCTCTGGGTGTTCCCAGGAACTCTGAGTGTGTTTGTATCCGTTTTTTGAGCTCAATTACTGGGCTAAGGACTACTGCAGCAGGGGGCTCTGCCTGGGCCTAGGCAGCATGGCCCTCGGGCCTTCCTCCCCAGCCTGGGGATGGAAGGTCAGGCTGGACGAGCTGCAGGCTGAGCTGGCCTTTGGGGAAGGTAAGGTGGATACCAGGGGCCTGTCCTGGACTGAACACCAGGCCCTCTCCCGGCAAGTCCGGAACCAGGTCTCCCTGTTGGAGGAACTGGCGGGGGGGATGTCCAGGAAGCTTGGTGCATGGAAAAGGGGAGTGGGGGTCCCCCAGGGAGCCACGGCCCACACCAGGGCCGATATCCAGCTGCTCTCTGGGCTGCTGGCTGAGTGCCGTGAACTTGCCAGCAGTGGCCTCCACTTCCTAGAGCAGCCCCCCCCGTCCCTGGAGGTGGGAGAGGGTACCGAGGAGAATGTAGTCCCTGAGACCCCCCCTGAGGTGGCTAGTACCAGCAAGGCCCCTCAGGCCTCCCTCACCTATGCTGAGGCTGCAAAGGGTGAGGGGGTTGAGGCTAGGGTCTTTTCGGGGCTACCTTCTGACAGGCTCCGGGGTCTGCTTGTGTCCCTGAAGGCCCAGCATGCCGAGGCAGACTCGGGCCTAGCTGGGGTCCAGGCGGAGCTAAGGGAGCAGAGGGAAATATCAAACAGGACCTCTAATTACAAAAGAGGTCCTTTGAGGGCCGCTATAGCTGAGAAAAAATTAGTGGAGCAGCATCTATCCTACACCCTGCTCCAGACTGAAAAGAAAATAGCAGACATCCAGGCCATCCTGCAACAGAGAGCCAAGGACGCTGCGAGGTCCAGGAGGCAGAGGGCTATGGAGGGCAGGAGGGACATGTCCTCAGGTGAGGAGTCCAGCAAGGACTTGGATTCCAACTCCCATCACTCACCTGGGGAGCCATGTACCTCTGTCCTTGCTACTCCAGGGGGCGCTGCTGAGACGGAGAGGAGGGCCAGAGAGAAGGACAGTGAAGAGGAGTGGGACGGAGAGAAAGGTGAAGAGTGGCAGCTGAAAGTGCAGGACAGAGGTCGAGGGCTGATTAAGGAGTCTCTCCTCAAGTTTGGAAACGAACTTGGGGAGGGCTCCGTAAAGGACAAAAAGAAGAAAAAGAAGAATAAGAAAAACATCGCCCGGCGTCAGCCTGAGACCTCTGTCAGGGGGTCTGGAGATTCCACAGAGGAGGGTGAGTGCTCAAATACTGAGTATATGTACAATGATGATCAGGCCTTGCAGAAGCCTGGGGCCAGGGATACTAACCCTACAGGTGGCAACACCTGTATGCCCCAGAAACCTGCACAACCTGCCTCTGTGGAAGTATCTGGGCCCCCCGCCGCCCTCCATGGTGACAGGGAGACCATCCCCACCGGTACTATGGTGTGTACCGGTGATCCCATGGAGGGGCCCTTCCCTTACTCCCTTTCCACTCCCTCCCTTACCTGCCTTCCCTCTGACCTTCCTCTCCGTGTGGTTGCGTCCCCTGGGGTGGCTGGTACCTCTGTCTCCTGTCCTCAGGCGGCTGCTGGGCAGGATGGCAATGGATGGAACAGTCTGGAGCAGGGTGTAGATGGCTGCTCCATGAAAGGTGCTGCCGCAGTTCCCGGCGCTATGCGGCCTGTTGGGGGGGAAAGACGGTGTCGCTGGACCCTCCATGGTGGTTGCTCCTGAAGCGGGGCGTCCCTGTGTGGGGAATAGCGGCACTGTTGGACCTTCCATGAAGGTTGCTACAGCTGCTGGGGCTGTGCAGCACCAAACATTTCTGAGTAGTGGCCCTCCTTTTCCCTCTGCTCCCTTGGAGCAAGCTCCACTGCTCTCCCCTGCCAGCAAGTCTCCTCCCCTGTTTGTCTCCCAGTCTGTTTCCCTGGATGTGTCCAAGTTTGTCTTCCAGTCTGTTCCCCCTGCTTCCCTATGTGTTCCCCTTATGTCTGCATGTGTAACTGGTCCCCCTGTTGTTCCTGGTGCCCCTGGTGCCCCTGTTGCCGCGGGTACCGGTGCCGTGGGTGCCGCTGGCGCTATGGAAGACAGGACTGCAGGAACCTCCCATCATCCTCAGCCAGCAGTCCATACTGGAGGTAAGAAAAGTATGACTAACATTGTGTTTGACTCCACTGGTGGTTTGGGGATGGCTGAGGATGATGGGAGTATGGATGTAACTGTAAATGTAATGATGGGACCCATTGACCTTAGTAAAAAGGTCCACAGCCAGCCTGTTTGTATTAGTGATGTTGCCCCTGCCCCTGGTGATGTTGCCCCTGCCCCTGGTGATGCTGCCCCTGCCCCTGGTGTTGCTGCCCCTGCCCCTGGTGTTGCTGCCCCTGCCCCTGGTGTTGCTGCCCCTGCCCCTGGTGTTGTTGCCCCTGCCCCTGGTGTTGTTGCCCCTGCCCCTGGTGTTGTTGCCCCTGCCCCTGGTGTTGTTGCCCCTGCCCCTGGTGTTGTTGCCCCTGCCCCTGGTGTTGTTGCCCCTGCCCCCGGTACTATTGCCCCTGGTGTTGTTGCCCCTGCCCCTGGTGTTGTTGCCCCTGCCTCTGGTGTTGTTGCCCCTGCCTCTGGTTATGTTGCCCCCGCCCCCAGTACTATTGTCCCTGGTATTGTTTCCCCTGCCCCTGGTTATGTTGCCCCCGCCTCAGGTTATGTTGCCCCTGCCCCTGGTTCACTGGAGTTAGTTGGTACACAGGTGGCGGGCACGAGCACGGGTACAGGCACCCTAACAAAGGGTGCCGCGGTTATAAATAGTTTAGACGCACAAGCAGGTACACGGGTTCCCCTTAGGCACTCCCAGGTTGTCACCCAGGGTTCTGGTGTGACCGAGGCCTCTGGTTCAGCGAGGGGAGTCCGCCCGAATCATTCCCAGACGGCGGGTCCCGGTGCGCCCAATGCTTGGGCATCTGGGCCACCTCGCCTATCTGCGGACGGGCCTGCTACGCGTCCTCAGGTTTCCTTTGGGAACAGGAGGAACGTGGTACGGCTCGTCTGTGGGGGTGAGACCCAGGTGCCTGACAGACGGTGGCTGGTGACCCGGCTAAAGGATATGGGATTTGCGCCCGTGGACCTGTACGCGCTCATCCATGCCTAAGGCACCCGGGAGTTCGACGTCTCCTTTATGACGTCGCAGCTCCTGGATCGCTTCTGGGCTGGGTGGGAAGCGGCCAGGTCTGCACAAGGTACAAAGTGGGCAGGATTCACCGCTGTGGCCATTTCTCGCCAGGGTCTTAAGAAGGTCACCTTCCTGGTGAGAAATGAATCCATCCCCATAGCAGACATCCTTGTTTGGACTAAGAGGTTTGGGGATGTTAAATCCTCACCAGTTAAGATTTTAGATGAGGATGGGATTTGGACAGGTGGATGGACTGTTTCAGTGTTGCTGCGAGAGATTTGAGGTGTCACACAGCATATGCCTAATAGTTTTTTTATCGGGGCTGACCGGGTATCCTGTTTTTACCCTGGTCAGCCCAGGGTATGCCACAAGTGCGGATCGTACAGGCATTACAGCAATGCCTGTACGGTCCTCAAATGCACTATGTGCGGCGCTGTGGGGCACCTCCGGGACAGCTGCAGGGAGATCCGGTGTCATCTATGTTCAGAGATGGGTCACACGTACCGCACCTGCCCCGAAGCCCAGCACAATATCGAGTCCATCTGGAGTCAGGAGCCGGTGGAGATGGACTCTGCTGGGTTAGGGGTTCAGGTAGCGAGTTCAACTACGGTTCCCATCTTTGGCACAGGGGTTTCCCTGCCCCAGCAACAGCCCATCCTCCCCTCGGTCTCTGCACCATCTCAGGACCCTGGGAAGGCAGCAAGTTCACGTCCCCTCACGAAAAGTATACGTAGAGAAAGCACTACCTCCACAGCCATTATGGCTCCCCCTAGGCCCCCCCTCCTAAACTCTCCACGGTGAAGGTTACCCCCACTGAGAAGTCCCCAGATGCACGTTCCTTAGATGCACAGTCCCTTGAGTGGAGCACGGTGAAAGGTAAGAAACCCCCCCCCTCCAAGACCTCGACGCTGCCCTCACCCCGGAAGACCGCCATACCCCCTGCGGCGAAACCCCCGAAAGGGGGAGACGCCACTTATAAGGGTGGTGTGGCAAGGGCGTCATCCTCCTCTTCGGGCTTGCAGGAGGCCCCGGTGCCCGTATCTAACAGGTACGAGGCACTGTCCTCCAGCTGGGCCGACTGTGAGTTCGAGGAGGAGATGGCGAACCTCCCCGAGGTGGTGGCAGAGGTTGAGGTGGGACAGGAGGTGCTTCTGAGAGACGACGGGCCACTATATCCCGGAGTCTCCGTGAAGAGGTTCCTCGGTTCTGACACGGAGGAGGAGGGGTATCGCAGAAGGAAGGGAAAGTCTCCTTATACTTAATGCCCTTATGGCGACTTTTCCTGTACTCTCTGTGGCTACGGTGAATGTAAACAGCATTAAGTCCAGCAGGGCCCGCTTTTTGGTTTACGACCACCTCAGCCGGGCTCCGTACAATGTCATCTTGGTACAGGAGACCCGGCTGGAAACCCTCGCGGCCCTGCACGCTGCAAAGCGGGACTGGAGATGGGGGCCCTCCTACTTCTCTCTAGCCACAGAGAGATATGGGGGAATCGCCATCCTATTTAAGGACGTTGATGTTAGCATCAACAGGGTTATTGAGTTGCAAAAAGGAAGGTGTGTGGTTTTAGATGTCTCACTGGGCAGGCAACCTTTCAGGATAATTAACATCTATGGCCCCCAATCTAAGTGGGAGAGGAAGCGCCTGTTTATTGAGATAGAGCCTTACCTTTATACATCCCAGCAAATCCTGTTTGGCGGTGACTTTAACACCATAACTAGGCCTCAAGACAGGAGAGACGCCACTCAGAGGCTGGGGTATGACTCCTATTTTTTAAATAAGATGGTTAGTCAGGCTGGATTGGTCGATGTGTACCTTCATCACACTCCCAATCCCACGGGTGGGTACACTTATCACAGAGGTAGCTGTGGTAGAGTAGGATAGATAGGTTTTTCTTTAAGGAGAATTTCCTGGTGGCGGCACCCGTGCTTACACCGGTGGAGTTCTCCGATCATCACATTTTGTCTTGCGAGTTGAACGTCCATAGTACCCCACCTAAGGGTAGGGGGATCTGGCGGCTAAATTCAGACCTCCTGGTGGAACAGAGAGTTCAGCAAGCCTTCATGGAATTCTTTCACGATCAGATGACATTGTCCGACTTAGGCCAAACGAAGTCTGAGTGGTGGGAGATGGTGAAGGCCAGAACTCAACGGCTGTTTCGCAATCTCGCCCGAAACATGCAGTCCTCCAGGTACAAGATGTATCTGGGCCTGCTTGGGAGGTTAGACATCCTGATCTCGCAGGGAGGTGACCCCGAGGACATTGCGGCGGTTAAAGACCTGATGAGGAGTTATCAGTATGACAGGTACGCCTCCCTTGTAAAAGAGAGGGATCATGGGCCGTACCGCTCGCCCGATCCTTATCTTAGCTGCAAGCGGAAGGAAGGTACCAAGTCCATCCCTAGTCTGCGGGGCACCGACGGGACCCTCGAGGAGTCTCCTCGCGGGATTCTGAAGGTGGTCCGCGACTACTATATTGAGCTCCTTGGAAAGGGCAGCCCCCAATGTAGCGAGGCGGGAACCTCCCACGAGAGAAGGGTGGATGACTTCTTAAGCGAGCTCACGCTCCCTGAGCATAGCGACCTCTCTTTTGACGAGTTGGTCAGCGAGATCACCATAGAAGAGGTCACAGAGAGTATCCAACAGCAGAACAAGTGTAAGTCGCCAGGTCCTGATGGTCTGACGGCTGAGTTTTACCAACAGTTCTGCGACCTCTTGGCCCCTCATCTGACCGAGGTGTTTAATGAGAGCTTGGCTCAAGGATTATTGCCACCCTCGATGAGGACTTCTGCCCTGATCTTGCTGTCCAAGCCGAACGTGCTCGACACAGCGGATGTGGGGAACTGGCGCCCCATATCCCTGTTAAATGTCGACAGGAAGGTCCTGGCAAAGATTTTGATGAAACGAGTGCAGGGCCTAGCGAGGCGTGTCCTATCCACCTCCCAGTACTGTTCAATCGGGGGCAGAACTGTCTTTGATGCCGTTTTCGAAGTCAGGGAAGCCCTCGAGAAGTGCAGGGCCGGAGAAAGGGGGATATACCTTCTGGCACTTGATCAGTCCAAAGCTTTTGATCGGGTAGATCACCGTTATCTGTGGTCAGTCTTGCGGAAGTATGGCTTGCCGGGAAAATTCATCAATTGGATAATCACTTTGTACAGAGGGGCCGAAAGCTTCGCTCTTGTGAACGGGTGGAGGGGCAGGACGTTTAGGATCCGATCCGGGGTCCAGCAAGGCTGTCCTCTCAGCCCACTCTTGTACGTGTTTGCAGTCGATCCCTTCATCCGAAGGGTCGAGGCGAGCACGTTACAGGGAGTGGCTAGGGCTCCGGAGAGGCCTTTACGGGTTGTTGCCTACGCTGATGACATCTCCATAGTGGTCTCCGATACTCGGGAGGCCACGGAGGTGGATGATTTAATCCTAGCGTATTCTGCCGCTTCAGCCTCTCGTGTCAACAGGGACAAGAGCGTAGTTTTCTGGTGCGGGAAGGAGGGGGACCAGTTCCCTCTTCCAGGCGGTTTCCCGAGGGCCCAGCCTGAAATTAAGATCTTGGGGGTGGTGTTCGGACCAGGGGTTCTGGCTCTCAGGAACTGGACCGAACGGCTTGCCATAGCGTCCAGCAAGGTGGAGGAGAGCCACAGGTGGAAACTGACGTTCAGAGAACGGGTGAACTTGATCAAAACCTATGTTCTGACCGTATTCGGCTACGTCAGTAACATCTTCATTTTGCCCAGGTCCCTCCGCGCTCGGATGTTTGCGCTGTTCTTCCGCATGTTGTGGGGGAACAGGCTGAACCTCATCAAAAGAGAGGTCACTTACCTGGCCAGAAAAGACGGGGGTCTGGCCATGGTCAACCCCATCGTCTATTTAACTAACAACTTCCTGAAAAGGAACTTTGGGGCTCTCCTGAAGGATGAGCAGCCTGGCTGGGTATGTATATTCAGGGAGTGGGTCACACCTTTCCTGGTAGACTGGTTTCAGGGTGGGAGGGTGAAGAGCATGAGAGTTCGGCATTCTAGCTATCTTCCGACTTCGGTCATCGAGGGAGTGGGAATTCTGCGCAGGTGGAACGTCACGGTGGAGGAGGTTCGGGAGACTCGCAAGAAGCTTCTCGACGGGAGGGTCCTGGCCACCCACTTTGGCATTCAGCTTGCTTTGAAGGACTGCCCGCCAAGTACTCTCGCCTCGGGGTTGAAAAACATCAACTCCAGGCGCCTTCCGGAGAAATACCGAGACGTGGCGTTTCTCTCCTTCCACGGTAGACTTTACGTTCGAGGGAACTTGAAGTACAGGAACATAACGGATCGCGGTTGTCCTCGGGTGGAATGTTCCGGGGAGGTGGAGTCCATGGACCACTTCCTCCTCGAGTGCCCCTTTAACGTACAGGTCTACAAAGAGGTCTCAGCCGCCTTGGGCATCCCCTGCTTATCCCGCTGGACTTACGCGGAGTGGGCGTATGGGACGTCCAACTCAGGGAGGAGGGCTTTTGATTTGGGCACTCTTTATGTAGTCAGTTCAGTGGTTAAGTATTTCACTTGGATGGCACGGTGTCAGGTTTCCCTTCAACGTAAAGACCTTTCCTGTCAGGTGGTGGTAGCAGACATTCTGAGGGCGGTTTGTGGGATCTATACCACCGAAAGGGCCTCTATGGATTCGTCCATTTGGCAGCGTTTGTGGCGAAATCTCAAGGTCCACCCGCCTTGAACCGCTCCATGGGCGCCCTTGTCTTGGTAAGGGGAATTCCGAATCTGTTTTCACCTTTCCCCCTTAGATTTTGAACTGTTTTTTTTTCCTTTTCATGGAAGGCTACCAGACTTTACCAGACGAGTACCTTCCTCTGCGTATAGGTAGGGTAGTGTAGGGTAGTTAGGTTATGGTAATGGTTTTGCACGGTTTTTGGTACTGTTTGGGTTAGGGTGGGTTTTGTGTGTGATTTTGTAATATGGACAATTGAACATTCTGCTTTTGGGTGGGGGGTAAAACACTAAGGGTGTCTTATGGACGGAGGGATGGACTCCTTGAGGGTGGTGGGTTTGAACAAAATGGTTTTCATGTGGGTGGTGGGTTTATGAACAAGAATTTTCATGCGAGTGGTGGGTTTTGTGTGTTTTGAACTGAGAAATGGACTCCTTGCGGGTGGTGGGTTTATGGACTTGATTTCATGTGGGTGGTGGGTTATGGGTGATGGGTTTATGGACAAGAATTTTCATGTGGGTGGTGGGTTTATGTGGTTTGAACAGAAAAATTAACTCCTTTTGGGTGGTGGGTTATGGACTTGTTTTCAGGTGGGTGGTGGGTTGTGTGGTTTTGAACTGTTTTGAACTGAGAAATGGACTACATATGGGTGGTGTGTTTTACTAGGTTTATTATTATGTCTATTATTATTATTATGTTTTGGTATGTGGTTATGTTTAGCTGGCTGTGGACTTGAGGTCAATTGGGTCCTGTCCCCCCCTTGTCCCCTTGTTATGTAGACCCCCTTAGAGAAATTTTCAGCCTTTCTCCTCCCCTCCCCAGTGCTCCATGATGTAATGGAGCACCCCGCCTTTTAAATTCTCCCCTTATGATTTAGTTTCCCCCCCCTTTATGTTAATCCCTCTCCCTGTTATTTCCCAGTTATTTAATTTTGGTATGGGTTTACTCCCCTAATAGTGCCCCTTCCAGAGTTTATTTCAGTATTTATGTTTAATTTTTGGGTATTTATGTTTCATTTGGTATTATGTTTGAGTTGGTTGCTATTGTTATTTTGTTATTTATGTTGTTATTCTGTTTAATTTTGGAAGCATTTTACAAAACTAAATAAAATATTTACAGTCTCCCCCAGGTACATTACGCTGCCACTGGGGAGAGGTGGTAACAAGTTCCTCTCCCGATAGAACACTCTGCCGCTGGGGAATGGAGACTGGGCTCTCTATTCCCTGTACATTACTAATCTACCACTGGGGGGAGGTGGTAACAAGCTCCTCTTCTCTACATTCTTCCAGTCTCTGCGGAGGGAGACCGACTGTCTCTCCTCCCAACACAGAGTCCTGCTGTTGGGGAATGGAGACTGGGCTCTCTATTCCCGGCTGGACACTTTGCCGCTGGGGAATGGAGACTAGGCTCCCAATTCCCGGCACATCACTCGGCCGCTGGGGAATGGAGAATGGGGTCCCAATTCCCGGCACATTACTCGGTCGCTGGGGAATGGAGACTGGGCTCCCAATTCCCGAAAAATCACGCTGCCGCTGGGGAGGGAGTACACTGCTCTCCTCTCCCTGGACTTCACACTGCCTTCCCAGCATATCACTCTGCTGCTGGGTGGCAGGAACAACTACCTCTGCCCCCTGTAACTCAGCCTGCCGCTGGGGAGGGAGGACGCTGCTCTCCTCTCCCTGCATTTCACACTGCCTTCCCGTCATATCACTCTGCTGCCTGGGGGGCAGGAACAACTACCTCTGCCCCCTGTAACTCAGCCTGCCGCTGGGGAGGGAGGACGCTGCTCTCCTCTCCCTGCACTTCACACTGCCTTCCCAGCATATCACTCTGCTGCTGGGGGGCAGGAACAACTACCTCTGCCCCCTGTAACTCAGCCTTCCGCTGGGGAATGGAGACTGGGCTCCCAATTCCCTGCATATCACACTGCCGCTGGGGAATGGAGACTGGGCTCCCAATTCCCTGCAGGACCGGTGGAGAGATCTCGGTCCCATCTCCACCGGCCACCTGGGGTTCTTCCCAGTACATCTCCTCAATATCTGCCCAGCTGAATGGGTCTTGATCTGGGTCTGTCACCTTACTGTCCTGCTGAGCCTTCCCAATGGAGTGTAAGAGATCTCGGTAGTCCTGCTCCAGTTCCCACTCCAGGGTTGCTAGGTGAGCCAGGTCTTGCTCTACCTCATGGGGGTCATCCCACTCATGCCTAGCCTCCCTCTCATAGAAAATGTTCTGAAGTCTGGTTTGCGCAGGGCTCCCGAAGCCAGGCTCTGCAAAGGCCTCCCATAACAAGCCAGGACCATCAAACTCCTCTCCCTCTGGCTTGTCATGTTCGGCTGTCCAGGGTATATACTATGCCATATACCACCAGAGCGCCTGGTAGGCATCCTCCAGCCATAGCTCCTGCCATACCTGGTGCTCTACTTCCTTCAGCCATTCCTCCAGGGGCTGCTCTCCCAGGAAGGGCATCCGCAGGGCCACTTGCTTCTGCAACCGCTGCTCTTCACTGGGGAGACTCTCACCCCGCTGGTATTGTACATTATCCAGGGCCTGGTACCAGATGCCTTTCCTTAATGCATCCCGGCCATCCAGGTCCTCCTCCTCGTATAACACTGCTGGTTCCATCCTGGTGCTGTCAGGGTCGCTGTACTGGGACATGCGTTGCCCTCAACTTGTAAATCCAAAGAAATGGTGTTCTGTAGCTGTCCTTCTGGCTGTAGGACCGATCCTGCCGCTTGCCACCAATTGTAACGGACCGTTTCAGCAGACAAGGTGTTAAAATCCGTTTAGGCGATAATCCCCTTTTCACAGACAGGCACAGCTACTGTAAAATCACCATAACTCACGAATTGGATATAAGTGAATGCACCAAACTCCCGAACTGCATACAAGGGAATAAGGTAGCACTCCAAACTCCCGAACTGGAACCTCACGAATAGCTGCTAGCAGACGAACAGGAAAAGCTCCCAAGCGGCTTACACTCCTGGCAGTCAGTCCCTATCAGCATACAGTGAATCCCCCCAAGAACGAGACAAGGCTCTGTGTTGAGGGTCAAGCAGTGGTCTGTTTATTGAGGGCTACCTGCCCCTGTATTTATGCAGGTCTCCCACCTGGTGGACACTCCCCTAGGGGACCAGATGGAAGACTGTAACAACGGACAGACAAGTACCAATTACAGACATACAGCAGTAAGACATCCCCACAATGCATCCTGGCTTCTTCCTCTCTGCCCTGGAGAAGTAATTCAATTATCTCCCAGGACAAAGGCAAAACTCCATTACAGACGTGGGGACCCAAAGACAGACTATCACATTAAAATACATAAAGACACATTTTATACATAAAACACAGACATGTAACATATCCCCAGATAGCTCAGGTCTGAGTGCACATTATTAGGTGAATGGCACTCAGACCACACGAATACAGTTTAATTGCCATGGAGCCAGAGTCTTTAATTACACTAATATGCTCCATGGCATGGCTATCTGGGTTAAAACATTCACCTATACAAACTACCGAATTTACATGCATTCGTTTAATCCATACGAATTAGAACCAGGGGCTGGGGGTTCAGCAGTGCCTGCATGTAAAAGTGTCCGGGTTTGGTGCATGAAAGCCGGGCAGAAAAGCGCTGGCTGCCCGGGGAGCTCCATAAAACCGCCACCTAGCGGTGTAACAGCGGCCACCCAGTAACAATCAATTAAGCTGCGGTTAACCGCAGCTTCAGGGAGGAAAATTGGCAGCACACTCCAGCTCCTGGGTGGCCAATTAACGGCGCCGGCCGGCATCCCACGGCTCTGGGGAGGTTGCAAACAGGCTGTTTGTTCGGTAGATAGAATCTACCGAATGGCTGTGCAGAAAGGGAGAAATAAATCCTTCTGCACAGTAAAATTAACCCTTTAGCTGCCGGTCCATAATCCAAAGGCAGCAGACGGGCGACCAGGCTCCTCCAATGCAATGTGGCGAGATTGGTCTCATCACAGAGGAGTTAAGGAATTCCATGCGCTGGTGCGCTTTTCTAGGTTTGGGGAAATTTCCCCGAACATAGACGAACCCAACAAAGCAGGGCATCCCTCTAATCTATGCTCAGGGAAATTTCCCCGAACATAGATTAGATGGATTCCCTGCTCTGTTGCGTTAGTCTGTGTTTGGGGAAATCTCCCCAAACATAGACGAATGCAGCAGAGCAAGGAATCCCACTAATTTCCACGATGGCTCGCACTTATCACCCCAGTCGAAAGTGCGAACCGTCGTAAAACAGGTAGGTTGCAAAACGAGGACCACCTATACTAGTTATTGAATTTTAGTAAATTTTTAAACAGAATTGTAAAATGTAATCTTCAATTTCCCAGATGAACAATGAGACTAAGGGCCATGAACAGTATAATATGGCAAATCAGAAACTTTATTTAACTTGATTAATAAATAAATACACGGTCAATGAGCAAAGCCTTGCACCGCTGGACTTAGCTCAAGAATTAATCTTCTGGCTCCAGAAGAGGCAGGGAGTGGTGCTCAGCAAACCCCAGGTTAGAAGTCAAACTATTCCAAAAGTGTTCTGAAGTAGTGTTGGTGCTTGTAATGTTTAAAAAAAAAAAAAAAAAACACATTACTACTGTCCAAAAAAAGGACTTAGCAGAAAATGAATATGTGCTAGCATAGCCTTTCTAAACAGGCATTGTGTTTAAAATGTGATCTTCCAGTCAGAGTTTGCAGACTGAACATCGTGATACTTTCTTGTGTACTCTGTATTCAGAAAAATTGGATCAGAATGTACTCTATAGCCTGTTTGCATCTGCAATGTAAGGGGGTAATAGATGTATTTTTTTATTTACTAAACTATTAGCCATATTGAAAGCGACAATTCATAGCACTTAATTATCTAATAAACATTTAATATATGTGTCAGCTTGTGTTAAATCACTCGTCTACAATATACTTTCCTTAAATTGACTTGAATTTGAAGGGTTAGGGTAAATCGGTTAATGGTTTCCTTAAACAATGTTATCCATAAGCAGATATTTTATTGTGTTTTATTAGTTAGCATGTAAAACAATGTTTCCTTTTGACAAGCATTTCAAACACAGGAAGATAATTCTTGGAGCAGTTATGAAAGGCTGGTGGGCTATGTCTGTCGGAATCTCACACTTTCAGCTAGGGCAACAAGGGAGCAAGTGCTTCTCATTGATTCCAACTTGCCCAAACCTTTAAAGGAACCTCCAGCATTATAAATGTATTTATTTATTTATTATGCTGGAGTGTTAGTATAGCCCATACCGTTTCAAACAGTACTGATGGACACCCAGACAACAGAAAGCTTCTCATAGAGAAACAACAACAGATAACAGAATGAGTGGCAATGAGCAGGAAGAGCAGAGGTAAAAGGGTGAAACTCAGCCCAATTATGAAAGTGCCAAAAAGGGAACTCCCTGTTAACTGCCCAAGCACTGAAATAAGGAAAAAATTATAACAAGCTGCCAACCAAGTGAGTTTCCTCAGAAATCTCATGATCGTAAGGGATTTGGAACGGCCTTTGTTGATGATGTGACAGGTTGCCTAGTTGTCTGAGTAACAACGCACTGGCATATTAGCCCATAAATGACCCCATGCTACGGCAGCCGCCACGATCGGATAGATCTCAAAAAGAGCTGAGGTAGTTGAAAACCCTTCCAAATCCTGTACTGCTGAAGGCCAGCTACCCCAAAGCCATTCATTCCCAAGAATTGTTGCAAAACTTGTGGTAGATGCCGCATCTGACCAAATGGTAGGAGATGAATCAGACAATTGAGGGAGGAACATACTTTTACCATTCCAAGTGCTTAAAAATCTCTTCCACATGTTTAGCTCTGTCGTAGCTTGGGTATCTAAGGACAACCTGTGCGAGTCATGTAGGAAAAGTGGGAAAAGTTGCAATAGTCGTGATATAAAGGAGCGGTCTTGGGGTATGATGCGCATAGAAAAAATTTAGTGATCCTAGCAGAGACTGTAGTTCCTTGCGGTTGCAAGTACCTGTCAGGATCCCGCGGGCGGCTGCGAGGGGAGGCTGCAGTCCGATCGCGGCACTCACCCTCCAGCCGTCCACGGGTCCTTTCCCGGCATACGCTCGCTGGGCGGCATCCTCCCAGCCTCGGATGCTGCCCGCGTCCTCCTCTCCATCCCCCAGCGGCAGCATGCATGACGCTGAATGCTGGGGGACCGCCCAGTCTTGTACACGCCCCAGTCAGCCACCTGACCCGGTGTTAAAGGCACAGTGCCTCAATCACAGTGGGAGGTATACCTATCTCCCATGTGTGATTACTAATTCTGATTGGAAATTATCCAATCAGAATTAATCTAATGGTTTAAATACTTACCTTTCCTGTTCCTCCCTGCCCTGTTGTGGTCTTTGCTTGCTAGTATTGATTCTGAACTTGTGTTTCTGGTTACGTACTCTCTGGCTTGTTAATCTGACTTTGTGACTTTCTCCTACCCTTTGACCTCAGCTTGTTTCTCGTTATTCTGTCTTCTGGTTCCCCTTACTCGGCTTGTCTCCTGGATATTCTTTGTGTGCTTAGCCCGGCCACTCTAAGGTTCGGTACGGCACCTTTTCTATGTGTGTGTGTGTGTTAGCATGTTTGGTTCCCCGAATCATGACAGTACCAAGCTGAAGGTAGTTGTTAATGTAAGTGAGAATATTCTCTATTTTGTCCTGTGGTAGGCTCGCTTGCATTGTGGCTGAGTCTAATTGTATACCCAAAAAAGTGATGACCGTGTTTGGCCCCTCTGTTTTCTTAGGGGAGATAGGTACACCTAGTTGCTCAAATAGCTTGGTGGTAGCTTTGAGACTAGTAGGAGAGGAAGTATTCTCCTCGACCATAAGGATATCGTCCAGGTAATGTAGTACCGTAGTCCGTAGGGCATCTGGCTATGTTCAATAGTAACCAGCACAATGCTTTGGCAAATGTGTCAAAAATAGCTGGGCTACTTTTGGACCCAAAAGTTAGACGGGAGAAAAAATAGTAGTTCCCGAACCATTTAATGCCATGTAGGTGCCACAGTGTGGGGTGGATTGGTAGTAATTTAAAAGCGTTGGTAATGTCAATCTTACTGAGCCAGGCTCCAACCCCTGCTTGTATGATAGCGGTAATGGCATGATCTATGGTGGTGTATTGCAGGGACAATTCCTCAGAGGGTATAAGGGAGTTAAGACTGGGGTTGGCCGATGAGTGGGGTGCTGATAAATCAACAATGAGTCTCTGTTCTAGGGAAGATTTCCCTGTGACAATACCAATGGAGTTTGTGCGCCATTCTAAAAATGGAGGAGTTTTGAAAGGTCCCAATACGAAACCCTCAGCCACCTCTTGGGCTATAAGGGTGTCAACCGCTGTCGGGTTGTGTTGCGCGGATTGTAGATTAGGGCATTACAGAGTTCCAGTTGGTATGTGTAGGATGCCTGTGTGGAAGCCTTCTGTTAAACCAGAGATAAGAAAGTCTGCCAGGTGTCTAGATGGGTGCTGAGACATAAATGCAGTAAATTCTGGCATATTAATGGACGTTAGGTAAGGCTTGGAATACATTTTATTTGGACACATGGATTTTGCACGTGCCCTAAAACATTTTGAACAGACATGCAATAGTCTACAACCACTATAATTGCAGGACCCAACATTAAAATTATTACATATCTCGGACTTGCCCAGAAACTTGATTGGGCGTCCCAGTTTGTCTCTTGACAATTTCTCTGGAACAACAGAGGAACTAGCTCCTTGTGTGGAAGCCTGTTCGCCCACCGTGTTGGGACAAAAATTAGTGGTATGTGCTGTGGAGGAGCAGTATGCACAAGCCGGAGTTCTTAGACCTGCAAAGTGTCTGCAAAATATTACGGTATCAATCCTTCCCCAGTTGGACCGTGTTCCGTACTGGGAGAAGGCTCCAGACACTTTTGCAGAAAAAGACCTATGGTAGTCGTAGAAGGCTGAACCACCATATTTGTTGCCCAGATCTACCAGCTTGTGCATGTATAGATCAAACTCCTCTCTTCTGTTGGGATAGACCACACATATGACATCCCTGTAAATACCAAAGGCTAATACAAATTCAGGAATGGTTCATTTCCTGTTCAGGTGGGCATCTCTAGATCTGAAAACCACAGATACATCATCATACGCATAGGTCTTATTTTCAACAATATCCTGGGAGGCAATCAACAGGGAAGCCAGGTGGACATCTTTACCTTCCAGGATATCTCTTTTTATGTGCTCAGGTATCATATAAGCCGGGCTAACTTCTTGGTCATCCAGGGTGATGGCTGGAGTAACTAAAGGCAGATCGGCTGGTGCTTGTGAAGCAGCCATGGGTGGCCCTGTTAGAGTGAGGGCCGTGGTGACCGACTCAAGCTTCTCCAGCCTGGAGTTGACCTTGTTCATGGATGCCATGAGTGAAGACAACATGGCATGTATGTCTCCTGGGTTGGACTGGCTAGGTCCTTCCCCAGCATCCATGTTGTTTGTTGATGTACATAACAGTTTGAAAAGTTCTGCTTTTCTTGCTGAAGCGGGGTAGGGGATTTGTCGTCTCCTCAATTCCGTTGTGATACGAGGGATCGTCCAGGATCTGATTGATGCTGGACTGGCTAGCTCTCCTCCTTGTGTGGGAGTGACAGCTCTAGCCGGAGTGCTAGGCATGGAGAAATCCTCTACCCCTTCTTGAGACATACTATAAATAAAGCAATTTATTAGTGTATGAAAACTCCCAAATTGTACTGGCAGTCTAGCTAGGCCAAATGGCGAAACATTATGCTTGTTTGGTCACAGATGAGGCCCTACTAATTGCCAAGCGGCTTGAGAGGCTCTATCTATGCATTGGCGCGAGGGGTTATTGAGGCCACTTGTCGTAGTGGCAGGAGTTTTAGGCCTCTCGACTGTAAGACAGAAAAACAGGGGAAGGGAGTGACAGGTGAGGCTCTCTCTATGCAACATGCGAGGCGGCTAGCTAACGTGTGTCCCGATGGGTGTTTGCCTCTGAAACGTTGAGGCGGGGTGTTGGCCTCGTGGGACCACTAACTAGTGGTGACTGCCAAGACAAGGTAAATACCTATTGGGAAGCCTATGACCCTATTGCCAGTACTCTTTAAACCCAGGGGGAAAAAATAAAATGTGTGGTAGAATACCATATGAGCAGGTGTATGTACCTGGAAGTATGACAAATTTCACAGGAAAACCGTGTGGAGCAAAATATATAAGCTTGACAGCCTGAAAATGGGTAAAAGAGAGTAGTATGATGAGTGTGGGTTGTTGGAAAGAGAACAGACTTGAAGCCTGTAGCAGTAATATGGTTTGCTGACGTATGACATGAAATGTTGTGATATACCATGGGAAAAGAAATGTGTTACCCTGAACATGATGTCATCCTTTAATAAGACATCTGAGGGAGGCCGTGGCCTATGTGTAAACAACCTATGTGTTTTAGATAAAATTAGTGTGTACGGGAAAGGTCAACATACGTTTTATATATATATATATATATATATATATATATATATATATATGTGTGTGTGTGTGTATATATATATATATATATATATATATATCTGTGTATGTATATTAAAGTGCAGAAAAGACGTATGATTGGTTGGATCCGTACGTGATTCAACCCGAGTATGCATACAAAAGAAACTGTATGCTTATGTATGTGTCATAGTTTTATAACACAGAAATGAGGCCTGTAACGTAGGCTGAGTCCATTGTAATGAAATAGATACTTAAGGAAGACTCCTGGAAGCGTGGGAGTCAAAATGATCCATACAGATATGTTTAGCTGGTTTCATGCATATTGATAAAATACGTGGTACTTTAAATAGAATGAAAATAATCTGTCTATTTAATACAAGCATTTATTAACCGAATGTTTTATACATGAAATTATGAAAAGTAACTCACAAAAAATGTATGCGTAATACAGCAGAATAACCAAACCCAAATAAGGGAATCAGAAGTAAGGACGAATAGTTTAAACGTATGCATTTTTAGGCGAACAGCCAGCGTGCTTAGTATGACATGAATAATTGCCGAATGGAAAAACAACCGAAATGACACTAGTTCAATGTAGCAAGGAAGCAGTTTGTGCGAAATGAGCACTTCATTGAATACACATAATGAAACGTACGAAATGAAGCCGCGAATGGCTTGTGTAATTGCGGCATGCAGAGAAAAACGTAAAGTGAGGACCCGTGCTGTACCGTGCGCCATGGGAACCGATCCTGGCGTGACAGGTAGGTCTAACTTACGGTTTAGGAGTCCCTGGGACGCGATCTATGACGAAGACCGGGGTAAGAAGCTGGACGGACGGAAAAGGCCTGCGAACAGGATTCCTGGACACAGCTTGCCGCGGAAAAACTCGTGGGTAAGAAAACCAAGATGGCATCTCAGAGAACCCGGAAGTAGATCCTCATTCAATGCTGACCTCGAACGGTAAGGAGCAAGGCAAGGGGAGTGCCTTAAGTAGGTTAGGAGTAGCCACCAGCCCCTCCCACAAATCCAGGCAAAATTGCCTTAACCCCTTAAGGACACATGATCTAAATATTCCGTTATGATTCCCTTTTATTCCAGAAGGTGTGTCTTTATGGGGTTAATACATATATATATATTTATTTGAAGTCTACATGTATATTTATGAAATTATTCATGTTATTATGTATATATATATATATATATATATATATATATATATATATATAATTTCATTCTATGTGTATTTTGATATAAATATATAAATAAATATATTTTTATATATATATATATATATATATATAAATTTATATCAAAATACAGTTAGAATAAAATTTCATATATATTATATAACATATAAAAGTTTTATTTTATTTTTTATTATTATATATATTATATTTACATACGTGTGTAATTTTACTCCAAGGGTATGTTTATATTAATATACGTCTATATTAATAAAAAAATACACTTAGTATGACATTATATATATATATATATATATATATATATATATATATATATATATATATATATATATATATATATATATATGTGTGTATATATATATATATGTGTGTATATATATATATGTGTGTATATATATATATCTATATATATATATCTATATATATATATATATATATGTCATTTTTTAGTAACATTTTTTATTTTATTTTGTCACCATCAGGTGGACTGCCTGTCAGTTCAGACAGTCCCCCTGCAGGCAGCACTATTGCCTATGCGGCCATGTGATCAGAGTGGTCACATGGCCTTATGGGTCCTAAATTGCCAAGGGGGGACTGTCTGGGCTGTTAGACAGTACCCCCAGACAGAGAGGAACACCAATCACCAGCAGGGAAACAGCAGTGATTGGGTAAATAAGTAGGAATTATTTTTTTTGTCGGACTATTTTTGTTGGACGTCCAAGGTTGGGAAGGGGTTAAGATAAGCTCTTCCTTAAAAATTGAGGAAAGTCGGAGACAAGAGGTCTTTGATCATTAACCAAAAGCTGGACACACCTAACTCTGTCTTTTCCAACTGAATCTGGAATTCTTTAATAATCAGAACTCTGATAATTTCCTATTTCCCCAATTCTCTATCTCTTACTTGCATACGCCATTCATGGAATATATCTCCAAGCCTAAGGAATTTCTACCAAGAAAGCTGGTAAATATGCTGGATTCGTTTAATTAATTTAATTTAACCCCTTAAGGACCAAACTTCTGGAATAAAGGGGAATCATGACATGTCACACATGTCAAGTGTCCTTAAGGGGTTAAATTAAATATTTTTTTTTCTAAAAGCAGAAATATACCTGGGTAAGGCTGGTCAGATGTCAAACCTTTGAAATTATAATTAACTGAGAAAATATATAGTTCCACATTCCATTCCTGCAAGTGGAATTCATGAACAATATAATTACTGGTAATTTGCCACGTTTAGCATATCAAGCTATTATCCAGAGATATTGACCTATCTGAATTTAGGGATAGTTAATCTTTAATCAGGAAAGTTGATCATCTGCAATGTAAATGTTTCGTTTGTTTATTCTTTTGGGTTACTGGATGGAAAATGAATAGTTAAACTGATATCTTGTGTGAGAAATATTTTATCTTTTTAGCTGCGATATTAAAGGTGTTTTCATGTGAGAATTGTAGCCAGCAGTGAGTGAGTTAACAGCCATAACATTTGCTGCTTGATACTGTGATGAGGTCTGTGTGAAGGAATGCCTAACTGAAAGCTGAAGGATTCCTGTAATCTTGTTGAACATTGTATTAATGTGGCCATAACTGTTGATTGAATTCTAGAGGAAGTATTTGTAATTATGCATGTAATTTCTTTAGAATGAAATTAACATATGTTGCTATTGAGTTATCTGTAATTGTGTTATAACTGTTGCCGTATCGTATACCTATGTTATTCACTAAATATTAACTTATTATTTTGAGGCATGTTACATATTATTATTATTATTATTAATAATAATTATTTGTCAAAATAAATTATATTTTTATAATTGTTTGTGATTAATGTGTGAAATACAAATTCTCTAAACAAATGTACTCCAGGGTCTATAAGAGTTAAAATAGTGGGTAACTCTTCGCTTTAAATCAATCAAGGGGAACAGTGCCAATATGTCAATGTTTAAAATAATAAAAATGATTACATTAATTTTGATAACTTTTATAAAATATTATTTTTAATATTTATCACCCCATAAATATCCTCACACTATCTCACATTTCCAACACTGTTTGGAAGTTAATGCATTATAATCATGTGGGTGTCTTAAATACAATGAGTTTCATTGACCCATATACACACACTCACTGGCACACAGTGTCACTGATACACACTTTCTTTGAAATAAATACTGACACACAAACACAGATCCATACACACAGACACTGACTCAAACAAACACACTCATTCACACAGAAAATGATTTATACACACACTCACTGACACCATGACCAATAAACACACAGTGACACACAGACACTGACCATACATACAATGACAAAGACCATAGGCATGCACATATCCTGGACCATAAGCACACACTGGAATACAGATACTGACCCATGCCTTATCACCTGCAGACAAGAGCTGCATATACACACATTCACTGACCCATAGTGATGTCGCGAACATAAAAATTTCGCCGTAGACTTCAATAGGCAGGCTGTGTAGTTTGACTCATAAAACTCTGATTGGTGGATTAAGTAACCAATTAGAGAGTTTTGAGTCAAATTACACAAATTCCAAAGAACTTTCCCACGCTGTGTAAAATGACACAGAGCACTCTGATCTCAGAATGCTGTGACAGGAAAATGTAGAGACTTACTGTAAGGAAACCAAGTGTATTTAAACCTCAATCGGTGGTTTCCTCCTGGACCACCAGAGCCTCGTGAACATAGCCCTCCGTTCGGTAGTTATGGTAGACGAATCCCCATGTAATTTCAATAGTGTCCCTGGATAATTCCCTCAGTAAGAAACACGAACTCCCAAACAGCATACGTATCTCCGCTGATATATCAGGTAAAAAATCCCCAAATCCCCCAGTAACCAGACGAAGCAAAGTACAGGGAGTCAACTGACAATTTTTTAAAAAAATCAGGCTCAAGGAGTCAACTGCCAACATGAAACAAGGGAATACAAACTGTCACCCCAACGCCAAACAGGGGAATTCCTTTGCACTTACCTGTCAGTCCCTTCATTTACCTGTCAGAGCACTCTGATTGGATGGCTTAAACCCACCAATCAGAGTGCTCAGAGCCTAAATGCAGGACGGGGCAAGGCTTTATGAGCTCAGTCTGCTCGGAGCCCTCGCCGGGTGAACATGGATTATTTATTTTGCGCTCGTTTTTTTTTTATTTTTTTTATTTATTTTGAGCTCGTTATTATGGTTTTTTAAGCGTCGGTTATTATGGTTTTTTATTTGGCCTTTTTTGGGGCTGAAAAAATAAGATTTAGAAGAAAGAAAACATTGAATGGTAAGTTTTTTTTTTTTTTTTACAGGTACTTAGTTAGGTCCCCCCTCATTATTTTTAGGGTGAGGGGGGTAGGTAGGGGGTTAATTTTTTGGGGGGGGACGGGGTGACTAGAGGTTTGGGGACCCCTAGTCACCTGGGGGGTACACATTTTTTTTTAGGGCCCCCACCCACCGCTCAGGGGTGGGAGCCAGGGGGGGAGGACCATAGGTCCCCCCTTTTTAGTATTTAGGGTCCCCACCAGCCGCTCAGGGGTGGGGGCCAGGGGGGAGGACATTAGGTTTTCCCCCCTTTTTAGTATTTATGGCCCCCACCTGCTGCTCAGGAGTGGGGGCCAGGGGGGAGGACCGAGCGGCGGGTGGGGGGGTTGTCAAAGTTTACTCAATGATATGGAATAGGGGGCGGACGGAACATCGCATATGTTCACCCGCCGCGTCGAATGCGAACAAGCGATGTTAGCCAGGAACTATTCGCCAGCGAACTGTTCGGGACATCTCTACTGTCCCATACACACACAGGCACTGAGATATTTTGGCAAATGCTCCTCCTTCCAGTGCCCAATACAACTGCCCCACCCCCTCCCCACTCCTCCTTTGCTATGTCTCTACCTATTTGTGGCTGTTTGTTTGCTAGAAATGCTCAATGAATAGCCAACTGTCTATACTTGTAATAGCAAGTCTAATAAACCTTGCCCTATCTGTAACCAACATGATTTGTGTAAACTGTCACTTTAACAATTAGGCTTGCATTTACTGATTCGGAAACTTGTAGATTTAGATCGAAACATATTGTGTCACTAATGCTTATTTTCTTTATTAATATCTTAGAAGTAATATAAAGCAATAGATCATAATAGTAAGTATTATTTTAGCAACTTTTCATTTTCAATAACTTTAGAAAGGCTGTCTTGATATCTCGGTTCCGCAGACTGTATATCATTGGATTCAACAAAGGCGTCACTACTGTATACATAAGGGATACAATCTTATTCATTCCAGATGAACGTTCTCCAGTTGGAACTGCATAAACAGCAATAAGTGTCCCATAAAAAAAGCAAACAGCAGTGAGGTGGGAACTGCATGTGGAGAAGGCTTTCTGTCTCCCAGTGGTGGATGATATTCTATGTATAGCAAGAAAGATAGAAACATACGTTGAAATAATTAGCATAGGTTCAATGACAGTTTCTGCAATAGCAGTTGTAAAAACCACAGTCTGCACAACTGTAGTATCAGAACATGAAAGCTGAACAAGGGGAGCAAAATCGCAGAAGAAATGATCAATATGAGTTGAATAACAATAATGCAATTTGTTTAGTAAAATAGTAATAATCATTATGATGCATGTGCCCCATGCCCAAGACAGCAGCACAAGCCCAAGGCAAAATGGGAAATTCATTATTGTTATATAATGCAAAGGTTTACAGACAGCCACATATCTATCATAGGACATGACGGTGAGAAGAAGACTTTCTGTGGTTGTGGACACAGCAAAGAAATTTAACTGGACAGTGCATTGACTTACTGTCATGTGACTTCCATTTTTTAAGGTGATATATAGGAAATTGGGGATAATTGTTGTAGTGACTATGATATCACACAATGACAAGTGACTGAGGAAGAAGTACATTGGAGAATGAAGAAATCGAGTCACTAAAACAACTGTTATAATCAGAAGATTTCCAGTTAAAGTCATCATGTAGACCACAAGGAGAGCAGAGAAGAAAATGATTTTGGGTCTGTGGAGAAGTTGGAACCCAGAGAGGAAGAATTCTGGAATAGCTGTTTGGTTGGGTTTTGGAAACATCTGGCAAAAGGATAAAATACATCTTCATTAAAACTAAAATAGATTACTGTATGCATTTAAAACTGCTTTTTATATGTATTTTTACTTTAATCAAGAGTGTAAAAGTCTTGATTTGCGATACACAGGGCACCTCATGCAGCAATCTGTAGAAGACCGATTCAAGTAAACTCCTAGGATAAATGTTTTACCCAATGTGATAGGAAAGTATGGGTATAATGAGAGGGAAAGTGGACAAATCCACAAAGAATGGATGGGAGAAACAGACTGAAGTAAAAGGAAAGAAAGAAAATATTATTCACACTTAAACTGTTAAATTGTTTTCTCTAACCATTTATACATATATCTGTTACATGTCACATAAACAATAATTAATGAACCTATGAGCAATGTGGCAGAAAGTCAACCCATAGCATCCATGTCTGCAAACACAGCTCAGATTTACCTTTCAGTGCTGCAGCCCGGTTCTCCATGGGATACCGGGGAGGTACATAGAGAAAAGCGGTCAGAATCATAGAATACAAAGAAGAGATACCTCGGACTATATGAGACTGAGAGGCTCAAAGAGTCTGACACTGACTCAGATCTATAAGTGTGTTGTATTCACTATGGAGAGACAAACAGCAGCTCTGAATTTGAAAATATCAAAACCTGTCCAGGTGGGTGCTTTGAAAACAATTGAAGATTATGCTAGCGTTAGTGTACTTATAATCTTAATTTTAGTAATGACAGGAGGCGAGTATTTTGCATTAACTCTCTTTACTAACTCACATAGCAGTAAAGAAAAGGTGAAAACATTAACCAATCAAAAGAAAGTAGGAGGTATAGTATTCACAGTAATGAGGCTCCTCCCCCTCTTTCGAGAGCGACATCAAATACAATAAAAGTTTTAAAAGGAGAACGGATAAAGTCTTGCAACATGCACCAACGGGTGACTTTTCAAATACGAAGTCCTAGGGTGATCCAAACATGCACCAACAGATGACTTGTCCAATTGCGAAGTTCTGGTTTCTGAAGGAAGGTCCAAACATGTCCATCCTGAGTGTAAGCAGTAATGTCTTGAGGTTATGCTGAAAGAGAGTGTGGAAGAGGTTAGGAACCGGTCTGGCAACTGTTTGCAGTAATGTAATAAACCCAGCACAAACTCTAACGAAAATGTACCTAGTCTAATTATGACAACCAACAGTAACGAAGCTGTAGTTAAATAAGGTACACGTATTATATATACCAGGTAGTACACGTCTTATATATACCAGGTAGAAAAATATGAAGGGAAATATAGAGTATAGGTATACTTACATGAGATTTCATCCCTCGAGGGTGCGGAGGGTGGGAAAATACTCGCCTCCTGTCATTACTAAAATTAAGATTATAAGTACACTAACGCTAGCATAATCTTCAATTTTACCACATGACAGGAGGCTTCATATTTTGCATTTTTAACGCTGATGAAGGAGAGACGTGGCTGCCCCCGAGTTTGGGCGGAAATAGAAGGTCCGAAAGGTCGCTTCGCGTGACCAGTCCGCGGCTCGTAGGATGTCTGTCAGTGATGCTCCCGCGGAGAAAGCCGACGAGGCCGCCGCTCCGCGAACTGAGTGGGCACCGAAGGTGTCTTCTACACCTGCTAGAGACAGGATCCATCGAACCCATCTGGCGAGGGTGGTAGTAGAGACGGGAACGTGAGGTCTAACATAAGACACCAAAAGTTGTCCCGACGATGAAACCCGAAGGAGGGAAGTGACCTGGACATAACGACGCAGAGCAGAGACCACGCAAAGCAGCGGTTCGGTAGGAAAAAAGGGGTAGAAAACCGACGATGAGTCCGATTTAGTACGACGAGACACTTGGAAGGTAACTCCCTCTGGGGAGACCGAAAAGGCGTCGACGTCGAAAGCCCGCACGTCCGAAACTCTGCGGAACGATACCAGACAAAGTAGGAGTGTTAGTTTGGCCGACAGTTGTCGGAGTGAGAGTCTGTCGTTATCTGGCCAGTCTCGCAGAAACTGTAGGACGACTTCCACGTCCCATAACCGAGTGTACTTGGGTCTGGGGGGCCTTTGAAGTCTGATGCCCCTTAGGAGGCGGCATACCAGAGGGTGTTTCCCGACGGGTGAACCCAGGACCGGAACGTGAGCCGCTGAGATCGCGGAGCGCACGACGTTGAGGGATCGGTAGGACCTGCCCGCGGAGTATAGGTGGGAGAGAAAATTCAAGATGGCCGTTACAGGTGCCGTAAAGGGATCAAAGTTCCGTTCACTGCACCAAGTGGACCAGGAATTCCATGCTGCGAGATAGCATCGTCTGGTTCCTGGTGCCCACGAATCCCATAAGAGGTCTCTAGCTGTCTGCGATAAGTCCTCGGTCTGCCAGGCACCCCTGAAAGAGTCCAGGCTACTAGAGAGAGGCGGTCTTCCAGAATGAGAGGATGGGGGTTCCCTCTCGGGTCTGTGAGGAGTGTCCGGTAGGACGGTATGAGGAGAGGGTCCCTGTAGGATGAAGCTAGAAGGTCCGGGAACCATGGTTGGCTCGGCCATAGGGGAGTGATGAGGAGCAGAGACCCGCGTTGCGTCTTTAAGTATTGTATCGTCCTTGCCACCATGGCAAATGGGGGAAAGGCGTAAGCGCCCCTGGGTGGCCATGGTTGGAGAAAGGCGTCTACTGCTTTGCTCTCCGGGTCTGGTAGCCAGCTGAAGTACTCGTCCGTCTGCCTGTTGTTCCGAGATGCGAAGAGGTCCAGGTGGAGGGGGCCTCTCCTGACCAAGAGGCGATGGAAGATTGTAGGATCCAGTCTCCAGTCGCTGCTGTCCCGCCAATGGCGAGAGAACCAGTCCGCTGTCAGGTTCGTTTCGCCCGGGAGATATTCTGCCATGAGGGAGATTTTCCGGGGAAGGCAAAACTCGAATATTTCTTTCGTAATCTCTGAAAGGAGTCTGGATCGGGCCCCTCCTAGTCTGTTGATGTAACGGACCGCTGACACATTGTCCATCCGGAGGAGGATGCAGCAGTTGGTCCGGTTTCTCGCTAGGCTGCGAATTGCAAACGACCCCGCTAGAAGTTCTAGGCAGTTGATGTGAAGTTTGAGTTCTTGGGAGGTCCAAGTGCCTCCCGTCGAGCTGCCTTCGCAGGTGGCGCCCCATCCCCAGAGGCTGGCGTCTGATTCCAGGACCATGTCGGGCGTGTTTCCGAAGATGGCTCGGCCATTCCACGCTTCCATGCTGTCCAGCCACCATCCCAATTCTTCTTTGACTTCCTCCGTCACCGGAACCGTTTGGTCGTACGAGGGGTTCTGGCGGAGAAAGGAAGCCTTCAAGCGCTGCATCGCTCTGTAGTGGAGTGGACCCGGGAATATCGCCTGGATGGATGCGGATAGCAAGCCCACGATCCGAGCCAGGTTGCGGAGTGGAATGGAGTGGCTGCGAATGGCTCTGCGTATTTCCTTCTTGATGGCTGTGATCTTTGAGGTTGGGAGCCGTAGAGTGCTGGTCTTGGAATCTATCTCGAAGCCCAGGAATTGTATCTTCTGGGCTGGGGATACTTCCGATTTTTGAAAGTTCACCACGAAACCTAGGGACGTGAGGAGTCGGGTGGTATATTGTGTGTGTTGCGTTAGACTGTACCTGTCTGAGGAAAACAGTAGCAGGTCGTCCAGGTAAATAATGCACCGAATTCCTTGAGTGCGTAGTCGAGACACTACTGGCTTCAGGAGTTTGGTGAAGCACCACGGTGCTGAGCTGAGGCCGAAGGGGAGGCATGTAAACTGCCAGGGGCGGCCTTGCCATCGGAATCTGAGGAACTGTCGGCAGGATGTGTGGACGGGTACCGATAGGTAGGCGTCCTTGAGGTCCAGTCTTGTGAACCAGTCCCCTTCTTGGAGCAGATCTCTTAGGAGATGGATGCCTTCCATCTTGAAATGTCTGTATGTTACGAAAGCATTGAGCTTCCTTAGGTTTATGACCGGCCGTAAGTCTCCAGATTTCTTTTTCACTAGGAAAATGTTGCTGAAGAAGCCGTTTTGGTCGTGAGCGGGTTCTATCGCTCCTTTGGCCCTGAGTTCCCGTAGTTCGCCATCGATTAGAAGGCGATCTTCTTTGGAGCACTGAATGGGGTACGGAGGGGCGGTCTGGGACGGGGTTTCCACAAAATCTATGATGTAGCCTTGGACCGTCTGGAGGATCCATGCGTCTGTGGAGATGGCTGTCCAGTTCTGAAAAGACAGAGCGATACGACCTGCAGTATACGGGGTTAGTGGACATTGAGGCATAATGATGCTTACCTGTGGGGAAGCGTGCTCTGCCACGGCTACGAGGTCCTCTGCCTCTGTCTGCTCCACGGGTGTAGGAGAAGGGCTGCCTGAAACCCACTTCCGGGTAGAAGGGTTGGGGTCTGTGTGAGCGGGGGCCAGAGGGCCAAAAACGGCTGGCTGCTCGGCCCCTGTAGCGGCCAGCCCGTCCAAAAACACCCCGATTGGGGTAGCCCCTGAATACTCGCTTCATTGAAGTTTGAGCCTTATTGAGCGAGGTGAAAATGTTTACGTGCTTATTAAGCTCTTTGAGGAAGGCTTCCCCAAACAATTTGCCCTGTGCAAGCGGTCCCAACTCCTTGGTGCCCAATTCCACCAGCTTTCCGTCAATACGGAGCAGCGCTGCTTTTCGCCTCTCAGAGGAGAGGGCTACGTTGGTGTTGCCAACAAAACAAAAGCACCTCTGTGCCCATTCTCTTATATCATGTGCCCACTCTTTAACCATACTGGCATCAAATTCGTCAGCCCTTGTAAAAGCATCGTCCGCCAAAAACATGATGCGGGAAAGTGGGCCAATAGAGTCTAGGAGTTTGTCTTGAACTCCGTGAAAGCCCTTCTCCACTCCTCTCCTGGGGTCGCGACCACCCCTAGACATGAATGTGTTCATGACCTGGTCGAATTCGGGGGTTTGGGCCACGTTGTCGGGGAGGGAAGGGCGAGGGCATTCCGAACGTAGTCGGTTGCGTACCGTTTTGTCCAGGGGTTTGCGGAGCCAACGGTGCATAAATTTGGAAAGATGGTCGGGGGGGGTCCAGTCCCCCGAACGCGGGTGCCGTATGTTGCGGGGATCGAATAGGCGTTGCCCCGTGGGGTCCAGAATGGCTTCCCCTTCTTCTTGGCCCGGTGTGGGGTCGTCCGGCAGTTGGATGTCGTCCAAAAAGGTGCCTTTTAGGAGACCCGTATGGGATCCCGTGTCCGAACCCCAGTCGTTATCTGGATCGGAATCTGCGGCCTGCCACTCATCTAACACAGCCATGGAGCGTGTTTGTTCTTCCCCCTCGTCCGAGGAGTAATGGGCGGGGGTGGGTGGTGCTGGCCTGTGGCGTTTGGCAGGTGCCTTGCCTTTGCCCAGGTTATCATTCCTTTCCTTGCCCTTCCAGTGGCGTTTGCTGGGCCGAGAGTCGGCCTGGGCATGGGATTCTGAAGCCTCAGAATCATAGTCATGGGCTTGGGCTGTTGTGACTTTTTTAGTCTGATCGGCAGTCGCCGTCATAACCCTGGATAATGCTTTCTCCATAGAGGCGGAGATGGCTTCCGCAATCATGGTTTGGAAGTCTGCAGGGTTTTGAGGTGTATCCATGGTAATGGGAGTTGGGCCGCTATAATAGCTTGAGGTACAGAAAAAGTTGGGCTAGGGGGTCTGTCCCAGATAGTGATAAAAGGAGGGGGGTACCTGCAGTACCCAGTTAACCCCAGCAGGGTAGGTATAGGTATATATATATATAAACCGTGAAAGGTAAAAAAGGCAAAACCCCAGCAGGGTGAGTATGACAATTCTGGTAGTAAAAAGTACCAGTTTCCCCAGCAGGGAATATTGGGATTTTCTTCTGGGCCACACCCAGGTATAAATGTTCAAATATATATAGGTGGCACGAAATCCACCTGATAGCAGCGGTATTAAATATAGGGCTTCACCCTGAAAGTGTGCAAAAGCACCAGTAGGCAGTAAGTATTTTCGATTATGGGGCCACACCCCAAGCACAGGTAAATAATTTGACTGACCTGGGGACCCCTGCCTGGTTGTGTCCGGTTACTGTGTGTACGGGCGCCGGAATGAGAAGACCGCAATGCTCCCAAGATGGCGGCCGTGGATCTCGCGAGGCGCGAGATCCAAGATGGCCGCCGGAGGAGCGGGAAAACGGTTTCCCGCCGTGCGGCTACAGTGAAAACGGCTGTGAAGCCGTGTGAAGGAAAAGGGGGGGTTGGAGGGTGAGCGTTACCCTCAGGGAAGTGAGAGACAGTCGGTCCGACGGCGGAGAAGCCGGCGGACCGAGAGGTGAAGAAAAGAAGAGAGACCCTGTGAAGAAAAACAGGGAGGGGGAAAAGACTCCCCCAAGAGCGAAACCCCAAGGGGGGCAGATGAAATAAAGGTAGAAAACAACAATAGTAGCAAATATAAAACTACATATATAAGATAAAATACAGTATAATATAAAAATTACATATACAATAGTGAAAAAAGGGAAGAGCCAAAAACTCTGACCTGTCTGCTGATGGAGCAGTAAAGAAAGAGGGGGAGGAGCCTCATTACTGTGAATACTATACCTCCTACTTTCTTTTGATTGGTTAATGTTTTCACCTTTTCTTTACTGCTATGTGAGTTAGTAAAGAGAGTTAATGCAAAATATGAAGCCTCCTGTCATGTGGTAAAATTCAGGGAAAGTCTTAATAATATCAATAATGTGGAGCTGCTACAGATATAACAAATCACTTCAACTAGTTTCCTGAAGTGTTGGTTATATTGGTTATAGGACAGACTCAGTGTTATATGTAATGGAACTTAGCTGGGAGCTGATACTTAATCTGAATAGTATGGCAAACTGCCAGGTTGGATCTACGAATGGGTGCAGCAACAGTAACATATTAGTATCAGACCGAGTTACCTATGGTATTGTCGGAAAATGTCTATCTCTTTGAAAAACTCCACAATAAATGTATTTTAATGAAAGTGTTTCTTAAATATATTTAAGAAACACTGTTAAATTTACTAACAGCCACACAATCTATATATATAATGTACACATTTATGTATTTAGTTCTAAAATATACATACAGAACATGCTTACTTAAAATGACTTTAACCTTGCCTGTATCCATAAGGTGTTTGGTAAACTACAGCAAAGTCAATCCAGCCAAAATAAAAATAAAAAGCTTCAGAAAATCCAGGTTTCAACTATATGGCGTTTTGGCTTTGATGAAGTTTGTTCATGCAATAATTTTAGGAAAATGTATCTGAATGAATTAATTGGCATTAAAAATGGCCAGCCAGTCAGTACAGTGCAGTATATATATATAGTGTGTCTTTGTTAGGCCAGTGTCTCAATGATAAATCCTCTACATTAGTTTCTAATATATTTAATTTACAAGTTCTAAGGATTAGATTAGTTAAACTCAAAATTTTCTTAATTTCCGCCCATGTTTCCAAAGAGTGGGCCAGCGATATTAAGCAGTTAGGCAAGACTCTCAAAAGCTTACCAGGATCTGACCAAATATAAGAATAGAGGCTAGAAGGATGTATAGCTTCGGATTCCATTTTATACCAGGGTTCAGAGAAAAATTGTGGTTCTTGTAAAATGTAAATATGTCGTATAGTGTTCGCATAATAAAGATTAGTGATGTTTGGGAAGTTTAGCCCTCCCTGAGACAGTTTTCTTGAGATATTTTTTTGACTTATTCTAGGCTTTTTATTTTTCCAAATGAACTTATTAATAGCCGATTGGATCATTAATAGCCAAACCTTAGGGATTTTGATAGGGACCATTGAGAACAGATGCAACCATTTTGGTAAAATATAGGAATTAATAATATTAATTCTACCTGTCCATAGGGTCTCTAAGTTTTTCCATTTTTTTAGGTTTTGATTCATATCTTTCATTAACTGCATAACGTTCCTCTCCATTATATGGGAGGCATTAGCCGGGAAACTAAGACCCAAATAATTAATTTCTATGTCAGTCCAAATAAATTTATATTTTTGGGATAGCCTTTCAACCTGTATCAAAGATAAATTGATGGTTAAAGCTGTGGATTTTGATACATTTAACTTAAAATTAGAAATATTAGAAAAATCATCTATTTCTTTCATTAGTGCAGCTAATGAATCCTCCGGAGATGTAAGAATAACCAAAGCATCATCGGCATATAATGCAATCTTTATGTCCTGAAATTTAGTGGGGACCCCCTTTATTAAATGATTGTTTCTAATGTTAACCGCGAGAGGTTCAAGAGATAGAATATACAAAAGCGGTGACAGGGGACACCCCTGTCTTGTTCCGTTTTTAAGATCGAACCAGGTCGAAATAATATTGGGACCTACAGTTCTGGCAGAAGGAGAAGAATACAGTACCATAATTGCAGTATATATCCAACCTTTAAAGCCATATGCCTTAAGGAGTTCTCTCAAGTAGTCCCACCCGACCCTGTCGAACGCTTTTTCTGCGTCCAAGGACAGGGCCAGGAGGGGCTCCTTATGGACTTTAGCTAAGCCGATAATATCAATAAGCTTTCGAGTGTTATTTGATGCCCATCTTCCGGGGATGAACCCTATTTGATCTGGATGAATCAATTTAGTAATTTCAATCTCTCAGCAATAATGGCGGAATATATTTTCATATCTACATTGATTAGTGCAATCGGTCTGTAGTTTCTTGGGTCCCTACTGTCTTTTCCAGGTTTTAAAATTGGGACAATATTTGATTGTAATAATTCCTTTGGTATGGCCTCATTTTCTGCGAGTTGATTAAACATTTCCGTAAGAGGTTTTAAAAGATAAGATTTCATATATTTATAATATAAGTCTGTAAAGCCATCAGGACCAGGAGTTTTATTTGTAGCTAATCTATCAATTTGGAGTTTTGGAGTTGTACTTGTACAAAGGAAATCTTTTTATTCAGATTGGTCAGATCCTGGGAAGAAATTCTCGGAATTTGGGAATTTAATAAATATTCCTTGATGTCCTTGGTTTCTGGGGACAGCCTTAGATTGTACAAGTCTTGATAGAACTGATTAAACTTTTGTCCAATCTCAGATGGGGTGGAGTATACAATTTGGTCAACCACCAACTTTTCTACCCTGTTTTTAGCATATTGATTACGTAATCTCCTAGTTAAACCTTTACTCGCTCTATTGCCCGAGATGTAATTGTTTAATTTTAGTTTATTTATATTTTGCTTAATTTTTTCCTCTTCTTTTAAGTTGATTTGAGTTTGTAAGTCTTTTAATTGAGTTCTCAACTCCGGAGAAGATTGTAATTTATTCTTTTTAGAGCATGAGTAGAATTCAATATATAAATCAGGCAATTTTGTGCCGTTCTTTTTCTTGAGAAAGTGGTCTATTTTAATTATATAACCCCTCATTACAGATTTATGAGTGCACCAATTTATTAAAGGGGAGGTATCTCCCGGATCATTTTCTGCCCAGAAATATTCCAATAATTTGGTAAGATCCTCCCTATTACTTGAGTCCTTTAAAATGATATCATTCAATCTCCAAGTATTGCGATGTAGAGGAGGAGAATTACCAAGATCAAATAGGACAAAACTATGGTCTGACCATGTGTTTTCCTTAAGATTAATATGATTAAAAAGCAGAATCGTATTGGCATTTGTTAGACAGAAGTCAATCCGGGAGTAAGTACCATAGACCCCAGATAGATGGGAAAAATCTTTTTCAGAGGGGTGCAATAATCTCCACATATCGTATAGATTATATTGCTTACAGATATTATTCAGTTTTTTAGCTTGTTTAATAGCTCCTTTGTTATTTGATAAGGGGGACAAAGAAGTTCTATCCATAACTGGATCACTAACACAGTTAAAATCCCCGGCAATGATCAAATGTCCCCTACTGATTTTATCAACTTTATCCATTATCAGGGAAAATGTGGTCATTGGGTCAACATTAGGTAAATAAACATTGACCAATGTAAAAACTCTATCTTCGATCTTACATATCAGAATAATAAACCTCGCTTCTAAATCTAATTCAATATGAAGAATATCCAAATTAATGTATTTTCTAAATATAATTGCCACACCCCTTTTTTATTATCTGTTAGTGAGGCCTGGATCACCGTTGCAAAATTTTCTCCACCCCAAGTTTGTTTGGTGTCTTTAAGCCAATGCGTTTCTTGTAGAAAAGCTACCTGTATGTTTAATTTCATCAACGCGTCATACAATCTATGCCTTTTCTTATTTGTATTAAGCCCCTGGACATTCAAGGATAAAAACTTCAACATAGAAATACATATAAACAATATTTTTTGACTTCCTGAAAGAAACAAAACCAAAAATAACTTGTCACACTAAAAATAGAAAAGAAAAAAAAACAACACCCAACACATATACCATCTGACGAAGGGCACTGAGTAAGACCCCCATCAACAGTCAACCATTTAGGTAAAAACCTAATGCTATAGTAGTCATTGAAAGCCATATAGGCGCAATGAAAATCGAGTAGCAAAACTACACAAGAGTGGAAACCCCAGACCATGCCTGAGTTAGAAACCTGCCGCTGAAATGCCCTCCTTCTTTCATAGTGTTACTCTCCCGTTATATGGAGGAGGGAGAGAGACAAGAAGAGGGGGGGAAAAAAATCAATAATTTTTAATTTGATTTATAGATAGCTTCGTTAGTCTATCATTGTCTTATACATAGTGCGCACAATGAAAATATATTATGTGCAAACTATAATAGCTAATGACTTAAGCTTGTGAAAGAATTAGTAAATTTGTGGTATATTATTACACTTGGAACAACACCTAAGTGTTAGCTTTTGAGGTGTTAATTAATTTGCAACAATTTTACTTTAGAGCCTATAAAGTGATAGTGAGATTGCTTAAACATGGATATCCTTCTTATAATACAACACCCGTAGAATACATATAGTGACTGGTTAACATATTTAATACATTTTATAATATAAGAGCACCAAGAGTGGTAAATATATATTGTTTTTTCAGGTATTAATCACTAACCAAGAGTTTTACCTTAATAAATATAAAATAGAAATAAATTATTTCGTAAATAAATATATTTCTTTAAAAAAAAAAAAAAAAAAAAAGATGCCTTCTTTTATCTATCAATACCTTAATCATAATGCCTATGATATAAATCTATGTTATGCTAGCTATTGCTAGGTAGTATATTAAACTTATAAAAGGATTCACAGATATATGATATATAGAACCGCCTAAAGCATCAAAATAAGTATTGCTTTTTTTAACATATTAGTTAGGTCACAAAAATTTTTGCTTTAGTACATATAAAGTGATAATGACATTATTTAAACATGACAATCCTTCTAGTGAGACGACACAAGGAAAGTGCCTGTAGTGACTAGACTAAACTAATTAGTGCAATTATAAAAACCCAAGAAAAACGAGTGAGTATTGCTTTTTCCTTTGTTAATTAGGAATATGGAGTGAGACTTCGTGTGGAACACACGCCGATCTCACCGGCGGCCGACACACGGCGGGGACCACAGCTCCCACACATCTCATCCATCTGGAGGATCACCATATCAGGTCACTGTGCGAAATGCTCTGAGTTACTTTTGGTATCATTTTACACATACATTTTTATGGATTATTTTGATTTTACCTATTGACTCATTAAAGTTTATAAAGTAAGCACTTCTCTTTTTATTAATTCTTGTGTTACTTTTTCCTCTTTTTAGCATTCAGTTGGTTCTATGTACTGTTTTGCTTTTCACTTTTGGTTTTATTTTTTCAGTGTTATATTTACTGTCTTTTAGTAAACTTTACTACAGGGCCATAAGTATCCATACACACAGCTTTAGTGTGTCTATCCCTATGCTACATATTGTGGACTGAACTTTTTTATTTCCATTTTATTATCTCTTGTGGATTCAATTTGGACTACTTCACTTATTATTTTGGGGACCTATTGATTATAGTGATATTTTTTTTTTTTGCTATTTATTGTAGCTCCAGGAATTTTTCTTCATCTTGTCTATGTAAGCGAGATTTCCATTTTTATGGACTTATAGAGGACTGGTGATCCGCTTTCCAGTTTTAGAGCTAACTATTCACAATTGTGATTTTTATTTGCTGTGTAGCTTTTTCTCTTTTGTAGAAAGGGTGCTTGTCTGGTTATAACAAACAATGTTGATCTTTTGACCAACATTCAATTAGGTGAGCACTTGGGAAATAGTGATACAATATAGTGTCCTCTGAAAAAAAAATTAAAACATTTTAAAAAAGAGCACTTGGAGTATACTAAACCATATAATTTTTAAAAAGGCAAATTTCAATAAGATAAGGGCAGCTTTACAGTTCATTGACTGGCATAAACTATTTCGTGAAAAGAGCACAGAGGATAAATGGAATAACCTCAAATGAAACATTTCTCAGTATGGACCATTTCTCAGTATGTACCATTGGGTAATAAATATAAAATAAACAAATTGTACCCAATGTGGCCTAGTGGGAATATGAATAAGGAAAATAAATTAAGAAAAAGGACATTTAAAGCATTTAATTTGGAAAAATCAGAGGCATCCTATAAAAGATATAAGGAAGCCAATAATGCGTGCAAAAAGGTCATTAGATTCACTGAACTACAAAATGAGAAAGTGGTAGTCAAAGAGAGAAAAACCAACCCCAAAGCATTTTTACGTACATAAATAAAAAAATAAACAAAAAATAAAATCTGAAAGTGTAGGTACACTAAAAACTGGGATGGGGGTGTTAGTTAATAAAGAACAAAGAAAGGCAGAAGTTTTAAATAACTATTTCTACTCAGTAGACATGCAACTGATTGCTGCAAAAAAAACGTGAGAAAAAATTGTAATCTGATGATTCAAGGCAAGGTGCTGCAGCAATTAAAGAAAAAACGTGTGGAAATAAGTGAACGTCTGTTTTTAATCTTTCAAGATTCTTTTCTTTCAGGAATTATACCGGAGGGTTTGAGGAAGGCAGATGTGGTTTCTATACATAAAAGTCACTTATGAAAGTGCTCCACTAAGATTTTTTTGGTTGACAATATTCCGACATAGGACCGCAAAGGGTTAATTAAAAAAAATAATCCATATGAAAGATAATTTGCTTCATTGCACTTTTCAACTAATCTTGCACTGCACATCTTCAACTTCATATGTGTGTTTATTATATTTGTTGCTTATATCTGCTTACTGGTTTATTCAATTTAAAACAGTCAAGTAACATATTTCTAAATTGTTAGTGACTTTTGTCTTGTCTTAGTGTGTTTTGCTTTTAACCTACAAAACTTATCTTCACAATATTTCAATTTCATTCAGATTAAAAAAAAAACCCTCTAGATTTCTTACCTTTTGTATCTTGTAGGAAATGTATTCAATGCTGATGTCGTGACTGTAAGTGGCTTGTCTTCTTTGTTAGGTTTCTCAGCATGTGAACAGTTGTATTCTTGGTAAATAATATAAAGAGTTTGGCAGTGCACTGAGGGACACCATGTAGAATTTGTGAGAGACTTACATTGTTGAGATGTTTTTAGAATTCCCTGACTTACAATAATTGAAAATTACAGGGACCATGTTTAGTCTACTGAGTAAATAGTTTATGTAGATACAATAGTTACAGCTCAGCATTTTGAGATATTAATCATTTTACAGGTACTCATCACTTACCGACCATAGAACGAATTGGTCGGTAAGTGAGGAGTTAAGGAATTCCCTGCGCTGTTGCGCTTTTCTAGGTTTTGGGGAAATTTCCCCGAACATAGACGAACCCAACAGAGCAGGGTATCCCTCTAATCTATGCTCAGGGAAATTTCCCCGAACATAGATTTGATGGATTCCCTGCTCTGTTGCGTTAGTCTGTGTTCGGAGAAATCTCCCCAAACATAGACGAATAGACAGCAGAGCAAGGAATCCCACTAATTTCCACGATGGCTCGCACTTACCACCCCAGTCGAAAATGCGAGCCGTCGTAAAACAGGTAGGTCGCAAAACGAGGACCACCTATACTAGCTATCGAATTTTAGTAAATTTTTAAACAGAATTGTAAAATGTAATCTTCAATTCCCCAGATGAACAATGAGACCAAGGGCCAGGAACAGTATAATATGGCAAATCAGAAACTTTTTTTAACTTGATTAATAAATAAATACACGGTCAATGAGCAAAGCCTTGCACCGCTGGACTTAGCTCAAGAAGGCATCTTCAGGCTCCAGAAGAGGTAGGGAGTGGTGCTCAGCAAACCCCAGGTTAGAATTCAAACTATTACAAAAGTGTTCTGAAGTATTGTTGGTGCTTGTAATGTTTAAAAAAAAAAAAAACACATTACTACTGTCCAAAAAAAGGACTTAGCAGAAAATGAATATGTGCTAGCATAGCCTTTCTAAATAGGCATTGTGTGTAAAATGTGATCTTCCAGTCAGAGTTTGCAGACTGAACATCGTGATACTTTCTTATGTACTCTGTATTCAGAAAAATTGGATCAGAATGTACTCTATAGCCTGTTTGCATCTGCAATATAAACTATTAGCCATATTGAAAGCAACAATTCATAGCACTTAATTATCTAATAAACATTTAATATATGTGTCAGCTTGTGTTAAATCACTCGTCTACAATATACTTTCCTTAAATTGACTTGAATTTGAAGGGTTAGGGTAAATCGGTTAATGGTTTCCTTAAACAATGTTATCCATAAGCAGATATTTTATTGTGTTTTATTAGTTAGCATGTAAAACAATGTTTCCTTTTGGCAAACATTGCAAACAGAGAAAGATAATTCTTGGAGCAGTTAGGGAAGGCTGGTGGGCTATGTCTGTCGGAATCTCACACTTTCAGCTAGGGCAACAAGGGAGCAAGTGCTTCTCATTGATTCCAACCTGCCCAAACCTTTAAAGGAACCTCCAGCATTATAAATGTATTTATTTATTTATTATGCTGGAGTGTTAGTATAGCCCATACCGTTTCAAACAGTACTGATGGACACCCAGACAACAGAAAGCTTCTCATAGAGAAACAACAACAGAAAACAGAATGAGTGGCAATGAGCAGGAAGAGCAGAGGTAAAAGGGTGAAACTCAGCCCACTTATGAAAATGCCAAAAAGGGAACTCCCTGTTAATTGCTCAAGCACTGAAATAAGGAAAGCAGAGTAAACAATAATGTTTTGTAAACAGATATTTGGGGAAAACCAGTTCTGTCAATGGCTCAGAATGTATGCACAAACTGAGCTCATGGTCAGGCAAGTGGGAACTGCCAGGGACACATTTTGCCAACTGGCTAACCTACCTCTAATAATTATAACTTTTACTCTGTTTACTATATGATGACAATAAAGTTATTATAGGTTAAGTTGTCCAAACATCTCTGTTTTAGGAAATCCTCTCTTAGATCTTCGCTGTGTTTTTCTTGAACATTCAGCTACTCTTTTAATCAGCACCAACTTGGGATGTACCTGAGATACAACACGAAAAAAGGCTATTCCAAAGTTAATGCACAGCACTTATTTTATAAATGTTGTATAATAGCTCTACCAAATATACCCTCCCAAGGTAAGTAGTCAAACCATTTGAGAATAGTGTGGCGAAACCAACCTCGCCACTATGAGCTGGAGAAGCCTGGTTGCTCGCCTGCTTCCTTTGGACTATGGACCAGACTTTAAAAAGCTTTATTTTACCTGCAGAAAGGCAGATTCGTGCCTTTCAGCCGGGGTGTTCGGTAGATTCCAGCTACCGAACAAACTACCGTATGAGGGACCACCTAGGAGATGGAGTGTGCCGTCAATTAACCGCCCAGAAGCTGCGGTTAACCGCAGCTTAATTGATGAACGCTGGGTGGCCTTTGTTCGTTTGCCGACCACGAGGTAGCGGCCATTTTAATCGTGCAAAGGACCAGCGGTGTTCGGCGAGGATTCTATGGAACTATAAACGGACACTTAATTGCACGAACACCGCTGAGCCGTCTGTCGCCTGGGTCCTAATCGTACAAGGTTAACCGAACACTGGAATTCGGTATTTCTATGGGAATTGTAGTAACCCAGATAGCTATACCATGGAGCCTATTTGTGTGATTAAAGACTTTGGCTCCATGGCGATTAAACTGTATTCGTATAGTCTGGGTGCCATTCACCTAACAATGTGCACCCAGACCTGAGCTATCTGGGGGTATGTAACATGTCTGTGTTGGGTGGAATAAAAGTGACTTTATATATTTTAAAGCATAATACTGTATTTAGATCCCCACATGTATAATGGAGTCTTGTCTTTGTCCTGGGAGATAATTGGATTACCTCTACAATTATCTCCAGGGCAGAAGGGAGGAAACCAGGATGCATTGTGGGAATGTTTACTGCTGTGTGTCTGTAATTGGTTTATGTCTGTCCTTTGTTACAGTCTTCCATTTGGTCCCCTAGGGGAGTGTCCACCAGGTGGGAGACCTGCATAAATACTGGGCAGGTAGCCCTGAGTAAAGGAGTTGCTGTTTAACCCTGAAGCTGGAGTGTGTCTCTTTCTTGGGGGGAAAGGGGACTGTATGCCGACTGCCAGGAGTGTAAGCTTTTCCTGTTCGGCTGCTTCCAGGGTTCGTGTGTCTGCTGTTCGAGAGTTGGTGAATTCGTGCAGTTTGGGAGTTCGGGAAGTTGGTGCTTATAGTAGCTGCTGGTCTATGGAAAAGGGGATTATCGCCTAAACGCATTTTTCCCCTTTTATGCTGAAACGGTCAGTTACAAATAGTTTGAAAATGTATGTGGGGTCCATCATGCTCTGGACCCATGAGAGAAGCTTACCTTATCTCCATTGAAAGAAGTCCTGCTGTGTGGGGTCATCAAAGCAAATGAGTGCTAGCCTCAGTTTGAAGTAGACCATGCGGCCACAGATTTTGTTGTCTAATTACACTGGTAAGATGCCAGGGCAGTCCCGGCACCATAACCACTAGAGTGTATTTTATTGATTATGATGATTGGATAGCTACTTAAAGCAGCGTAGAAAAATGGAAAAAATAGATGCTCACTGTAGTACAACATAGGATGGGTGTGGGCTGCAGTAACTAGTACAAGGATTCCCAAACCTTGTGAATAGTGAAAATTGGAACGATAGAGGAAACCGTGCCCAAAATAATGTACAGAAATCTATACGTACACAGATCTTTTAAATTTGTGTACACATTTGTCCTCAAAGGTAAAGAGCAGAAAAAATAATATTAGTGCAATACAGTATGTACAATGAATAAATGGTGTGTAATCTTGTGTGATTTCACTCATATTTGATTGAGCTAATTCAGAGCTCAGCTGTTATAGTGCATGGACGGAACAATCCCCGTCGAAGGATATGTGATGGTGTGGGTGTTCCAAATGTCTCAGATGCAGTGCAGTATGTGGGACATGTATAAGAGTAAATACAAGAAAGAGATACTCCAATGGTGAAGTAAGTACTAGTGAATATGAAGTGAAAAAAATGAAGTAATTTACTTACATTTACCAGAGCAGAACTTGCTCTAGTATATACAGCATGGGTGGTAGAATCCCCACCTAGGAATATGATGATGCCAGGAAGTAGTAGATGGTAAAAAGTATAAATATAAATATAAAATATACTATTTATTAACAATTAAAAACAAACAAACATAAAAACAATATAAAATAGTTTTAATAGCAATATTAACACTATTGGTGTTGGCTTTCTCCATGGGACAGAGACTTTATATGTCCATTCAAAATGGAAAGTGGCAGGTAAACTAGCTAAAAGGAATATTTTGACTAACAGCAACTACAGTAATAAGGCTATGTTGTATGCCAACCTCTTTATGAATGATTTTGAAATTAGACAGACATATGTCCACATAATGTTTAGGAGAAATATACATGTCTGGTGGAGATTCATCGATTAGACTTTTGGTGTGGCATGAAGGAAGACTTGTATACATGCTGTAAACTGAGATCACTTTCCTTGATTTTAGGATTACATGTTAAGACAATGCTTCTCTACAAACATCTATTCTAAGTCCAGAGATAGTTCATTGAAATACAACAGCTTCCATCCATATTAAACAATTCTATCTTTGCCATAGAGGCAACTCACGGAAGTGGTAAGAAATGTCTCAGACAAATGTTAACTGATCACAAGTCTAAATAAAATGAGTCTCAAATTTAGGGAAAGGGGTTATCTGAGAGGCCTCCTTGTGCCAGATAAGGATAAATGCATAGGAAACTCAAATTACAGTCTAGAATTATATAATTAAATTGGTTTATTGAGACAAATGATAGCAGAACCAGAGTAAAGGTCCTAAAGTGAGAGTAACAATGAAAAGGAAAGGATGTTCTACCTTTAATAATTCTAAGGTTGAAAGAATAACGGTTAAATAAAATCAGTCTAGGGAGAAATACAATTATACAGCTGGTGGGATGTCTATATAAGCAAACTAAGGTCCAACTAGAAAGACACACAAGGTGTCTAGAAATCCAAATAATGTCGGAACCCCTAGCTCAACACAATCCTAGAATATATACTAGCCGCAAGTATAACAGGAGGTTAAAAATCCACTGGGAGGAAGGTAGAGGAACTGAGCCTCAATAACCATGAGCTAAAAAGGATTCTGAAAAGTTCACCCTTTGTAACCTTGGCACCGTGGACTAATGCCTACCTGAACCAATCTCCCTGCCTGGAACTTAGAAACAATAAACTAGTGCATACTAAATTAAAGTGCTACCAAGTAGAGTGAAAACAAAAAAAGAGAGAGCATAAAGCGCATTTCTATGTGTCAGCACGCTGTCGTCAGGAGCAGTGTCTGTGATCTAGCTAACTTGCTTGTATGTATACTCATACAATTAGTGTAGAACAGTCTGCAGCTGATTGGGGGGGTCCTATTCGATCTCTATTCGTTGGTGATTAAATTGACAGTCAAACTGGGGGGAGGGGTTCAAATGTATATTCAGCCCCCTTGTTCTGATTTGATGTCACCACAAGGGGGTGGGATTAAATTCATCATATTCATTCAGTTACTACAGAGAAGATGACAGAAAGGGGGTGTCATCTGCACCTCTTAACCCAATGGGCTATCCGGCTAAGTCTCTAAGTCGCCGCCAGGATAGAGGATCAGTGGTGATGTCTCAATATAAAAATAAGCCAGTTAGGATATGCACTCACATGAGGCGGCGATATTCCACCTCCATGTGGGCGTGTCTGGAAATCTGAGACATCTCCGGATGCTCACGGATTGGACAGTGAGTTCCGCCGAGTGAAAACAGACACACCCAATCCCACTCGCTCCACCTTGTGTGGAATCAAAGAATAATTAAATATTCATAGTCAGATGTCCTAATGTGTTGTCTGGTTTAGTTTTTACCGTGCCGCCACGACTGTGAACCCATGAGAAACCCACCAATATCGGACAGGCCAATCAGGCGTCCGAGAATAAACATACCAACGTGGGTCGGCATCATTCCGTATGCACATGGGTGTGTCAGACAACCAACACTCCCCTAGATAAAGCGGATTGGACAAAATGTTAGTGGGATTAAAACAGGCACTCCCACTCCAGCTCCCACCTCCATATGTAATTTTCAAGTCAATGAGATGTACCTTGCCAGATGTCAGTGCAGTTATGAATAAATAAATGATAATGGCTGGCATGTTGCGGAATTAACTATGCCTCATAAAAGCCTGAAAGTTTGCAGGTCATTAATACGTGAGCACTGACTGGAAATGGGGATATAGCCTATATCCCCAGTATGCCACTAAGTACACATTATTAGTGATGTCCATATACATGGAGGGTGCTCGAGAGTTTAAACAACTTAGCATCACCACATCTAATAGATACAGGGATGACAGAGGGCATGTGTCTTTGATATGACTACCTCTTCATTGTGCTTCATTATGTTTAAGGTAATGATCTCTTATGGGAGTCCCCAAATAAAACAATTGTTCCACTTGGGTATCTCTTGGTTTTAATAAGACATCAGAGATGAGGAATTTTCCCCTAGAGCAAGTTAGCCCCTGTAGAAGATAAATCAATAAACATGAACTTATCAATATATACAGCTATTGACATATACCGCATTGATTCACAGTGTCCTATAAGACTATTGCTTTAGTGTAGGGATTAATCTCTCCAAACCAGGGGGGAGGCTGCACTCACCTGAACATGCATAAATGGCGTGCTGCTGGGGGCCAAATTATACAATACACAAGATCCAGCGCACTCACCTATCCACTAAACAGCAAATTCAATGTTGACAGATTTTATTCGTTTTTTTAAAAACACCTAATCTAGGAAAAAATAATGCGGGTTTAGTTACATTATATGATCATACATTATATAAGCCTGCCACAACACCAATGTACCCCATATTTGGCAGGTCCTACTCTAACAGCCTAATGTCTGCATTTATGAGATTAACCCACTTACTTGGGGAAAAAAATCCATCTGGGGCTCTCTGCAGTACAAGGCTAAATAGGGCCCTGGGATGAGGCACCTGTGACTAGTCAACATTGAAGTTGCTGTTTAGTGGATAGGGGAGTGCGCTGGATCTTGTGTTTTATATAATTTGGCCCCCAGCAGCACCCCATTTATGCATGTTCAGGTGAGTGCTGCCTCCCCCCCTTGGTTTCATATATATATATATTTGGGAGTCTAGCCAACTCCTTGGTTTGGCACCCCACCCTGTCACAGGTGCCTCATCCAAGGGCCCTATTTAGCCTTGTACTACAAAGAGCCCCAGGTGGAATTGTCTCCCATAGTAAGTGGGATAATCTCTCCAAAGTCTGTACATGAAAACTATAAGAAGGCTGAGAAAGAGAATCCTTCATTTAAACCTTGTGGGGAAAGGGGTTTCAATTTGTAAATCCAGTAGGATTCTCTCTGTCTCAGCCTCCAATCCAAGTCACACATGCGTTGAGTTTGTGGAATAAATTTGATGCCCATGAATCTAATTCTACTCAAGGAATTAGCGTGATATGTCTTCAGATGATAAAAAGAAGAAATCTCGGGGATGTGGCCTGGCAGCTCATGGCAGCGGACGTGTGAGCCGTTAGACCTCCGAGGGTGAGATTAAACGCCACGATTAGTCGTGCTTATACTGTCTTACCTACATCAAAAAACAATGTCACAACCCCTTAGAGCATCATGTCACAACGAGTCCTTAATAAACTGAGGCTGAAGCAAACAGAGCTGCAAATTTCCTCCTTACCATCGCCATGGAGCCGCACGCAAAATGGCACCGACGGCCCAAACTCTCCCGCGGCGGGATCCGACTGCAATGATAACACCTCCATTTCGACGGGTAATGCTGCACCAGCATCAGAAGATACTATGCAGAGAATGCTACAGAACCTGCAGCACACACTGCAATCGGAATTTGCAAAAATGGCTCGAGATGTCCGTGAGGATATAAAAATGATAGGCAAAAGCACTGCTGCGTTCAAAGACAAAACCGAATAGACGGCCATAACAACCTGGCAGAGGTAGTTGAATCACTAGATTCACGCCTGACCCCTCTTGACTGCCAAAGTGGCAGATCATGAGGACTGTAACAGACGAGGACTGTAACAGAACTTCAAGATTATGCAGTGGGCCTTTTCAAAGCTCTGTGCCCAGGCCTTACGAATAATGGCCTACGGTTTGATTGTATACACCATCTCCCAAGGCCTAAATTTTTAGATACCTCCAAACCAAGAGATGTACTCACGCAAGTCCATTATTTCACTTCAAAGGAAGCTATCATGTGGGCGGCACGGAACCCAGATAACATGCCTCCTGAATTTAAAGGGGTGAAATTATTCGTTGATTTATCTGCAGCAACACTGATGAAACAAAAAGAACTGACTCCGATAACACAGGCTCTAAGAGATGCAAGCATTTTATACAAGTGGGGATACCCTACACGTATTGTTGTTAAGAAGAATGGAGCAGAACACCACATCCACAATATAACTGATGGAACCAGACTACTGAAAGAATGGAACCTACCGATCACTATGCAAGACAAAACAGAACACCCAAGAGGCCCACGAAAATCACGAACTAAAATCATCAAAGACTGGGACACAATACCAATAACCAAATCATAAAAACTGTATCAAGTTGCTGAACGTTATCAACCCGCTCCACGGAAGGTCACCAACATGATACGTGAACATGTTTCATACTGTTAAATCACATTTTTATCAATATTAGATGGCTATTGAATGCCTATGATAATTGTCTATGTTACAGATTATCTCATCAGTTATCCATTGTGTGCGCAAAACCAACTTTTCCTGTATCCATTTGTACTAATGTAAGTGTTTTAAGGGTGACTAAAACACTGGTTTGGTTTTAGACGCACTGGGATTTCTTTTCATATTCGTATATTGTTTAGCGCCACTTACCCTATTGTTTGTGCTTGCAAAATTTAGATATAGTTTACTGAAATTCATTTAAAACTTTCTTTCTGCATTGATTTTACAAAACATTTCAATATAGAACTGGTTATTAATGTATGCATCCTGAACCACACCTAGCTAACAAAGAGGTAGGCAGTTAACTACCAAGAAACCACCCTCCCCCATTTCTGGCTCTATGGAGCCTTTAAATCAACGGTTACTGTCAGATGTTTTCTGTCTGACAATCAAACTGTATATCAAACTGTTGGATATTTTTTTTCTCCTCCCCCTACACTCACAAGCCCAACCCCACATCCCCAGGTTTCACGAGGTAAAGCACAATTACATGTCCTACTGCAACCGGTGGACAGACGAGGTAAACAAAAATAACCACCTTAACAAGCGGGAATCTATGATACAGGAGCTTAGATTCCTACTCACCAGAGACATAAAAAGTTGGGAAGTACACCTAATAGGCTCTCATAAGGGTCAATCACTGCGAACGGACTGGCCCAGACAAATGAGCCCATCATCCGCTAAACGCACTAATGACAACACCATAGAGGAAACATATTCCACTAGGAATCCACTAAACCTCATTCACCATATATCACCCCTCAAGCAGCCGACACACATAGAGAAGACCCACATTGGACCACGCTCTCCGACGACACACCAATGGCTCTAAATGTAATATCCCTTAATGTGAAAGGTTTGAACTCCCCAAATAAGTGTAGACTGGCTCTCAACGAAGCTAAAAAGATGAAGGTTACAATAGCCTTCTTCCAAGAAACACACTTCCTTAAATCTAGAATACCCAAATTCACATCCAAACAATTCCCCATCGGTTATCATACTGTATATTCCAAAAAGAAAAGAGGAGTATCCATACTGTTCAACAAAGATGTCCCCTTCTTCCTGCACAAAAAAATAGGGGACAAATAAGGTTGCTTTCTCATAGTTAAATGTCTGGTCAACAATGAACCATTCACATTTTTCAATATTTATGGCCCACACGAGAACCAATAAACATACCTAGAAAATTTTTGGGCGCTAGCTAACTTACATAAATTCGGTAATTTGGTTATAGGGAGTGACACTAATTCTGTATTGGACAACACTTTAGACACCATCTCTAATATGGATATCTCACAAGCCACGACCAGGAAACGCCTAATAATAACAAAGGCCATCCAACAACATCTACACGACGCTGGTTTCCTGGATGTTACATCCCACTGAGAAGGACTTTACCTTCCACTAACAGGTTCACAATTCGTACTCACGAATTGATAGATTTCTAGTACATACCTCCATGATTCCTAAAATCCAATCCACCCATCTAGGCCTCAAAACGTGGTCCGACCACGCTCCTATCTCCATAACCTTAACTGCCCAATCCCCCAACAGGGGGTCGGGATCCTGGAGGTTAAATGAATCCTTATTAAGTGACCCCAAAATCATTGAACAAATCAAAGAAGATCTTGTATCATATTTTCAAACCAACACCACTGACTCCTCATCCACAGACATGATATGGCAAGCCCATAAAGCAGTGCTTATAGGACTATTCATCAAACATGCTAGCTACACAAAAAAACAATGGCTTCTCATCTACAACACCTTAATTCAACGAAGAGCAACACTTACACATACTAATAAAATAAACCCAACACCGAACCAACAGGAACAACTGCAAACACTACAAACAAAACTACGCGAATTAGAAACTGACAAAACGAATTATATCCTACAAAGATACAAACACAAATTCTTTTCCCAAGGCAACTCCTCGCGACTAAACTAAAAACGCGTATGACTAACTCGAGGGTATCCTATATCTTATCCTCCAATAACAATAAACTTATGCACCCACAGGACATAGTGGAAGAATTTGCAAAGTACTATGGCTCCCTATATAACCTTAAGGTTGACACCAACACCCTCCAAAGAGCATATCACACACTTCCTAGATACAGTGAATCTTCCCACCTTAACACAGGAAGAAATAAACTTTATTACTCAACCATTTACAGAAGAGGAATTGAAACAAACTATAACCCAGCTACCCCCAAATAAATCCCCAGGGCCGGACGTACTGACCCACCTTACACTCCTTTTCAATCAATGCTTCACAAAGGGGACAATGCCCGCAGATATGCCACAAGCCCACATCTCAACCCTGCCTAATCCGGGTAAACCACCCACACTATGCCAGAACTTCAGGCCAATTTGTCTTTTAAATTGTGATACAAAGATTTATGCAAAAATGTTAGTGGACATACTAAAAAACATTTTAGCTTGCATAATCCATCAGGATTCGTAAAGAATAGGCAAGGGTCAGACAACACAAGAAATGTGCTGAATATACTAGCACACATGGAAACGCACAACATGGAGGGCCTTCTCTTAGCGCTGGACGCGGAGAAGGCCTTCGATAGGCTGAACTGGGACTACATGGAACAAGTCCTCACCAGGTTTGGCTTCCCTATAACATATCTTAGGGGAATCATGGCACTATACTCGTGTCCGAGAGCTAGAGTCACCGGTACAGGGTTTGTGTCACCCCCCTTCTCTATCACTAACGGGACTCGTCAAGGCTGCCCGTTATCACCTCTACTTTTCGTTCTTTCCCTCGAACAACTCGCCTGTAAAATTAGAGCCCTACCAAATATAACCGGGATTACTATTAAATCCTTGGAATATACTCTGTCAATGTTCACAGATGATGTCCTCATTACCATGCCCCACCCTGATCGTTCTTTACCACACCTCATCAGCATCTTGGAGGAATATAGTAAGGTATCCTATTACAAACTGAACCAATCAAAAACTCAGGCCTTACCCCTATGCTTGCCCTCTTCCATGGTGTCTAATTTGAAATGCAAATTACCTTTCGATTGGAGACACACACACACATCACCTATCTGGGAGTTAAAAATGCTGCAACATACCGAAGTATTACCACGCTCAATTTTTTCCCCTACTACAGTTGTGTACACATGCCCTACATAAATGGAAAGATGTTATGTTGTCGTGGCTAGGCAGGATTAACGCCATTAAAATGATGGCCCTACCGAAACTATTATATGTATTTAGGATGCTGCCCCTACCACTTTTACCTACACTAGGCAAACAAATACAAAATATACTCTCAGCATATATTTGGGAAAAAAAGAAGCAGAGACTACCACTAACCTTGATTCAATCTCCAAACACAAAAGGAGGCGTTGGATTCCCTAACGTAATGAGATACCACAAAGCCGCAATCTTAGAAAGCGCAGTAAAATTACATGCCCCGGTGCTAACATTGCAATGGGCAGATCTCAAAAATCAATACGGCCCCAAAGGATCAGTCGTAGACCATATGTGGACCCCTAAGCAATTGAGAGTTAAACACTGTAAACTACTCCCATTGACCCAATACTCTATCCACGTATGGGATCACCTTCATCATTACAAACAGAATAGTTTAAAATTCTCCTGCCAAGCCCCAATAACAGCACTTCAATTGATATCCACATGGCTGTCCCTGAACAGATGGAAGGAAATGGGAGTTAAACGTATCAAAGACATATGCCAAGACGGGGCAATATTACCCTTTCCGACATTACAAACCATGTTTAATCTTCACCATCTTTCATCTTCCCATATCTCCAGTTAAAGAGCATAGTCATAGATATGATAATGCATCCCACAAAAGAGACACATTCTATAGACCTAGAATCATTCAAGCTATACGATAGATGCCACTCGGCACTGACAAGAAATAAAGCCCTATCCTTGGGATATGCAGCGCTAGGAAATCAAGTTGACCCACCACAATGTGTCTATAAAGTACAGTGCGAAAAAGAACACCCCTTAGCATTTACAGATAAACATTGGCTAAACACACTTACAGCCCTCAGAGTCGTAACCACATGCTACTCACATGTTGAAGCCCACAAAAAGATTGTATACCGATGGTACTACACTCCCGACAGACTCCATAGAATATACCCTCTCACTTCAGATAACTGCTGGAGATGTGGGCAAAATAGAGGTACTATGACCCACATTTGGTGGGACTGCCAAATCATTTAGCCTACTGGGCATCCCAAAACTAACACTGACAATTGTCTATTTCTTTTAATTCCTACACCTATTTCCAACCAAGATAAACATATGGTACTAATTATGATACTAGCAACACGTAACCTAATAGCATCACACTGGAAAAGCAACACGTGTCCATCACCCTCAATGTTGGAACAAAAAACTACACAGTATCTCAAATACGAAAAACTGTCAGCTATGTCGCACAAACCAATCACCATCGCACAATACAACTGGACCAGATGGTCTAGCCTTCAACCATAATAATTACTTCTCAATTATAGTATGAATAAAAAGGTCAGAGTGAGAAAAGGCGATTGACGCATGTACAGTTATGTAAAGACACCTATGAATGAATTTAACACAATGCCTAGGTAACCATGTTTGTAATGTATATAAAAATGTGTTAAAAAAAGTGAAATGTTTTGTGACTGGTCATCCACTCGCATACTGGATATTACTAAGACCCAAAGGAAAGATTCAAAAGTTATATGAGTGAGCCTTGAGATTGGCGACAGTAGAAATGTATATGCATAAACGGTTAAACGTAATCCCCGGGATAGACCTTAATTAAATTAAATTACAACTGATATTTTTGTCTTGTCTGCAACACTTGGACTCAACCATGGACTGTTAAAAGTTATGTGAACAACTTGATATGGGATATTTTGCGATTACTTGTGAACCCCCCTCCCTTCCCCCTTTCCTTTTTATCTTCTGTACCCCCACCAATACAAAAATTCAATAAAATACGAATAAAAAAAAAAAAAAAAGAAATCTCAGGCATTCACTGTAAATGTGTCCAGGCAGATTTATTAGCAATGTTTCGACCCGTCTAGGTCTTTATCATGCTTGATAAAGACCTAGACGGGTCGAAACATTGCAAATAAAACTGCCTGGAAACAATCACAGTGAGTGCCTGAGATTTCTTCTTTTTATGCATATTCTGTGTGTTTTTTTGCTGACCCATGCTCAGTAGCACCCTGGATTGAAACATTGTGGCTGAGTGCAACCCTATCTTTTTTCCACCATGTCTTCAGATGATGTGAATTAGGTGTCTTAAGAGGTCTTACAGAGTTAACATGTTCCCTGATTCTAAGTTTGAAGGGACAGAAGGTTTTCCCAACTTATTTTTTACCACATGAACAAGTGAGTAGATAGATAAAACAGCAGTTCAGCAGTTGAAAAAGGAACGGACCGAAAAAATCTCCACATCACTGCTGTCTGAGAAGAGTTTAGAGTTCCTCTTTATATACGTGCAGGCATTGCAGTGTCCACATTTGTAGGTGCCCTTTAGTAGATATTGTTTTAAAGGTCTGACCAGGGGGGGCAAGGTGGCTCTGTTCTAACGTATCTCTTAGGTTTTTACCCCTGCGTGCAGTCACAGAGGGGAATGGGGTAATCACATTTTGATATGAGGATCATATGTGGCTATACAGTGGATTGCATTACAATCAAGGGTTGGGTTATAGTCTGAAAGAAGAAAGTCTCTGTCACTGCTGACTTCTCTAAAGTAGGCTCTCCTCAGGACTCTGTTTGTGTATCCCTTATCTTTGAAGGATCTCTGAAGGTCTCAGGCACTGATTTTGAAATCCTCCAGGGTGGAATAGTTCCTGTGTAAACGCAAATATTGGCCTATGAGTATGCCTGCTTTTAATGGTTTGGGGTAATAACTAGTCCAGTTTAATAGACCATTAGTGGCGGTCTTCTTTCGATACAACGTGGTTGCAATCTTGCCACTACGCTGTATGGAGATCGTCAGATCCAAAAAATGCTGCCATTTGCCACTGAATTTACTTGTGAATTCCAAATTATACTTATTAAAATTGAGAATATTAATGAGCTCCTCGAAAACTGCATTAGATCCAAGCCAAATTACAAATATATCATCTATGTATCTTTTCCAGCAATAGACCAGTTCAAACAAAGGTTTTTAAGGTGGGATCTGCCATGATGTGCTTCTTCCATGCAACAAAATGTAGGATTGCATAGGAAGAAGCACAATATGTCCCCATGGCAGTCCACCTAATTTGATGGTATATAGTGCCATTTAATAGAAAGATATTCTTTGTAAGGACTAGTCTAAGGAGTTCCGAGATTAAATTTATGTAGAATGCTAGTGAGTTGCGTTATTTTACTAAAGTTGTTCTAATCTTGTGTATCCCTAGTGTGAGGGGGATAGAACTGTATAGTGACCTAATTTCAAGACTACATAGTGAGGCCTGTTCTTGTACTTAGGCATCGTTCAGGAAGTTCAACATTTACTTTGTATCCCAAATGTATGAAGGTAGTTTAAAAATGATGGGGAACATTATTTTATACAAGAAAATACTCCTATTTTGTGTGAGAGTACCACACCCTACACTATAAGCCTTCGAGATGGATCGACTAGAGATTTGTGTACTTTTGGAAGGCTATAGAATGTAGAAATTACAGGCTGTTTAATCAACATGAAGTCAAACTCATTCTTAGTGATAAACTTGTTTTCCATGGCTTTTGTTAGAATGGATTTTATTTTGGTAAAGTACTGAGTGGGATCCTGAGTCAGGATTTTGTACGTGTGCCTGTCATTTAGTAACCTCTATCCCATCTGTACATATTTCAGGTAGTCCATAAGCACGATAATACCGCCCTTATCAGATGGCTTTATCACTAACTCATTACTGGATTTTAGTTGATTTAGTGCTGCTCTTTCTGCTCTATCGAGATTGTTACTGGGTTTAAGATCCAACATGTTTGAGTCAGTTTTTTCAATATTTTCTACACACTATTTCTAAAAAGATTTCAATATTTTTGTAGTCTCTAAAGGGTGGTATGAATTTGCTCTTTGGGTCAAGGTTAGTATTGGGGATATTGCTTGGCCTAGTCCCATCACTGAAGTCAAGAAGGTCAGCCAAAGTATCAGGGCAATCTAGGTATTTTGTTGTTAAACCCATGCTTTGGGCATTCTGTTCCTTCTTGTGAGTGTGATATTTATGGAGGGCAGGTAAATGTATTACCGTATTTTTTGCTCCATAAGACGCACTTTTTTCCCCCTCAAAAGTGAGGGGAAATGTCTGTGCGTCTTATGGAGCGAATGTGAAGCTTTACTTACCTGTCTTGTAGCGTGGGCCGGCTTAACAGAGCGCACCGCAGTACAGGAACTTCAATTTCAGGTTCCGGTTTCCGGCGGGACTGAAAGGAAGTGCGCACTCAGTGTGCACACTTCCTTTCAGTCCAGCCGGAAGCCGGAACCTGAAATTGAAGTTCCAGTACCGCGGTGCGCGCTGTTAAGCCGGCCCACGCTACAAGACAGGTAAGTAATTATGGGACAAGGGGAGGGGAGAGGGGGTGCACTATGGGACAAGGGGAGGGGAGATGGGAACACTATGGGAGGAGGGGAGGGGGAACACAAGGGGAGGGGGGAACACTAAGGGAGGAGGGGAGGGGGGAACACTAAGGGAGGAGGGGAGGGGGGAACAATATGGGATGAGGGGGGAGAATACTATGGGAGGGGGGAACACTGTGGGAGGAGGGGAGGGGGAGAACACGATGGGAGGAGAGGAGGGGGAACACTGTGGGATGAGGGGGAAGAACACTATTGGAGGGGAGGGGGGAACACTATGGGAGGGGGGGAAAACACTATTGGAGAGGGAGAACACTATGGAGGGGAGGGGGAACACTATGGGAGGGGGGGGAACACTATGGGAGGAGGGGAGGGGGAGAACACTATGGGAGATGGGGAGGGGGGGACACTATGGGAGGAGGGAAGGGGAGGGGGAACACTATGGGATGAGAACACTATTGGACAAGGGGAGGAGGGGGTTAAAGAACACTTGGACAAGGGGATGGGGGTTAAAGAACACTATGGGACAGGGGAGGAGGGGTTAAAAATCACTATGGGACAGAGGAGGGGGGGGTTAAAAATCACTATGGGATAGGGAAGGGGGGTTCAAGATCATTATGGGACAGGAGAGGGGAGTGGGTGGTAAGGAACACTATTGGACAGGGGAGAAAAAAAAATATTCTGAACAAACTTTCCCATAGTAAAAAACACTATGGGATAGTTTGTTCAAAATATTTTTTTTTCTGGGTTTCCTCCTCTAAAAACTAGGTGCGTCTTATGGTGTGGTGCGTCTTATGGATCGAAAAATACGGTAAATGTATGTAATTAAGGGTATTGGGGTGAAAGAAAGGCCCTTGGTGAGAGTCTGATTTTGAATATCTGAGAGATTGACTGAAGACAGATTAATGACCTTTAGCTCACTACTTTTTAGCGACGAGATTTCAGTTGACCCCTGCTTCTCTGGGACTGTCTTGTCCTGGGGCCCTGGAGTTCTTCCACCTTTCTCAACCCTATCAAATCTACTTACATAAAATTATCTTAGGGGTTGTCTGAGTTGGGTTATTCACAGTGTTGGGGGTTTCTCCTTCGTTATCAGTGGAGTCATACTCGGAATTACTGAAATGATCAGAGTCTAACCTCACTTTTATTTTTGTTTGACGATAGACTCTACCGGATTCAAAACCAACTTTGTCTCTTATGAATTTAACCTTTAGTTAATGAGATAACCTATCCAGGTTATTTTTAAGTTTAATTTTTAGACTCTGGAATTGAGGATCATCTTAGAATTTTTGAATTGTCTCAATTTCAGTTCTCTTTGGTTGTCTGCGAGATGTTGTGTTTCGTACTTGCAAATTATAGACATAAAGGTTGAAGAACATTTAGCTGCTGCTTCCTCCCATTCTTTCCTAAACCCTTCAATCTCAATGTTCCTAGAGGGGGGGGGGGGGGGGGGACTAATACTCTAAGCCCCTTTGGGGTGATGTTTCTTGAGATATATGTATCCATAGTGGAAATTTCCCAGCTTATTTTAATTTTTTAATTTTTTTTATTTATTAAAGCTGGTTTGTATGTCGGGGGTGAAAGTGACTGAAGGGAAGAGTTGCCAGAAAAGATTGTATCAGCATCCGAACACCATTGTTTAGGGTTTATTTTATGAGATAGAAAACTGTACATAAACCAGATGAAATGATAATTATGACATGGAAGTCCTAGTACAGATAAAAGTGGGCAGTATGGTGCAATAACACTTTGTACACAATATTAGAGGTATAAATAAGAAAGTAGGAACTGTTTCAGAAGCCCAGAAATATGATAAGAGGCTGGTGGATTAGCTCCAAAAAACACCCACTGTCACTCTCACTGAGGATGGATAACACACAGGTAGTATGAGAAGAATAATAGCGGACCAGTGTAATGGTCCTAAAGGGAGAGTAACAATGAAAAGGAAAGGATTCCCTACCTTTAATAGTTCTAGGGATTAAAGAATAAATAAAATAGGTAAATAAAATCAGTATATAGGGAGAAATACAATTATACAGCTGGTGGGATAGAAACATAGAAACATAGAATGTGACGGCCCATCTAGTCTGCCCAATTTTCCTTATGCCTCATACCTATCCGATGTGTAACGGCACCCCCAGGCATAAAAGGGTTAAACCGCCGTTTAGAAGATCTTCCCCTTCCAGAGATACAGGCACAGCTACTGCAGAACACCAAATTCCCGAACCGGATACAAGGGAATGCTCCAAACTCCCGAACTGCATACAAAATAGCACTCCAAACTCCCGAACCGGAACCTCACAAATATCTGCTAGCAGACGAACAGGAAAAGCATCCAAGCGGCTTACACTCCTGGCAATCAGTCTCTAGCAGCATACAGTAAATCCCCCCCAACGATGAGACAGAGCTCCGTGTTGAGGGTCAAGCAGTGGTCTGGTTTAATGTGGGCTACCTGCCTGGTATTTATGCAGGTCTTCCACCTGGTGGACACTCTCCTAGGGGGCCAGATGGAAGACTGGGACACAAATGGCAAAATGACCAATCACAGGCATACAGGGTTAAAACAATCCCACAGTAGATTACAATCCCTCCTCTCTATCCTGGAGATAATTGGAGAAGTAATCCAATTATCTCCAAGGACAGAGGCAAAACTCCATTAACCATGTGGTTACAGTAAAACACTAAAATACAATAAAATACATAATGTTGCAAATAATGAATAAAACATATACATTCTACCTATCCCCAGATAGCTTAGATCTGAGCGCACATTATCACTGAATGGCGCTCAGATCACATACATACAGTTCAATCGCCATGGAGCCAAAGTCTTTCCCATAGTCTTTCGTTATACGAATAGGCTCCGTGGCATGGCTATCTGGGGTGATGCTGTTCATACGGATAAACTACCGAATGAACAGGCAGTCGGTTAAATGACCGAAGGCAGAAGTAGGGAGGCTGACGGCTCAGCGGTGTTCGCGCCAATAAGTGTCCGTTTCTAGTTCCATAGAATCCTCGCCGAAAACCGCTGGTCTTTAACGTGTTTAAAATGGCTGCCACGAACGAACAAAGGCCACCCAGTATTCGTCAATTAAGCTGCGGTTAACCGCAGCTTCTGGGAGGTAAATTGTCGACACACTCCAGCTCCCAGGTAGTCCAGTCATTTGTGCGTTAGGTCGGTAGATTGAATCTACCGACCGCTGGGCAGAAAGGCACGAACAAGCCTTTTCTGCAGGCGAAATGGAATACTTTTAAACATGGGGCCATAGTCCAGAGGCAACAGGTGGGCAACCAGGCTCCTCCAATGCAATGTGGCAAGATTGGTCTTGTCACACCATGCATGCTTAAATTCCTTCACTGTGTTAACCTCTACACGTGTTTTTTGGCAGTTGAAGATGTGTAACAGATTTTGGGGGTCAAAGTTAGAAAAAGTGTTTTTGTACAATTTTTCATCATATTTTATGATATGAAAAAAGTAATAGTGAAAGACCATTTGATGGGGAGCAAAACAGTATATAATATGTGTGGGTATATAAAATCAGTAAGAGGAAAATTACAGCTAAACACAAACACTGCAGAAATGTAAAAACAGTTCAGATACCATTCTCAAATCTTACACAGTTTTATATATATTTATAAAGATCAATAAATATCTCAAAGTTATTTAATTCTTGTAAAGATCAACTGATCTAAAACAAAAGGAGAAAGTATGAAGCAGAACCACATCTAATATTGTTTGTGGAAGCAATGTGTCAGGATTGTTCTTTAATATTATTATTAAAGGACCACTCTAGGCACCCAGACCACTTCAGCTTAATGAAGTGGTCTGGGTGCAAGGTCCAGCTAGGGTTAACCCATTTTTTTTTTTTTTATAAACATAGCAGTTTCAGAGAAACTGCTATGTTTATTAATGGGTTAAGCCTTCCCCCAAATCCTCTAGTGGCTGTCTCATTGACAGCCGCTAGAGGCGCTTGCGTGATTCTCACTGTGAAAATCACAGTGAGAGCACGCAAGCGTCCATAGGAAAGCATTGTAAATGCTTTCCTATGCGACCGGCTGAATGCGCGCGCAGCTCTTGCCGCGCGTGCGAATTCAGCCGACGGGGCGGAACAGAGGAGGATCGGAGGCAGAGAGTTTTACCCCTTTTCCCCTTTCCAGAGCCGGGCGGGAGGGAGACCCTGAGGGTGGGGGCACCCTCAGGGCACTATAGTGCCAGGAAAACGAGTATGTTTTCCTGGCACTATAGTGGTCCTTTAATATGATATTTATTTAGCGCCATCAAATTCCGCAGCGCTTTACAATGGGTGGACGAACAGACATGTAGTTGTAACCCCCATGAGTGGGGTAAAATGACACAAAAAGGTAAGGATAGTATTAGACTAGTGACAGTTGCAGAAGAGGAATCAGTTGGGAGCTGAGTTTAATTGATACGCTTTTATGAAGAAGTGGGTTTTTAACAATTTTGGAGGAGTGGAGACTGGGTGAGCATCTAATGGAGGAGGGAAGCGAGTTCCACAGGAACAGTGCAGCCCTCAAGAAATCTTGAAGGCGAGCATCAGAGGTGGGAGTACGGACAGAAGATGTAAGGGACGGGACATACTTTTGTATAAGGGAGGATAGATAGGTGGGAGCAGCATTATGTAGAGATTTGAAAGCAAGAACCAGAATTTTAAATTGAGCTCTATATTTTATAGGAAGCCAATGTAGGGACTGACAGAAGGGTGAGGCATGGGAGGTGCGGACGGACAGGAAGATGAGCCTCGCTGCCGCATTCATTATGGACTGTAACGGCGCAAGTTGGGAGCACGTAAGACCACTGAGAAGTGGATTACAGTAGTCAAGACGAGAAAGGACAGTGGAATGGACCAACACCTTAGTTTCATCTGGCGTTAAGTAGGGGCGTATGCGCGCAATGTTTTTGAGATGGAAATGACAGGATTTGGCGATAGATTGAACATGAGGCTTGAACGAGAGGTCGGAGTCAAAGAGAACACTTAGGCAGCGAGCCTGCGTGGTGGAGCTGATGGTAGCACCGTTGACTTGGAGGGAGACAGACACAGGAGTAACAACACTTGAGGAAGGAAGAATATGAAGACAGGTACAGGGGGAAATGAGGAGAGGAAAATTATATGTACTGGAAAACTCTCTAAACTCCTCCTGATAATTGTATACTCATTATTTCATTATTTCCCTACTGCAAAAACAGGCTGTCTAACACTCCATCTAGATAAATACGTATATAAAAGGATAACAAACCTAAATTAAGCTGGCTTTCTGTGAACCAGATGTAGTGTGTTCTTGGGTTTTCTAAAGTTGAGCCTGGCCAAATGTCCTTGTGCTTAGATAGCACGGTGAATACATCTCAGCACAGTTAACCCCTTAAAGACACAACTTCTAGAATAAAAGGGAATCATGACGGAATATTGTCTTCAAGTGTCCTTAAGGGGTTAATGATGCCAGAAATGCTGGTGTCACTTTGAAGCTTACATTCATGTCTGATCCTTAATTGACTCAGCTATCACGATAATACTCTGTGTTAAAATCAAAAGCAATTTCATAATGTCAGCTTCAATATGACACTTTTTGTGACAGATATTGACATGTCCTAACTTTCAGAAATTCTAGACAATCAGATAAGGCGGGCCTATAGTAAATATACCCATTTCTTTATTATTAGTCATTTTAAATATGTATATTGCCTTCAAAGAGTAGATATGCCTTGTAAGCCCTGGACACCTATATTTCAGGAGACTTATTAGGATAAGGATCATTCAACACTCAATTGCTGATGTGTGATTTACTGTACCATGACCGATATAAAACTCATGTGGTTATGAATCTCACAACATGACATGACACCACGATTCCACGGTTTAAATCCACTGTACGTGAAAGTAAAGTACTGTGGACACATCAAACGATCATGAGGTTTAGCATGCAAATGGCCAAAAACAAGATCCTTCTTTAGGAAAACCCAACACTGCTGGAACATATACAATATCACAGACAGTCCTAATTATTTAAACTGTGTGCAAACTTCTCACAGGTAAACACGGATTCAGAAACACCAAGAAGAGTAAACCTATGACTCCTGGCTTGAGTTGATGTGCATTACGGTAAGGAATATATGAACTATAAAGCACAGGGTCTTGGAGATATTATTTCTTTGGGTGTCAAAGACTCGTGTTGGATCTCTGTGCTTGCATCTCTGTCCTATTTTAGGATTCCACAGTTATGTGTGTATCATCTAGCCATGAAAGAACATTCATTTAAACCAAGGTAGACTGACAATATTTGATCGGATAGAAGGACAGACAGACTGATGATTATCACATTAAAGAAAAGCTCCATCTGTCCAGTTAAAATTCAAAATATGGTAATAAAAAGGAAAAAAACCAAAGGGAAGGACTGTGTTATTCACCACAAAGTGATAATAATAGAAAATACAAACTGTATAGCGTTGATGTGTTCTACCTTAGATATATATCTATAGGGAGAGATACAAAAATTGTGTAATACAATTAACACATATAGAGGGTGGGGGTGGTAGAGATTTCACAAAATTAAGATGAATTCAGGCGTATCAATCTTAATATTAGGGAACTAGTGAAGTGTGAAGAACCTCCAGCGATGCAATTCTGGATATAAAGTAGTAAATCTTCTTGCAATGTTTCAAAGCAAAGACAGCATGTCTCCACACCAAGGTGGCATTAACGTGTATCAGCCAATAAAGTCACAGCAGAAGCTGCAGGCAGCACCAGCAAAGGTAAAATAAAATAAAAGTTCATGTGAACAAAATAAACAACTCCAACGCGTTTCGTCCTCTTCTAGACTTACCCTCCAGTGGCCATTGGAGTAACTAAATGACCTCCGTATGTTTAAATATACATAGGGATTAAGGAGAGAGTTCAGGTAAGTTTTTTCTTTGGTTTTTATTATATGTATTAGCTGATGTGTACTGTAGTCGTTGCTACCGCCCAGGATTGATGGGAGTGAGCACAGGACTTTTCTTTTTGCATTTGTATCAGGGCTATTTACTGATGCTTGAATGGCCACAAACCAGACTGGGCAAAATTAATCGACAGCATATGGACTGCAAAATCCAGACATTGCTGATGGAATTTATTAATATCCTTTTTATTGACTTTGTAATTCAGGCATTAATTTGGTCTGGATTTCAGCTGGGCCGAACTCCACTGGACAGCTAAAAATCAAAACCGAATCAATTAAATCTGGGACTGGAAGCTTTGACTCTGGGCCCAGATTAAAAAAATGCAAACTATTTTCCCACTGGTAGCACTAGCAGCCATTGGGAACGCGAGGGTTAATCATTACAAGGAAAGGTTAAAGGATCTTAAAATGTATAGCTTGGAGGAAAGTCAAGACAAGGGGGATATGATAGAAACATTTAAATACATAAAGGGAATCAACACAGTAAAGGAGAAAACTATATTTAAAAGAAGAAAAACTACCACAACAAGAGGACATAGTCTTAAATTAGAGGGACAAAGGTTCTTATATGCCGTCACATTCTATATTTCTATGTGGTGACTAGGCAGCTGCCACATTTAAAAAGTTAAAAAACATATAATAATAATTACAATATCTGCAAAACATTTAAACCTAGTGTTGGGGATAAAATCAGCCCGGGCCCTTTGTGGATGATGGATATTTGCCAACTCATTCAGAGCTCTGGAAATTGGAAATGAATAGCAGAGACGTGTTCAATAACCAATTCAAATTCCTTCATTACACAAGTTATATTTATACTCCATTTTCAAAGCAGGATGGGAGGGGGGGGAAATTAGCATATGGGTGTGACAATGATGACAATGACATAGATTGTTTTTCACAAGTTATGAACAGCTGTTTCTCGTTATCCTACGTTATATAACGCACGTATATTTGATAAAAAACAGATATTTACAAATACCAAAATCTTGAACAGTTAACAAGAACATTTCGAAATCAGTACTTTTCCCATAACTAGTATTTTAGATAAATTGTATCTCCGAGAATCGGAGATACAATTCCAAATTTATTCTTGGTTCAAATTAACCCTTATATGAACAGCTAATATAGATAGTGAAATGGATATTCGTATCTACAATTCCCCTCTTAGATCATATCATGATCTACCTTACGGAAAATATCCATGGGAGGCCTTTGGCAGGAGGTATATTCAGACGTGCTAATCATGTCTGCGGGACTTTCGTTATTTCTTCACCTCGATTTCCCCCATTTGCTCTGTGCCATAGGTTTTCCCTTTAGGAGGAGTTCGAGCTGTCAATTTTCAGCTTTTTCAATTATCTGTTGAATACATCTTTTAAGTGTACAAGTTAAATATTTCAAACAGCTGACATGTTAACCATTGTTAAACAGACTGAACATCATGTTATCTGTAGCTTGAACCTTGGGTCAATACAGGCAAAGTGTATTATTCCCAACAATGGGAATAATATTACTATAATTCATAACGTAAGCTCATATAGTCAAAACGGGAATAATATCTATCCCCCTCTTTGGACCAGGGTCTTGGATTACCAGTCCACCCGCTGATCTTGGGCCAGGTAAAAAAAAAACAGTGGCAAAAACTCATATTTGAGAACAAAAGCACATCTGGGGAAACCCTGAGTGAGGGCCATGACTGTGTAGACATGTCGCCCCCTCACATTGACAGCATTAGTGAATAGCTCGGGTATCGGGATTGGGAAACTTCTTGATTGATTTGAAAAGATCCATTTACATATAAAATCATGAGATAACTTATAATCAGTTTGCAATTCTAACAATAATTCCAATCATGACCTTGCATCCTGTGTCTCCTAATCACATCCCTATTTCGACGGTCCAGTCATATTCACACTTAATACATGGGAATCCATCCTTTGTACACTCAACATACATCAATGACACACATAGTACATCCAAGCCTGAGTAAGCTAACACTTCCTCTCTCTCCGGCTAACTCTACAAAAATAAAAATAACAAAATAGTTCAATAGTCCAGCATAGTCCAGAAAAATAGAATAAGTCTTTCAAGGAGTATAAAGAATCTTAGACACCATAAACTTTGTTCCATAATCTTAGACACCATAACATAGCAAAGGATAGCAATATGGCTGACAACAAGACAATGTCAGCTTCCATATAGTTCTTAATTCTTCTGTTTGCTGGATGTTCACCACAATGCTCTGTACAACACCCCAATTGTTGAAAGGGTTAATGCAGAACTAGCGGCATTAGACAGCACTGCACCTTCAGGACTTTCCAAGTTAGTTTATGTCCTCATAAGTAAACATCTCAGTTTCTTCGGCCAGCATGGAATTTGACCAAACAGATATAATTGCAAAAAGGTAGGTAGGTAGGTCAGCCAGAGATATTGGTGTGTAGTCCCAAATATCAGGCGGCACAAATACTCCAGTACGGTCTCTATATTCATACAAACACAAGGATCAGTACGACATCAATAAATTAATTATCTAGGCTAAACTCAAATTAGAGACTAAAGTTAAATCCTTAACTTGTGTAACATGTACTTCTCTCAGTGTTGCTTATATTTAATTGAATTTGTCCTTTATACAATTTTAATACATAATTTCCCTTTAGAATGCCTTTGTATTTTTTTTTCCAGAACAACTAGAAAATAAATAGGAGAAACAAAATTAATTACTATTGTTCTAAAGTGCTTTGTTTAATACAGGTTTCGGAAGAGTTGTCTTGCTGTGTTAAGGTTGCAAGTGGCCTCTGAAGGGGCAGCAAACTGTAGATATGTTATATTAAATAGCCCTCACTTGTCAGGTCTTGGAAACCCACTTATTTTATTGCAGATGCCTCTATGATACCACGTTAGAAATTGACTAGGTATACTTATTATTATCCTTTATTATTTTAGTTATTTCACATTGCGCAGCCTATGCAAAATATGTCTAGGTCCCAACTTCAGCTTGTACATCCTCTAAGAGCCAGCATTAATACTGTTTTATCACTCAAAACTATATATAAAGTATTAAAAACATGAACCATCTGTGTATTAGGCTGGGGTTGTTGAGTGTGGGTATAGGTTGGAAGCTGTAGTTGATATTGAGGAACCTGCCAGGGTGGGTCCTTGAATGCCAGCTGGGCCAGGTTCTCCCTTAGCACCGGGTTCTCCTTTGTTTCCTTGAGCACCATGGTTTAGATTCACCATTGTTACCCTTAGGTCCAAGGGAACCTCCGGGGCCTTGAGGTCCAGGAGCACCACAGGCACCAGGGAAGCCAGGGGCACCAGCAATACCATGAGTACCAGTGGGGTCAGCTTGACCGGGAGAACCAGGTTCACCATGAGCACCTTGGGGTGAACCCCTGCTATCCACAATTAAAACAGTGTGTTCCACCAATGCTGAAGTTGCCACCTCTACAAAAGCGGATTTATTTTCTTTTTCTTTTCCAGGGGCCCCTTTCTTGTCGGCTGTTCAGCATTTTTTAACCCTTATATGAACAGCTAGGATAGATAGTGAAATGGATATTCAAATTTACACCTTGTGACAGGGCAGCCATTGCTGCCCAGTCACTAGAAAAGAACTGTAGGGCCTGTCAAATAATGGGGAAGACTGTGTGGGTATCAGGTGGTAGGGTTAATGCCACCTCACTTGGACAACTACCCATGCCGGTCGGTGGAGGCCAAAGTATTTATAACATTTTGGGGGACCTAGCATCGCCTCCCTCCTGCAAAGACAGCAGGTAAGGTCCCTTATTAATTATCAAATAGGTAGGGCGGACCTGCCATTGTCCCCCTACCAAAAAAAAACCACTAGGTGACTAGTGGAATTTCAAACTTCCACTGAAAAATATTGTCAATGTTGTTCTTATTGTCACAATTAATAACTGAAATGTAATTTAAAGCAATAAAAGAAAATCAGAAATATTACATTGCTAATATCTTTTTTATTTGTAATAATTTTAGAAAGGATGTCCTGATTTCTCGGCTCCTTAGACTGTATATTATTGGGTTCAACAAAGGTGTCACTACTGTGTACATAAGGGACACAATCTTATTCATTCCAGGTGAATAGTCTCCTGCTGGAATGGCATAGATAGCAATAAGAGTCCCATAATACATGCACACAACAGTGAGGTGGGAACTGCATGTGGGGAAGGCTTTCTGTCTCCCAGTGGTGGATGATATTCTATGTATAGCGTGAAAGATACAAAAATACGTAGAAATGATAAACATTGTTTCAATGACAGTTTCTGGAACAGCGATTATATAAACTGCAATCTGTACAACTGTAGTTTCAGAACATGAAAGCTGAAGAAGAGGAGCAACATCACAGAAGAAATGATCAATATATTTGAAATTACAGAAAGTTAAATGACTTATTAAAACAGTAACAATCAGTGTGAGAACAAAACCTAAAATCCAGGACAACACCACAAGACTGAGACAAAATGAGAAATTCATTATTGTTACATAATGCAAAGGTTTACAGACAGCCACATATCTATCATAGGACATCATGGTGAGAAGAAGACATTCTGTAACCGAGGAGAAGCTGAACAAATTTAACTGAGCAATGCACCCACTAACAGTCATGGGGCTACTGTTTTTTAAGGTGATATATAGCAAGTTTGGAATAATTGTTGTAGTGAGTATGATGTCACAGGAAGACAAGTGGCTGAGGAAGAAGAACATTGGAGAATGAAGACATCGAGTCGCTGAAACCAACCGTATGATTAGAAGGTTTCCAGTTAAAGTCATCATGTAGACCACAAGGAGGGACAAAAAGAGAATAATTCTGGATCTCTGCAGAAGCTGAAAACCCAAGAGAAAAAGTTCTGGAATACTTGATTGGTTGTGGCTTGGAGTCATCTGATGCAAGAATAAAAATAAATCCTCGTTACATACCAAAATAATATTAATGTATATTAAGACATGGTATAAAAAGAAACATGACTGGGACATAGCAATACCATTATTTCTATAGAAAAAACAGAGTAGGCATAAAAAGGGGAGGGGTGGTCCTGTAAGTATAGGATAGCATAACATTTAACCTAATACAAGTTAATAAGGTAAACACAGAGTCTGTTTAGGTTACTTTAGAATTTGGTAATCGCACAGTAACTTGTGTAGGTGTGATTTCTGGTGATCACCAGTTAGTGTTGTGTAATATAAAAACAGTGACTGATTCACACCACACAAAAACAAAAGTTTTAGATTTTAGAAAAACAGTCTTTTCTAAAATTATAATATGTGCAAAGGAGTCATTATCAGACTGGAACAGTTTAAATGGAGTGTAGGAGAAATTGGATTATTTAAAAGTTACACTACCGAAGGCAAAAGAAAATTGCATTAAGCTTGCCAATAAGAGCAAAATAGTGAAGAATCCCATGTAGTACTTCGCAGAAGTAAAAAACAAAAAGTTAACATTTAGTAATTATAAAAGTGAGGAATATATAGAGATTTAAATGATTAGGCAGGAAGAGGCTAAGCAAGTTATAAGAGCTCCAATGACACACACAAAAATGAAAATAGCACAGTCAGTAAAAAAAAGGGAGAACACATTTGTTAGATACATAAATGAGAAAAGGAAAGCAAAACCAGGATTAGTTATATTAAAAACTAAAGAAGGAAGGAATGTAGAAGAGCTTAAAGGTCTAGTTGACTGCCTCAATGAATATCTTTGTACAGTGCTTACAGATGAAAATGAAGGAATGGGACCTCAATCAGATTTTTTTTTTTGCAATTTGTTACATGTTTGAAGAGGAAAGGGTAATATATTAGCTGTCTAAAGTAAAGACAGCTGAAGGGTCTGATGAGGAAAATAATAGAAACCATGTTAAAAGATGGGATTGTTGAACATCTAAAATCACATTGATTTCAAGACCAGAGACAGCATGGGTTTATTTTTAGGGAGATCATGTCAAACTAATCGTATTGATTTTTTTGATTAGGTAACTAAAATAATAGATCAGGGTGGTGCAGTAGACATTGCTTACCTAGATTTCGGTAAGGCTTTTGACACTGTTGCACATAGAAGGCTTATCAATAAATTGCAATCTTTAAGTTTGGATTCCACTATTGTTGAATGGGTAAGGCAGTGGCTGAGTGTCAGGCAACAGAGGGTTGTATTCAATGGAGTATATTCAAAGCTTGGGCTTGTCACCAGGGGGGTACCTCAGGGATCTGTACTTGGATCCCTTCTCTTTAATATTTTTATTAGTGATATTGCAGAATGTCTTGATGGTAAGGTATGTCTTTTTGCCGATGATACTAAGATATGTAACAGGGTTGATGTTCTAGGAGGGATAAGTCAAATGGCAAATGATTTAGGTAAACTAGAAAAATTGATCAGCGCTGTTGCAACTGACATTTAATGTTGATAAGTAGAAGGTAATGCATCTTGGGTGTAAAAACCCAAGGGCAGAGTACAGAATATTTGATAGAGTCCTAACCTCAACATCTGAGGAAAGGGACTTATGGGTAATTATTTCAGATGACTAAAAGGTAGGCAAACAATGAAATAGAGCAGCAGGAAATGCTAGCAGAATGTTTGGTTGTATAGGTAGAGGTATTAGAAAGAGGGAAGTACTTGTCAGGATCCCGCGGGCGGCTGCGAGGGGAGGCTGCAGTCCGCTTGCGGCACTCACCCTCCAGCCGTCCGCGGTCCCTTTCCTGGTGTGCGCTCGGCGGGCGGCATCCTCCCAGCCACGGATGCCGCCCGCGTCTTCCTCTGCATCCCCCAGCGGCAGCATTCATGACGCTGCACGCTGGGAGACCGCCCAATTTAATAAACGCCGGGGTCAGCCACCTGACCCGGCGTTAAAGGCACAGTGCCTCAATCACAGTGGGAGTGATATAGATTATTTTAAGCAAGCAAATAAGTTTGAATGACTATCTGTTCCTGTCCAAATTAGAGATGATTAAATTGCGTATACGCAGAAGTAAGTTCACACTGAGACACAGGGTTCAGGTTAATAGAACTTTGAGAAAATTTAATGGCATCTGGTTAAAAAGCGGGCTCGCAGACCCTTATAAAAGCAATATTACATCATCATAGAATATCAAGATAACAACAAATAAACATCATTAATTGGGTTAGGTGTTAAGTGGCTATGTCAATACCCACCCATCAATATTATTAATTGGCTTAGATACTAAGTGGCCGGCTAAATGTCCTCCCACCAAGAGGTGGCGTCATCTTGGACACGGGAGTGGACACGATGGCTCAGACGCCATTTTGCTAGCACGAGGCTTTACTCGATGGGAGGGGGACTTTAGGCGCCATTTTGAGTAGTTAGTGCTGTTAGATTCGAGGTCAGGTTCAAGGCTTTTTAGTGAATGGACATTTCATTAGTACAGTTCTCATGATCTAACTATGGCATACAATGTTTCATGCTACAGGAACTTGACAATTCCGGTGTTGCTCATATCCTTCTAGAAAATACATTCTCTTTCTAATATTCTGAATGATGTTAGGAAAAATCTATCATATTGGAAGTTAATGAAGTTAATGGGAAATTGAATAAGGGTTTTAATTATTCTATAACAGTCCCCCCTATGAAATGTTAGGCACTAAAAAGATAAACTTTATTTGTTAATACCAGAAGACGTGTTAGCCCAAAGGCACAGAAACCCCATGACCGCTAGCTAGGTGTTATTGCAAAGTGCTATTCTGTCCCTTCCTGTCCCTAATAGGCTGCAGCTCATCCGTCAATACGGTCAGGAACTTTCTTCACTCCGCTGGTATCCCGCAGTGGCTTGCCCACCACATCTCCGCACGGCAGTCTATCCATAAAGACGGACGCTGTCCCTAAGCTGGTTCCCTACCTAAAACTCTTGCACTTTATCAGTAAAAGGGATAGTTTGCAGCGGTATACAGGGTGAAGTGAGATCTTGGTCATCAACTGTCAGATGTGCAAAAGTTGGTGCCGCTTGGTCTGCAGTCTTCTGTAGGAATTTTCTCAGGCAGGGGAGGACACAACAAATGAGAAGAGCGAGAATAAAAAGAAAAATTAGTAGAGCCATACCAATGTGAATTAAAGCTTTTTGCCACCCTGTCATCCAACCAAACCACCTTTCCCAGGGATCTTTCACCCCAGAATTCCTCTTTAACTCTTCAGAGAGCTTATTTAATTTCTCTATGGCCATAGTGACTTTACCATCAGGACCTGTGTTTTCTGGGATGTAGATACAACAGGTCATGGTGTCGGGCAGTATTTTACATACACCCCCCTTCTCAGCTAGAATCATATCTAGGGCCATTCTGTTCTGGAAGGACATCTGGGATGTGGCCTGCAATTGTTCAGCTAAACCCTGGAGGGCATCTCTGGTGTAGTTGACAAAGCGTTGTTGGTTGTAATAAATGTAATTAATCCAATTTAAATTCTTGTTTGCAGTAACTATGGTAAAAAGTGATTCAAACCCCGCAGCAACTTCATCTCTTGCTTTAAATTCATTAGGCACCCCCCTAGGCACCCCAATGGCATCAATATAAATGTGGGGGTCAAAACTGCCTTTTACTGGGGCTTCGCGCTTGACCTTGGCTGGTGTGTGTATGGACTCATGTATGTCAGGGTGTGTGTCAGAGATAATATGTATGGGCATGATGGCTTTAGCCAGAGTACACTCCCCCCACCATTCCTTGTCCATTCTGGATATTAACTGTAAATCCCCACACAACCAGTAAATATCCCCTGATGACCTAGTATGGAATTGTAATAGGTACATAGGGGCAGTTCTGTAGGTGGCACAATATCCTTCGGAAAAGTTACCCATGAACTTACCAATTCCGTCATAATTGGCATATCAGGTGTAGCTTCCCTTATAGATCGTAACACCATCTGGGGGTTTGACATCCTTGATTAGGAGGGGGTATTCTACTGTCCATGCTTTGCAGAGGGACCTATTAAAGTTGTAGTGGTAGGCAAAAAGACTTAAGATGCAATTTTCCATTTCTAATGGCAAAGTCAAGGGCACGGTGCCGAGGTGAGGCCGGGCACCACCACACACATAGCATGCGGTTCTGTTATGTTTGTTGGCATTATATTTCATCCATTCCAACCATAAATTAACATCATTAAAACCTGTTTCAGCGGCCATGGTATCTTCAAAGGTGGGATTAGCAATGGCCATCATGTCTTTAAAGGACTGGATGTGTGGTTTTAATGGGTTTGGGACCATGTGGGTAGCCCCTTGCCACTCTGGAGAGTGGCACATATCTTTTAGGTAGAAGTGCCCCAATTTGTTATAGGAACCTTTCTTCCAATACATTCCCATCACATACTGGTCTGCATCCGTTGGGCTGGGATGCTCTATGTTTAGAATTAATTTTATGGGTGTACCTCCTCCAGGCTTCCTTAAAGTCATTCTTTGGAGGAGGGATCTACCATGGTCATCTACTTTAGATAAGGCACTTTTGGGTTTGTAACCCCAGGCAGGCCCAGCATTCCACCCTGCAGCCCCCCAATGGTTACAGTTATGCCCCCATTGTTTGTCAACTACACAAACATAGGGGTCTTTTACATGAGGTATATCTCTATAAATGGTTTGAATTTGTGACGTAGGGAATGGGCAGTCTACAATGTCACAATAGTCAAAAGTATACGTAGCCACACGGGTACATGAGGAATTGTACCAGAAGGTGTACCCACTGGCATCTTTAGTAATGGCTACTTGTTGGGCCTTAATTAGGCTAATTAAGGAGATAATGATCCAGGGGTACATGGTTGTGCGGTGTCTGCTTCCTCTGGGGCAGGAGTCTTCTTGCAATGGGAAGCGTGGATCCAATGTGGCCTGCCAGCCAACTTGACGGAGGTTGAAGTGATCAGGAGAACTTGGAATGGTCCGTCAAATCTTGGTTCCAGGGTGTGTTTCCGCACAAATTTCTTGACCAGGACCCAATCTCCGGGAAGCAGGCTGTGGGTACCCGTATCAAAATCAGGATCTGTAATTGAAGAGAAAACTTGGGCATGTATTTTGTTCAAAGCACTTGCAAGTTCAGTTACATAATCTACCAAAACATCAGTTTGAAGCTGTAGCTGTTGGGGGTAATAGCAACCTAGTCTGGGTGCAGTCCCAAATAAAATCTCATATGGGGATAATGCATGCTTCCCTCTAGGTGTGTGTCTGACGCTGAATAGAGCTATTGACAAGCTTTCTGGCCAGGGCATCTTTGTTTCTTGTGACATTTTTAACATTCTAGCTTTTAGGGTACCATTCATGCGTTCCACTTTGCCACTGCTTTGTGGGTGGTAAGGGGTGTGGAAAGCTAGGGTTACCCCCAGAGCGGTCCAAATTTCTTTAGTCACTGTTGCTGTAAAGGCTGGGCCCTGGTCACTCTCAATAACTTCTGGAAGTCCAAATCTACATACAATGTCTACGAGTAGACGCTTTGCTGTTGTCTTGGCAGTGATATTGGCTACTGGATAGGCTTCTGGCCAGCCTGAAAACATATCCACTATTACTAGTGCATATTCATGGGGACCACTCTTTGGCATCTGTATGTGGTCAATCTGAATTCTCTGGAATGGGTACATAGGTTTGGCCAGGTGTTTCAAGGGCACTTTAGTTGGTTTCCCTGGGTTGCACTTTGCGCAAATAACACAGGCCTTGCAAAAGTTGTTGATCAGTGTAGTAATTCCAGGTGCTTCATAATACTTCTGTATGAGGGCAGCCATTAGGTCTTTTGACAGATGTGCAGGTCCATGTGCCCATTGGATGACTGCTGGATATAAATTCTTAGGGAGGCAGAATCTAAGATTGTTGTAATATACTCCATCTTTTAGGACTGCTCCTTTCTTTTTCCATTTCTGTATTTCCTCAGGGGCAACTGCAGCTTGCTGTTCCCGTAGGATTCTTAGGTCAGTAGGAAGAGTCTGTAAAGTAAAAATAGGAAATTCTTTGTGTCCGGACACTCCTTCATCCATTTCCTGCAATTCTCTTGCCGCTTGCTTAGCAGCCTGATCAGCTAAATGGTTGCCCTTTGCTTCATCTGTATCCAATTTCCCGTGTGCCTTTACTTTCAAAATGGCCACTTCTTTTGGGAGTAGGAGGGCATCCATTAGTTCTTTGATTGCAGAACTGTGTTTGACTGGCGTACCGGCAGTGGTAAGAAATCCTCTTGTTTTCCAAATTAATCCGAAGTCATGAGCCACGCCCAGTGCATATCTTGAATCTGTGTAGATGTTGGCGCGCTTTCCTTCAGAGATTTTGCACGCTGAAGTCAGAGCTTGCAATTCGGCTTCTTGTGCAGACATTGTTGGTGGTAAAGATGATGACTTGATAATTTCATCTGTTGTGGTTACGGCATATCCTGTGTGGTATTTTCCTTCTTCATCAGCATACCTTGAACCGTCCACAAACAGAGTGAGATCAGGATCTACTAGTGGATCCTCATGCACGGTTGGTAGATGTGTTGTTTCCATTTTCATCTGTTCAAAACAGTCATGGGGTGTCTCTGGGTCATAGTCATTTACTATGACCAGATCTTGAAATTCATTTTCCAGGAAGTGGCGTGGCCATGCCTCTAGATGGTCAGTTGCTGGGTATTTGACAACGCCATTTTCCTGTAGCTGTGATTCATTCATGGTGGCCCAAAATTTTGCCATGGGCCCAAGATCATTCCATGATCTTGTCTTTAACTTGGTAACAGGGACATGTGGAATGGCAATGTCCCAATGATGATACAAATGTTTGAGTTCTGGAGGTAGATGAATCAAGACCATACTGTTGCCTTCAGAGTCACAGTAGAAGTCTTGTGAAGTAAGTTTCACCTCGACCAGATGATAGAGCTCATCTTCATAGCAGGGTTCAGGAGTGATGTTTGGCTTGTACCACATGGTACAGAAGGCATATCCTGCTCCATCGCAAAGAGGTGCCTGTCCGTCATGAAAAGATAAATTGGGATGCATTTTCTTGATGGTGCCAGCAAGAAGGAAAATGTAGGTTTCATCCATGATAAATCCATAGTATATACCCCCCTCAGGAAGTTGGAGAAGAGTGGACGGATTGAGAACCTGACATCTTTGGAGAGTTATGTTGTCAGGTAACAGGAGATGACATTGAAGACGGAGGTGTCTGGCAGGAGAGACATGCAAAACAACTAGAGGGTGCCCAAGGACCAGGTCTGCAGTTCTTTCAATTAGTTCCCTGGCTGCAAAAACGGCCCGAAGGCAAGAGGGGGTTCCTCTGGCCACAATTTCCAGTTGGCAGGAGAAAAATCCAACAGGCCTTTGTCGGCCTCTAGATTCATGTGCTTGGGTAAGAACTCCTGTAGCATGGCCCTGTCTTTCAGAGACAAATAACTTGAAGGGTTTGGTATAATCTGGTAGGCCAAGGGCAGGAGCAGAAGCAATAGCCCGTTTTAGGGTACAGAAGTTGTCATGGGCTTCTATGGTCAAGCAGAATGGGTCTGACTTGAGGGCATCATAGAGTGGTTGCATGAGCAGAGAAGCTTCTGGGATCCATGCTCGGCAGTAAGAAATGAGGCCTAGGAAGGAATGTAGAGACTTTGAGGTCCTTGGGGGTGGAATATCCAGTACTGCTCTAACTTGGTCACATTCATGGATCCACAGATAAACCATAACCAATACAAAATAAGTTAATAAAATAAGTAAATACATTTCACACTCTATATCCCCTAGAGCAGTGATGGCGAACCTATGGCACGCGTGCCACAGATGGCACGCCGTGCCCTCTCTGTGGGCACGTGGCCACAGGTCCGCCATCACTGCAGAGTAGGCACCTGCCTGCCCGAAACGGCAGGTGCCTACTCTGCTTCCGTGTCGGGAGGCAGGGGAGGGATCTGTGATGCTGATCCCCTGTCCTCCGGCGCGATGCTGTGTGGAGCGTTGCCGAGCGTTACCATGGCAACGCTCCACACAGCATTGGGAGGACAGGGGATCAGCATCACAGATCCCTCCCCCTGCCTCCCGAAACGCAAGCACTGCCTGCCACCACCGGACCACCAGGGATGACGGTACCACCACCGGATCACCAGGGATGACGGTACCACCACCGGACCACCAGGGATGGCTGTGTCCCCTCCCCACTTCATTAAAGGTAAGAAGGAGGGGGGGGGGGATACTGACACACAGCACCCCTACCCCCCACAGAAGTACCCTTACCCCCCCAGCACCACCCCTATCTCCCCAGCACCACCCCTATCTCCCCAGCACCACCCCTACCCCCAGCACCACCCCTACCCCCACAGCACCACCCCACCCCCCAGCAGCACCCTACCCCCCACAGCACCCCTACCCCCCCCAGAAGTACCCTTACCCCCCCAGCACCACCCCTATCTCCCCAGCACCACCCCTACCCCCCAGCACCACCCCTACCCCCACAGCACCACCCACCCCCCCAGCAGCACCCTACCCCCCACAGCACCCCTACCCCCCCAGAAGTACCCTTACCCCCCAGCACCACCCCTATCTCCCCAGCACCACCCCTAACCCCCCCAGAACCACCCCTACCCCCACAGCACCACCCCACCCCCCAGCAACACCCTACCCCCCAGAAGTACCCTTACCCCCCCAGCACCACCCCTATCTCCCCAGCACCACCCCTACCCCCCCTATCACCACCCCACCCCCCCAGCAGCACCCTACCCCCCCAGCAGCACCCTACCCCCCACAGCACCACCCCACCCCCCAGCAGCACCCTACCCCCCCAGCAGCACCCTACCCCCACAGCACCACCCCACCCCCCCAGCAGCACCCTACCCCCCCAGCAGCACCCTACCCCCCAGCAGCACTCTACCCCCCCAGAAGTACCCCTACCACCCCAGCAGTACTCCTACTCCCCCACAACAGTACCCCTACCACCCCCAGCAGTACCCCTACCCCCCAGCAGTACCCCTACCCCCCAGAAGTACCCTTAACACCCCAGCAGTACCCCTACCCCAGCAGTACCCCTACCCCCGCAGTACCCCTACCACCGCAGTACCCCTACCACCCCCAGCAGTACCCCTACCACCCCCAGCAGTACCCCTACCCCCAGCAGTACCCCTATCCCCAGCAGTACCCCTACCACCCACACAGCACCCCTTCCCCCCACACACAGTACCCCTACCCCCCCACAGCACCCCTACCCCCCACACACAGTATCTCTACCCCCCACAGCAGTACCCATATCCCCGCCAGCAGTATCCCTACCCCCCACACAGTACCCCTACCCCCCCAGAGTACCCCTACCCCCCACAGCACCCGTCTCACACACACACACACAGCACCCCCCAAACACACACACAGCACCCCCCTCACACACACACAGCACCCCCCTCACACACACACAGCACCCCCCAAACACACACACACACACACACAGCACCCCCTCACACACACACAGCACCCCCCTCACACACACACAGCACCCCCCCAAACACACACAGAACCCCCCCCACACACACACAGCACCCCCCACACACACACAGCACCCCCCCACACACACAGCACCCCCCACTCACACACAGCACCCCCCCACACACACACAGCACCCCCACACGCACACACACAGCACCCCCCCACACACACAGCACCCCCCCCCCACACACACACAGCACCCCTCATAAACACACACACAGCACCCCTCATACACACACACACAGCCCCCCTCATACACACACAGCACCCCTCATACACACACACACAGCACCCCTCATACACACACACAGCACCCCTCATACACACATACAACACCCACACACACGCCCCCCCCCCCACACACGCCCCCCCCCCACACACACACACGCCCCCCCCCACACACGCACCCCCCCACACACACGCACCCCCCCCACATACACACACAATTGCCGTGTTGGCACTTTAAGGAAAAAAAAGTTGGCATGTATTGCGGTTTGGGCACTCGGGCTCAAAAAGGTTCGCCATCACTGCCCTAGAGGAAACACAGTAAGACAAAATGCAGGTCTCTATGCTCAGGGCATATTCATTTTTTTAACTGGCAAAGGTGACCGAAATAACCCCTCCAATTAAATATTGTACTCCATCCCCTATCTTGGGCAAAACACAGTCATACTTAGAATTTATACTTTTAGACAAAATACAGAGATCTTTTGAACAAGCACTTGCTTATTCGGACAGAGACAGTCAATACTTAAGATAGAACATCACTTGGCAAAAGAAACAATTTATACTATACATTACTAAATTCCATACAATGAAAATCTGCAAAACATGATTCTCCATTCAGTAAACAACAATGCTGATTTTGTTAAAACTGTTAAAACAGACTATATAATATCCATAGCATTCCATTACCAACTGTCCAAATAACATACTTTAACCTTCACAAACATCTTGTTTAATTTCGAGCAACTTTAAAATTAATATTTTATAAACCATGCCTCAAACACATTCTCCTACTTACTAGTTTCCTTCTGATTGCATTCTTTATTCTGCACAATTAAAAAACAGATAAGAACTAAATCCAAAACATGAGAACTCTGTACAGTACGAGACAGAGAAATGTAAAACTCCCTGACACAATATGTTATTACAGATAGAATGAACCTCTGCACTCCAACTCCTGCTAATCTTTAGCGGCAGCAATGGCTATAGTATTCAACAGCCCATAAAACATTTATTCAATAGGCAATTAGGCAGGAATTTCTATCTACATCCACAGATTGAGACAAACTGATTCAAATATATTTAAAAACACAGTAACAGGGGGGCGGAGCCTGACCGCGATCGAAGATGGACGCTTAGTCTGGCGGCTCTCTCTCCCCCATGATCGCAATCCGCCACAGCTACCGCGGGCACGATATACCCGAAAAAACAGGCAATCTAGCCTCCACAGACCTGGGCACTCCCTGCCCCATGTGCGGAGGGAAGAAGAAGAAGGAGAAAACCCCTTTAGTGGCATTGATCTTCCGCCCGCAGCGCGCCAAAACCGCCATCTTGCCGCTCAGATATGGAGGGTTCCGAAATAGAATCAGCACAAAGTAGGTACCTGACCACAGCAGACTCCCCCCTAATGAAAAGGGACCTACAAAACCTACTGAGGCTAGTGCTGTTGTGGAGAGAGGCATTGAGGCCAGTGGTGTTGTGCAGAGAGGCTTGAAGAGTATGATGAGGCCTAATAGAAAGCAGTTGTTGTTGGGGGATTCCATCATAAGAGGTGTGGAGATGGACAATGGTGGTCTTGTGAGGTGTCTTCCCGGAGCTACTGCTCACAGAGACGTATCTGTAATATTGTTAAGCAAGCAAAGCAGGAAGGGGAATTGGATGTACTTGTCCATTTAGGGATAAATGACTTGGCTTGCAATGAGGTTTCAGAGGTTAAGGAAGTTTTTTGTGTTTTTGCCAATGATATACGGCAGGTTGCTTCCACACTGTCATTCTCTGAAGTTCTGCCTGTGCATAACACTCAGAATGACAGGCGGATGCGTATTATGGACTTTAACTTGTGGCTTGGTGAATGGTGTCGGGAGCAAGGATTTGGCTTTATTGCTCATGGTAGCTCTGTTTGGAATGGAAATAAACTGTACAAAAAAGATGGTTTGCATCTTTCTCAAAAGGGAACAAATGTTCTCAGTGAGCAGTTCAGAGGTTTTGCTAAGATGTATTTAAACTAGGAGGGGGGGGGGGGGCAAAAGGGTGATAAAACATCAATCCAATTGTCCCCCAAAACAAGGACAGAAGGTGCCTGTAGCAAGTGTGTTAAAAAATTATAAGCTTAGAGTCATGTCTACAAATGCTCGCAGTTTAGGGAATAAGATCCATGAACTTGTGGCAATAATGGCAACTGAGATTGTAGATTTTGTCGCTGTTACTGAGACATGGTATAATGAGAAAAATGACTGGGACATAGCAATACCAGGGTGCTCTTTATATAGAAAAGACAGGGAAGGCAAGAAAGGGGGAGGGGTGGCCCTGTATGTGAAGGATAGCATACAATCTAGCCTAATAAAGGTTAGTGAGACAAACATAGAGTACATTTGGGTTACGTTAGAATTTGGTAATCACACAGTAGTTCGTGTAGGTGTGATTTATAGGCCCCCAGGACAAATTGAAGAGTTAGATAATCTACTAGTTGAAGAAATAGCTAAAATGACAATGAAGGGGGAAGTTATCACCATGGGTGACTTTAATCTTCCTGATGTGAATTGGAAAACAAAAATAGCTACTTGTGCCAGAAGCACACATATTCTAAACTCCCTACTGGGATTGTCTCTAAAACAAGTCGTTGAGGAGCCAACTCGTAAAGAGGCCATACTAGATTTAGTACCGGGTTCTCCTTTGTTACCCTTAGGTCCAGGGGAACCTCCGGGGCCTTGAGGTCCAGGAGCACCACAGGCACCAGGGAAGCCAGGGGCACCAGCAATACCAGGAGTACCAGTGGCGCCAGCTTGACCGGGAGAACTGGGTTCACCACGAGCACCTTGGGGTGAACCCCTGCTATCCTCAATTAAAACAGTGCCCTAGTTGCCACCTCTACAAAAGTTAGACCCTTTGATCAAATTCTCTACCTCTGTCTCTAAAACTTTTCTGATTCAATCTCCTATCACCTCCCAAATGTCCTTGTCTCGCCTGCTTAAGATCACAATCCTTTGTGACAGATACAACATACTTTTCCCTCTTTCTTTATATCAAAACAACTTGCTGTATCTTTCTCATGAATCTTCTCAAGAAATTCAGTTGGGGTCAAAGAGGGCCAGTCACAGACCAACAGTTTGACCAAAAGTGAACAAGGAGAAAACCTATGCAGGTTGAGATTACCTAACTCACCCCCCCCCCTCTTTGTGTACCCCTTTTTGTGTACCACACATATATAATATTAATAAGCTTTTGAAGATTGATTGTGTATGTATAGCACGGTTGTCTAGGGGTGTATACATAAACAGTGAAAGCAAAGTCTTCATGTAGGGTTTGCAAAACTGACAATCTGGGTCATGGGTGTAATGCAGTTAGTTACTTTTCCATTGTTAGAATACATTGAAAACACAAATATATTGCAAATATTAAAATCCTATTGCAGCTGTTTCCTATACCTACAAGGATATGGTTGTAATACTTCAATTGAGTTCAAATTGAGTATCAAAAGTCTAACCACAAAAACTAAATTATATATGCTTATCAAAAATGAGTTTAACCCCTTAGCGTGTTAATAGGGTGACCTCTTCCCATAATATGGTTCCTTTTATTATTTTTATATTATTTATTCTCTTCTGGGTCTGCAAAATGCATTCAATTTATCAATATAAATATAATACAGTAGTTTAGAATTGCCTCAAAAGAAATTGTCTGATCTCTATTAAAAATACAATTTCATCATTTTGCTATAATCAATGAGGCATACTAGGTGAATCTTAATCTTGGAAAAACCCTATCCTATACATCCATTCATTTTTCTTTTTATATAACCATATAACATAATATTTTTTTTATGTTAAAGATAACATTTTTCTTTTTCTTTGATTTAAATAGTGCAATGCACTTTAAAAATAGAGTTAACTCTAAATACTCCCCTAATAATATGGAGAAAGAGAGAGCCATTTAAAATTGGAAACGTGGATCAACGATTTTGAAAAGCAGATGATTTTTTTCTTTCTCAGGGGCCCCTTTCTTGTCGGCTGATCAGCTTTTTTTTTTTTAAATCTGTTGTAAAAAGACACTAAAGGCTTGCGTTAATGACATGCAAATATTCTTTAAATATTCTTCATTCTCATTGTAATATAACACATGTCATCTTATAACATACAACACAACGAATGTAGCAGATATCCATCAGACATGCCAATACAAAAAGCATATTAATGGACAGGCAATTAACTCAATCAAAATAAATTAATAAACGCCACACTCAAAAGAAACACAGACATAATGTAGGTTCCCATGTTTGTGCATTATGCATTTCTACAAACTATGCAAGCAGTACTGCTTTAAGATTAGATCAGAGAACCTGGCAACTGGACAGGAAAGTCGAATATTGGCAAGAAGTCCATTATTGCAACAGAATTTTGGAAAACAGCTAAAACTTACAAATACAGCATCCCCTTGTTTATTCTTAAGACTACAACTCATATTGCTCTTGGACTAGTGTTCAATAATAAATCAGTTATTTAATAAATTATTACACTGCCATTTCCATCTGTATCAATACTGAGACAAACTTATTCAAATATAATTTAAAATAACACAGCAAAATACTCATTAACATACACGTCAATTAAACTGCATACTTCAAAATGAGTAACCAAAACACACATTTATCACAATCAACATTTACACAGAATAAACTTTCAACAGCTGTATTCAGAACATATTATTATAAGGTTTACCAATTTTAGTTAGTATCAATTAATTTAAGAGTTCTGGTACCAAAGTTTTTTTTTTTTTTTTTAAAGAAGGGATCCCGTACGGCCATATAACGCGTTTGACTTAAACATTTGTATAACACTTGCATTAACCAGTTGCAACATATCTACCCTGTCAATAGAATTTCTCTCTTATACGCTTATAGAACATTTGGACCAGATCACACAGACATGGTATCACCTGCATTTGTCAGAACTCTCAAATACTTAAAATAGTTGAACGACTCCATGTTAACGGCATGGCAAAATTTTGACCGGTCAATTTGAGATCCCAAAAGTCATAACAACACAGGTAAAAACCTTTGTCCGTGGTTTTCTGATCCTACATTCCATGACCAAAATTTCAAACCCACTTCTGCACAGTTTGGGTCACAATCAATAAAATCTCAGCATCCCCAGACAACAATTTACAGATTTTCACAATGCTACAGAATACATACAATTTAAAGCATTTACAACATGTCAAGGACCTGTGGCAAGCAAGTAGCAAGCACAAGTTAGCTTCCAGCATGAAATGAAGCATGTGTTGGACCGCTGAAAATATAAATTTTGCTCTCTAATTTGTAATCATCTATATTTACAACATGAATTCTCTGCAACAAACACACAGGGCAGAAAGAATGTGGTGTTTGACGTTTTGAATGAAGTGACTTTTTGTCCCAATATGAAAATAAAGGGCTCATCATATAAACAATCATACATCCCACTCTCATGAAAAAGTGTAGTGGGCTTATAGTACGTTTGTCCAAGAATAAAAATAAAGAGCTCATTATGCAAACAAACATACATGCAGAGAAATCATGAGAGAAGTACATGTTAGTTCTAGAATTCGTAGCCCCCCCTTAAATAACCTCCTATTTTTTTATTCATCATCACCTTTACATGTACTTTTGACATTCCCTCAATTATTTTATTCCCTTAATTCTTATACCTGGCTTGGACACCCTCAGGGCTTCAGAGGAGCTGCCCAATCATTTCTTCCTGGGGAGTGGGTAAAAGGGAGCTTTATGGAGCAGTGAGTACTTCTTGTCCCTGCCTGGGGAGGTCTAACTTATCACAACAAGGATAGCACCCAAATCATTATTATCTTTAGGGGACAGGCTCGGTATGGGGTGTCATCAGGAGGGGGCAGTGATTTACAGGTATCAACAACAGTCTCTTTAATTTTCTTTTTATTCTTTTTTATCCTTTTCCCCTCTTGGGAAACAGGGTACCAGTGAGGTGCAATCTTAAGCCAATTCTCACCCCCCTGTCTCATATATTCCTTGTCCCATCCTGGATCATCCTCATACCAAGGAAAATATTTCTTATCTCCCAAACATAATCCCTTAACCATACTCTAGTAACATACTGCTTGCAAGTCTCCCCTGGATTAGGGCGAGGGTGTTTTTAGACTAAGTACCCATTTTAATCATAATGAGAATTGGATTTGGAATAGCTGATTATTCAGTGGTTAAAGAACAGCTGTCCGGAATCAAAAGTTCTCACAACTGTTACTTCTCCACGAGCTGTAGTGCTTAAAATCAGAAATTCCAATCCCTTGCAAAAAGCACAAAAGCTAACAGATATATCACAAGCAAAATAGAGGTTACAGGACAGCCAAAATACCCATCAAGTACAGAGTTAAAACAATTCCAATTTTACATGTACATAAATTACAACGCAGTCTGCCAAAGACTGAAAATCTGTTTTACAACCTACCAAAGGCAACCTCTACCAAAGAGGAATAACGCAGTCTGCCAAAGACTGAAAATCTGTTTTACAACCTACCAAAGGCAACCTCTACCAAAGAGGAATCCTGGGACGACTCCCAATTATGTACAAACACTCATCTCCTACCCAAGGAGTGAAACTATATAAAAACCTCAAAAATGAAATTCCCCTTTAAATAAAAACATAGATGTGCAATGTATAAAGGATGGGAAAAGAGAAAAGTAAAAGAATAAAGGTAAAAAAAAGACACCTAATCCTCCTACCTCTTCTCTTCTGCTCCTTTAATTGCACCCCACTTCTGGTACCAAGTTGTAGGGGATAAAATCAGCTATACACGAAACACTCTTTGTTAGATGGATATTTTGTCGGAGGCACACCCTCTTTGATAGACAGGATCCTGGGAATCAGTCAAGAACACAAGAGATGTGTTCTAGAACCAATTCAAAGGTTATTATATGGTCAGATGCATTTATACCCCATTTTCATGTCGGTGGGGGCCATGAGCATTAATGACATAATTTGTTTTTCACAAGTTATAAACAGCTGCTTCTAGTTATAATCTTTCGTTATATAACTCATTACACATTTGATTAAAACCAGATATTTTCAAATATCGATATCTTGGACATTTAACAAGGACATTTCGAAATCAGTACTTTTCCCGTAACTAGGATTTTAGATGAATCCTATTTCCGAGAATAGGAGATAAAATGCCAGTTTTATTCTTGGTTCAAATTAACCCTTATATGAACAGCTAGGATAGATAGCAAAATGGATATTTGTATCCTACACTATGTTCCTGTCTTTGGCTTGTCCCCTCCATTCCAGTGAGTCTGGTATTAAGGCTAGTGTTCAGCCGCCTTTGTCTAGCAGAGGGAAAATTAACATGCATGCCACCCAGACACTGTGTTATCACCAGCTGTGCGGACAACATAATTCATCTGTAGCTAGTAGGTGGATGGCCCATTTATTTGGCTAGGGTATATTAACACCCCTAACATATTATATAACCATCCCTCCTCCATTAACAGAATACTGAGCAAGGTATCCTTCATTAATAGATTGTCTCCCACATATGTTAATAGAATGGAGGACAGGGAGGAAGACATGTCCGTATGGCCTGGTTTCATGTTGTCATGGGAATCTTACTTGTGCATTGATGTAACTATGTTTAACTGTTTTCTTGCTTGAAATGCAGTGAATAGACAACTGTCTATACTTGATCTGAACATGTATAGCTTGGAGGAAAGACAAGACAGTGTGGATATGTGAGAAACATTTAAATATATAACGGGAATCAGCACAGTAAAGGAGGAGAGTATATTTAAAAGAAGGACAAATGAGAGGGGCAAAGGTTTAAAAATAATATCAGTAAAAATATCAGTAAGTATTACTTTACTGCGAGAGTAGTGGATGCATGGAATAGCCTTCCAGCTGAAGTGATAGAGGTTAACACAGTGAGGGAGTTTAAGTATGCGTGGGATAGGCATAAGGCTTTCCTAGATATAAAAGACTAGTGAAAGTATTTCTAAGTGGGCAGACTAGATGGGCTCTCATCTGCTGTCACATTCTATGTTTCTATGTTTTATAATAGCATTAGGCTTGCTTTTAGTGAATTGCAAACTTACACAAAAAATATTGTCACTAGTACTTATTTTCATGATTAATAGCTGAAAAGTAATTTTAAGCATTAAAAAATTAGACAAATGTATTACATTCCTAATATATATATTGTAATAGCTTTATAATGGCTGTCTTGATTTCTTGATTTCTCAGACTGTATATTATTGGGTTCAACAAAGGGGTCACAATTGTGTATATAAGGGATACAATCTTATTCATTCCAGATGAATGTTCTCCTGATGGAACAGCGTAGATAGCAATTATAGTCCCATAATACGTGCACACAATGGTGAGGTGAGAACTGCATGTGGAGAAGGCTTTCTGTCTCCCAGTGGTGGATGATATTCTATGTATTGCAAGAAATATACAAAAATACGTAGAAATGATAAACACACTTTCAATGACCATTTCTGGAAAAGCGATTATATAAACCACAGTCCGTACAACTGAAGTATCAGAACATGAAAGCTGAACAAGAGGAGCAAAATCACAGAAGAAATGATCAATATAATGTGAATTACAGAAAGTTAAATGACTTATTAAAACAGTAACAATCAGTGTGAGTAGAAACCCCAATATCCAGGACAAGACTATGAGACTGAGACAAAATGAGAAATTCATTATTGTTACATATTGCAAAGGTTTACAGACAGCCACATATCTATCATAGGACATCATGGTGAGAAGAAAACATTCTGTAACCACGGAGCAGCTGAACAAATGTAACTGAGTAATGCACCCACTAACTGTCATGGGGCGACCGTTTTTTAAGGTGATATATAGCAAGTTTGGAATAATCGTTGTAGTGAGTATGATGTCACAGGAAGACAAGTGGCTGAGGAAGAAGTACATTGGAGAATGAAGACATCGAGTCACTGAAACCAATATTATGATCAGAAGGTTTCCAGTTAAAGTCAACATGTAGACCACAAGGAGGCCCAAAAAGAGAATTATTCTGGATCTGTGCAGAAGCTGGAAACCCAAGAGGAAAAGTTCTGGAACAGTTGATTGGTTGTGTCTTGGAATCATCTGATACAAGAATAAAAATAAATTCTCACTACATACCAAAATAATATTACTATATATTGATTGAATTAGAACATTGTAATATTACAATAAAAGTTAAATTATGAATAGATTGGTGATCGAGTGCTGAATTTGTAATATATTACCTAGACTGCATTGACGTGTTAATGGAATGTGGTTACCAGGAATAATACCCCCTCCCTGTATTAATGTAAACAGGTAAACTGTTTTGTTTTTAAAGACAGCATTACACACAACCATCCGACACACTAAAACAACTCCAAACAAAATCACATTCTGTCAGCCCTACACTCAGTCACACTCAGATAGCTCCACACTCAATCACGCTCTTACCAAACTGACACAAAATCACACTTGGACAACTGATATTTGATTAAAATTACCTACCAAATCTGTTTACATTACTTATGAAATATTCTGTTATAATGTTTATTCATGTAGTGACTCTTACCAAGAATTCAAAGTGAATTTCAGAATTATCCTAGTCAATTCTGCTTTTTATTCATTTTTTGCTATTGAATTAGAAATTTACTTTTAATTCCTGGGAATTCCCACTTTAGTGAATACGACTTTTAATTGGTAGGATATTATTTTTTTCCCCTTTTTGGTTAATATACGACATACTTTAGATCTGTACAAAAAGAGCTGGCTAGATCATCATGTCACAATTTTGAATAAATAAATAAATAAATAAATAAATAAATAAATAAATAATGTATTTAAATAAATTCAGAATTTGCTGAAACTTACAAATTATAGAAATCCTATCATTTTGGCTGCATCTGCTCAGATTTGCATTGGTTTTACTGACCTGGGTAGTAAAATAAGGAAACTTGTAACATAAAAATCTGTGATGAACATTTTAATTTGTCAATTATCTATTCATTTGCTAAATTACCCATATCATTATAAAGATCAATACACAGTAAATATATAACAGTTTGCAGGGGATTTGGCTATTTGATTTTTATATATATATATATATGATTCATATACACATATTTATTTAATAAACCCAACATTTTTTCACTGAAATCCAAACAGCAAGAATTAAGTAAAATACAGTTAATTGGCAGAAATTCAACTCCTTGGCTACAGTCATAGTTTGGCTATTTTTATCTAATTTTTGCCAGATTTTAATTCATTGCACTGTGCTATTCATCGAAATAACTCCAACGTTGCTTTTTATGACATTTTTAATATTTAGGAATTTAAATTGAATTTCACATGTTATGCCAAATTGAAAAAACCTTTGTTTTCCGTATTTAAAATGGTATAGAAATGAAAATATAAATATATTTTTTTCTGGGATAGATGGAAAGTATCTAAAAGAGTTGGCATGGTTACCTTGGCAGTTTATGAGTTATTTTAAGAATCTGAGAGTAGTGTTTATGAGTAAGTGCTAATCAGTGGCCAGTGGCCAAAACAACTTCTTGGTCCGGAGAGTACCCTGGGCCAACTATCACGTCTGAGATTGGCCTAGAACTGCAATGATGTGTACAATAATCCTTTCACAAAGCTTTTGTAAGAAAATAGATTTTTTTAAATTAAGTATATGTCAAAAAAAATTAAAAGCTCATCCTCACCATTGGTATATGACAGGATCCTTCAGCCACATATCGGCACCTTGACAATAAGTCTCCGTAGTCTTCCATGGTTCTGTGCCGGGAGTGAAGCAGGGAAAACCATAGAGACTAACTGTCAGTTCTCAAACATTGTCTGACTCAAGGTGCCTTTTCATAGCTGAAGAATCATGTCAAATAGTAATGGTAAAGATGAGCTTTTTTCATTTTTTTAAAATTATACTTCATTTAGAAAAATACATTTCCTTTCAAAACATTGTAAATTGATTAATATAGTAAAGAATAATTGGCTGTTGTCTTTTAAGCGCATATGTGATGTTCAGGTGAAGTTAACAGGCCAGATATGACACACGCTCCCTTTCACCACTATTAAGGAAGCATGGCAATGTCAGTCTCAAGTTAGGAGACAATTCAATGTCATTACTAACTAGCTGACAAGTAGAGGGGCCTCAGTACCATAATATTTCTGTTGTTAGAGATGCTGAGGACATTTTGGGGTTCTTGCAGCCAGGGACAGTGGAGTGACAATTGTACTTTCTAGTTTCTGTCTTTATCTGCACAACTGACTACTCAGCTTCAGACCATTAACTGGTGCTTTTATTGTGCAATTGTAGATTATGCTAGCTTTAGTGAACCTATAATCTTAATTGTATTAATGCCAGGAGGCGAGTATTTTCTTAAGTCTCTTTTTACTCGAACTCCACAGCAGCACAGAAAAAACAACCAATCAGAAAAAAGTTAGATACTATAAAACTCCCCTCCCCATGCATCATTTCCTCTTTCAAGCTGCGACAAAAGAGAACAAAAGGCAAAACTATAATGGGAAGAAAAAAAGTCCTAGATATAATGAATACGACAATGTCCACCATCCGAGGAGAACTGCCAAACCAGATAGTGTTGATAGACTGTAAACTGAAACGAGAAAAAAAACTGAATCGAACAGGTTGATTAGCCAATGAAATGTACCCTTAACAAACATGTAGGTACTTAATGTAGCAACCAAAATACCCTAATATATAAGTATACCAATACTACTTATGAAACGTATACATAAGAACAAGTGACAGTAGCAGAGACAACAAGCAGAGTTGCATACGTACCTGATGAACCCAAACTATTAAAATGAAACAAGGGAGGGATAAGAATGGGTGGGAAATACTTGCCTCCTGTCATTGATAAAATTAAGATTATAGGTACACTAAAGCTAGCATAATCTACAATTTTATAACATGACAGGAAGCTTCGTATTTGCTGTTTTAACGCTCAGCCAACAAAACCAACGCGGTTTGTTTCGCTGGTACCTATTCCGGGAGATAACTCGAGCAATCCCCAATGGGCCCTCCAACTGCGAGAAGGGACAGTAGACGGATCAATGAAGATGCTAGCTGTCGAGTTATCCCAAAATACGGGGAAAACTCCATCCGTTGTTGGATCCACTGTACATGGCATTATGACCCGTTTCCTAGTAGACGACCCTGAACTGCAAAGCTGACCTATTAGCTATTAGTTGTAAAACACCAAGGGTCCTCCGTGGATTTAGGATTGCGAGAAAACTGTCACCAGTTCTTGACCTTTGATGTGGGAGATGGCTTCTTCGATCGTGTTGGGATCACTAGGTGAATTGGTCTTGTAGACAAAATTCCAACCTCACGTAATGCGTCGGAGTCTACCATCATTTCCGCAACCGATTGGTGGTCTTCGTCCGAGAATGAACCAATTATGCCGGCAAGAGTGCTACCAGTACTCCAAATGGACTGCGTAACCCGCAACAGTAGTAGAATAAGGTACTCCCCAGGGACGTCCAATCCAAGTCCCAACACTGAACTAGCGTAGCGAAACGATGATCGGCTACTCTGGGGAACTGTGCATTCTGGATATAACCAAAAGGGGGAAACAAAACTAGAGTATGAGATTTCACTCCAAATATATCCTTGTCGGGGAGTGATAGATGGTCCGGATCCAAGGGTAAAAGGGCCCTGCATAAATGAAGAAGAGTCCTCCATGCTTATCGCGTGGAGAACCACAAATTCTTCTAAGTTCGAAGTGTAGGCCGGCTGACGAAAAACGAAATGGCCCTGGTGAGCGGGTCTGGAGTAAGACTTCTGTCTGCGAAACTGGCAACTGATTAGGGGGAGAGTGAATAATCCGATAAATCGTCTGTATGATCCTGTTCCATGCCCAACCTGTCAATGGTCAGCACGCCACTTTCAAGACAGGGTATTATATGGTGAGACGTTAGGTCCCTGTATCCCTGACTGTCTGGGCACATATCTCCTCGAGTAGGCCATAGGCCAATGGAACCAGGAATGTGAATTCGAGAACCAATCCATAGGAATACCTCCCTTCTTAGCCTGGAGTCTCGAGAACCCATAGCGTTCTCAAATACACAGGTAAGACTAAAAGTTCCTTCACTAACGATAAGAAATCCAGAGAACCGGAATAGCGAACCAACAAGGTCCTAGCTTCAACCATCCGAAGCAGAGGTCGTCCAATTTGGGAACGTCGGCCGTCATATCTGAGCATGCTACCGCTCCTGAGCATTCCTCAAGCTGTAGGTTGTGATGTCTGTGCAGGAGTCGGGGTACCCAGGGTTCTCCCCATGGGGTCCAAGCAGGCCTCTTTGATGGTAGTTGACTAGGTGGGTTAGCGGCAACCCAGGCGGTTCCCATGAGGGATGAAAGCCTAGAAAGAGGGTCCTCCATAACCGAATCATGTTCTCAGAGGAGCAGGGGTAGTCCTGTCATCTATCCCAAGATTGTTAACAACCCAGGAAACCAAGGATCGACCGAAGATTCCGTTCTTTCCATGCGGTCTATGCGTACGGTGTACCTGCAGCCTGGGTTTTGGGCCTTCCCCAGTCTTGTCACGCGGGTAGGACAGTGCACATTTGCTCTATGAAGGCCGCAGGATCTCATGTCACCTTGCCATTGGTAAAAACAGTTTGAACCGTTAGTACACAATGGTCTGCATAACCTAGACCGAGTGCGATTGTTTGTATGATATAGCGTAGATCATACTAAAATCTGCACACTTGTAATAATTGAGGCACCTCCGTTGGCCGTACCGTCTCCAGGAATATATCCAATAGGAAGGTATGGGAGCACCAACAAAATGGGTCGATCCTGGGAGCTGTACCCAGTTCGAACAGCCCCTACGTTGTCCCATCAAGTCTCAGGGGAGCGTGAAACTAAGGTGCGGAAACTCCCCCAGTAATATCGTGTGGGATACAGTGGTACGGACCCAGCAGATCCATTATAGGAGGTGAAATAGAGAAATCCATTCTAAACATTTATACCTTGCCTGATCAGGTAGCCCTCTATAGCGAAGTCAGTAGCCAGACGTTAAATAAAATGGAGGGGTTCTCTCCCCTTACCCAGTCGTTATGAAATATCGTCTCCTTTGCATACAAGAGCTGAAGCATCAGCGGTAAACCCGGTACGTGACACGTACCTCCATATTGCATTAAATGTAGGAGGGACTCCCCTCTATGCAGACCTTGTTGTCCTGTACTGGTTCAAGCCTGTGTGCTGAGCAATGGGGGGCACTGTAGTGTGTGAGTGCATGAGAGAGCCACACTCTCTAATAATGTAATCGAACTTTGTGTCAGCAACAGGCTGATAGTAGTGGCAGGCCGTACCCGTTAATAAAAAAAGGTAGTTTCTATGTCCGTGCCCGGTTCTTTATAGGAGAGTGGGGCACACTCAGAACCTGTCTCCTGTATCCATCTCAGTATCGGACTGAGGATGGAGGAGGGTCGCACCCACTAATAACAAATCAGTGTCTGGTTCAGAATATGAGAAGGGTTTGTTCTCTACTCGTGTTAATAAATATCATTCTCAGGCCGAGGTGATGGAGGGCTGCACCCTTTTGCAATCCAAACTAGAGTCCATTTCAGACTCAGGGTGACCAACTGCAGGGTACACCATTTAATAATATCAGCATAGGACTGAGGTACTGAGGGGGGTCACTCTGACCACGAGACCCCTCTCTGAATCACTCACCTGAGAGGTGGGATCAACTGGTAATAAACCCGACCAAAGGTAGACGGGGTAGTCTACGACCTCGAGTCGTGCCCATCTTTAATAACAGAAAGGGATGATGACAGAAATTAACCTTCTGGAATAATGAAATCTACCAATGGACCGCCCGGACCCCGTGCGCACGCGGGGTCCAGGATGACCATCGGTAGTCTGAGGAAAGCTGGAGACGTTCTCCGCGATCCACGAGAGCCCGGGACTCCTCGAGATGTCCTATGAGGACCCAATTCTGCTGCCGAACGACTCCACCCTACTCAGGGAAACCCACACCCTATGCTACTGGACGGACGCCTATCCTTGGTAACCTGGACTCTTTCAGGGGAACATAGTTGTAACGGATCGCCTGGCACCCCGACTGAGTACCTCCGTTAATGGATGCTCCTAGCGCTTCCTGAGGACTCCAAGCACTCTGGCAGACACCGCAATCGCCGAACTGATTCAGCATATGAATCTTCTCAAGCATAGGAATACTGTAGACCGTTGAATAGGAACCATACGAATAGGTTTACACTCCTAGCAGTCAACTGGAACAGCATGCAATAAATCCTTCCCCCAATAATGAGACGACACTTCACTTTGAGGGTAAAACAGGAACTCTGGACTGGCTCATCCAGCCTGGCTTTTATTACACTTGTACACTTACAGGCCACCCCCAGGGGGAGGCATAAAATAACCAATCACATACATGGTTCAACCCACACATCCCCTCCCCTCAGATAACAGTAAACCCAATTATACGGTACACATTTTTAGCCAAGTTCTGGATGTACCCCAAAAACAGGGGGTACACCTTTAAATCCAGGGGGACAACATATCCAAAAATCAGTTCATTCGGATAAACGGTTCGGGAGATATGGGGTTCCAAAGATTTGACCGACCGCATGGGTAAAGTATCCGAAAACAGTTCCATGCATTTTGGCCCTGCGGTCGGTCACAGACAAGGGAATGAAAACAGACGAATTGCCTGGGTTATGGAGCCTAAGGGGGATTTGAATGAATCCCCTAGTTCGTGGGGTTCTTTCTACCGAACGGCGGCCGTTCGGTAGTTCCCATACGAACTTCTGGAAGTATGGAGGTCTCAGCGGTGTTTGCCTAGTCGAGTGTCCGATTTTAGTTCCAGACACTCGACGGCAAAACACCGCTGTTCGGGAGTTTAAGATGGCCGCCGCCACATGTTCGTTTCCCGAATGGCAGGCCACCCGGGGGACAAAGAATACATTACACTGATTGCCAATTACCCGTTTGCAACATTGTTGCAAATGGTAATTGGAGGTACACTTATTCCTGGGTGGTCTGGTTGTTCGGTAGTTTCACTCAGTATAATGAATGGAGTGATTCTACCGAACAATCAGGTGAATGCTGCATACATATAACCCAGGTTAACTGAACACATTATAACATATGTAATATTAAAGGCAGTATACTGTAATATGCTCCACAGTCTTAAAGGGACAGTAGTCCCAAAAGTCCCAATATGTCCACAGATGATTTTAAAAGGGCCAGCAGCAGCAATATAAAGTACAACATGCCCAAATATAGTTCTTTAAACGTACCAATTTTCATGGGGTCATAGTTAGCCGGTAGGAGGCAGGCAGCCAGGCCCCTCCAATGTCCAATGGCGAGGCGGGTTCCGCCACAATAGTGTACCAACGTTTTATCAACAACGACTAAGAATCTTCTATGGGACTCCTGGACCCTTGGAACGTGAAATAGCTACTTATCTGCAGGGTGATCTTGGACTAGTTTGGGCATGGGACGGGACCTACATCCCTTTACTGCCCTGTTTCCAAGATCATGAACTTCCTCTCGTCAACCTTCAAAGAAGGTAAGTCGTCATCGATCTCCTATCCGTTCTTCACTTGGGACCCCCAAATGTGTGTGGTCAAGGCTTGGTAGGCATATGTGGCGGCAGCGGAGACGTTACGCCCACCGGCAGACCTACCACTATGGGTGTCATATGTTAACCCTCACTGTCCGGTTTCAGTCATCACACTGGCCAGATGGATCAATGGCTCCTCTCCCTAACCGTTTTAGGCACCGTCTTTTGACGTGCATTCCATGCGAGGGGCAACAACATCATCATTTTTTTCTGGCGAGTGCATCCCTAGCAGACATATTAATAGCGGCTGACTGGTCCCGCAAACCGACGTTCCAGACATTCTATTTCCGTCCTTCGTTCAACACCGCGTTCACTCTTCTACCTAAGCGTTAAAATTGCAAAATATGAAGCCTCCTGTCATGTTGTAAAATTGAAGATTATGCTAGCGCAGTGTACTAATAATCTTAATTTTAATAATGACAGGAGGCGAATATTTTCCCTCCCTTTTTTGACTTGACGTTCCCACCCTAATCTGAGATAAATTAGAATTAATGGGTACTAGTCTAATTCTAAATATTAAACATTTATACTGGTATGAACTATGGTTTGGATTGCTGATGTTTATATCATTGTGCATTGACTCTATATGATAACATATATGATTATGGTTAGTCAGATTAGTCATTATAAGGATTTATATATATACTCATAGACTTATCTTTTCATACGGTCGATTCCGTATCACTGATACTAGTCTCTCTTTTCTTTCAGTTTAACAAGTCTTATGGATTACTAGGATGACCTAATTCCATTATCGGTTTCAAGTTGGATCAAGCTGGATCGGACATGTTATTTGTTACATTATTGACTTGTGATGTCGCATTAATCAAGAAGAAATGATTGGTCATGTTTAGACTTATATATACTCTGACTCGCTCTGATTGGTTCTTTATTTCAACTGTTTTTTTCTTTGCTGCTATGGAGTTAGTAAAGAAAGTTAATGTAAGCGATTGGAAAATTGGAAGGCACGAAAACAAAGCAATGACAATTAATGTAGATAAAGGTAAATACATACCTCAGAGAGAAGTTAAATGGTAGATCGGAGAAGCAAGCCAAGGAAAACTAATTGAAAGGTGTCAGGAGCTAAAACCGATGCAGGAAAAATTACCAATACCTAAGATAGGTACCTGAAAGGCAGCTAAAGACAAGGACACAAAGAGGTCCCCTGTTGGCATCTGAGCACTGGTCCCTGTGTGGTGGAATCTCGGTAAAAATAAATTTAGTAGGCCGAGATTACCACGTGGCATGTGTACGTGCACATACTGGTGTATCGGTCGGTTAGTTGCACGTGGCAAAGATACGATCAGTAGTGTACGGAGCATGTGCGAGAATACCGGATATAGTATTCCCCTCCTCCATTATGCTGGACAAGACATGCGGTCAAGCAGGAAGTTAGTTCTTGTTCGTTTTGATATTAGCTATTAGTTGTAAAACACCAAGGGTCCTCCGTGGATTTAGGATTGCGAGAAAACTGTCACCAGTTCTTGACCTTTGATGTGGGAGATGGCTTCTTCGATCGTGTTGGGATCACTAGGTGAATTGGTCTTGTAGACAAAATTCCAACCTCACGTAATGCGTCGGAGTCTACCATCATTTCCGCAACCGATTGGTGGTCTTCGTCCGAGAATGAACCAATTATGCCGGCAAGAGTGCTACCAGTACTCCAAATGGACTGCGTAACCCGCAACAGTAGTAGAATAAGGTACTCCCCAGGGACGTCCAATCCAAGTCCCAACACTGAACTAGCGTAGCGAAACGATGATCGGCTACTCTGGGGAACTGTGCATTCTGGATATAACCAAAAGGGGGAAACAAAACTAGAGTATGAGATTTCACTCCAAATATATCCTTGTCGGGGAGTGATAGATGGTCCGGATCCAAGGGTAAAAGGGCCCTGCATAAATGAAGAAGAGTCCTCCATGCTTATCGCGTGGAGAACCACAAATTCTTCTAAGTTCGAAGTGTAGGCCGGCTGACGAAAAACGAAATGGCCCTGGTGAGCGGGTCTGGAGTAAGACTTCTGTCTGCGAAACTGGCAACTGATTAGGGGGAGAGTGAATAATCCGATAAATCGTCTGTATGATCCTGTTCCATGCCCAACCTGTCAATGGTCAGCACGCCACTTTCAAGACAGGGTATTATATGGTGAGACGTTAGGTCCCTGTATCCCTGACTGTCTGGGCACATATCTCCTCGAGTAGGCCATAGGCCAATGGAACCAGGAATGTGAATTCGAGAACCAATCCATAGGAATACCTCCCTTCTTAGCCTGGAGTCTCGAGAACCCATAGCGTTCTCAAATACACAGGTAAGACTAAAAGTTCCTTCACTAACGATAAGAAATCCAGAGAACCGGAATAGCGAACCAACAAGGTCCTAGCTTCAACCATCCGAAGCAGAGGTCGTCCAATTTGGGAACGTCGGCCGTCATATCTGAGCATGCTACCGCTCCTGAGCATTCCTCAAGCTGTAGGTTGTGATGTCTGTGCAGGAGTCGGGGTACCCAGGGTTCTCCCCATGGGGTCCAAGCAGGCCTCTTTGATGGTAGTTGACTAGGTGGGTTAGCGGCAACCCAGGCGGTTCCCATGAGGGATGAAAGCCTAGAAAGAGGGTCCTCCATAACCGAATCATGTTCTCAGAGGAGCAGGGGTAGTCCTGTCATCTATCCCAAGATTGTTAACAACCCAGGAAACCAAGGATCGACCGAAGATTCCGTTCTTTCCATGCGGTCTATGCGTACGGTGTACCTGCAGCCTGGGTTTTGGGCCTTCCCCAGTCTTGTCACGCGGGTAGGACAGTGCACATTTGCTCTATGAAGGCCGCAGGATCTCATGTCACCTTGCCATTGGTAAAAACAGTTTGAACCGTTAGTACACAATGGTCTGCATAACCTAGACCGAGTGCGATTGTTTGTATGATATAGCGTAGATCATACTAAAATCTGCACACTTGTAATAATTGAGGCACCTCCGTTGGCCGTACCGTCTCCAGGAATATATCCAATAGGAAGGTATGGGAGCACCAACAAAATGGGTCGATCCTGGGAGCTGTACCCAGTTCGAACAGCCCCTACGTTGTCCCATCAAGTCTCAGGGGAGCGTGAAACTAAGGTGCGGAAACTCCCCCAGTAATATCTCTGAGTATTTATCGTGTGGGATACAGTGGTACGGACCCAGCAGATCCATTATAGGAGGTGAAATAGAGAAATCCATTCTAAACATTTATACCTTGCCTGATCAGGTAGCCCTCTATAGCGAAGTCAGTAGCCAGACGTTAAATAAAATGGAGGGGTTCTCTCCCCTTACCCAGTCGTTATGAAATATCGTCTCCTTTGCATACAAGAGCTGAAGCATCAGCGGTAAACCCGGTACGTGACACGTACCTCCATATTGCATTAAATGTAGGAGGGACTCCCCTCTATGCAGACCTTGTTGTCCTGTACTGGTTCAAGCCTGTGTGCTGAGCAATGGGGGGCACTGTAGTGTGTGAGTGCATGAGAGAGCCACACTCTCTAATAATGTAATCGAACTTTGTGTCAGCAACAGGCTGATAGTAGTGGCAGGCCGTACCCGTTAATAAAAAAAGGTAGTTTCTATGTCCGTGCCCGGTTCTTTATAGGAGAGTGGGGCACACTCAGAACCTGTCTCCTGTATCCATCTCAGTATCGGACTGAGGATGGAGGAGGGTCGCACCCACTAATAACAAATCAGTGTCTGGTTCAGAATATGAGAAGGGTTTGTTCTCTACTCGTGTTAATAAATATCATTCTCAGGCCGAGGTGATGGAGGGCTGCACCCTTTTGCAATCCAAACTAGAGTCCATTTCAGACTCAGGGTGACCAACTGCAGGGTACACCATTTAATAATATCAGCATAGGACTGAGGTACTGAGGGGGGTCACTCTGACCACGAGACCCCTCTCTGAATCACTCACCTGAGAGGTGGGATCAACTGGTAATAAACCCGACCAAAGGTAGACGGGGTAGTCTACGACCTCGAGTCGTGCCCATCTTTAATAACAGAAAGGGATGATGACAGAAATTAACCTTCTGGAATAATGAAATCTACCAATGGACCGCCCGGACCCCGTGCGCACGCGGGGTCCAGGATGACCATCGGTAGTCTGAGGAAAGCTGGAGACGTTCTCCGCGATCCACGAGAGCCCGGGACTCCTCGAGATGTCCTATGAGGACCCAATTCTGCTGCCGAACGACTCCACCCTACTCAGGGAAACCCACACCCTATGCTACTGGACGGACGCCTATCCTTGGTAACCTGGACTCTTTCAGGGGAACATAGTTGTAACGGATCGCCTGGCACCCCGACTGAGTACCTCCGTTAATGGATGCTCCTAGCGCTTCCTGAGGACTCCAAGCACTCTGGCAGACACCGCAATCGCCGAACTGATTCAGCATATGAATCTTCTCAAGCATAGGAATACTGTAGACCGTTGAATAGGAACCATACGAATAGGTTTACACTCCTAGCAGTCAACTGGAACAGCATGCAATAAATCCTTCCCCCAATAATGAGACGACACTTCACTTTGAGGGTAAAACAGGAACTCTGGACTGGCTCATCCAGCCTGGCTTTTATTACACTTGTACACTTACAGGCCACCCCCAGGGGGAGGCATAAAATAACCAATCACATACATGGTTCAACCCACACATCCCCTCCCCTCAGATAACAGTAAACCCAATTATACGGTACACATTTTTAGCCAAGTTCTGGATGTACCCCAAAAACAGGGGGTACACCTTTAAATCCAGGGGGACAACATATCCAAAAATCAGTTCATTCGGATAAACGGTTCGGGAGATATGGGGTTCCAAAGATTTGACCGACCGCATGGGTAAAGTATCCGAAAACAGTTCCATGCATTTTGGCCCTGCGGTCGGTCACAGACAAGGGAATGAAAACAGACGAATTGCCTGGGTTATGGAGCCTAAGGGGGATTTGAATGAATCCCCTAGTTCGTGGGGTTCTTTCTACCGAACGGCGGCCGTTCGGTAGTTCCCATACGAACTTCTGGAAGTATGGAGGTCTCAGCGGTGTTTGCCTAGTCGAGTGTCCGATTTTAGTTCCAGACACTCGACGGCAAAACACCGCTGTTCGGGAGTTTAAGATGGCCGCCGCCACATGTTCGTTTCCCGAATGGCAGGCCACCCGGGGGACAAAGAATACATTACACTGATTGCCAATTACCCGTTTGCAACATTGTTGCAAATGGTAATTGGAGGTACACTTATTCCTGGGTGGTCTGGTTGTTCGGTAGTTTCACTCAGTATAATGAATGGAGTGATTCTACCGAACAATCAGGTGAATGCTGCATACATATAACCCAGGTTAACTGAACACATTATAACATATGTAATATTAAAGGCAGTATACTGTAATATGCTCCACAGTCTTAAAGGGACAGTAGTCCCAAAAGTCCCAATATGTCCACAGATGATTTTAAAAGGGCCAGCAGCAGCAATATAAAGTACAACATGCCCAAATATAGTTCTTTAAACGTACCAATTTTCATGGGGTCATAGTTAGCCGGTAGGAGGCAGGCAGCCAGGCCCCTCCAATGTCCAATGGCGAGGCGGGTTCCGCCACAATAGTGTACCAACGTTTTATCAACAACGACTAAGAATCTTCTATGGGACTCCTGGACCCTTGGAACGTGAAATAGCTACTTATCTGCAGGGTGATCTTGGACTAGTTTGGGCATGGGACGGGACCTACATCCCTTTACTGCCCTGTTTCCAAGATCATGAACTTCCTCTCGTCAACCTTCAAAGAAGGTAAGTCGTCATCGATCTCCTATCCGTTCTTCACTTGGGACCCCCAAATGTGTGTGGTCAAGGCTTGGTAGGCATATGTGGCGGCAGCGGAGACGTTACGCCCACCGGCAGACCTACCACTATGGGTGTCATATGTTAACCCTCACTGTCCGGTTTCAGTCATCACACTGGCCAGATGGATCAATGGCTCCTCTCCCTAACCGTTTTAGGCACCGTCTTTTGACGTGCATTCCATGCGAGGGGCAACAACATCATCATTTTTTTCTGGCGAGTGCATCCCTAGCAGACATATTAATAGCGGCTGACTGGTCCCGCAAACCGACGTTCCAGACATTCTATTTCCGTCCTTCGTTCAACACCGCGTTCACTCTTCTACCTAAGCGTTAAAATTGCAAAATATGAAGCCTCCTGTCATGTTGTAAAATTGAAGATTATGCAAGCGCAGTGTACTAATAATCTTAATTTTAATAATGACAGGAGGCGAATATTTTCCCTCCCTTTTTTGACTTGACGTTCCCACCCTAATCTGAGATAAATTAGAATTAATGGGTACTAGTCTAATTCTAAATATTAAACATTTATACTGGTATGAACTATGGTTTGGATTGCTGATGTTTATATCATTGTGCATTGACTCTATATGATAACATATATGATTATGGTTAGTCAGATTAGTCATTATAAGGATTTATATATATACTCATATGACTTATCTTTTCATACGGTCGATTCCGTATCACTGATACTAGTCTCTCTTTTCTTTCAGTTTAACAAGTCTTATGGATTACTAGGATGACCTAATTCCATTATCGGTTTCAAGTTGGATCAAGCTGGATCGGACATGTTATTTGTTACATTATTGACTTGTGATGTCGCATTAATCAAGAAGAAATGATTGGTCATGTTTAGACTTATATATACTCTGACTCGCTCTGATTGGTTCTTTATTTCAACTGTTTTTTTCTTTGCTGCTATGGAGTTAGTAAAGAAAGTTAATGTAAGCGATTGGAAAATTGGAAGGCACGAAAACAAAGCAATGACAATTAATGTAGATAAAGGTAAATACATACCTCAGAGAGAAGTTAAATGGTAGATCGGAGAAGCAAGCCAAGGAAAACTAATTGAAAGGTGTCAGGAGCTAAAACCGATGCAGGAAAAATTACCAATACCTAAGATAGGTACCTGAAAGGCAGCTAAAGACAAGGACACAAAGAGGTCCCCTGTTGGCATCTGAGCACTGGTCCCTGTGTGGTGGAATCTCGGTAAAAATAAATTTAGTAGGCCGAGATTACCACGTGGCATGTGTACGTGCACATACTGGTGTATCGGTCGGTTAGTTGCACGTGGCAAAGATACGATCAGTAGTGTACGGAGCATGTGCGAGAATACCGGATATAGTATTCCCCTCCTCCATTATGCTGGACAAGACATGCGGTCAAGCAGGAAGTTAGTTCTTGTTCGTTTTGATTGCTTAAGAGAATGTGTGGGTGGGGCTTATTATGGGAGGAGTTATGTGCCTATATAAGGAGCCTACACTATTGTCCGGGGGTCAGAACTTGTTGTATTTTGGTGACATTAGTCCCTCTGCGTCCCGATCGGTGAACCGAATAAAGAATCTCTTCCTTCCTGAAGAAACCTGTGTCCATATCTCTGTGCTTGGCTTCCGTCAGTTTCTCCGGTATCATTTGGTGTATTGGCCGGGAAGCTCATCGTTCAACGGTAGCTGAGAAGCAGAGGCGTGAGACGGTCTATCTTTGCCCACGTTCTCTACGGCTGCACCCCTGAACTTCTGCGTGGACCTCCCTTCGTCTCGGCGCCACTGGTCTGTTGTCCAGGAGATCATCGGCCTCTACGTAGTAAGAGCTGGGGTGTCCCCGTCGATGAGTGTGAACTCAGGTTCAGGAACGAGGAGGTAAGACGACCGCTGTTTTAGACGGCGGACCCACTAGGGGTTTTGGATACCGATTGTGCGGTAGGCCCATAAGGGGTTTGAATTGTGTATGGAATTGGCCCCCTCCAGTGGAGGGAAGGAGCGAAGGCGCACCGCTCAATTAAACGCTCTTTAGTAAGCCCGTTTAATTTTGGTATGGAGTCAGGCGGGGTCCTGTGTAAATAGCCCTAGCCGGACACCGGTGTCTTGTCTAGACTAGCGTTCTAGGGTGTATATTACGTTCGCTAGGTCGGAGGGACCGGGAGACTAAGCGGCGCCTGTGTAAATTCGGTTCGCTAGCTCTCAACCTATCTTGGCTAAGTGGGAAGGCGTGTAAATTTGGAACCCACTAGATTTTTGATAGAGTAGATAGACTAAGAGGGTACTGTTGTAAATTCCGCCATCTAGTTCGCTATATGTGGTGCTTGGGCAGTGTGGCTAACCAAAACGGATGTAGATAGTTTTAGGTAGTCCATCAAGGTACTGGCCAATAGATTAGTTGGGAATTGTATATGTGTTAAAGATTGTTTTAGTAGCGTGTATATCTTGCTAGATAGCGTGAGCTCTGCCGTCTAGCGAGAGTGTGAATAGTGTGTAACTGTATTATAGCACACGGTACCATAATCATGTATAATTACTGACACTGTATATAAGTACTAATAATTGTCGTCTATATTGCATGTCTAACACCATAACCACTACTAATTGTACTGTGACCTTAAATTGTACTTTGACCTATGCTAACCGTACTGTAACTACTGTTTGTAAAGACGATGTTACTAGGGTATGTTATAGACGGGTAATTCAAATATAGGGAATTATAGCGTTGGTGACTGTATAGTTTCGCCAAAGGGCCTAGTATCTATTATTTAGTGACTGGTGTAACAGCTGTGTGTGTACGGTAATTCCCTGAGTGTTTTTGTTGTGTGCATTTCACTTAGTAACTGTACCACGTGGTGCTGTTGCCGAGGGAACGGGTGTGACCGTTGATAGAGTGTGTGTATAGTATTCGTTGGAAACGACGCTCCATTGTTAAGTATGGGCGCATCGGATTCGACGATTATGGATCCCTTAGGATGCATGTTAAAGAATTTTAAAAAGGGATATACAAAATGTGATTTTGGGGTAAAAATGTCTCCAGCATGCCTGATAACATTATGTAATAGGGAATGGCCTACTTTGGTTGCCGCATGGCCACCACGTGGCAGTTTAGATCCTAATCTGGTACAGCGTGTACACGTGGCTGTATCAGGTAGGCCTGAACTTTACGGATAGTTTCCATACATTGACTGTTGGAGGCAGGCCGTAAATGACTCGCCAAGATGGATCCGAGTATGCCACGAGGAGCAATGTCGCCTCATGGTGGCCAGGACTCGTTTGTCCACTAGGGCCATGATTAAGCCCATTTTGGACACGCCCCCTGAGTCCGAGATCCGTATGCCACCCCCTTACTCCTCCTCCACAGGAAGAGGAAGAGGAAGTGCTGCTGGAAATGTTACACCCCTTTCCCCGTTGTCCCCATCTACTTCCTCCTCCAGTTCAGAGTCCAGCCCCCTTGTTACAAAACCTCCCCTTCCGGTACCTACTTTAGTTAATCCCACATATCCTGATTTGGCGCCATATCAAGCTTCCGGTCAGGCTCCCCCTAGCCCGGCCCGGAATATTTTATTCACTAACCTTCCCCATAGTAAAGCTTCCCCATCCCCATGCCTTACTACCCCTCGACTGGAACCCCTAACCGACGCACCTCAACGAAGCCCCATATTAAACCAACAACTGACCGGTACTCTCAAACCCCGACATTATCAAATGCCACTTCGTTTGACTCCCGGCACGGCACACCTTAATGATGAAGGCCAACTACAATACGCTGACCCAGTCTTTGTATACGTCCCCTTTACGACTACCGATCATTTTCATTGGAAAACCCATAACTCCTCATACACCGACAAACCTCAAGCCATGACCGATCTGTTCACCTCAATAGTCCAGATGCACAATCCTACTTGGGCTGATTGCCAGCAATTATTAATCACATTATTTAATAACGAGGAAAGGACTAGGATAAACCAAGCGGCCATTAAATCGCTGGATGAGGAAGCCCGTACACTAAATCAAGCTAACCCAGCAGCATGGGCCGCAGCCCATTATCCAAACACTGATCCCGAGTGGAATGCCAATGGCGCAGACATGATTCATTTAAAAGCCTATAGAGACGCTATTATTGCTGGCATGAAAGCCGAAGGAAAGAAAGCTATTAATATGTCTAAGACGGCTGAGGTGTTACAGAAAAGTGATGAATCGCCCAGTGTCTTTTATGACCGATTATTGGAGGCATACCGCTTGTATACCCCCTTTAATCCGGAGGCCCCTGAGAATTCCCGGATGGTTAACTCTGCCTTTGTCAGCCAAGCCTACGGAGATATTAAGCGCAAGCTACAAAAGCTAGAAGGGTTTGTAGGGATGTCCATAACCCAACTAATGGAAGTAGCTAATAAAGTTTATATGAACAGGGAAACGGAGACTAAGAAAGAGGAAGAGCGCAAGATGCGTAAAAAGGCGGATATGCTAGCGGTAGCGATCGCAGGCGTAGACAGAAGGGGAATGGATAAGGGCGATAGTAAGTGGAATAGGGAACCCCTGAATAGGAATCAGTCCGCATACTGTAGGGAAGAAGGGCATTGGAGAAGTGAGTGTCCACAAAGGGAACAGTATGAGAGAGACCGACCCAGGGCAGGATATGGTAATTATAGAGGCAGAGCGAGAGGTAGAGGAGGTCCCGGAGGGAGTAATGGTAACAATAGAGGAAGTGTTAGGGAGGATAGATATTATCCTGCAGCGCAGAGATCCCGCGATAGAGAAGATAGGGACATTGTAGGATTGGCTGACACGGTCATGGAGGACTATTGATACCGACCGGGCTCCATCACCCTTGGCCGAGCGGAGCCTATGGTTGATGTATCAATAGGGGGAAAAAGGAGTGCATTCATGATTGATACTGGTGCTGAACATTCGGTGGTGACTGACCTAGTTGCTCCTCCATCTGGAAGAACTATCACCGTAATAGGAGCAACTGGAAGCAGTGCTGCAAAACCGGCTCTTAAAAGTCGACTCTGTACATTGGGAGGCCACATAGTGAACCATCAATTCCTTTATATGCCTGAATGTCCAGTCCAACTGCTAGGACGTGATTTGCTGTCAAAATTACAAGCGCAGATAACATTTCTACCAAATGGAACGACATCTTTAAAGTTTAATGGACCTTCAGGTATCATGACACTATCAGTACCAAAGGAAGAAGAGTGGCGACTTTATACAGCGTTGACTAGCCAAAACCTAAGAGTGATGAATCCTTATTCAATATACCAGGAGTTTGGGCAGAGAACAACCCACCAGGACTTGCTCGCAATATTCCACCTATTCGAATCGAACTAAAACTTGGGGTCTATCCAGTGAGCCTACGGCAATATCATATCCTGCAAAAGGCTAAGAAGAATATCCAATCATATCTGGATAAGTTCATACGGTATGGTATCCTAAAATTCTGTACTTCCCCCTGGAACACCCCATTGCTGCCTGTTCAAAAGCCCGGTACAGATGAGTATCACCCTGTGCACGACTTGAGAGCAGTCAATGATGCGGTCGTAAGTATACACCCAGTTGTGCCCAATCCGTATAACCTGCTTGCTTTAATTCCGGGCGGGGTTACCTATTTTACTGTCTTAGATCTCAAAGATGCCTTCTTTTGCCTCTGAATTGCTGCAGAAAGCCAGTGTATCTTCGCATTCCAATGGGAAAATGCTGTAACGGGCTTGAAACGCCAGATGACTTGGACAAGACTGCCCCAAGGGTTTAAAAAGTCACCTACCCTATTTGGTTCAGCTTTAAGTCAAGACTTACTGGATTTCAAGTCCATCCCAGGAGAGTGTGTACTATTACAATATGTAGATGACTTGTTGATAGCTGCAATTACAAGAGAAATATGTCAGCAAGCAACATATGATCTACTACACATTCTCTGGAAAGCAGGATACAAGGTGTCCAGGAAGAAGGCTCAGTTGTGTCAGCCAACTGTCAAATATCTGGGATTCCATATCTCTGAAGGTCAAAGAATAATGGGGCCAGAGAGAAAAGAAGCTGTATGCCAAATACCAATACCCAAGAATAGAAGACAAGTGTGAGAGTTCTTGGGGGCAGGAGGCTTCTGTAGGTTATGGCTTCCCAGTTATGCGATATTGGCGAAACCTCTGTATGCAGCTATAAAGGGTACAGAACACGATCCCTTCCTATGGACCCCAGAACAGCAAAAGGCATTTGAAGATGTGAAGAAGGCTTTGATGAGTGCCCCAGCATTAGGTCTACCTGATCACACACGTCCATTCTACCTGTATGTACATGAGCAAAGAAGAATGGCTGTGGGAGTATTAACACAGTACTTGGGATCATGGCAAAGACCTGTTGCCTATATGTCCAAAAAAATGAATGCAGTGGCCAGTGGTCTTCCACCTTGTCTGAGAGCCGTAGCTGCAGCTGCCCTGCTGGTAGCTGAAGCCGATAAACTCACTCTGGGTCAAGAACCTGTATGTGCGAGTCCCGCACGCAGTACAGACGTTGCTAGATTACAAAGGCAATCATTGGTTCAGTAACAGCCGCATGACTAAGTATCAAGCAATGTTGTGTGAAAACCCAAGAGTGCATTTATAGACTGTCAATACCTTAAATCCAGCTACCCTTTTGCCGCAACCTACTGAAAGTCAACATGATTGCTTGGAGGTGATGGATGAAGTATTTTCAAGTAGACCAGATCTTCGTGACTTTCCCATCCAGAACCCTGATGTCCAATACTATACGGACGGCAGTAGTTATGTGAAAGAAGGGATTCGCTATGCAGGATATGCAGTAACAACGATAGACAAGGTGATAGAAGCTCGGCCACTGTCAAAAGGAACATCGGCACAGAAGGCAGAATTGATTGCACTAACACGAGCGTTACAATTGGCTTAAGGTTTAAGAGTTAACATCTACACGGACTCCAAGTATGCGTTCTTAACCACTCATGCCCACGGAGCTTTGTATAAAGAAAGAGGACTATTGAATTCAGAGGGTAAAGAAATCAAGTACGCAGCTGAAATATTACAATTATTGGAAGCAGTATGGGAACCGAAAGAAGTTGGTATTATACATTGTCGAGCGCATCTGAGAGGAGATGGTGATGTAACCAAAGGAAATCGGATGGCAGATAATGCAGCTAAGCGTGCCGCTGAATCAGGAAGACAGGAATATGTGGAACATATAGCTGCTCTTATACCGACTCCACTGTCTCAATGGACTCCAGTTTATACAGCTCAAGAAGAGGAGTGGTTAAAGACTGAACCTGGAAAGTACCTGGAGAACAAATGGTATCAGTTAGAAGATGGGAGAATAGTTATTCCAGCATCACTAGCGGTAGAAATTGTCCAGAACTATCATAACGGGACACATTCTGGAAGAAATAGTATGGAAGAATCTCTCAGAAAACATTTCTACATGCCAAGATTGTCCAACTTGACTCAAGCCATTGTACGAAGATGTGTAATATGTGCTAAGAATAATGCAAGGCAAGGACCAGTAAAACCACCAGGAGTTCAGTATATGGGGGGACTCCCTATGTCTGATCTACATATTGACTATACAGTTATGCCTAAATCTGGTGGACATCGCTACTTACTAGTAGTTGTGTGCACCAATTCAGGCTGGGTAGAAGCATGTCCTACTCGTACAGAGAAAGCAGGAGAAGTTGTGCGATTCCTGCTACGAGAAATAATACCCCGATATGGACTACCATGCTCTATAGGATCGGATAATGGTCCAGCCTTTGTTCACCAGTGCCTACAACAACTGACTCATATGCTTGGTATTAAGTGGAGGCTTCATACGGCATATAGACCTCAGAGTTCTGGTAAAGTAGAGAGAATGAATAGAACTATTAAGAACCAGTTGGCAAAGATGTGTCAGGAAACCCAACTTAAGTGGAATGTTCTTTTGCCTATAGCTCTGCTACGTATTCGAAGTACACCTACCAGAAGGATGGGTCTCTCACCTTTTGAAATCATGTATGGGCGTCCACCTCCCGTACTTGGTAACTTAAGGGGGGATTTGAGTCAGTTGGGAGAAGGAATTACTCGGCAGCAGGTTGTAGAGTTGGGTAAAACTATGGAGGAGGTACAGAAATGGGTACAAGATAGATTACCTGTGAATATTTATCCCCCTGTTCATAGTTACCATCCAGGAGAACAAGTGTGGATTAAAGAGTGGAATAATAATATACCGTTAGGGCCTAAGTGGAGGGGTCCTTATGTTGTTCTTTTGTCTACCCCTACAGCAATAAAGGTGGCTGAAGTGACTCCGTGGATTCATCACTCCAGGGTTAAACCAGCAGCAGTAGATTCTTGGCAAGCTACACCAGATCCAGAGAATCCCTGCAAGATGCGGTTAAAGCGCACGACTCAGTCGGAGTGACGAGGAGACATTTGGATTACAATTATATTTAAAGAGATTGGTAAGTGAGTGTTTTGACGGCCATAATAACGCCTGACCACTCACCCACGTATTATAAGTCAGGATGTCTCGAAGGGACCCCTGTGAAGAAGAGCAGAACTCCATTCCCTGCAGCCCTTACCCCTGGAAGCTGAGGTGCCATCGCACGGACGAAGACTGAGGATGAAGACGCCGAAAGAAGTGTTATTGATAATGTTTATATATGTGTCTTTTTATATTCAGGAAGGTAGAGGTACCGACACTCCTAGCTGTGAGGTTTGCATTAAGACTACTATAACAGGTAATCATATTTCCCAGACCCTAATTTGGCATTCACAATATGAGTGTAAGGGATATGTGTCTAGGTGTAGATACCTAGGTATAGAATATAGTGTATGCCATTTAGGAGTAGGAGAACCTAAGTGCTTCAATCCGGAGTATCAACCCCGTACAATTTGGTTGACCCTCAGGAATGGAGATCCACAGGGAACCCTAATAAATAAAACTGTGTTAGAAACCGTACATTCTTCGGGTGTTCTGCTATTTGATGCATGTAAAGCGATATCAAGTGGTAGAAAGCCGTGGAATGTATGTGGGGATCTTAAATGGGAGAGAACGTATGGGTCTAACGATAAATATATTTGTCCCAGTAGTAAGAACAAGTACGTAAGTCCGAGATGCCCAGATAAGGAATATAATTATTGCCCATATTGGTCTTGTGTGGGGTGGGCAACTTGGGGACAGACAGCAGACAAGGATATGATTGTTACTAAGTTGCCTACCAAACCATATTGTAAGTCTATGGAATGTAACCCAGTCCATATACTTATAAATAATCCTGAACAATTCTTAGATAGGTTCAGTAATTTATTTGGGTTTCAGATATATGGGACGGGTTTAGATCCTGGGACAATATTGTTTATAGGGATAGAGACCGATACCGTAGCATCCCAAACTCATCAGGTTTTCCATCCTTTAATGAAGAGATGAGTGTAGATAATAAGATCCCCCATAATGCTAAAAACCTGTTTATAGACTTAGCTGAGAGTATTGCTGGTAGTCTTAATGTAACCAACTGCTATGTGTGTGGAGGTACTAACATGGGAGACCAATGGCCTTGGGAAGCAAAGGAGGTAATGTCCGGTTCTGAGGCAGTTGAACAAATAATATCTTCACAAGCCGATTATCAGATGAGTGTTAGAGGTAAATCCAAGTGGAGATTAAAAACCTCCATCATAGGTTATGTTTGCATAGCAAGGAAAGGAATGATGTTCCTTCTACTTCTGTAGGAGAATTAACTTGTCTAGGGCAAAAAGCTTATGGTGACAGTACAAAGAATATAACCTGGTGGTCGGCTTCAAATGTCTCAGAACCACCTAACCCGTTTGCAAGATATGCCAATTTAAAGGACGTATGGTTTGACTTATCCATCACATCTAGTTGGAAAGCCCCAGCAAATTTGTACTGGATCTGTGGTAAGAAGGCCTATTCAGAGTTACCACAGGACTGGGAAGGGGCATGTATGTTAGGTATGCTCAAACCATCCTTCTTCTTGTTGCCCATTGAAACAGGTGAGACTTTGGGAGTTAAAGTGTATGATGTGAATCATAGGAAGAAAAGGGGACCCATAGAGATAGGTGCCTGGAAAGATGATGAATGGCCTCCCCAGCGTATTATACACTATTATGGGCCAGCCACTTGGGCAGAGGATGGTACTTTTGGATATAGAACCCCAATATATATGCTCAACCGCATTATAAGGTTACAGGCGGTGGTTGAGATAATTACTAATGAGACCTCACAAGCGCTCAATCTTCTAGCGAAGCATAATACCAGGATGAGGACAGCAGTTTACCAAAATAGATGCTTTGGATTACCTATTGGCAGTAGAGGGAGGTGTATGTGGGAAGTTTAACCTGAGCAATTGCTGTCTTCAAATAGATGACGAAGGGCAAGCAATAGCTGAGCTTACTAGCCATATGGTTAAACTAGCGCATGTGCCTACTCACGTATGGAAAGGGTACAATCCAAGTAGTTGGTTTGGTAACTGGTATGAGCAGTTTGGAGGACTTAAGGCATTGGTAGGTGGAGTCATGCTAATTTTAATGTTGTGTCTACTCCTACCATGTCTTATTCCTTTAGTAGTTAGGTCTGTGCAGAGTGTTATAGAAAATATAGCAGAGAGGAAGGCTGCTGCACAGATAATGGCCATATATAAATATGAGGCTCTAAATCAGGGAGAACCAATGCAGGAAGAGGAATGTTGAGGGATTCACATCATCAAAAAGTCTGGTCTGGTTCATGGCAACCTGAGGTATATGCAAACTAAGGTTAAGTGATGCCTCAGTAATTGTGAAATATCAGAGGCATCAAAGGGGGGAATGTGGTGGAATCTCGGTAAAAATAAATGTAGTAGGCCGAGATTACCACGTGGCATGTGTACGTGCACATACTGGTGTATCGGTCGGTTGGTTGCACGTGGCAAAGATATGATCAGTAGTGTACGGAGCATGTGCGAGAATACCGGATATAGTATTCCCCTCCTCCATTATGCTGGACAAGCCATGCGGTCAAGCAGGAAGTTAGTTCTTGTTCGTTTTGATTGGTTAAGAGAATGTGTGGGTGGAGCTTATTATGGGAGGAGTTATGTGCCTATATAAGGAGCCTACACTATTGTCCGGGGCTCAGAACTTGTTGTATTTTGGTGACATTAGTCCCTCTGAGTCCCGATCGGTGAACCGAATAAAGAATCTCTTCCTTCCTGAAGAAACCTGTGTCCATCTCTCTGTGCTTGGCTTCCGTCAGTTTCTCCGGTATCACCTGCATGTGCGAAATTCTCCTTGGAGATGTGTCGCTGCTGGGCTGGTGCAAACCATGGTTTTTGCGCCCGTGGTTCTTCAAAAGTTCTTGCCCCAAGGGCATGAGGTTTAGGGCCTTCACCCTTCCAATCACATTAAGGTGGCCGTATATTGGTGTCCTCTTGGATAGTATGGCAGCAGTGCTTGCCTGGACACCCCTTATCTCCATATAAATAGTGGGTACTGGGCTGTCCTCCGTGATATTCCCCCAGGCCTGCGGCCAAAATGGGGTTCGGGCACCGATAGTTCAGGCCAAGCAATGGGCAGATATAGCAGGCCAATCAATGGGGCGTAGACATAGCTAGCCAATCAATGGGGCACCGACATAGCAGGCCAATCAATGGGCACAGACATAGCAGGCGAATCAATGGGGCACAGACACAGCAGGCCAATTATAGGTGTAGTGTTCTGCCAGCAGCAGGAGACCAAACTGCACGGATAGAACTCCCTCTATATATATAGAATCTTGGGTAATTGGGTGCAAGCCATACAGTATACCAAAACCCATATGGTAGAGAGAAAGTGTGTTAATAGCGCTTACTTAGGAACTCTGACAGTAAACATGAAAAACATCCAGTAGTGTATATGGTCTCATGAATTTCTGTCACAATATGCATGTCTGTTATGATAATGTAGTGTAGGTAGCATAATCCAATCAAATTCGCCTATTAGCAAAGCTAGTTGCAGAAGGACTGGAAAAATATATTTTTTTTATTTGCCATGATATGATAACAGCTCTTACCTATTTAGAAAAGTTTAGAAGACCTTTATTATATGCAAGTGTTTTAAATTTCTGTCATTCCTGAAATGACTTGCCTTAGCGTGAACTATTTCCAGGCATCTTTATGGTGTTATAGCCACCTACAACCAAGCCAGCAATTACAGGACCTACCATCAGGTCCTATTCACTAAGTTCTCCTTTGTGATGCCCAAGATCGGAAGGTGAGTATTAACCCGGTGGGGGAGCGCGAGCAGGCTCAGCCTCACTCACCCGGTCGGACGCACGTGTGTCTAGAGAGCTGGCCATGCAGGAAATAAGTTCCGGCCGCTGGGTGCTCACTCTGCTTGCGAGCACTCCAGGGCCGGTAACCCACGTATGGGACTATCGGACCTGCACGCCGCGGTCCTGGCGCTCGGAGGTCTCATAGGGGGCCGGATGCATAAAGCCTCCTGTGATCTCCAAGCAGAATAAAACCTCCAAAAGTAAAACAGCAGAGGGAAAGAAAATGGGGAGAAAAAAAAGCAATAGAGGGGGGGGGGGGGGTTGGGGGGGGTGTAAGCAGTCACAAAAGGAAAATGGTGGCGCAGTAAAGTACATAAAGGCACCAAAGGAATCAAAAAAGGCACATATAAAATACTACAAGGTATATATAGGCACTAAAAGGCACATATAAAATACTGCAAGGTAAATAAAAGGCACTGAAAGGGATATATAAAAAGGCACAGTAAGGCCCACAAGACTCCCCATGAATCCAAAGACAGTCTAACACAAATATAGGAAAGCATAAGCTGCACAGAAAATCCCCCCCAAAAAACTCTAAAAACAAATGTAAATAAGTAATAAATCCCATAGCCACCCACTAATACTAGCAGGAGGCAGTGGTACTCTGACCTGTACTGACTGCGGAGCAGCAAAGAAAGAGGCAATGATGCATGGGGAGGGGAATTTTATAATACCTAACTTTATTCTGATTGGTTGTTTTTCTGTGCTACTGTGGAGTTCTAGTAAAGAGAGACTTAAGCAAATACGAAGCCTCCTGTCATGTTATAAAATGTAGATGCTCACTGTTTATGTATGTTTACAGGCTGTCCTCTCCAATGTTCCACCAGACCCAGCACCATCATCTTGGCTGGAATATGAGGACTTTGTTACAGCTGATCTTCACCTGGATGGATTTATTGCCCTGCATTGGTGGACTGGCTTATTCTCCTACACATACTATGCATGAACACAGCACCCATTATGTACATATTTCTCATGAATAGAATTGCGCGAACCCGAACTGTAAAGTTCGGGTTCGTACCGAACATTAAGAATTTTGGACCCCATTTCAGTGAATGTTTGGGTTCAAGTTCGGTGTTCGGCGATTTAATGGCGCGTTTTGAAAAGCTGCAGGGCAGTCAATCAACAAGCATTTGACTTGTGTGCACTTAGAAGCCATCACAGCCATGCCTACTAATGGCGTGGCTGTGATTGGCCAGTGCAGCATGTGACCATGCCTCTATATAAGCTGGATTGACGTAGCGCCGCATGTCACATGAGCTGTTATTAGTGTAGGGAGAGGATGCTGCAGCTGTGAGGGACAGATTAGGAAAGAATTCTGGTGTTGAATCTGCAAACTACAGCAATTATTTTTGAGGGTGCTATCCTACATTATTGTACCCTGCCCTGAGCCCAGTGCCACAGAGAAATAATCAATCAGTCTGTTTGTTAATGTGCCAGGCCCATTACTTTAATCCTGTTCTGGTAGCTCAGTGGGCAACATCTAGGCATCTTTAAATACTGCTGTGACATCGCAGTTTTAAAAATTCATTTATTTTGGTTACATTCATGACTACACACTCTAGGGCAGTGTTTCCCAACCCAGTCCTCAAGGCACACCTACCAGTCCAGGATTTAAGGATTACCCAGTTTTGTCTAAGGTGTTTTTAGAAAAAAAAGAAAAAAAACACCTTAGACACAACTGGGTCACCCCTAAATCCTGGACTGGTAGGTGTGCCTTGAGGACTGGGTTGGGAAACACTGCTCTAGGGAACAGGGCCTTCATGTACTGTGTTTTTTTTTTTTTTTTTTAATCACACAGCATCCTTTCATGTGCTTTTCAGATGTCATATTGTTAATTACCAATTTTTGTTTAGCCTGATTTTTTTTTTAAAAAAGTGAAAAATAAGTGTTATTGTGATCGCTTCATTTACAGAAGCATTAATATACATTTCTATATTGTGTAAAGACACAACTACAAAGTTAAAAACCAAACACCAAAACAACGTGCCAGACAATCTACCTGTGCATGGCTAGTGTGATACAATAAGTCTACATCTTAAAAATGCAATAACCCACAGAAGATGGGCGAGAATTTTTTTTGCAAATGGAACTTTGATTGGAATTTACTACATCGGTCACTTGTAATATTGTTTCACACCTACAACACTTGTTACACAGATCTAAGTGATAGAAAAGAGATTGATATTTTCTACACTAGAAACTACCAGATAACAAGCTGCTATATTTAAACCAGTTATCAATAGCTAAGAGGTACTTAACAATATTGTAATTCTGGGGCAATACCCTCACAAGTCAAACTGAGAGGCCAGTTTAAAACTGTTGCCTGGAGGAAATTCTAAAACAATTTCCATATGTCCTTTGCAGACTTTACAATTTACATTTTTCAGTGATTTTAAACATGTGAATAAAAAAATATTTAAAAAAGTGTATAAATATAAAAAAACATATAAAAACAAGCTTAACCCCTTCAGGACGGAGTCAATAGTGCACGTTCTGATCAAAACAAAACGTAAACAAAAACTGGAATTTGCGCTATATGTCTGTTCACCCGTAGTTCCCCTCTTTCATATTATATGCACCCACACTTATTATATATCATTTTGTTCAGGAGAAACAGGGCTTTAATTTACCATTAACTATTCATATATGGAATATAATTTATTATGAATAAAATAAAAAAAAACTATGAGAAATTTATTTATTTTTTAAAAATGTGTAGTTCCGCCTCACATTTTAGCTGTAAATGTCATAATACTGTTAGGTTTTACTGCAACAAAATGCACATATTTGTAATCAGCGATGTCTCACGAGTACAACAGTACCCCCCATTAACAGGTTTTATGTTGTTTTGGAAAGTTACAGGGTCAAATATAGAACATTACATTTTCAAATTGAAATTTGCCAGATTAGTAATGTTACCTTTGAGACGGTGTGGTAGCCCAGGAATGAGAATTACGCCCATAATGGCATACCATTTGAAAAAGTAGACAAGCCAAGGTATTGAAAGTGGGGTATGTTTAGTCTTTTTTAGTAGCCACTTAGTCACAAACACTGGCCAAAGTTAGCGTTCATATTTGTTTTTGTGTGAAAAAAGCAAAAAACGAATATTTGGCCAGTGTTTGTGACTAAGTGGCTACCAAGAAAGACTGGACATACCCCACTTGCAATACCTCGGGTTGTCTACTTTTGCAAATGGTATGCCATCATGGGGGTAATTCTCATTCCTGGGCTACCATACGCTCTCAAAGGCAACATAACCAATCTGGCAAATTTCAATGTAAAAAAAATGAAACACAAGCCTTATATGTGACTCTCTAACTTTCCAAAACACCATAAAACCTGTACATGGGGGGTACTGTTATTCTCGGGAGACTTCACTAAACACAATTATTAGTGTTTTAAAACAGTAAAACATATTACAACAATAATATAGTCCATAAAAGTGCCGTTCGTTTGCAAAAAACGTAACTTTTACTTAAAATATCATCGTTGTAATACAATTTACCAGTTCGAAACACTAACATTTGAGTTCAGTGAAGTCTCCCGAGTAAAACAGTACCCCCTATGTACAGGTTTTATGGTGTCGTGGAGAATTACAGGGTCAAATATAGTGCTTGCGAATTAAATTCTCTGCACTTTCTCCCTGTGTTGTCAGGCATGTCAATCAAATTTTAATTAATCAAATCACATAATTATGTTAAAAGATTACTTAAATATACATGTAGAATTTTAATATATATACATATATATGTATTTAAATTCTACGTGTATACTAATGTAATCTTTTATGTAATTATATGTATTTATCTATATATATATATATATATATATTTGTGGTTATTTGTATTTTATATATAGATAGATATATATAGAATGTCATTCTAAGTGTATTTTGTTACCAATATATATATATTAATAACAAAATACAGTTAGAATGAAATTACATATGAATATATAATTTATATTACATTTTGTTTCAATATTTTATTTATTTATTTTATTTATTTATTATTTTAATTATACGTATATATATATAATATATATATGTACATCTATTATATATATAATATATATACATATTATATATGTAACATCATTCTAAGTGTATTTTAATGCTAATATATATACTTATATTAGTATTACAATACACTTTGTATGACGTTACATATATATAATATGTATATATATATTATATATATAATATATATACATATTATATATATATATATATATAAAAATATTTTACATTTATTTTTTAACATGTTTAATTTATTTTGTTATACTTTCCTACCAGCAGGGGGACTGTCTGATATTTTAGACAGTCCCCCAGCTGGCAGATCCACAGCCGGCTATAGGGGGCAATGTGATCGCTCTTTGAGAGCGATCACATGGCCCCCGGGGGCCTCATTTGCTGTGGGAGGGCTGCCTGGGCTGTCAGGCAGCCCCCCAGAAGAGGATCGCGGCGGAGGTAAGTATAACTTGACTCCTGGGGCTCAAAGCCGTTACGGCGTTCCATGCCGCCGCAACGGCTTTAAAGCCCATTATAATGGGGACGGCATGGAACGCCGTAACGGCGTTAACGGGTTAAAAAAATGAAAAACCCAACTCTGAAGCATGTTTGTCATTCAGAATGTTCAGTTGGCCTACAAAAGAATAATGAGTTATTAAAGTATACCGCACAAGTTTTACATAGGTTGCCATTATACTGTATATGAAATATTTGGACATACAATTTAGATTACTTGCACTTTGAATCTTTAACACTCCACGCAGCATTACCACTCCAGCTTGACAACTTTCCAAAGGAGGAAGTTAACAGCAGGCCCCCAGGTGCCTGAAGCTCCTGTTCAGGACCTGCCCGTACAGGAAGGTGCTTCCAACACCAGTGGAACCCAGGTAAGTTGTCAAATCGCAAGCTGACAACACTGGGAGGGCTCAAGGACACACCTGGGACCATAATCTTTATCACTAATCGATTCCTGGGCTCCTGCAATCTGAATACTAGAGGACCTCCAAGGAGAAAGAATTAATGTAACCCACTCTGGTGGATGAAATGCTTCTATTGTCCAGAGCCTAACTTATGTGGCTTTGGAAATTGTGAGTGTACCCTTCTTACCTCTTTTACCACTCATTTGCTTTACAGTGTACACTATGCTATGTTCTTTATATTTATTATATATAGGATCCACAGTTTAAGGAATGTAACTGTTAATAGGACCTATACAGAGATTTCTTGCTAAAGGTAAAAAAATACTCCTGTGTTTTTGCGCTATCACCTTTCTTTTTTGTTGGTGGTCTGTATCTAAAGTGTATTTGTGTGACTATACACTGAGGTGATATAAGCTGCACCAGCGTGTGTTTTTCAGCTTAGCGCCCAATCCACCTTCTATTGTCTGTGTTCTCAGCAACGCCACCACGTCCGCCACCGTCCCCAAGCATCTCCACACTGTCCCATGGAAGCGTTCAGCTGTCCATCTCCCAATCACTGGAGAGAAAGAGGAAGTACCCCCCTACCCACCTGCGATCCCTGGCCCTGAATGACAGCATTTCAAAATTCCTGGCCTTTGAAATGCTGTCATTCCGTCTGGTGGAGACGGACAGTTTTAAAAACCTCATGGCAATATTGGACTGCAAGAAATGCACCGCAGGCCGCAAATATTTCTTTTTTTTATATGTCCCAATATTTTGGGGGCTAGCCCAATAAAAAAAAAAAAAACAGTGTTGGCTACCTCCTCCTCCACCGCCACTTCCACCTACACCGATAGATATATTTACTTACAAGTTTCCAAATAATCTACATCAGTAGTTGCAGCTTACACATTTTCAATTTTGTTATTGTTTTTTGTTGCAGTGTTTATAATTTTTCAGTTACTTCTTATTAAGTTTTTCTTTACACTTATCTTTTTAAGTAGAACATATGTTTTAGTAATGCCACCAGCTTCCTTCTTATTTAATGCACTATGGTATTCTCTAAACCAGGGTTTGTCTTATTTGTATTTTATTTGTATTATTAATAAGCATATTACCTATAAAAGCATTCATTGAAAATCACTTTGTAGCTAATTTTGCAATGCATGTCTTCAGATTCCTGTTTTTTATGGATTTTATATGTAATTTATATCTACTTACTGCTCAATAAAATTGAAATTACTCAAGTAACATATTTAAAAACTGTTAGTTTATCTAGTCTGATCTTGAAACATACAAAACGTATTTTCAGATTTAAAAAAAATCTAGATGTCTTACCTTTTGTATCTTCTAAGAAGTACATTTATTTTTTATTTTTTGACTGTAAATGTCTTGTCTTCTTTAACAGGTCTCACAGTATGTGAACAACTGTATTCTTGGTAAATAATATGAAGAGTTTGGAAGGGCACTAAGGGACACCATGTAGAATTCGCAAGTGAGTTACATTGTTATGATGTTTTTAGAATTCCCTGATATACAATAATTACAATTATGGGAACCGTGATAATTCTATTGAGGAAAAAGTATATGCAGATACATTGTAATAAATCAGAATTTTGAGCATTTGATCGTGAAATTTTATTCATTAGCAGGCAAACTGTAGTAAGTTAAAAATAGAGTTGAAAAATTTACTAGAGATGTGCCTGTGGGCAAAATGTGTTTTGGATAGATTTTTAGTTTGTCCAAAATCAGAAAATTATAGATTTGGATTAACTGAATTTCAGTTCAGAAATGTGTTAATTTAGATTTTTGAGAGCTGGAATTAAATGTAATTCAATGCCTTCCTATGAGCTGTATTTGGTCACATTACTCGATTGTTGTAGAGGAAGCGTCTCTAGTGGCTGTCTGGTAGAAAGCCATGAGAGGTGTGTTAAAACCTGCAATGTATCTGCTGCGGTGTCTACAAGACATCAACAATTTTAATACATTGGATTAAAATGACAGGACCACTGCACCCAGAGAGGAAGTGGTCTAGGTGACTTCAGTGGTCCTTTAATGAATTCTTATGAAGATCAACCGATCTAAAACAAAAGGAGAGAAGCAGAAGCACATTTAATATTGTTTATGCCACAATGTGTCAAGATTTCTAATATGAAGACAAGTATCAGGAGAAAGTGGAAAGGAAAATTAGATGTATAGGAAAACTCTGTAAACCCCTCCTGATCCACATAACCGTATATCTAGTGCTCAATCTAGAGGAAACCAGAAGCATATAAAAGGATTACAAATCCTAAAAGATAAACCCTCCAAATGCTGGATGCCTAAAGCCAATACAAAAAATTTTTTAATCTATTTTCCTTCCCTGCCTATAATCTTTATTGTTAGCTCTAATTTTGAGTTACAGTACTACATTAGTCTCAAAGTTCAAAGTCCAAAAGGGATTGAGTTTCCAAAAGAAAGGCAAATAATTATAAAAATATGGAAGACAGGTAAAGGAATTCAGGACACAGGGACTAATGCAACAGACTTCCTGATGACCATATAAATTGTGTTCTGGAATTTATAAAGTTGAGTTTCTGCATAGATGGCACAGTTGGATATATCAGAGCATCAGATAGTAATGCCGGCTATGTTGGTAGAATTTTGATTTACATGTGTATATATGATGCTCGATTGATGCAAATATTTGTAATGTTTAGGAATAAAAGTTAAAGGGACACTCCAGGCAGCCCTTTTTACTCACCTCGTTCCAGCGCTGGGAGCCTCGTGAAGCCGCGCCCCCTATTTCGTCATTGCTCCCTTGTGTGCATGCGCGGCTTCACCGCACATGCGCACATACTTCATAGGGCGTCATTCATGCCGCCCTATGAAGTCCTGAGCGCACTACCGCGCATGCACACGGTGTGCGCGGCCGCGAGGTGAGCTGACTGACAGCTCAGCTCACGGTCTTTGCCCGCCCCCTCTCCTCTGCTGACTGGCAGGAGAGAGAAGGCGCGCACACAGTGCCTTCTCTCTCCTGCACACGTCGGACGTATCTTAATACGTCTGACGTGTACAGGGTCTTTTTAGGGCCCTGCAGGATAGGAAGTCCCTCAGGTGGCCGTCTGAGTTACGGTCACTGGAGGTATTCCTATCAATCAATGTAAACACTGTATTTTCTCTGAAAATACAGTGTTTATATTAGATTGCCTGCAGGGAGCTATAGATCTCACCTGAACAAATACATTAAGCTGTAGTTGTTCAGGTGACTATAGTGTCCCTTTAATTTAAAAACACAACTGCAGATTTAAAGATTGCAGTTTATTGATAAGCCTTCTATGTGCAACAGTGTCAAAAGCCTTACTGAAATCTAGGTAAGCAATGTCTACTGCACCACCCTGATCTATAATTTTAGTTACCCAATCAAAAAAATCATTAAGATTAGTGATCATGTGATTGTTTCAGAAGCATAAATTCAGACAAACCGATATGTTGTGAAAACTGACCAGTGTACTGCAAAGTATTGTGGCGAAACCAACCTCGCCACTGGGCCCTGGAGAAGCCTGTTTGCTAGCCTCCTACCTGCTGACTATGGCCCCTGGGTTATTTGGGGCATATTGTACTGTATATTGCTGCTACTGGCCCTTTTAACAGCATCTATGGACATATTGGGACTTTTGGGACTACTGTCCCTTTAAGACTGTGATACATATTCTAGTGTACTGCCTGTAATATTATATGTGTATTAAGTTTAACCTGGGATATGTATGCAGCATTCATCTGATTGTTCGGTAGAATCACTCCATTTATTATATTGAGTGAAACTACCGAACAACCAGACCACCCAGGAATAAGTGTGCCTCCAATTACAGTTTGCAACAATGTTGCAAACGGGTAATTGGCAATCAGTGTAATGTATTCTTTGTCCTCTGGGTGGCCGCCATTCGGGAAACAAACACGTGGCGGCGGCCATCTTAAACTACCGAACAGCGGTGTTTTGCCGTCGAGTGTCTGGAACTAAAATCGGACACTTGACTAGGCAAACACCGCTGAGACCTCCATACTTCCAGAAATTCGTATGGAAACTACCGAATGACCCGCCGTTCGGTAGAAAGAACCCCATAAACAAGGGAATTCATTCAAACCCTCTCCAGGCTCTATAACACAGGCAATTCGCCTGTTTTCATTCCCTTGTTTGTGACCGACCGCAGGGCCAAAATGCATGGAACTGTTTTCGGATACTTTACCCATGCGGTCGGTCAAATCTTTGGAACCCCATATCTCACGAACCATTCATCCGAATTACTTGAATTTTGGATATGTTGTCCCCCTGAATAAGGGCTATCCAGCGATGCTGGATTTAAAGGTGTACCCCTGGGTTTTGGGGTACATTCAGAACTTGGCTGAAAAAGTGTACCGGATAATTGAGTTTAATGTTATCTGAGGGGAGGGGATGTGTGGGCTGAACCATGTATGTGATTGGTTATTTTATGCCTCCCCCTGGGTGTGGCCTGTATGTGGATTAGTGTAATAAAAGCCAGGCTGGATGAGCCAGTCCAGAGTTCCTGTTTTACCCTCAAAGTGATGTGTCGTCTCATTATTGGGGGGAAGGATTTATTGCATGCTGTTCCAGTTGACTGCTAGGAGTACAAGCCTATTCGTATGGTTCCTATTCAATGGTCTACAGCATTCAAATGCTTGGGAGAATTTAAAAGGTTTCTCGGATTCGGTGATTGTGGTGTCTGCCAGAGTGCTTGGAGTTCTCAGGAAGCACTAGGAGCATCCATTAACGGAGGTACTCAGTCGGGGTGCCAGGTGATCCGTTACAAGTATAAATATTACATGTATACTTTGCAATACACTTACAGGAACAATTTCCTGCCATTTGGTTCAAAAATCAATCGAGAAAAGTAACTAAATGAAGTCACCACTGCAGTAACATGGGGGGTCTTATTGACCCTCATAGAACCTTTATTTGTTTAATTTTTTGGTTATTACTTTTTATTGGGCAGCTGACTAGCAAGCGTCGACCAGCCGCCACATGATTTACTTTCACTCTGTTAAGGATTTTTAGATATTTGCCTGCTGGCTTCTAGTGCTGTCAGGGGGCAAATAGTTCTTTAAGTTATCAATTCACATTCAAAAAGCAAGTGAATTATAATTTGCATCCAGCCGGATGTATGTGGTTTATCATTGGCAGCCACGCGGTCATTAATAAATCTCCTATTACAGGGTAATGATGATATTCCTAACGCATTCAACTAATTTTACAAAATCAGTTAGACTGACCACATTTGCCTTTAGTAATTGCCAAAACTGTCAGTATTTACTAATTTTCACTGTATTTTCTTCATTTGTACAAATTCCGGTGTTTAGATAATACTGTATGACCTTTATTTAAAAAGATTTACAAATGATTCACAAGCTTTCTAAATTGTTTACATTCCCATCGTAGGTTAACTGGTACATAATTTTTTTTATTTTTTTTAACAACATTGCATTATAATATTAATAAAATATAAAAATAGAGGAGCAGTAAAATGTATATGTATTTAAAATAACTTTTAGTGAATTTACAGTAAGTGTAAACGTATGTACAGCAAAACAAAAGAAAATAACCAAAAAATAAGTGCTAATCAAAATCTGTAAGCTAGATGGTGAATACACGTATACCTATATTATAATGGTATATTTGTGCACATAGTATCGCGGCACATCTGCCCCAAATTGCAATGTGGGTGACATTCGATACTTCAAGTAGTGTGCAATTTGGAGAACACTGAATTGGGGTCTAATGGGCAGCAGCTGCCGAGTTTCTGAGCATGAATCAGCCCTGTGACCTATGTAAAGAGAGACCTTCAATCGCTGATAAAATGTCCAGCGTATTTGACAGGCCTGTTAAACGATCACAGTCAAGATGAGGATTAATCTTTCTAGTGATAAATCATAATTAAATGAAGTGCTGTACAAATATACACAGAAGATATGGTAGCTGTATGCAACTGATAGTCCAATAGCAATCAGTGTAACGTGTGAGCGACCAATTAGACAAAAAAATCGAACACTGAAAGTGCTGGTAGGTAATCAACCCTGTGACCTATGTAGAGAGAGACCTATACTCGCTGTTAAGATATCCAGCATACTTATTGACAGGTCTACAATGGTCACAGTGCAGATATGGTTCCTTCTTTAAGGTGATAAATTATACATAAATGAGGTGCTGTACAAATATACACTAAAGATATAGTTGCTACATTCTTTGTAGTGATAAATTATACATAAATGAGGTGCTGTACAAATATACACTAAAGATATAGCTACATTAGATACATAAAAACACAGAGGACCTGTTCATAAGTTTTCAGGATACCTCTGGTATAAGTAACTTGCAACAAAACAAAGTTGCAGTTAGCTTGCAACAAGACAAAGTTGCAGTAAGAACTGAAATAGTAACAGTAATGATTTACTTGGTAAACTGAGTGGAATGTTGCCACCAACTGCATATGAGTAATGGAGCTAAAATAGCCCAAACTAAACCACAATAACTGTTATAGCCAGCAGACACAGAGGGAGGGGGTAGTATCACAATCGAATGTGTACTGAAGGTGAAAGAATAATGCACAATGGCATAGATCTACCCCACAATATAGTCTGCTCCGGTCATAACAGGAGTGGTGAACAGGATCCTTCAGAGAGTGCAGTCATGTTGATCTAAGGACCACACACTGAGCTGTTGCACTGAATCCAATGGCCCCTGACGCGCGCGTTTCGTCACAACCCCTCTGTGTAATTTAAAGTTTATAACGTGGTATCTTGGAAACGAGTACCACAACTTGCTGATGTAAGGGTCTTTAATTTGGGGGAAGGGTTTTGTATGTTAACTTGATTAAATTGCAGTACTACGCTATGATAGGTCTTTTTGTATCATTTCAAGGTTAAAAGCCCACAGGGCAACAATGTACCTACAGATGCGGTGACATAGCTGCAAGACTAATCTTAACCCTGTAAAAGATCATCACCCAAGATTTATTGGACCCTGTAGCAAGACATTTCATGATTATTTGAGTGCTACACATACGGTGGTCTGTTTTATTGTATTTTATTTTATTGCACTTGGAAGTATTTCCGGGAGTCCGCATTTATAAGTGCTTTACTTCAGATTGAGAGTGATCACCTAAATTAGGTTTTCAAGTATAGCGTTGACACTTTATTTTGTTTAAACATAATAACAAGCTACACAAGCACCTTAAATTGACTCTTGTTGTGTTTATGGGTTGAGAAAAATATCCAGTGTCAGTAGAGATTTTGCCTTTTAACTAAAAGCAGCAAGCTAATGTGGCAGGTGAGCTTACACTTGAATGGCCATTGAAGTGATGCTAAACAAAACCTCCAGTTATTTAAATAAGGATTTGGGATAGTGAGCAGGTAACCTATTTCTTTGGTTTTTATTCTTATTATTTTGTCTGGCTGTGAGTGTGTGCAATTGGTATATACATAATTGGCATAGTCTTTCTTTAAAACTGTACGGGCAACATAATTCAACTGTAGCCAGTAGGTATATGGCCCATTTATATGGCTAGGGTATAATAACACGCCTCACATATTATATAACCATCCCTCCTCCGTTAATAGAATGGCCATGTCAATAGAATGGAAGATGGGGAGGAAGACATGTCAGTATGACCTGGTGGCATGCTGTCATGGGAACCTTCCTTGTACGTTGATGTAACTATTTTGAACTGTTTGCTTGCTGGAAATGCAGCCAGCTGTCTATAGTTGTAATAGCAAATAATATATCATCTAACCCTATATATGATCTGTATGAGTTCTGTTAGCTGTCACTTAAATTTTAACAATTAGGCTTGCCTTTATTGAATTGCAATCTTCCATTGAAAAATATTGCCACTAGTTTATGATTAATAGCTGGAAAGTAATTTTAAGCAATAAAAAAATTATACAGATGTATTACATTCCTAATATCATTTTTTTAAATTTTATAATGGCTATCTTGATTTCTTGATTCCTCAGACTGTATATTATCGGGTTTAACAAAGGGGTCACTACTGTGTACATAAGGGACACAATCTTATTCATTCCAGATGAATGTTCTCCTGCTGGAACGGCATAGATAGCAAAAATAGTCCCATAATACATGCACACGACAGCAAGGTGGGAACTGCATGTGGAGAAGGCTTTCTGTCTCCCAGTGGTGGTTGATATTCTATGAATAGCAAGAAAGATACAAAGATACGTAGAAATGATAAACACACTTTCAATTACAGTTTCTGGAACAGCGATTGTATATACCACAGTCCGTACAACTGAAGTATCAGAACATGAAAGCTGAACAAGAGGAGCAAAATCACAGAAGAAATGATCAATATATTTGAAATTACAGAAAGTTAAATGACTTATTAAAAGAGTAACAATCAGTATGAGAACAAAACTCAATATCCAAGAAAAGACCACGAGACTGAGACAAAATGGAAAATTCATTATTGTTACATATTGCAAAGGTTTACAGACAGCCACATATCTATCATAGGACATCATGGTGAGAAGAAGACATTCTGTAGTTGAAGAGAAACTGAAAAAAATTAATTGAGCAATGCATCCAATAACAGTCATGGGGCGACCGTTTTTTAAAGTGATATATAGCAAGTTTGGAATAATTGTTGTGGTGAGTATGATGTCACAGGAAGACAAGTTGCTGAGGAAGAAATACATCGGAGAATGAAGAAATCGAGTCACTGAAACCAATATTATGATCAGAAGGTTTCCAGTTAAAGTCATCATGTAGACCACAAGGAGGGCCGAAAAGAGAATTATTCTGCATCTATGCGGAAGCTGGAAACCCAAGAGGAAAAGTTCTGGAACAGTTGATTGGTTTTGTTTTGGAATCATCTGATACAAGAATAAATAAGTATATATATATATATATATATATATATATATATATATATATATCCTCATAACCTACCAAAATAGTATTCGTGCATATCGATTGAATTAGAACATTCTACTATTAAAATAAAAGTGACATTATAAATAGATAAGATGCACTGGTAATTGAGTACTGTAATTATAATATATTAATTAAACTGCATTTGGTGAGTTAAGGGGATATGGTTAATAGGATCATACCCCCTTGCTGTAATAATGTAAACAGGTGGGAGGTAAAAACACACACATTTTTAAAAGCTTGTGTAACGGGTAGTGAGGGGTATCTGCAGTTGGCGACGTCCTTCCTCCGGGTAAGATGCTGGGTTGTAGGGAAGAGGCGAAGTCCCATCCACTGGATCCCTGGAAAAATAGAGAGGCAGAGCTCTGAAAAGAGCTAGTGATTAAGCTGCAAATTCCCTTTCAACAACGAGACACAGCTACGTTTTGAAGGGTGAAGAAGAACTGACTGTACTGGCACATACAGCCTCTTTTATTCACATTCTACAAACATAGTACTGCCCACAGGGTTTTGAAGAACAACCAATCAACACATAACATCACAGCTAACACTCCCATTCATTACATCAGAAATCCTCCCCTCTGCCTGTGATACAATAATCTCAACACAATAGACTAACTTAATTATCACAGGCAGGAAAATACAGTATTATAAAACATATCGCAGGGACCCCAAAACACGCAATAACCCCATACAAAATATATCCCCGGAACCAGGGGATCTGGGTGAACCACATATCCAAAATTCCCAGATCCGTTCAGTGGTTTGAAAGATACGGTTTAATGCAGATTCCGCAGAACATAGACAGGTTATATGAAAAATAATTACTGTTAAATGTGTCCCCTGTTCTGTAGTTTAAAACTACTGCACAATGTCTTTGTGCACCAAATACCGGCGACGTTGCACCATGTAGAAAAGTCAAAACAGTGTCTGTGAATTAAAATGGTCGCCATCCATTGTTCTCACCATGTGCCTCTGATACATAAAATGGTGGCCACCCAGTAACTCCACAGTTTGTCTGATAGTCTATCCAGCCAAACCAACAGATGACACACATGGGGAACAATGCAACAAAAAAATATGTCATATTTGTGCACAATCTCCAGTTTTGTCACAGGGCACAAATAGTGTTTTCAAATGCCATATATCCCAGGGCCATAGTCAGAAGGTAAAACAACAAATAGTCTGAGTTCACATATATATATATATATAAGCAGCCATTATACTGGTTAACTGGGGTGTTTTTGTGACACAGTTTGTTACACGGCTCCCCTTTGTGGAACACCCCGGCAGACCCGGCTTGATCTTTTTCGGGTCAGCCTGGGGATGTCCCGTTTGCTAGGACGGTATACGTTGTGTCTGCCTGGACAGTCCATCTGTGTTTCCGCTGTTCTTGCCAGGCCGGTACTGAATAGAAAAGTTATACGGTTGGAGGGCCAAACTCCATCTCAATAACCAGCCATTGTCCCCTGCCACTCGGTTTAGCCAGACCAGGGGATTGTGGTCTGTGATGATGGTAAACTCCTGTCCATACAAATAGGGAGTCAATTTCTTTAGAGCCCAGACTAGGGCCAGGCATTCCTTTTCCACTGCCGCATAGCTCACTTCCCGAGGTAATAATTTCCGGCTAATGTACGCGACAGGGTGCTCCCCTCCATCGTCCCCGATTTGACTCAGAACTACCCCCAGTCCGTACATGGAAGCATCTGACAAAACGTTTGTTAGGGACTGGGGCAGTTAATACAGGAGCGTTGATCAAAGTGTTCTTTAGAGTCTGGAAAGTTGTAGTTGGGCACAAATTTTCTGTAGTACCCTGCGGTCCCTAGGAAAGCCAGTACCTGGGTCTTGGTGTGGGGTTTGGGCAAATTGTCTACGGCCTCAATCTTGGCTGGTTCAGGGCGCTGCTTCCCACACCCTACCCGGTGTCCCAGGTATTGGACTTCGGCCATGCCTAAGTGGCATTTCTCTGGTTTCAGAGTCAGGCCTGTGGCCCGAATCTGATCCAGCATGGCCTCTATATGCTTTAAATGCTCCCCCATGTCTCGCTATAGATTGCAATGTCATCCAGGTACGCACAAGCGAAATCCTGGAAGCCATCAAGGAGTCTATCACCAAGCGTTGGAAGGTGGCTGGGGCATTCTTCATCCCGAATGGCATAATCCTAAATTGGTATAAGCCAAACGGGGTGATGAAGGCCGACTTGGGGATAGTTTCATTGGCCAGGGGGATTTGCCAGTATCCTTTGCATAGATCGATAGTGGTCAGGTAACGTCCCCTGGCAATGCGATCTAATAGCTCATCCACTCGGGGCATCGGATATGCATCTGTTACTGTAGGTCATTAAAGGACCACTCTAGTGCCAGGAAAACATACTCGTTTTCCTGGCACTAGAGTGCCCTGAGGGTGCCCCCACCCTCAGGGTCCCCCTCCCACACGGCTCTGGAAAGGGGAAAAGGGGTAAAACTTACCTTTTTCCAGCGCTGGGCGGGGAGCTCTCCTCCTCCTCTCCGCCTCCTCTCCGCCCCGTCGGCTGAATGCGCACGCGTGGCAAGAGCTGTGCGGGCATTCAGCCGGTCGCATAGGAAAGCATTTACAATACTTTCCAATGGACGCTTGCGTGCTCTCACTGTGATTTTTACAGTGAGAATCACGCAAGCGCCTCTAGCGGCTGTCAATGAGACAGCCACTAGAGGATTAGGGGGAAGGCTTAACCCATTAATAAACATAGCAGTTTCTCTGAAACGGCTATGTTTATAAAAAAAATGGGTTAACCCTAGCTGGACCTGGCACCCAGACCACTTCATTAAGCTGAAGTGGTCTGGGTGCCTAGAGTGGTCCTTTAAGGCGTCTATAGTCAACACAGAACCGGGTGGTCCCTGTTATGACACTCACCGCCAGGTAGACAAAGCCACCGTTTAGTGAATAATCCCTGTTACGGTTACCCTTAGGCTTGCTGAGAGCTAGACCGTTTGGTCGTCTGGATTCCTAGTTGCTGAAGAGGAGAGAGACGATTTCCATAGTATTCCATACGAGTCCTGTAAGTGTAGAATCATCCCACTAGCTATAGCATAGCTAGGATACCTTTCTGCCCACAAAACGAGTCAAAGCAGCGATTTGAGGGTCAAGTAAGAACTGAGGTCTGGAACACCCAGCCTGCTTTTTATTACAGTCAGATACACACAGACCCCTCCCAAGGGGAGGTATAAAATAACCAATAACAGCATAGTACAGCCCCCTAATGCCCTCCCCTCTGCTTGGGAGATAATTGAGTTTCCTACTGTATCTACTCAATTATCTCCAAGCTAAAACTTATACATTTTTATAACTTTCTTATTTTACCTAGGACATTAATAAAACTCATATATTTGTGAACAGCATACATTGGGGAACAACATACTCAAATTTCGTGCGAATCCGTCCATTAGTTCAAAAGATATTAAAAAGTCCTTTTTGGACCGACCGCACGCCTGTTTGCAAGTCCAGAACCAGTTCCACAGATTCAGGCTGTGTGGTCGGTTGATGTTCGGCCGGAAAATCGGTAAAGTTCCATCCGAAGCCGGTGTTCGAAGATTCGAACGTACTTCGGCTGGTGTCGAAGTGTCGAAGACATGCGGTTTTACACTTCCGCGTTGGTCGCTAGTCGGGTGGTGATCTATTCCCATAAAAGAGATGGCACAGTTCCTTTCGACGGTCGGTTCGAAGGTTCGGCCGGGACTTAGCCTCCGCTGTGATGTCGAAGTATCGGAAAAGACACCGATTACCGATGACCGCCTTCGACTGCATTAAAATGGCCGCCGCCACGTGTTCGACTGTAATGGCGGCTGCTTCGACTACCTCGAGGACTTCGACGGCTTCGGCACTTCGGCGTTATTCGAAGTGCCGGTTCAACTATTGCAATGCTGTTCCCAAGTAATTGAAAGGTACATAATTCGAACTAGTGTTCCTGTAACAGTGCTCCCTTTTTGTGGAACACTCTGGCAGACACCGTCTGACCCCTTTTCGGGGCAGACTAAGGCTGTCCAGACCGCGGGTTATGCTGGGCTGAGGTCCGTTTGTCTGGACAACCCGTCCGCATTGCCATTCTGTTTCCCGGGTCGGTAGGAAATGGTGAAATTGAAGGGTTGCAATGATAAGCTCCAACGTAATAACCTGCCATTATCTCCAGAGACCCGGTTTAGCCACACCAACGGGTTATGGTCGGTGACCAGAGTGAACTCTTGTCCATATAAATAGGGAGTCAATTTCTTTAATGCCCATACCAAGGCCAAACACTCCTTTTCGACCGCTGCATAACTGACTTCACGGGGCAGGAGCTTCCGGCTGATGTAGGCCACTGGATGCTCCCCTCCATCTTCACCTACTTGGCTAAGGACGGCTCCCAGCCCGAACATGGAAGCGTCTGTATGGACGATAAAACGTTTATTAAGGGCTGGGGCCGCCAAGACAGGAGCATTAACCAAAGCATTTTTGAGGGCCTGGAAAGCCGTTTCACAGTGGGGAGACCACAGGACCTGTCGAGGTAAGTTTTTCTTGGTCAAGTCAGTCAGGGGTTTGGCAAGTGTGCTGTAGTCGGGTACAAATCGTCTGTAGTACCCTGCCGTGCCCAGAAAGGCTAAAACCTGGGTTTTAGTGATGGGGTGGGCCAGTTGGCAACAGCTTCTATCTTGGCTGGCTCTGGTCGCTGTTTTCCGCACCCCACCCGATGACCCAGGTACTGTACCTCGGCCATCCCAAAGTGACATTTTTCTGGTTTCAGAGTCAGGCCAGCCGCCCGGATCTGATCTAGAACCATTCCTACATGAGCTAAGTGATCCTCCCAGGACTCACTGTGAATCGCTATGTCGTCCAGGTATGCACAGGCAAAACTCTGGAAGCCATCCAGGAGTCTATCCACCAAGCGCTGGAATGTAGCTGGGGCGTTCTTCATCCCAAACGGCATTACCTTAAACTGGTATAAGCCGAATGGGGTGACGAATGCCGACTTGGGGATAGCCTCCGGGGCCAGGGGAATCTGCCAGTAACCCTTACAGAGGTCGATAGTGGTCAGGTAATTTCCCCTGGCTATACGATCGAGTAGCTCGTCTACCCTGGGCATAGGGTATGCGTCTGTCACTGTTTTTTCATTGAGTCTCCGATAGTCTACACAGAACCGGGTTGTCCCATGTTTCTTGGGTACCAGGACAACCGGGGAGGCCCAGGGACTATCGGAGGGCTCAATCACCCTGAGTTGGAGCATCTCATCTATCTCTTTCTTCATTCCGGTTCTAACTGCCTCGGGGATGCGATACGGGGGTTGGCGTAAGGGTGTTTGTCCGGGGGTATCGACCTGGTGGGTAGTTAAGGTGGTGTACCCTGGTTTCTGAGAGAAAGTGAGGTGCTTGGACTGGAGGAGGGTATTGAGCTGCTCCCTTTCAGTGGGGCTAAGTCGGTCTCCTATCTGAACCTGGGTTACTACCCCTGTGGGTGGACTCTTTTCTAGTAGGTCGGGAATGGGTAGACTGTCGGGGTCTTCCTGGGGAGGACAACATACGGCGGTCACGTTCTCGGGTCGCTCCAAGTATTCTTTGAGCATGTTTACGTGGAATGTCTTCCTAAGGTTGTTGTCGTGACAACTGGCTATAACATAAGTGGTGTCGCCCCTTTTTTCTACGATTTGGTATGGGCCCTGCCATGATGCTTGTAATTTGTCTGTCTTCACCGGCTTGAGTACTAACACCTTTTGTCCTTTGGTAAAGATTCTCCTTCGGGCCCCCCTATCGTACCATACCTTCTGTCTTCTCTGGGCCGACTGGAGGTTAGCCTGCACTGATTTGGCTAGCTGCTCCATGCGGTCTCTGAGTTCCAATACGTATGGCACAATGGGGACACCGTCCGTTTCCGTCTCTCCCTCCCAGTGCTCCCGGATCAGGTTTAGGGGGCCCCGTACCTTTCGTCCGTAGAGCAACTCAAAGGGAGAGAACCCTGTCGTTTCCTGGGGCACCTCCCGATACGCAAATAGGAGATGCGGCAGGAAACGTTCCCAATCTCGGTACTCCTGCGTGAACGTTTTGAGCATTTGTTTGAGGGTTCCGTTGAACCTCTCACAAAGTCCGTTCGTTTGGGGGTGATAGGGGGAGCTCAGGAGGGATTTAATTTTGCAAACCTGCCAGAGTTGTTGGGTCAATTCTGCTGTGAATTGGGTGCCTCGGTCAGACAGAATTTCTTTTGGAAATCCTACCCGGGAGAACACTTGTACTAGTGCATTCGCTACCGTATCCGCTTGGATGTTGGATAGGGCGACTGCCTCGGGGTACCTGGTAGCGTAGTCTACTACGGTAAGGATGTAGCGCTTACCGGAGGGACTAGGGGTGGCCAGTGGTCCTACTAGGTCAATAGCAACCCTGCTGAAGGGTTCCTCTACAATGGGCATATTGACTAGATGGGCTTTAGGGTGATCGCCTCGCCTTCCTACCCGTTGACATACATCGCAAGTATTACAGTAATTCTTAACATCAGCATGTACTCCTGGCCAAAAGAATGTGTGGGTAATGCGGTGTAGCGTACGTGTTATAGCTAAGTGACCTGCCAAGGGAATGTCGTGTCCTATTTTGAGGATTTCCCGACGGTATTTGTGGGGTACTACCAGCTGTCGCCTACGTTGTCCCTTTTTCTCTGTCAAGCGGTATAGTTTCCCTTTTTCCCCATAGAAAAGTTTCGTTATCTGCCCCGCTCCCCCCGGTCTCTGCTCGTTCCCGGTATTTTTGTAACGTCGGGTCAGTCCTAGACTCGAAAGTAACTGGGGTGTCCCAGGGTATGGGGCCTAACAGGTCAAGAGACCGGGCTTGTGCTCGGGTAGTCACTGGGTTCGCTTCGTTGTTATATGCTGGAGCATAGGCAGAAGTCATGGGGCCCAAATCGTTGCCCAGTAGTACTTCAGCAGGTAAATGGTCCATTATACCCACGTTCACAGCCCCTTTCCCCGCTCCCCAATCAAGATGTACTTTAGCGGTCGGAACTTTGTACACATCCCCCCCCGCCACTCTGACGGCTACGGTCTGCCCTGACCGCTTGTGTTCTGGCACCAAATGACTCTGTACCAGTGTTATGGTAGCCCCGGTGTCTCTCAACCCCTCGGTAGATCGCCCTTCGAGCCATACCTTCTGCCGATGGTGCTGGCGGTTACCTGAAGCCGCATATACAGGGTCTGCCTCGTGAAGCGGCCCCAAATATTCCTCCATAGGGGCCTCCTGGTTAACACAGAGGGCTCGGGCAGGACGGTATGGCCCAGAGGGGTAATTGTAATTCCTGGGCGTCTGGTGCGGGCTAAGAGGGCAGTTAGCTATGAAATGCCCTGGTTGCTTGCATCGGTGGCAAGTGGGTCTGGGACGATCAAAATTGTTATTGGGTGACCCTGAGTGTCTGGGGGGCCCGGCGGGTACCGGGGCTCGGAACTCCGTACGAGGAGGTGCACGGTAAACCTCTCTGGGCTCAACCCGTGCTGGAGCCCGGTAGTTTGTTGACTCGTGAAGACGTGAATCATAGTGTTCATCAGCTAATTTGGCCGCTTCTTCTAGGGTGGAAGGTCGCCTGTCTCGCAGCCACTCCTTCCCCTTTTGTTCCATGCCATCATAAAAATGTTCTAAGAGGAATAATTGTAAAATTTCCTCACCAGTCACCGCTTTACTTCCGCTCATCCAGTGATTTGCCGCTCTCCGCATTCGGTGCGCCCATTCCATATGTGTATCGTTAGGCTTCTTTTTCGTGCCCCGAAACTGCCGGCGATACGTGTCTGGAGTTACCGCGTATCGTCTTAGCAGAGTCTCTTTAACTCGTTCATACTGTGTCACTTCCTCAGCACCCAAGGTACGAAAAGCTTCCAGGGCTCGCCCGGATAGTTTCCCAGACAGGATCGTGGGCCACTCTCTGGTGGGAATCTGGTGCAGGGCGCATTGCCTTTCGAAGTCCGCCAAGTACTCATCAATTCCTGTCTCGCTCTCTAGGAAGGATCGGAATGCCGCAAAGGGTATTTTGGGCTTCCCAGCATTTTCAACAGGAACGATTACCTGCGGGGTTTCAGCATTGCGTTGTGCGTTGGCCATTTCAATGTTGTAGGCTCGGGTCTTTTTTAAATCCGCGTCTGCCTCCACCATCAATTGCTGTATCAGTTCTATAGATGGGTTTGGCCCGTATAAGGGAAGCCTCCCCCGAACAATTCTTGCCTTTGCATCATCATCCGTGATTGGTGTTTCCGCCATTGTGGAGCTTTGATCCAGTTCTGTCAATTCTGCGATTAGTTCCCTCTTTGGCCGGTTGCTGGCGTGCCCTCCTCTGCTTTCCAGTAAATCTTTCAGGGTTGTACGTTTCAATTTCGTGTAGGTGCTCTCCATCCGTTCCGTGCCTCTCCTAGGATATCCAGAATCATCCCACCGCTGCCACCAAATGTTACGGTTACCCTTAGGCTTGCTGAGAGCTAGACCGTTTGGTCGTCTGGATTCCTAGTTGCTGAAGAGGGGAGAGCCGATTTCCATAGTATTCCATACGAGTCCTGTAAGTGTAGAATCATCCCACTAGCTATAGCATAGCTAGGATACCTTTCTGCCCACAAAACGAGTCAAAGCAGCGATTTGAGGGTCAAGTAACAACTGAGGTCTGGAACACCCAGCCTGCTTTTTATTACAGTCAGATACACACAGACCCCTCCCAAGGGGAGGTATAAAATAACCAATAACAGCATAGTACAGCCCCCTAATGCCCTCCCCTCTGCTTGGGAGATAATTGAGTTTCCTACTGTATCTATCAATTATCTCCAAGCTAAAACTTATACATTTTTATACATTTTTATAACTTTCTTATTTTACCTAGGACATTAATAAAACTCATATATTTGTGAACAGCATACATTGGGGAACAACATACTCAAATTTCGTGCGAATCCGTCCATTAGTTCAAAAGATATTAAAAAGACCTTTTTGGACCGACCGCACGCCTGTTTGCAAGTCCAGAACCAGTTCCACAGATTCAGGCTGTGTGGTCGGTTGATGTTCGGCCGGAAAATCGGTAAAGTTCCATCCGAAGCCGGTGTTCGAAGATTTGAACGTACTTCGGCTGGTGTCGAAGTGTCGAAGACATGCGGTTTTACACTTCCGCGTTGGTCGCTAGTCGGGTGGTGATCTATTCCCATAAAAGAGATGGCACAGTTCCTTTCGACGGTCGGTTCGAAGGTTCGGCCGGGACTTAGCCTCCGCTGTGATGTCGAAGTATCGGAAAAGACACCGATTACCGATGACCGCCTTCGACTGCATTAAAATGGCCGCCGCCACGTGTTCGACTGTAATGGCGGCCGCTTCGACTACCTCGAGGACTTCGACGGCTTCGGCACTTCGGCGTTATTCGAAGTGCCGGATCAACTATTGCAATGCTGTTCCCAAGTAATTGAAAGGTACATAATTCGAACTAGTGTTCCTGTAACAATCCCCTTCTCCAGAAATGCAGTTTTAATTCAGCCGATCGTCAAGCTCCCGAACGGAGCATACGAACGCGGCAACTCCCGATCAGCAATTCAGTCAAACTCCTTCCACAGCTAGAAATAATGAAAGTACTGTCCCAATAATAAATCCCTAAACAAACGAGACCAAGCTCCGTTTTGAAGGTCAAACAGGAATGTGTTTAATGGGGGCTACCTGCCCGGTATTTATGCGGGTCTCCACAAGGTGGACACTCCCCTAGGGGACCTTGTGGAAGACTGTAAGACATATTGGACAGTAGCCAATCGCAGTGGCTTCAATATAAGCCCTTCCCATCTTACCCATAAATCCTTCTTCTCTATTGCAGGAGATAATTCGGAAGAAACCTAATTATCTCCCAGGATAGAGACAATCGCTATTTTAAAACACAATAAGAAAAAAATACATTAAAATACATAATTTCAGAAATACCGAATGCATATGGTTCGTGCAACGTATCCCCAGATAGCCTGGAACTGAGTGCATATTTCTACCGAATAGCGCTCAGATCCGATATACCTAGTTCAATCACCATGGAGCCAAAGTCTTTCACAAGTCCTTCTGTATACGAATGACTCCATGGGACGGCTATCTGGGTAAAGCCCATATGAATGGTAGAAACTCCCGAACTGACCGGTGTTCGTACGCCTCGACGAAATAGAAGGTGGGCAGCGACTTCTAGCGGTGTTCGGCAGATAAAGTGTCCGTTTTTAGTTCCATAGGATTTGCAACGAACACCGCTGATTCTCCTCGTGTCCCAAAATGGCCGCCGCCTCGTGGTCGGCATACGAATGACGACCACCCGTCGTCTCAATTGGTCTACCATCTATGGCCTCAACGGCCAAGGGTGTGGCCTTTTGGATCAAAGTCAGGGCAGCGGTTTTAGCAAAGTATTCATCCATAAGATTGTCTGCCGCACCTGAATCGATCAAGGCTTTAGTTGTAATAGTGGTTTTATTGACCAGAAGAGAAACCGTAATAAATGGTCTGGAGATGGACACGTGAGGGGACAAAGTCATAACACACAAGGCCGACCCCTCTCTAGGCCTTAGGTGCTGGAGTTTCCCTGTAATTTAGGGCAGGCATTACAGTGGTGCCCCCTCTTTCCACAATAAAGACATAACCCCTCCCTTCTACGAAATGCTCTTTCAGCCTCAGTTAACCCCGTAGCACCCAATTGCATGGGTTCGGGGGATGGTTGTCTAGGAGCGGGTAAAGCTAGTAATGCAGTACTGGGTAAAGCAGGTAACACCTGAGTATTCATCCGTCTTTGACTACGCCTCTCTCTTATACGGTTGTCTATAAGAATTATATAGTCTATTACATCATCCAGAAGAACAGGCATTTCCCTGGATGCTATTTCATCCAGTATGTAGGCGGCCAAACCCTCCTGAAAGGCTGTTACGAGGGCATCATTATTCCAAACCACTTCAGCTGCTAGAGTGCAGAATTCGATAGTATAGTCCGTTACGGACCTGTTACACTGTCGAACCCTAAGCAGAGCTTTGCCAGCAGAGGCAACCCTACCAGGTTGATCAAACGTGCGTTTGAAAGCCGTCAAAAAATCTGCAAAGGACATAGGAGACAGATTCTCCCACATGGGGTTGGCCCATGCCAAAGCTTCCCCAGACAAGTGGTTTATCAAAAAGGCAATTTTGGATCTGTCAGTGGGATAGGAACGTGGATTCATCACCAAATGGATATCAATTTGGTTGAGGAAACCACGACACAATGCTGGATCACCGCTATAGCGCTGTGGCGGCGTCATATGAACTACATGAGCAGGAACGGGTAGCGGAGTGGGGATGGGTTCGGGCACAGCAGCAGCAGCCTCCTGAACGGCAGGTTGCAAGTGTGCAGTACGAGCCAGTATAGTTTGTAAAGCCTGGGCAAACTGATCCATACGGTGGTCTAAACCATCCATTCTAGCCTCCTGATTAACTAATAGCTGTGGAATGTCAGCAGGTTCCATTATGGCCCTGTTGTAATGTCACGATTCGGGGAACCCAACACGCTAACACACAAACAGACACACACAAAGAAAGTGTGCAGTACCGGTCCTTAGAGTGGCCGGGCTAAGCACACACAGAATAGTCAGGAGACAAGCCAAGTAAGGGGAACCAGAAAACAGAATAACGAGAAACAAGCCGAGGTCAAAGGGTAGGAGAAAGTCACAAAGTCAGTATAACAAGCCAGAGAGTACGTAACCAGAAAGCACACGTTCAGAATCAATACTATAAAGCAAAGACCACAACAGGGCACTGAGGGGCAGGGAAGGTAAGTATATAAACCCTGTGGTTATTTCTGATTGGATAACTTCCAATCAGAATTAACAATCACACGTGGGAGATATCTATACCTCCCACTGTGATTGTCATACTGGGACTTTAACGCCGGGTCACGTGGCTGACCCCGGCGTTTCCATAACTGTGCTGTCTCCCAGCATGCAGCGTTATACACGCTGCCGCCGGGGGATGAGAAGGAGGATGCGAGCGGCGTGCGAGGCAGTGAGGACGCCGCTCGCCGACATACACAGGAGGAGGAGACCGCGGGCGGCAAAGAACCAAGGGTGAGTGCGGCGAGCGGCTTGCAGCCTCCCCTAATAGCCGCCCGCGGAACCCTGGCACCCCTGAACCGATTGCCCTGATTTTTAAGTATGTGTTTATTTCCCGCATGCTGATTATGAAAATGTATGTTTTATGTTTGTGGCATGTATATTTTAGAAGTTATTAATATTGTGTAAAAACTGTATTGCTCTGCCTGTGATAACTATATTACCCATTGTGTTCAGTAACCATATCACAGGCAGAGGGGAGGATTTTGTGTGTGAGTGTCTGTGTGTATTGTACGGATTGATTGGTTGTTCTGTAAAACACTGTGGGCTGAACTATGTTTGTGGATTGGGAATAAAAGAGACTGTATGTGCCAGTACAGTGAGATTCTGCTTAACCCTCAAACCGAAGTGTTGTCTCGTTCTTGGGGGGGATTGGATTGTATACTGACTGCCAGGAGTGTAAGCTGTTCGTATGCTTTTCCTGTTCGGCTGTGTTACAAATCGCTATTTGTAACTGGCCCTTTAAATGAGAAATTGCCCTGCTTCCCTGGATTGTGGAGAAGCATGTTTGCCAGCCTCCTGCCTCATGACTATGGCCCCTGGAAGATTGTGCCCCTGAAAACTTATTAACATTTATTGGGTGTGTATGGCCCTTTAAGAACCGTCTGGGGACATATTGTGACTTTGCTGAACAATGCCCCTTTAAGACTATGTCCCCAGACCGGTAAAATAACTTGTTCCTGGCTTTCCCCCACTTGGTTCAGTAAATAGGGCTTACTGAACCAAGTACCACACAGGCGGACCACCCAGAAGCTAAAGTGTGCAGGCAATTTACCTCCCAGGCTGTGAGGTTACTGCCGGTCAATTGCACGTGGCGGCGGCCATCTTGGTTTCCTCGAATGCGGTCAGCGGTGTATGCTAAAGATTCTGTGGAACCAAAATCGGCTACACATTTTGCCGAACACCGCTGACCCTTACCTTCTCCCATACAGAACTTGCAGCTCCAGAGACTAAGTCCCGTTCGAAATGGGACTTAGTCGTTTTTTTCGCATGAAATTGACCGACCGCACAGCCCAAATCTATGGAACTGTTTTGGGCAGGAAATTGTGCTTGCGGTCGGTCATAAAGGACTTCCAGCTAACTCTTGATCCACTGGGGGGATTTGGCTGATTTTTGGAAGGGTTTATGTTTGATGTATGCTGAGTCTGAATATGCAACTTTTATTGAAATTGAATGTATGGTTTTAAAGTTACAGTGTGTGTGTAAAAATTGTATTTTTATGGTATGTAATAATTGGTTTAACTGTTTATCTGAGGGGAGGGAACCTGTGGGCTGTACTATGCTGTTATTGGTTAATTTCATCCTCCCCCTGGGAGTGTCCTGTGTGTACCTTATCCTAATAAAAAGCAGGCTGGGTGTTCCAGTCCTCAGACCTCTTCTGACCCTCAATACGTAGCCGTGTCTCGTTATTGGAGGGAACTGCTATATCACACTGGGGATTGCTATGCGCTGCATATTCCCCTGAGCTCTTAATCACTTAGCTCTTGTAAGAGCTTGTTCCGGATACGCTCTCCTGGAGGAGAGGTCTTCCCCACACGGTCCTGGAGGACAGAAGCCGATCCAGGGTGGAAGGAAGACGGCGCGGCTCCAGTTAAGCTACGGCGGTTGTGGAGCCTGCGGTGGTTGTGGTGTCGTCTGCAGTGCTTGGAGTCCTCTGAGAGCGCTAGGAGCATCCATCAACGGAGGGTACTCGGTCGGAGTACTCGGAGCTCCGTTACAGGCTGTTTCCAGTTTTCGTGTATTTCCTGTTCGTGAGTTGGTGAATTCATGTGTTTGCAGTTCAGGAGATTGGTGCTTACAGTAGCGGTCTGTGCATCTGGAAAGGGGAATATCGCCTAAACGGTTTTTAACCTCTGGTGAGCAAAACGGTCCGTTACAAGGTCAACTCCATTTCAGCTAGTAGTTGTCTGAGCTGGCCCTTTTCAGCTGGGCATAATCGCTCCCCTAGCTTAATGGTACTGAGCAAACTACCTGGGGTAGGAGCAGCTAGTAGATCGGGGATAGGAAAACTGTCCAGGTCTTCTGTTGCGGGGCTACAGATAGCTGATATATTTTCTGGTCTTTCCTGATACGCCTTCAAAAGGTTAACATGGAAAGATTTTTGGAGTCTCTCGTCTTTATCACTAGCAATTATATAAGTGGTGTCACAAACTTGTGCTACCACCTTGTAAGGACCTTGCCAGGAGGCCTGGAGCTTATTCCCTTTTACCGGTCTAAGCACCAGAACCTTCTTTCCCACCTGGAACATCATATGTCTGGCCCCCTGGTCATACCACCATTTCAGTCTGCTTTGGGCCCCATTGAGGTGATCTCTGGTCATCCGGGCTAACTGTTCCATACGGTCCCGCATTTCCAGAACATATGGTACAATAGGGACACCCTCATGTTCCATTTCCCCCTCCCAGTGCTCCCGGATGAGGTCAAGGGGTCCCCGTACCCTCCGTCCATAGAGCAGCTCAAAGGGGGAAAACCCAGTGGATTCCTGGGGCACCTCTCAATAGGCGAACAAGAGGTGCGGCAGGAATCGCTCCCAGTCTCTGTACTCGTCCGTAAAGGTTCGGAGCAACTACTTCAGGGTACCGTTAAAACGCTCACAGAGACCGTTCGTCTGGGGGTGGTAAGGGGAGCTGAGAAGGGGTTTTATACCACAGACCTTCCATAACTGTTGGGTTAGATCTGAGGTAAACTGCGTCCCCCTGTCAGATAGGATTTATTTCGGGAACCCCACTCTGGTGAATATTCCGACTAGGACACTGTCAACAGTGTCAGCCTGAATATTCCTCAAAACGACGGCCTCCGGATAACGGGTAGCGTAGTCCACCACGGTAAGAATGTATTTCTTACCGGATAGACTGGGGTTAGGTAGAGGTCCCACCAGGTCGACCGCTACCCTGCTAAAGGGTTCCTCGATCACTGGCATGGGCTGCAGTCGAGCTTTAGGGTGGTCCCCCCTCTTTGCTACTATCTGGTGTACGTCACACGTGCTGCAGTAACGACGCACGTCCTTGGAGATCCCCGGCCAAAAGAAGGTCTGGGTGATCCTATAAGTCGTGCGGTTGCCACCCAGGTATCCTGCTAAGGGGATGTCATGCCCAATACGAAGGAGTTCCAACCTGTATTTCCAGGGTACCACAAGTTGGCGCTTCTGGGATGGGGCACATCCTCTCTTCCTGCCTGTGGTTAGTCTATATCAGTGATGGTGAACCTTTTTGAGCCCGAGTGCCCAAACCGCAATAGATGCCAACTTTTTTTCCCTCAAAGTGCCAACATGGTAATTAAACCTGAATACTGAGGTTTACGTTTAGAAAAAACTCGTACAGTTAACAACTTTTGTTTTAAAAGAAGAACACAACAGAGAGTTAAATTATACAAATTTTAAATAATGATATAAATCAAGCTTATATTTATTAGTATCTCCAACAAATGCAATACATACACACAGACTGCTGAACACATTCACACACCAACTGCTTAATACATACACACACCGAGACACAGTCCGCTAAATACACGCACACTGCTGAGCACACAGTCTGCTGAATACACGCACGCAGTCTGCTGAGTATGCACGCAGTCTGCTGAGTACGCACGCAGTCTGCTGAATACACACACACACACACACACTGCTGAATACATAAAGACTGCTGAACACACACACACACAGTGCATTGATGGGTGCAGTGTATGTGTCTGTGTGTAATGCTGTGTGTGGGTGGTTGGGGTGCTGTGTGGGGGGGTAGGGTGCTGTGTGTGTTTGGGGGAAAGGGTGCTGTGGGTGTGGGAGGTAGGGGTGCTGTGGGGGGTAGGGGTACTGTGTGTGGAGGGGTAGGGGTGCTGTGTGTGGGGGGTAGGGGTGCTGTGTGTGTGTGTGGGGGTATGGGTGCTGTGTGTGTGTGGGGGTAGGGGTGCTGTGGGTAGGGGGGTAGGGGTGCTCTGGGTAGGGGTGCTGTGTGTAGGGGGCTGTGTGTCGGGGGTAGGGGTGCTGTGTGTAGGTGGGTAGGGGTGCTGCGGGTAGGTGTGCTGTAGGTAGGGGGGTAGGGGTAGGGTGGTAGGGGTGCTGTAGGTAGGGGTGCTGTCGGTAGGGGGGTAGGAGTGCTGTGTGTAGGGGGTATGAGTGCTGTGGGTAGGGGTGCTGTGGGTAGGGGGGTAGAAGAGCTTTGGGTAGGGGTGCTGTGGGTAGGGGTGCTGTGGGTAGGGGGTAGGAGTGCTGTGGGTAGGGGTGCTGTGGGTAGGGGGTAGGAGTGCTGTGGGTAGGGGTGCTGCGGGTAGGGGGTAGGAGTGCTGTGGGTAGGGGGGTAGGAGTGCTGTGGGTAGGGGTTAGGAGTGCTGTAGGTAGGGGTGCTGTGGGTAGGGGCATTGTGGGAAGGGGGATAGGAGTGCTGTGGGTAGGGGTGCTGTGGGTAGGGGGGTAGGGGTGCTGTGGGTAGGGGGGTAGGAGTGCTGTGGGTAGGGGGGTAGGAGTGCTGTGGATAGGGGGATAGGGGTGCTGTGGGTAGGGGGGTAGGGGTGCTGTGTGTAGGGATGCTGTGGGTAGGGGGGTAGGGGTGCTGTGGGTAAGGGGTAGGAGTGTTGTGAGGAGGGGTGCTGTGGGTAGGGGTGCTGTGGGTAGGAGTGCTGTGGGTAGGGGGGTAGGAGTGCTGTGGGTAGGGGGGTAGGAGTGCTGTGGGTTTGGGGGTAGGAGTGCTGTGGGTAGGGGTGCTGTGAGTAGGGGGTGGAGTTGAAGATGCATTACATTTTTTTTTAAACATATTAAAATATTTATTTAATCAGTACCCCCCCTTCCCTTCTTGTTACCTTTGGTGAAGGGGAGGGGGGGAACACAGCCATCCCTGGAGGTCAGGTGGTGGTATGCAGGACAGGTCCTGCAGCTCTCCTGTCCTCCCGCGCGATGCTTTGTGGAGCGTTGCCATGGTAACGTGCGGCAACGCTCCACACAGCTCGCGGTAGGACAGGAGAGCTGCTTCATCGATCCCCCCCCCCCCTGCTTCCGATCCTCCCAACACGGAAGCAGAGTAGGCGCCTGCCGTTTCGGGCAGGCAGGCGCCTACTCTGCAGTGATGGCAAACCTATGGCCGCGTGCCCACAGAGAGGGCCCGGCGTGCCACCTGTGGCACGTGTGCCATAGGTTCGCCATCACTGGTCTATATAATCTATCTTTGTCCCAAATAAACCTCTCCTGTTCATCCCCCTCAGTCTCAGCTTTCTCCCTATATTTCTGAAGAGACGGGTCCTCTCTAGTTTCCCTCCCAAATTCCTCAGGGGTGTCCCAAGCTAGGGGTCTAGCAGTCACAGTCAGGGCAAGGGGTGGTGAGGAGCTTACCTGGGTCTCCCGTCCTGGGGCAAGATCCTCGTCACCACGGGTCTGGGAACTGGTGGTCACCGGGCAAGCAGTAGCAGGAGTGGTAGGCAAGTAGGCTGAAGTCAATGGTCCAATATCATTGCCTAGCAGGACTTCTGCGGGCATACAGCTCCTCCACCACCTGGACAGCTACGATGCGGTTGGACAGGTGTTCTGGTTTGACCAGAGTGATGGTGGCGCCTGTGTCCCTGAGGCCTTGAGCCACTTGGCCATTTACTCGTACCTCCTGACGGTGCTGCTGGCGATTGTCCGGGGAGGCACCTTGCACTGGATCTGCCTCATATAGGATACCGAGGCATTCCTCGGTGCCTAGCTCGGTGTCCATGCAGAGAACAGCTGGTGCCCTAGGGGTTGCAGTCTCGGTGGCGTGTGAGGGGCGCCTCCAGTTTGAGGCGGAGGACCCCAAAGGGCAGTACTTGGCAATGTGTCCGGTGTTATGGCATCGATGGCACGATGTCTTGGATAAATCCCGAGGATAGTTGCTGTACCCCTGGGGAAAGATAGGTCCTGGGGTACCGGAGCACGGAACTCTGGCCTGGTGGATGGAGCAGGGGTACGGTGTTCTATCTGAGCTGGTTGGCGAGAAGTACTCTGGCTCACCTTCCGGGTTTCTGCGAACTCATTAGCTAACTGGGCAGCGTCCATTAAGGTGAGGGGGCGGCGGTCTTGCACCCAGTCCTGTAAATCCGTGGGTAAATCCCGGAAAAAGTGTTCCATGAGAAATAGCTGTAGCACTTCTTCTCCAGTGTTGGCGTTGCATCCCTTTACCCAGTATGAGGCCACTCACTGCAGCCGGCGACGTCCTTCCTCCGGGCAAGATGCTGGGTTGAAGGGGAGAGGTGAAGTCCCATCCACTGGATCCCTGGAGCAATAGAAAGGCAGAGCTCTGAAAAGAGCTAGTGATTAAGCTGCAAATTCCCTTTCAACAACGAGACACAGCTATGTTTTGAAGGGTGAAGTAGAACTGATTGTACTGGCACATACAGCCTCTTTTATTCACATTCTACAAACATAGTACTGCCCACAGGGTTTTGAAGAACAACCAATCAACACATCACAACACAGCTAACACTCCCATTCATTACATCAGAAATCCTCCCCTCTGCCTGTGATACAATAATCTCAACACAATACACTAACTTAATTATCACAGGCAGGAAAATACAGCATTATAAAACATATCGCAGGGACCCCAAAACACGCAATAACCCCATAACCAATATATATATATCCCCGGAACCAGGGGATCTGGGTGAACCACATATCCAAAATTCACCCAGATCCGTTCAGTAGTTTGAAGATATGGTTTAATGCAGATTCCACAGAACATATACAGGTTATATGAAAAATAATTACTGTTAAATGTGTCCCCTGTTCTGTCGTTTAAAAACTACTGAACAATGTCCTTGTGTACCAAATACCGGTGAGATGGCACCGTGTAGAAAAGTCAAAACAGTGTCTGTGAGTTAAAATGGCCACCATCCATTGTTCTCACCATGTGCTTCATCCATTGTTCTCACCATGTGCCTCTGATACATGAAATGGTGGCCACCCAGTAACTCCACAGTTTGTCTGGTAGTCTATCCAGCCGAACAAACAGATGAAACACATGGGGAACAATGCAACAAACGAAGGGAATCATAAAAAATATGGACAATAGTCATATTTGTGCACAATCTCCAGTTTTGTCACAGGGCACAAATAGTGTTTTCAAATGCCATACATCCCAGGGCCATAGTCAGAAGGTAAAACAACAAATAGTCCGAGTTTATATATATATATAAGCAGCCATTATACTGGTTAACTGGGGTGTTTTTGTTACACGTTTTGTTACGGCTTGCATTACACACAAACACACATGATACCCAAACCCCGAACACTTAAACAACTCTAGACAAAATTAGACTCAGCCAACCCACGCACAATCACACTCAGCCAACTCCACTCCTAATCACACACTTACTCATGCGCATTTAAAACTCACACTCACAACAAGACAAAACCAACACAAAATCACACTTGGATAATTGATATTTAATTTAAATTACCCCCTTACCTACCTAATCTGTTTACATAACCTCTGTTTAAATTCATGTTAGTAGTGGTATTCATTAAGTGAATTTCAAAATTTAGGCTAAATAACTGAACTAGAAAAATTCTTCTGGTCAATTCTGTTTTTAGTTCGGCTATTTTGGGATGAAACTGGAAATTTCTTTTTATCTCCTGGCAATTCTCACTTTAATGAATAAGTGTGCGTTTAATTTGTAGGATTTAAAATGTTTGTGATTAATATACTCCCTATTTTAAATCTTTACAAAAATATATGGATATATCATCGTATTATTCAGAATTTAATAATTAATACAGAATTTGCTGAAACTTTAACTCCCTCTGACCACTATAAATGAACCCTGACAATGCCATTCACAAGCTAGGAGACAGACCAATGTCATTGCCAACTATCTGACAAGTAGAGGGCCCTCAGTACCGTATTATTACCATTATTAGAAGTGCTGAGATCAGTTTGGGGTTCTTGCAGCCATGAACCATGGAGCAACGATTCTACTTTCTAGTTTTTGTCTTTATCTGCACAACTAGCTACTCGGCTTCAGAGCGTTAGCTGGTGCTTTTATTGTGCAATCTAGATGTTCACTGTTTGTGTCTGTTTACAGACTGCCCTCTCCAATGTTCCACCAGACCCAGCACCATCATCTAGGCTGGAATCTGTGGACTCTGTTTACAGCTGATCTTCACATAGATGGATTCGCGGCCCGGTATTGGTGGACTGGCTGATTCTGAGGATACATATTCTCCTACACATACTATGCAGTCACTCAGCCCACAGTCTGTTCATATGTCTCATGAACTACATAAAGAATATTCTATTTACTGATCCAAACTGTCAGATAATATCAATTTGGGATGCTTTAATTTCTGTTTTAAAGAGATATCCATAAAGGTCTATCTATTCAACTTGTCGTGATGCTTTTCAAGATTTATATGATAGATATATTTACTTAAAGGCTTCAAAATATTTTTTTTTGTACTTATATTTTTGCAGTTATTGTTTGTTATAATTTCCTTTACAATTCTTTGTTTAATTAGAACATACTTTTAATAATGCCACTAGTTTCATTTTCTTTTCATGCTCTCTGCTATTCTCTAAACTAAGGATATCCTTATCTGTATTTTATTTGAATTCCTAACAAATATATGACCAATGAAAGCATACATTTTTCACTTTTCAGCTAATCTTGCAATGCATGTCTACAGCTTCATGTTATTTATGTTATATTGTATATGTAATTTATGTCTGCTTACTGCTTAATTCAATTCAAATTACTGAAGTAGCATATTTCTAACTTTCTATATTGTCTATATTATGTATACTTGTATGTATTTTAATTTTAACATGATTTTGAAACCTACAAAATGTATCTTCAAGTAAAAAACCTGTAGATCTCTTACCTTTTGTATCTTCTAAGAAATACATTTAATGTTGTTAATGTATTGACTGAAATCAGCTTGTCTTCTTTAGCAGGTCTCACAGTATGTGGACTGTATTCTTGGTAATAATATAAAGAGTTTGGAAGGGCACTAAGGGACACCATGTGAAATTCAGGAGAGAGTTACATTGTTATGATGTTTTTAGAATTCCCTGGTTTACAATAATGAAAATTATAGGAACTGTGTTCATTCTACTGAGGAAAAAGTATATGTAGATAAATTGATTATAGATCCACATCTTTTCCCTATAATAACAAAAGTCAACATATAAACAATATTATAAATAAACATTGGGGTATACTTAACCCCTTAATACCGGAGGGCGTACTATTCTAAGCGGCTCTAAATGCCGCAGGGCGTAATAGTTGGCCCTCCGTTTTTTTTACTTACCCAGTCGCCGGCGATCCCATGCCAGTGATCGCGGTTGGGGGACTCACCTGGGATCCCAGGGAGTCCTACGCAGCGGACCCTGCCTCCTGAACCCCCCCCCCCCCCCCCGGCCATGTGAGAGTGAGGTCCTTGCGAGGACCTCACAATCACATGGCCGTTTTTTTGGGCTGCTGCATTGCCAGCAAGGTGACTGCTGACAGTTAGTCCCCCTGCTGACTGGAAATAAAATAAAATAATGTTAAAATCAGTGTAAAAAAATTATTATATACTTAGATCATATATGATCTAAGTATATATACACATATACATACTGTCAGGGTACCTGTAGTCTCCACCTCAGAAGAGGTGAGAGACTTAGACGTTTATCCTCCCAGAGGGACTGTTTCTTCCGTTCCTCGCGGTCTTCCCGGTCACTTACACGCCGGCCGCGAGGGATCCAAGTCCTTTTATAACACGACGCTCAGTAGTCAACGTCATGACGCCAATTCTAACTGACCTGTCAGTCAAGTATCTAACCACTAATCAGGACTCGTCGGAGGCGTGATTACTATCTAGAGCCAGGGTATTTAATAGAGCTTCCCGCAATTGCTCATTGCCCTGTCGTGGTTCTAGCCTGTCTAGTCACTCAGTGCTCGTGTATTCTAGTTTTCTCTTTGGTTCCGACCCGGCTTGTTTGTACTACTCTGCTTATCTCTGTTACCCTTTGACCCGGCTTGTCTCTCGCTTACCTGTCTTCTCGTTCCCTCGACCTCGGCTTGTCTCTGACCATTCTTTACTGTCTCCGTACGTTAGTCCGGCCATTCTAAGGTCCGGTATACGTATTTGTCTACTGTTTGTACTCTGCGTGTTGGATCCCTGTCCCGATCCTGACATTACGACAGGGCCAATGGATCCTGCAGGTACAAACAGTCAGCTTGGTCCTTCCGATCCTAGGTTTGACGCCATGGAACACAGAATGGACCAGATGGCCCTAGCGCTACAGGCGTTATTATCTCGTGCCAATAACCCACCAGAGGAGACGCGTACTACTTCTATTTCCCCTGTAAGTTCAGGCCTAGAGGTAGCCACTGTAAGTGCCTCTTCCCGTATTATCCCACCAGTACGTTATGGTGGTTCACCTGAGAAGTGTCGTGGTTTTTTAAACCAGATCAGTATTCACTTCGAATTACAACCCCGCTCCTATCCTACAGATAGGGCAAAGGTTGGATTTATTATCACCTTACTCGTTGAGAAAGCTCTGAGATGGGCCAATCCACTATGGGAGAATGATAACCCGTTAGTATATAATTATAATGCCTTTGTAGCTGCTTTTAGAAGAACTTTTGACCCTCCTGGTAGAAAGGTCAATGCAGCTAGATTACTGTTGCGCCTTAGACAAGAGAACCGAACACTTGTGGATTATGCACTAGAGTTCAGGTCTTTGGCGGCAGAAGTTAAGTGGAATGAACAGGCTTATATAGATGTATTTTTAAACGGGTTATCAGATGTAATCCTTGACGAGGTTGCTACTAGAGAACTCCCTGAAAATTTGGAGGATTTAATTTCGTTCATTTCTCGTATTGATGAACGTTTAAGAGAGAGACAGAACACTCGAGAGAGGAACCTTAGACCTTCCTTTAAACTAGCTCCCTCATTTCAAAGTCCTGAATCCACAACCCCACTGTTTCCGGAACCTATGCAGATAGGCAATACTCGTCTCTCAGTAGAGGAGAGACAGTACAGGATAAGGGAGGGTTTGTGTATGTATTGTGGAAGTAGAGGTCATTTACGCCTAAATTGCCCTAATCGCTCGGGAAACGCTCGCACCTAAGTTTCTCTAGAGGACAGGCCTTGGGTGTTTCTATTTTGTCCTCTACTCATAATTATAAAGATCACAGACTTTTGCTACCCGTTTCTTTAACTTGGGAGAAGGGAGTACTAGACTAGAGACTATGGCCTTGATAGATTCCGGAGCCGCTGAGAATTTTATCGACCAAGCCTTCGCTACTAAACACGCTATCCCATCCCAGTTAAGGGAGACTCCCTTGGCCGTTGAGGCCATAGACGGTAGACCTTTACTCGAGCCTGTCATTTTTCGTGAGACCATACCCGTTAACGTAACTGTGGGTATCTTACACGAGGAAGACTTATCGCTTATGCTTATTTCGTCTCCTTCTGTTTCCGTAGTCCTGGGGTACCCATGGTTAAAGAAACATAACCCTAAGATTGATTGGGAATTAGGGGAGATACTCTCATGGGGCCAGGGTTGTCAGGAGAGGTGTTTACGGAAGGTTTCTCCATTGTGTACAGTTAACACACCAAGTAATTCTACCCAGTCTACAGATGGACAGATACCATCTCGGTATCTGGACTTAAAAGCAGTATTCGACAAAAAGAATGCTGATACTTTACCTCCACACAGGTCCTTTGATTGCAAGATTAAGCTTCTACCTGGTACTATGCCTCCGAGGGGTAATGTATATCCGCTATCCACTCAAGAGAACTTAGTTCTAGAGGAATACATTCGTGAGAATCTAGAAAAAGGATTCATTAGGAGATCTTCTTCTCCTGCCGGGGCTGGTTTTTTTTTCGTTAAAAAGAAGGATGGCACGCTAAGACCTTGCATTGATTACCGAGGTTTGAATAAAATAACCATCAGAAATGCTTATCCAATTCCTTTGATTACCGAGCTGTTTGATCGTCTAAAGGGCTCTAAAATTTTCACCAAGTTAGACCTCAGAGGGGCGTATAACTTGGTGAGAATCAAGCAGGGACACGAGTGGATGACAGCGTTCAATACCCGTTATGGGCACTATGAATACACGGTTATGCCTTTTGGCCTTTGTAATGCACCTGCAGTATTTCAGGATTTGATTAATGAAGTTCTTAGGGAATTTCAACACGATTGTGTTATTGTGTACCTGGATGACATACTTATACACTCTAGTGAGATTGAGACCCACCATAGACAAGTCAGAAAGGTATTACACAAGCTTCTACAACATGGTTTATACTGTAAATTGGAGAAATGCAGTTTTGACCAGTCTCAGATAGACTTTCTTGGGTACGTGATTTCTGGGGAAGGCTTTAAGATGGATCCTGACAAACTCCAGTCTATTTTAGATTGGCCATTGCCTAAGGGACTCAAGGCTATTCAGAGGTTCATTGGTTTCTCCAATTATTATAGGCGCTTCATTAAGGGTTACTCGTCTATTATTGCGCCTATTACCAATATGACCAAACAGGGGGCTAACACTAAGACTTGGTCTACTGAAGCTCTCGTCGCTTTCAAGACTCTCAAAGAACTTTTTGCTTCTGCCCCAATTTTAGTCCATCCTGATACGACTCTGCCGTTCCTACTCGAGGTCGATGCCTCTGAAACGGGAGTAGGTGCTGTTCTGTCGCAAAGGTTAGGGGTGGATAAACCGTTACACCCTTGTGGTTTTTTTTCTAAGAAACTATCTGGTCCCGAAAGCAGATATGACATCGGTGACAGGGAACTGCTAGCGGTCATTATGGCTTTAAAGGAGTGGAGACATTTATTGGAGGGGACCTTACATCCTGTTACTATTTTAATGGATCACAAGAACTTGTCCTATATTGGGGAAGCAAAGCGCCTGTCCTCCAGGCAAGCTCGTTGGTCCTTATTCCTGACTCACTTCAATTATGTGCTTACCTATAGACCTGGTTCTAAGAACTCTAAAGCTGATGCGTTGTCTCGCCAATATGAACCATCTATTATATCTGAACCGGATCTTTCCTCTATAGTCCATAAGTGCAATATTATAGCTAACACGAATCTCAGGATTCATTCTCCGTTGCTTGCCGAGATCATAAAGCTACAGCATCTAGCCCCTAAACAGACTCCTGGGGGTCGACATTTCGTTCCTCCTGCCCACCAACTGGAACTGTAACAGTGTTTCCACAACAGCAAGGTGGCTGGGCATCCTGGCATTCGCAAGACGTGTGCTTTGATCTCTAAAGATTTCTGGTGGCCTGCTTTACGTAGGGATATTAAAGATTTCATCGGTGCCTGTGAGGTCTGTATGAAGACCAAGCAACCTCACACGCTTCCATGTGGATTTTTGCATCCCTTAGAGGTTCCCGAGAAGCCATGGTCCTGTTTGGCTATGGACTTCATTGTCGATTTACCTATCTCTAAGAAACAGACTGTTATCCTCACTGTGGTTGACAGATTTACTAAGATGGCTCACTTCATTCCCTTGCCTAAACTTCCATCTTCTCCCGAATTGGCAGAGATATTCGCGAGGGAAATTTTTCGTTTACATGGGATACCCTCCCAAATTGTATCTGACAGAGGTTCCCAATTTGTTTCCCGTTTTTGGAGGTCCTTCTGCTCTCAACTGGGTATCAAATTGAATTTCTCTTCTGCCTATCATCCTCAGTCTAACGGAGCTGCTGAACGCACCAACCAAAAAATTGAACAATATTTGCGTTGTTTTGTTTCCGAACACCAGGACGATTGGGTCGGTTTGATTCCTTGGGCGGAGTTTGCGCACAACAACCTCGTTTGTGACTCTACTCAGTCAAGCCCCTTCTTCATGAATTATGGCTTTCATCCATCCATTCTTCCCTTGGTTTCTCCTTCCCAAGGGGTACCGTCGGTTGATGTCCATGTTGCCAATTTGAGGAAGTTGTGGGATCAGACTCGACAAATTCTTCTGCACAATTCTATGCTGGTTAAAAAACACGCTGATAAACGTAGAAGGGCGGCTCCGGTTTTTGTCCCGGGCGATAGAGTATGGTTGAGTACTAGAAACATTCGGTTAAAAGTTCCTTCCATGAAATTCGCTCCTCGTTATATTGGGCCTTACAGGGTTCTGACTCGAATTAACCCAGTTGCGTATCGTCTAGCTCTTCCATCTGCCTTACGCATCCCTAACTCATTTCATGTTTCATTGCTGAAACCGCTAGTCTGTAACAGATTTTCCTCCACTGTACCCTCTCCTCGCTCTGTTCAGGTGGAGGGCCAGGAGGAGTATGAGGTCAACTCTATCATCGATTCTCGTATCTCCCGGGGGAGAGTACAATATCTGGTCGACTGGAAGGGATATGGTCCTGAGGAGAGGAGTTGGGTACCTCAAGAGGATGTACATGCTCCTCGTCTCCGCAGGGCTTTTCACTCCCGCTTTCCATCTCGTCCCGTTTTTTTCCGCCCGGTGGGCGTATCTGAGAGGGGGGTTACTGTCAGGGTACCTGTAGTCTCCACCTCAGAAGAGGTGAGAGACTTAGATGTTTATCCTCCCAGAGGGACTGTTTCTTCCGTTCCTCGCGGTCTTCCCGGTCACTTACACGCCAGCCGCGAGGGATCCAAGTCCTTTTATAACACGACGCTCAGTAGTCAACGTCATGACGCCAATTCTAACCGACCTGTCAGTCAAGTATCTAACCACTAATCAGGACTCGTCGGAGGCGTGATTACTATCTAGAGCCAGGGTATTTAATAGAGCTTCCCGCAATTGCTCATTGCGCTGTCGTGGTTCTAGCCTGTCTAGTCACTCAGTGCTCGTGTATTCTAGTTTTCTCTTTGGTTCCGACCCGGCTTGTTTGTACTACTCTGCTTATCTCTGTTACCCTTTGACCCGGCTTGTCTCTCGCTTACCTGTCTTCTCGTTCCCTCGACCTCGGCTTGTCTCTGACCATTCTTTACTGTCTCCGTACGTTAGTCCGGCCATTCTAAGGTCCGGTATACGTACTTGTCTACTGTTTGTACTCTGCGTGTTGGATCCCTGTCCCGATCCTGACACATACACACACATACACTGTCTAGGTGTATTTTACAATTAATATATATATAATTATATATATATATATATATATTAATATCAAATTACACGTAGACTGATACTGATTATACAGATTAAATATATATATATATATATATAAAAATAATTATTGTTATATATATATTTATATATAATATAAAAATAAAAATATGTATATACGTTAAAAAAATAAAAATAAAAAAATAAATAATTAAAAAATATGTAGATGTGTGTTATTTTGTTCTAACTGTATTGTGATATTAATATATATATATATATATATATATATATATATATATATTTATATCAAAATACACATAGAATGAAATAATATATATATATATATATATATATATATACACATAAATATATACGTACATATCACCTATATATAAATAAAAATATTTGTAAAAAAAATTATATATATATATATATTTACATATATTAATTCTACATATATATGTATGTAATATTTTAACATAATTAGGTATTTTAATGAATTAAAATTAGGGGGACCTGCCTGACAACTCATGCCAAATGTATAGGGAATTTAATTTTCTAGCACTATATTTAACCCTATAACTTTCCAAGACACCATAAAACCTGTACATGGGGGGTACTGTTTTACTCGGGAGACTTCGCTGAACATAAATATTAGTGTTTCAAAACAGTAAAATGTATTACAATGATGATATCGCCAGTAAATGTGACGTTTTTTGCATTTTTCACACACAAACAGCACTTACACGGACGATATTATTGCTGTGATACTGTTTACTGTTTTGAAACACAAATCTTTGTGTTCAGCGAAGTCTCCCGAGTACAACAGTACCCCTCATGTACAGGTTTTATGGTGTTTTCAAAAGTGACAGCGTCAAATATAAGGCTTGTGTTTCATTTTTTTCTCATTAAAATTCGCAGATTGGTTATGTTGCCTTTGAGACCCTATGGTAGCCCAAGAATGAAAATTAACCCTATGATTTCATACCATTTCCAATAGTAGACAACCAAAGGTATTGCAAATAGGGTATGTCCAGTCTTTTTTAGTAGCCACTTAGTCACAAACACTGGCCAAAATTTGTGTTTTTTTGCATTTTTCACACACAAACAAATACTAACGCTAACTTTGGCCAGTGTTTGTGACCAAATGGCTACTAAAAAAGACTGGACATACCACATTTGCAATGCCTTGGGTTGTCTACTATTGCAAATGGTATGCCATTATGGGTGTAAATTTCATTCCTGGGCTACTATACACAGGGACGGTGCAAGGATTTTTGCCGCCCTAGGCAAAAACATTTTTGCCATCCCCCCCATATGTCCTGCCCACCATGTGACATCACAATGCCCCGCCCATATGCTCTGCCATATGGGCCAACGCCAGTCTTCACAAAGTGTCTTTTATCTGAAAAGACAGTGTGTTTACATTAAAAAGCCTACAGGCACAGGCTATAGACACCAGAACCACTACATTATGCTGTAGTGCTTCTGGTGACTATAGCATCCATTTAATGTGAGGTAAATTAGAGATTAGTGCCACTAATAATATATTGGATTGCATACTTACCACCAGATGAGGACAAGAGGCTGATGATGGGCTCAGTCTGGCTCCACAGGTCTGGTGTAGAAGAGGCTCTCTGGAGATTGTTTTTAACAGTGCTCACAATAATTAACGAACAGGAAACAGCTCCATTATTTAGGGCCCCTTACACAGCTCAAGGTCTGGGCCCCCAGGGCTTGACCGTGAGTATGCCTACAATGCCCACCCATAAATCCACCTACATGGCCCATCCATGAGTTCTCTCACAGGAAGTGGAGTGGATATTGTGTAGGGGATGTTTTATGTGTGCAATTTGTGTAAGGGATGTAGTGTGTTTATAGGGGATGCAGTGTGTGTGTAAGGAATGCATTGTATGTTTCTGTGTGTGTGTGTGTGTGTGTGTGTGTGTGTGTAAGGGGTGCAAGGGTTGTTTCTGTGTATGTAATTGAATGCAGTGTGTGTCTGTAAGGGGTGCATTAATTATGTAAGAGATGCATTTTGTTTGTGTGTAAGAGAATGAGTGTTTGTGTGAACGTAAGGGATGCATTGTGTGTTTCGGGTGTGTCTGTGTGTGAGTAGGAATGCATTGTATGTTTCTGTGTCTATGTGTGTGGGGGGGATGCATTGTATATGTGTGTAGTGTAAAAGAGAGGGTTTGTGGGGTAGGATAGGGACTGAGAGGGGAGCAGCTCTTTATTTAAAAATAAATAATTCATAGTGCTCTCCCCTCCGGTCAATTATTGATTTCCCCTTCCATTCTGTCCCTCCGTGTTCTCCCCTTCTGTCCCTTTGTGCTCTCCCTTGGCCCCCTGTCCCTCTGCAGTCCCCCCTTGGTGGTCTTCTCACTCCCCCCCCCCCCTTAGTGGTCCACCCTCTCCCAAAAGCCTTAGTAGACCTTCACCTACTCCCCCCACCCCCTTAGTGGTAATCCCCCCCCTCAGTGGTCATTATCCTCCCCCCCCTTAGTGGTCCTTACCCTCCTCCCCTCTCCTTAGTGGTCCTCCCTCCTTACCCCCCTTTGGTGGTCCTCCCTCTCCCAAACCCCTAGTGGACCTCCCCTCCTCCTCCCTCAGTGGTCCTTACCTCACCACCCCTGTTTCCCCTGTGTTCCTTCACCCCCCTCCCCCAGTGGTCTTTACTCACACCTCCCCTAGTGGTCCTTACCCTCCCCTCCCCTAGTGGTCCTTACTCCCCCCCCCTCTCCTAGTGGTCCTTACTCCCCCCTCCCTTCCCCTAGTGGTCCTTACCCCCTAGTGGTCCTTACCCTCCCCTCCCCTAGTGGTCCTTACTCCCCCCTCCCCTCCCCTAGTGGTCCTTACCCTCCCCTATATATATATATATATATATATATATATATATACAGGGAGTGCAGAATTATTAGGCAAGTTGTATTTTTGAGGAATAATTTTAATTTTGAACAACAACCATGTTCTCAATGAACCCAAAAAACTCATTAATATCAAAGCTGAATATTTTTGGAAGTAGTTTTTAGTTTGTTTTTAGTTTTAGCTATTTTAGGGGGATATCTGTGTGTGCAGGTGACTATTACTGTGCATAATTATTAGGCAACTTAACAAAAAACAAATATATACCCATTTCAATTATTTATTTTTACCAGTGAAACCAATATAACATCTCAACATTCACAAATATACATTTCTGACATTCAAAAACAAAACAAAAACAAATCAGTGACCAATATAGCCACCTTTCTTTGCAAGGACACTCAAAAGCCTGCCATCCATGGATTCTGTCAGTGTTTTGATCTGTTCACCATCAACATTGCGTGCAGAAGCAACCACAGCCTCCCAGACACTGTTCAGAGAGGTGTACTGTTTTCCCTCCTTGTAAATCTCACATTTGATGATGGACCACAGGTTCTCAATGGGGTTCAGATCAGGTGAACAAGGAGGCCATGTCATTAGATTTTCTTCTTTTATACCCTTTCTTGCCAGCCACGCTGTGGAGTACTTGGACGCGTGTGATGAAGCATTGTCCTGCATGAAAATCATGTTTTTCTTGAAGGATGCAGACTTCTTCCTGTACCACTGCTTGAAGAAGGTGTCTTCCAGAAACTGGCAGTAGGACTGGGAGTTGAGCTTGACTCCATCCTCAACCCGAAAAGGCCCCACAAGCTCATCTTTGATGATACCAGCCCAAACCAGTACTCCACCTCCACCTTGCTGGCGTCTGAGTCGGACTGGAGCTCTCTGCCCTTTACCAATCCAGCCACGGGCCCATCCATCTGGCCCATCAAGACTCACTCTCATTTCATCAGTCCATAAAACCTTAGAAAAATCAGTCTTGAGATATTTCTTGGTCCAGTCTTGATGTTTCAGCTTGTGTGTCTTGTTCAGTGGTGGTCGTCTTTCAGCCTTTCTTACCTTGGCCATGTCTCTGAGTATTGCACACCTTGTGCTTTTGGGCACTCCAGTGATGTTGCAGCTCTGAAATATGGCCAAACTGGTGGCAAGTGGCATCTTGGCAGCTGCACGCTTGACTTTTCTCAGTTCATGGGCAGTTATTTTGCGCCTTGGTTTTTCCACACGCTTCTTGCGACCCTGTTGACTATTTTGAATGAAACGCTTGATTGTTCGATGATCACGCTTCAGAAGCTTTGCAATTTTAAGAGTGCTGCATCCTTCTGCAAGATATCTCACTATTTTTGACTTTTCTGAGCATGTCAAGTCCTTCTTTTGACCCATTTTGCCAAAGGAAAGGAAGTTGCCTAATAATTATGCACACCTGATATAGGGTGTTGATGTCATTAGACCACACCCCTTCTCATTACAGAGATGCACATAACCTAATATGCTTAATTGGTAGTAGGCTTTCGAGCCTATACAGCTTGGAGTAAGACAACATGCATAAAGAGGATGATGTGGTCAAAATACTAATTTGCCTAATAATTCTGCACTCCCTGTATAAACACATAAAGCTAAGGAATATGTTAACATACGCTTATCAAAAACATTACACCTAAAATATGCAATAATATATATATATATATATATATATATATATATATATATATATATATATATTCATATATATATAGTGCAAGCATTAAGGTATATATTTGTATTAATAGATAAAATACAGTATAAAAGTGAAAATTCCTAAAAGAGGAAAGTGCTGGTGCTACAATCACCTTAGTGGGCCACAATAACCACTAAATAGGTAAAAGTGATTAAGAAAAAGAAGTGGTGAGAGCACTCAAATCAATAAATAAAAATTATATTACCCAAAATAGGATCAAGATCTGCAAATAAACATAAATGGAAAATACATAGGGTAATAACTTAAAAAGCTGGCTCAAACTGCATGCCTTGAATGAATCACGTATGGACTTCTGCTGGGTTCTTTCCAAGATATTGTCGGTTGTACCACCAAAAACACAGATTCAGGGGGTTACAAAACTTTAATTATCCAAATACAGGAAACAAAATAAAAATGACAAAAAATGTAAAGAAAGTCCCATATGTAGAAAGTCCAGAATGCACCTGACGCGTTTCGACAATGTGCCTTCATCCTAGGTGATTCTTGTGACTCTAGCATGCGATCTTTTAAATCCCCTCTTGGCGCACTTTTTGCCGCAATTGCGGCACTTTACTTCCGGGTTCGGCGTCGGGACGCGTGCTGCGTCATCACGTCCCAACGTCTTTTCTTACTTCCGGTTCCGGTTGCAGGACGTGTTGGAAACGTCTTAATATTTAAACCGGGGCATGGGAATAAGTTATAAGATCGGGAATATACAAGCTCGTTAAAATCGTTAAACAAACACATTTGTGGTATCTAAAATTACATATTAACTAAGAATACTGCCCTTTTAAAAATTAAAAATAACAGATACATAATTACATTATAAATTAGAACTTATTAAATATTTAAGAATGTGACAAAACATTATACATTTTAATACTGATATAATATAAAACAAAACTTATCTTAACAATATTTTATAAATTTACTAAAAAAAGAAGAAAAAAGAGGCTTCATTACATAATAAAAAAACAATTATAGAAACTAAAAAACTAGTTTATTATATAGGGATCTCAATAATAGACAATAAATACTCATAAATACTTGTGTCGAAATCCTCATGTTAAAATTTGTAAGGGAGAAAAAAGGGGAAACATTTTAAATACGAAGATTTTATACATATTTATTAATTTCAAAATCAATGTTTAGTCCTCGTGGTGTCATAGTGTCTAATTCAAATATCCACTTCATTTCTACTAGGCCTAGAATATAGTCCTTATTCCCTCCTCTCCAATAGACTTTAATCTGGTCTATCCCTATAAACTCCAAACCTTTAGGGTCCCCATTATGTGTTTCTAAAAAGTGCTTAGATACGCTATGATTGGCAAACTTGCGTTGGATATTGTACACGTGCTCTCTAATCCTAGTTTTGAGGATGCGTGTCATCTTGCCTATATATTGGAACCCACACTGGCAAATCAGGAGGTAAATTACATATTTACTGGAGCAAGTAATCAAAGTCTTTATCTGATACTCTTTTTTAGTGACCAAGGATGAAAAATAGACGATTTTCTTATTTTTGTCAGACCTAAAAGAACATCCTCTACATATGCCACAGTAATGAAAACCCTTTCTTCCTTTTAAAAAATTACCATCCTTTTCTACTTTTTCTGTATCTAAAAAACATTTTGTTAAAATATGTTTAAAATTGTTTGCTCCTCTAAACACAAATTTAGGTCTGGAGTCTAGAAAAGGGAGTACATCTGGATCTTCTCTGAGAATATGCCAATGTTTTTTAATCACTTTCTGCAACTTATAATTATTAGAACTAAAATTGAAAATGAAAGGAATTTTCTTTTCCTTTTCATTCCCACTTTCTTGATTGTTTTTAGTTTTATATTTTAAAAGTGATTGTCTTTCCTTTTCTCCAATTTCCTTCTCCATTATTTCCAGATCTTCCCTTACATATCCTTTTTTTAATACATTTTCTTTTTAAATTCTCCACTTGTTTAAAATACTCTTCTTCTTCAGTACAGTTTCTATTTATTCTTAAAAATTGACCTTTAGGTATATTGCTCAACCAGGGTTTAAAATGACAGCTCCTTAAATCTATAAAACTATTGACATCTATGGAAAAAATTAGGGTGGCCAAATAAATCACAAAGGACAGAGCAGGGGTTAACCCTAATAGTAAGTATGAAACAAAGAAAAGAGCAATCTGTCCTGTACAGTGTATCTTAAAATATGCAGTACGATGTAGGAAAAACAGTTAAAATAACCTTTATTAGAGTAGGGTAAGAATAGACAAAGAACTTAACGAAAAAGGTAAAGAAAAATATGGTAAGACACACAAAAATAAGAGGAAGGTGTGTCAAGCCAAAGTCCGGGTACTAATGCCCTACTGACGACAGATGGTAATACAGTACTCCTACAATATATCATCTATGAGCAGGTGGCCCATGCGAGAAGGTTTGCTAATAGTGGGTATGTGTAAATGCTATAATGCCGAAGAGACAAATCTGTCAAGCAATACTGGGGAGTAAAGTAGTCAATGTATCGTAGTGGCAATAATGTTGACACAAAATATCGATATTTTCCATGAATGTTGGTGAATAGGGCTCTTACAGAGAGCAGTGATATAATACGGTAACAAGACCGTGTCACAGGTCAATCTCTAACCGTGAGCAGTAACCGGCTATAGAGATTGCATAAGCGGGGAACGGTGATACTGAGTGCGATGTTGTCATACACATATCAAACAGTATCCAAATATAGGTCCCTAACTAGAGGCAATGGTCGGTATAGAGGAGACAAAAGTAACTGGGTATCGATAATGTGAAGGGGAAAGGGCCGTAATCCAACTAAAAAAACGTCGGATCAAGGCACATCTCCTTCAGGGTGCAGATATAGAAACCCGTATGGAGTATAATCACTATTCTTAGAAATAGTTGCCACCGTCGGGCGATTAGTAGTGATGACTCGTAATGGTATACCTCTCGTCCTAACCGTCAAGTACTGATCAGCCACCTAGTCAGTGTAAATGTAATGAACTGAGAAGGTGAGGCAGAAAAGGTAGAATGGTGCCTTCATGGGCACCAAGTACAGTAAAGAGGTAGGAGGGAAGCAAGAGAGGAGGGTGTGTAATACATGTTTGCACTAGACGTCCCTTTGAGAAAGTAAATAGTACCCTGATAAATGCACAAAGTTCTTGTGCACTAGGATAGGTGCACACAGTTCTTGTGCACTAGGGTGGCTGGTAACCGTCCCGTATGGATGAACAGAGTACCCGGGTTGCTACTTGATAATGCAGCTGAAGTGATTGGTACTTGCAAACCGGGAGGTAAGGAATGTAATGTCCGCGGAGTGAGAGTAACCTTTGGGAAAACGGGTGAATGTCAGACCCGAAGTTAGTAATAGGTGTCAGACTCCAACCCGACGCGCGTTTCGCCTTTGTTACGAGGCTCATCAGCCTTTATAGCATTTACACATACCCACTATTAGCAAACCTTCTCGCATGGGCCACCATAGATGATATAGATGGGCCACCATAGATGATATATTGTAGGAGTACTGTATTACCATCTGTCGTCAGTAGGGCATTAGTACCCGGACTTTGGCTTGACACACCTTCCTCTTATTTTTGTGTGTCTTACCATATTTTTCTTTACCTTTTTCGTTAAGTTCTTTGTCTATTCTTACCCTACTCTAATAAAGGTTATTTTAACTGTTTTTCCTACATCATACTGCATATTTTAAGATACACTGTACAGGACAGATTGCTCTTTTCTTTGTTTCATATTGACATCTATGGTTTTAAAAAAAGTTTTACTTTTAATTGCATTATTTTCTATATAAATAAAAAGATCTAGAAAATGAATATGCTCCCTACTAATTTCATAAGATAAGTTGATATTGTACGTGTTCTGGTTAAGAGAAATAATAAACTGCTCCAAAGACTCTTTGTTGCCTCTCCATATAATAAAAATATCGTCAATATAATGTTTATAAAGGACAAGATTTGCCCAATATCTTCTCTAGAGAAAATAAACTTTTCTTCCCAAAAGGACATAAAAAGGTTAGCATAATTTAGGGCAAATCTGGTCCCCATAGCTGTACCTAAAATCTGAAGATAAAACTTATTCTCAAACCAGAAAAAAATGTTGATTTGTGGATAATCCCCTAGGCCATTTTATTTTTCCTTTTTGTACATATACATATAACCTTTTACAATTTGTGGGACCTAGTGTTTTTATTTTTTATTTTTTATTCTTTATTTTTGATTTTGCATACTCAGTTAACTGAGTATAAATTCGGTCTCTAGATTGTCGACTGACATGTCGCTAAAAGAGGGGGGAGGGGAAGACATGCCCTCATGTCTGAGAAGCCTCAATCTGCTCAGTACCTGGCAGTCTGTCATGTCCCTTTACTCTCCCCACTCCTCTGCACACTGCCAGTCTTGGGTGGTCCAGTCGGGGTACTTGTCTGGGTCCTGCATCAGGGGCAGCCCAAGCCACCTGTGCTCTCGATGGCAGCTTCCTTGCAGGAGGCAGCTGTAAGATGGGTAAGACTGTCGCCGGGTCCTCGTTGGCAGACAGGGTCAGCACTGTATCTTTGTAGGGTATCACCAGTGTCCCTGTATCTAATTCTACTCTCCCTCAGTCACCTTGTGACTGGCATAAATCTCCTCTGTTCCGCTAGCACGGAGAACGGCAAGTCATCAAATAGCTGGATTGCACTTTCTTCAACGTTCACTGTGGAGGTATTTCTGGCTCTGGCCAGCTGGGCTGCTTTAATAGAAATGTCCCATGTGATGGCTACTACTTCTCTAGGTGCATCAGCTAGGGCAGTGGGCAATTTGCAAACTTGAAACACTGACACTATTGGCAGTGTACAATCACGTCCCTTAACTCCCAGAGCCCTTGCTACCTGGTTTGCAAAGTCCAGCAGTCTCTCTAGGCACACTGTTTCTGGTGCTCCGCGCAGTTGTATATTCTTTCGCAGGTGCCTCGTTTCCAATGCGGTGATCGTGTGGGAGAGGCACTGAACTCTTGGTGCGAGTACATCCAGCTGCGATCGGTTCTCAGTCATGTGGTCCTCTTCTCGTGATTCAATCTCACCGATGTGCCGAGTCAGGCCCCTCATTTCCACCTGAACCTTAGCCAAGTCAGCCTTCCACAGCTCTCACAAGTCTAACAGGAGTTTATTTATGTCCTCTTTGGTGGATGGAGAGGTGTTGGCATCCGACTCTGTTTGTCGCTATATCCCACTTGGTACCCATGAAGTAGTGGGGCTCTCACTCTCGTGAGAGTCATCTGACTCACTGGATGCATGTCATGCAACATCTTGGGCAAAGGCTGTGATTGTGGCCTGTCACATGGTCTGCACATGTTGGGCATGAGGGTGCCCTCTCATTGGGCTAACTTTTTCTGTTTGTGCCCCATAGTCTGTGGGGGTTTGTGTGTAGTAAATGCTAAGTTTTCGTGGCAATAATGTGGCAATAATGTCGAATTGGGTAAAAGAGAGCCAGAGCTCCTCTTAGATGCGCCTGGTCCGTTGCTAAGCTGGCTACACCCCCATCTGGGACCTAGTGTTTTTAAACATGCACACTCACACAGACAGAAGGAGTGACTTCCCTGTGAGTTTAAAACAATATATGTAAGAATAAAACTTCTTACCCTGCTTCAACAAAGTATTTCACAGTCATCAGAGTCTGCCTTCACTCTAGATCCGGATGAATGGCAGGGAGACAGGTCCCGGGTTTCGGCACCATTTACTGTCAGGGAAAATACCTGAATAATAGACTTTAAGGTTTCCAGATTAGAGAATATCGAGTGCTCAGGATATCAGACATGCAGACACAGGTTGTTAGTATAAGTTGATTTCTACATTTTAATTGGAGAGCAAAGGTTTTAAGCAAAAACAGAACTGTGTCTATGTAATTAATAACTGGTGATTGAGAGCATAACATAACTGCGAGCATATTCTTCTTATCTATGAACATGGGGGTGTTGCGGTCAGAGTGTTCTAAAAAAGTCACTTGGTACATAACAATTCCACGAATGTATGTAAAAAGTACATTCCACAAACAATAAATTGCAGTTTAGCTAAAAGTCCTAAAACTATATACATTGGTCATCAGAAAAATATATGTTTCAGTAAGTAGTCCTTCACACCAGGAAGAAAAGGGCCTGGAACAAAGGGCCTGGAACAAAGCTCAGGGAGGGGGATATGTATCTAAGCACAGAGATGAGTAGATTATTCTTTAAACAAAAGCAAACATTTGGCTTGATATCAATAAAAGAAGGGAGGGGTCAGAGGGCAGAGATTAGAGGGGAGATAGAGGTATGCATGTAGGTAAATAGTACAATTACATTCAGGGCTAGTAAAACTACACTTTAGCATAACAGACAAGACATAAAGGTAAGAAAATATGCAATGCACCCAGCATGTACAAAGTAAGGCCAATACAGATTGCAGCAAAAATAAAATAAATAAATAATTACATTTACAGGGTGTTTACAATTAGTATTAAACAATGATGTGCAGGATAGAGTCTTAGTGTGGTCTTCCAGAAGGCTACCTTTGCCTATTGCAGATGATCAGCTGATGGAGCATTGACTTTATTGCAGTACTAATGGGAAACTTTGGAAATCAGACTTTCATATTGCAGATGATCCAGACATACATAAGATGAAGAAACAGAGCCATAAACCCTACCCCCCTACTTAAGCTGTTTGTCTCCATAGTTACCTGCACTTCCGGTTCGTCATTCCCGCCAAGTCCTGTCTCAAGCAGTCCTGCCTCTGTCTTCCGTGCCCGTCCACCGGCTTCTACCTGACCTTGTACAAACATACGTAGAAATGATAAACATAGTTTCAATGACAGTTTCTGGAACAGCGATTATATATACCACAGTCCGGACAACTGTAGTATCAGAACATGAAAGCTGAACAGGAGGAGCAAAATCACAGAATAAATGATCAATATAATGTGAATTACAGAAAGTTAAATGACTTATTAAAACAGTAACAATCAGTATGAGAACAAAACTCAATATCCAAGACAAGACCACGAGACTGAGACAAAATGGAAAATTCATTATTGTTACATATTGCAAAGGTTTACAGACAGCCACATATTTATCATAGGACATCATGGTGAGAAGAAAACATTCTGTAACCGAGGAGAAGCTAAACAAATGTAACTGAGTAATGCACCCACTAACAGTCATGGGGCGATCATTTTTTAAGGTGATATATAGCAAGTTTGGAAAAATCGTTGTAGTGAGTATGATGTCACAGGAAGACAAGTTGCTGAGGAAGAAGTACATCGGAGAATGAAGACATCGAGTCACTGAAACCAATATTATGATCAGAAGATTTCCAGTTAAAGTCATCATGTAGACCACAAGGAGGGCCGAAAAGAGAATTATTCTGGATCTGTGCAGAAGCTGGAAACCCAAGAGGAAAAGTTCTGGAACAGTTGATTGGTTGTGTTTTGGAATCATCTGAAACAAGAATAAATATATATATATATATATATATATATATATATATATATATATATATATATCCTCATTACCTACCAAAATAGTATTCTTGTATATTGATTGAATTAGAACATTATAATATTAAAATAAAAGTTAAATTATAAATAGATAAGATACACTGGTAATTGAGTACTGTAATTATAATATATTAACTAAATTGCATTGGTGTGTTAAGGAGATGTGGTTTACATGATCATACCACCTTGCTGTAATAATGTAAACAGGAGGGAGGTAAAAACACACACATTTTAAAAAGCTTGCATTACACACAAACACACATGACACCCAAACCCCCAACACTTAACTCTAGACAAAATTAGACTCAGCCAACCCACACACAAGTACACTCAGCCAACTCAACTCTTAATCACACTTAGACAAATCCACGCTTACTCATGCTCATTTAAAACACACACTCAATCACAATCAGACAAAACCCACACACTATCACTTTCAGTCTTCCCCACACTCAGTCACACTCAGACAATTCTACATTCTGCACAATTAGGCAGTACCCACACAAAATCACACTTAGACAACATATCTTTAAATTAATTAACCCATTACCTGCCACTTTTGTTCACATTACTTAAAGGAACACTATATGGTAAGGAACACAAACATGTATTTCTGACCAAATAGTGTTGAAAACACCATCTAGTCCCCTATTTGCCCTCCTTAATACAATGAAATTCAAGTCAACTGTTGCTAGCTCTTTCCCTCATCTGCCTGCTTGGCTGATATCATCAGAGATGTTAATCTGAGACAATTGCAATGTTTTTCCATAGGATTGGCTGAGACGGCCAAGGAGACAGATCAGGGGCAGAGCCAGCACAAGCCAAACACAGCCCTGGCCAATCAGCATCTCCTCATAAAGATTAATTGAATCAATCAATTTCCATGAGGAAAGTTCAGTGTCTGCATGCACAGGGTGGAGACACTGAATGTCAGTCACACTGTGCAGCACTGCCCCAGGAAGCACATATAGTAGCCATCTGAGGAGTGACCAGTGAAGTTATCACTAGGCTGTAATGTAAACACTGTATAAGCCGACCCGAATATAAGCCGAGGCCCTTAATTATACCCCCAAAAACTGGGAAAACTTATTGACTCGAGTATAAGACTAGGGTGGGAAATGCAGCAGCTACTGGTAAATTTCTAAATAAAATTAGATCCTAAAAAAATTATATTAATTGAATTTTTACTTACAGTGTGTGTATATAATGAATGCAGTGTGTGTGTATGAATCCAGTGTGTGCGTATGAGAATGCAGTGTGTGCGTATGAGTGCAGTGTGTATGGGTGCAGTGTTTATGGGTGCAGTGTGTGTGTATGAGTGCAGTGTGTGTATGAGTGCAGTGTGTGTAGGAGTGCAGTGTGTGTATGAGTGCAGAGTGTGTGTATGAGTGCAGTGGTTGTGTATGAGTGCAGTGTGTGTGTATGAGTGCAGTGTGTGTGTATGAGTGCAGTGTGTGCAGTGTATGTATGAGTGCAGTGTGTGTGTATGAATGCAGTGTGTATATGAATGCAGTGTGAGTGCAGTGTGTGTGTGTGAATGCAGTGTGTATATGAGTGCAGTGTGTGTGTGTGTATGCAGTGTGTATATGAGTGCAGTGTGTGTATGAATGCAGTGTGTATATGAATGCAGTGTGTGTGTGTGTGTGAATGCAGTGTGTGTATGAGTGCAGTGTGTGTGTATGAGTGCAGTGTGTGCAGTGTATGTATGAGTGCGTGTGTGTGTGTGTGTGTGTGTGTGTGAATGCAGTGTGTGTGTGTGTGTGAATGCAGTGTGTGTGTGTGAATGCAGTGTGTATATGAATGCAGTGTGAGTGCAGTGTGTGTGTGTGAATGCAGTGTGTATATGAGTGCAGTGTGTGTGTGTGTGTGTGAATGCAGTGTGTATATGAGTGCAGTGTGTGTGTGTGTGTGAGTGCAGTGTGTGTGTGTGTGTGTGTGTGATGCAGAGTGTGATACAGAGCCTTGGTGGGGGGTGGGCATTTTAATATATTTTTTATTATTATTATTTAAATTTTTTTTGTTATATTATTTTTTTTATTACTATTTTTATTATTATTGTATTATTATTATTTTTTTGTTATATTATTAATTTATTTATTTTTATTACTATTATAAATTTTTTTTGTCCCCCCTCCCTGCTTGCTAGCGTGGCAGGGAGGGGGGCTCCTTCCCTGGTGGTCCAGTTGGATTGGTAGTTCAGTGGAGGGGAGAGGGGGGCTGTCAGAGATGTTACTTACCTCTCCTGCAGCTCCTGTCAGCTCCCTCCTCCTCCGCGCCGTCCGGTCAGCTCTTCTGTCAGCTCACACTGGCTCTCGCGAGAGTTACACTGGGAGCTGACCGAGGTGCTGAACGGACAGCGCAGAGGAGAAAGGAGCTGCAGGAGAGGTAAGTAAACTCTCTGAAAGCCCCCACAGCCCCTGTCTATATTATGGCAATGCAAATTGCCATAATACAGACTATTGACTCGAGTATAAGCCGATTTGAGGTTTTTCAGCACAAAAAATGTGCTGAAAAACTCGGCTTATACTCGAGTATATACGGTATATTGCAGTATACAGGGGATTTGGCTAGTTTATTCTCTAAACCAATAATTGTTTCACTGAAATCCAAAAAAGAATTTGAGAAGAATTTTGTCAAATACAGCTAATTGGTAGAAATTCCGCTCCTCGGTTACATGCACAGTTTGTCTGTTTATATCAAAATTTTGCATTGTGGAGTTCATTTAAAAAAAACCAAAAAAAAAACCGATATATTGCACTTTATTAAATTGTAAGTAATTGGGAATTAAAAGTGAATTTCAAATGTTATGCCAAAATGAAAACACTCTGTTTTCAGTATTTCAAATTGTACAGACATTATTATTTTATTTCTTTGCTAGATTGAGAGTATTTTAAATAGCTGGCGTATATATCCAGTGATCAATCAAAAGTTCTAATCAGTGTCAGACTAAGCACAAAAACATATTTTTTAGTGCAGAGAATTCCCTATCAGACTATCAGGTCTGAGACTGGCCTAGAATTACAGTGATGTATAAAAATTGCTGAACTATAAGCCGGCCCCTCAGAACCATCAATTAAGCAGACAGAACTCTTAAAACTTTGAGCAAGTTTCACCTTAAAACTATTTTGAAATGAATAATAATAATTTAATTAGGTTTTGAAAGGAAATAGATTTTTAAAAATGATTTATACCTATACGTCAATTTTCTAAAAAAATATCCTCCATGTTATTAGTTATACTAGGATCTTTCAGCCATGTACGTGCACCTTGGGTCAGACTGTGCTCGAAAACCGACAATTGGTCTCCGTAGTCTTCCATGCTTCTGTGCCGGGAGTGAAGCAAGGAATACCATAGAGACTGTCAGTTTTCAAACATTGTCTGACTCAAGGTGCAGTTTTCATAGCTGAATGATCCTGTCAAATAGTAATGGTAGGGATACGCTTGTTTTGTTTATTTTATAAATATATACTTAATTTAAAACATATATTTTCTATAAAAACATAATAAATTGATTGATGTATTAAAAAATAGTTCTGATGTGTCAGTTGTCTTTTAAGCACACAATGACCAGATAGAACATAAACTCCCTCTGATCACTATAAATGAACTCCAAGCTTGGAGGCAGATCAATGTCATTGCCAACTATCTGACAAGTAGAGGGCCCTCAGTACCATATTATTACCATTATTAGAAGTGCTGAGATCAGTTTGGGGTTCTTGTAGCCATGAACCATGGAGCAACGATTCTACTTTCTAGTTTTTGTCTTTATCTGCACAAATAGCTACTCGGCTTCAGAGCATTAGCTGGTGCTTTTATTGTGCAATCTAGATGTTCACTGTTTGTGTCTGTTTACAGACTGTCCTCTCCAATGTTCCACCAGACCCAGCACCACCATCTAGGCTGGAATCTGTGGACTCTGTTTACAGCTGATCTTCACATAGATGGATTCGCGGCCCAGTATTGGTGGACTGGCTGATTCTGAGGATACATATTGTCCTACACATACTATGCAGTCACTCAGCCCACAGTCTGTCCATATGTCTCATGAACCACGTAAAGAATAATCTATTTACTGATCAAAACTGTCAGATAATATAAATTTGTGATGCTTTAATTTTATAACATGACAGGAGGCTTCGTATTTGCTTAAGTCTCTCTTTACTAGAACTCCACAGCAGCACAGTCTGCTATGTCTGCGCCCATAAGATTGGCCTGCTATGTCTGTGCCCATAAGATTGGCCTGCTATGTCTGTGCCCATAAGATTGGCCTGCTATGTCTGTGCCCATAAGATTGGCCTGCTATGTCTGTGCCCATAAGATTGGCCTGCTAGGTCTGGCCCATAAGATTGGCCTGCAATACCTGTGTCCATAAGAAGGGCCTGCTATGCCTGTGCCCATTAAAATGACCTGCTATGCCTGTGCCCAATAAAATGGCCTGCTATGTCTGTGCCCCATTGGATAGCCTGCTATGTCGGTGCCTACTTGGATGGCCGGCTATGCCTGTGACTATTTGCTTGGCTAACCTTTCTGTGTCCATTCGTTTGACCTGCTGAGACTATGCCCTAAGGACGGGCCTACGCTATTGGTACCGAACCCCTTTTGGCCGCAGGCCTGGGGTAATATCACTGAGGAAAACCCAGTGCACACCAGTGACATGGAGATAGGCAGGTGTCCGGGCAAACACCATTGCCATAGTGTTCGAGAGGACACCAGTATACGGCCATCTGAATATGGCGGGAAGGGTGAAGGCCCTAAACCTCATGCCTGAAGGGCAAAGTTTCTTATGAAGACCCCGGACACATCCACGGTTTACTCCAAACCGGCGACTGCACGTCTCCAAGGAGAACTTCGCACCAGCAGGGACCGGTATTCAGACTCCTTCAGGAGAAAGCTGTGTTTTTCCCTTGTCTTTACCATCTACTCTGTATATGCCTCCCGGAGTCCTTATAGGTTCGGTAGTTTTTTCCTGCATTAGGTTAGCTCCTGGCCCTGTCCAGTGGGATTTACTTTTCTTACCTTCCGGCCTGCTGTTTACATTCTATCCGAGATAGAATGGGTGTATTTTCTCTTATCTTCGTTTATTGTTGCTTTTTTTTTTTTTTTTATGACTTCCTTTTCCTATTCGCTCGGGTCGTCGTGAGGCCTGACTTGGTCTCCTCCGACCTCCCGGGCACTCGTGGATTGCGGAGAATGTCTCCAGCTTTCCTCGGACTACCAACAGCCTACCAGGACCCCGCGCGCGCGCACGGGATCCGGATAGTCGGTTGATAGTTTTCCATTCCTTGTTTCCCAGATTGCCCTCAGCCTTATGCTGACATTTGTAATTGGTGCGCCCTACGGTTTTGGTCACCCTGAATCTCTAGGGACTCTAGTTTGCACCACAGGAGGGTGCGGCCCTCCATCACCTCGATCCGAGTATATTTACTTTCAGGAACAGTGGGCGAATCCTCTCATACGGAACCGGATACTGATTTGTTATTAGAGGGCGCAGCCCCTCACTCGTCATCAACCAGATGCTGGGCTGGATACAAAGGACAAGTTGGGTGGACCCATTCTCATAGAGAGAACCGGTCTCGGATGTAGACTCTGCTGTTGGTTACTAACGGGTGCGGCCCGCTCAGGCTAGCACCCGGACGCTCTCACGGTATGCGATCACAGTAGTAGAGAGCGCGGCTCTTTCATGCACTCGACGCTCTACAGTACCGGCCATTTGTTCATCACACAGGCTTGTGCCTGTGCAAGACATTGAAGACTACATAGAGGGGCGTCCCTCCGGAATTCAATTAGAGCTGCCATCCACGCTACTGGCTTCATCCTAGAGGACTGCCTGGTCATGCTAGTATTACATGTTTGGACTAGATCCCTCTATTCTATCTCCCGTGATGGATCTACTGGATCCGGGCTGCTGTAAAACACGCGAGAAATACTCAGAGGTATAACGGGGGGAGTCTCCTGGAGATGGTACACTAACGGATGGTCCTCCGGTATTTTGAGAGTGCAGGTTTTTGGCATATTCGCCACCATATAATACAGAGTTTACTTTCTGTTTTAGATATCCAGACCATTACTAGCAAACTGAGCAGAAAGTTTCCCCCATGTCAAGATGTTCGGGAGATACGGAGACCTTCATGGAGCAAACAGGCACCGCCTTGCTCGGGTAACAACATTAAGGAAGGACTATTGCCCGGTCTGAAGGTAAAACCGTACGTTGGGTCATATGGTAAATCAGGAATCCTCGTTTGTCTTGACTTCTCCGGTCTTTACGATCTTGGGATAAAATCGGAGCGCATACCTGGTGAACATGGTTCGGAGATGGAGGACCCTTCGTCTATACTCTATTCATCCCTCACGGGAGAAGTCTGTTTTTGGATTCGCGCTACCCCCTTTTTTTCAACTACCGTCGAGGGGATCTGTGAGACTTTACGGAGGTACCTGGTGTACCCCGACTCCTACAGACATCTTTCACTCTTTGACGAGGGCATTGCTGGATGGAAATCTGCGTTCCGGTTGGCTTTTCCCTTCCTTTGAAGGTTTCCAGGATTCGCTATTCCCAGTATAGTCGACCACTGTCCTTCCACACAAGTTCAGTTCGGAACCCTGGATGGACGTCCTTTGGAGTCTTTCTCTACTGCGTCCAAGGTTTACTCAGTCCATTTGGAATCTTAGAATCACTTAGAATACGGCTAGTTTGGCCACGCTCTTGCCTGCATTATGAAATTATTCTCGGATGAGACATATCACCGGGTAGGACAGGAAGGAACGAAAGTTCCTCCTCGGTTTCTAATGCGATTTTGGTAGTGGACTTGGGCGCATTCCTTGAAATTGGAGATCTACCTGCAAGACCGCATCGCCGAATATCCCTGGCACGATCAGAGGAACCGCCTTACAGATCATGAGTTGAGACAGGGTGACAGTTTCTTCTCGCGTCCCCAAGTCCGAACTTGACCTTTGATATTAAAACTACAGGAAGGTGGCTGATAGGTCAGCTTGCCAGCTCATGGACCGGCTGCTAGGAAACAAGTCGCAACCACATACAATGGATTTACCATCGGATGGTACTTTTTTCCGTAATTGAGATGCTTCGTCGGCTGGCATTTTCTTTTATCCGTCTACTGTCAATTATCAAACTTGGAATGTCCAATTAGGATTACTCTGATATTTCCTGCAATAGATACCAGCGACACAAACAGCGTTGGATTGGTGAATTGAGCGTTGAAACAGCAAATACGAAGCCTCCTGTCATGTTATAAAATTGTAGATTATGCTAGCTTTAGTGTACCTATAATCTTAATTTTATTAATGACAGGAGGCGAGTATTTCCCACCCATTCTTGTCCCTCCCTTGTTTAATGTTATAGTTTAGATTATCAGGTACGTATGCAACTCTGTTTGTTGTCTCTGATACCTGTCGCTTGTTCATTATGTATGTGTTTCTTTTCAGAAGTAGGGTTGGGATATCTACATATCAAGGTTAATTTTGGTTGCTACATGGGTACCTGCATGTTTATTCTGAGTACATTTAATTGGATAATCAACCTGTTCGATTCTGTTTTTCTCTCGTTTCAGTTTACAGTCCATCAACACTATCTAGTTTGACGGTTACTCTCGGATGGTGGACATCGTTATATTCATCGTATCTAGGACTTCGTTTCTTCCCCATGATGTTCTCTGCCTTTTATTCTGTTTTGTCGCAGCTTGAAAGAGGAAATGATGCGTGGGGAGAGGAGTTTTATAGTACCTAACTTTTTTCTGATTGGTTGTTTTTTCTGTGCTGCTGTGGAGTTCTAGTAAAGAGAGACTTAAGCAAATACTCGCCTCCTGTCATTAATAAAATTAAGATTATAGGTACACTAAAGCTAGCATAATCTACAATTTCTGTTTTAAAGAGACATCCATAAAGAACTATCTATTCAACTTGTCGTGATGCTTTTCAAGATTTATATGATAGATATATTTACTTAAAGGCTTCTAAATAATCTTTTTTTGTGGTATTTCGTTATGGTACTTATATTTTTGCAGTTATTGTTTGTTATGTTTTCCTTTACAATCATCTTTTTAACTAGAACATATTTTTTAGTAATGTCATTAATTCCATTCTCATTTCATGCTCTCTGCTATTCTATTGTATATGTAATTTATATCTGCTTACTGCTCAGATTATTCAAGTAACATATTTATAACTTTCTAAAAATGTATTTTTTTTTAGTATTGTATTTTAATTTTAACCTGAATTTGAAACCTACAAAATTTGTCTTCAAATAAAAAAAATAAAAAAAACTCTAAATATGTTACCTTTTCAATCTTCTAAGAAATAAATTCAATGTTGATTTCTTTACTGAAATTGGCTTATCTTCATTAACAGGTCTCACAGTATATCAACAACTGTATTCTTGGTAAACAATATATAAAGAGTTTGGAAGGGCACTGAGGGACACCATGTAGAATTCATAAGTTAGTTACATTGTTGTGTTTTTATAATTCCCTGGTCTACAAAAAATAAAATTGTGGTAACAGTGTTAATTCTACTGAGAAAAAAAGTACATGTAGATACATTGATTATAGATCAGCAATTTGAACAATTGATCATGAAATGTTTTTCACTAGCAGGCAAACTGTAGTAAATTAAAAACAGAGTTGTAAAATTTACTATAGATGTGCAAATTAGGTTAACACATTTTTTTGAATAGATACCTTATCTTTCAAATTTCATTTTGTCCGAAATTGTAAAAAATTGTAAAAAAAAAATATTTGGACATATCGAATATCCGTTCAGAACTTTGTTAATTTTGAATTTTGAAAACAAAAATGTAATTCAATGCTTTCCTTGGAGTTGTATTTGGTCACATCACAGAGTTGTACTCGATCATTGTACATTGTAGAGAAAGCGTCTCTAGTGGCTGTCTACATGATCTAGAAGATTTAGTGATCCAACAGAAAGAAATCATAAAGGAGAAAGACATTTTGTTTATGCCACAAGGTGTCAGGATAATTCTCTAATATGAAGACAAATATAAGGTGAAAGGGAAATAAGAAGTATAAGAAAACTCTTTAAACCCGTCATGATAATTTGGAAAAAGTTAAGGTGATTTGCGCACAAAGAAAAATATATTTTGGTTCACCTTACATACAGTGTTTATTTGGTAGCCAATACACATACATTTCTTTCACTTATATTGGATAAGTTAAAAAACACACATGGTGTAATCTGTATATGTGAGAGTATATATATGTAAGAATATTTCTTAAAACTCACAATTTTCAGAGCCCATAAAAAGTTGGCTCGGTACTTATGGTGCTTTTCATCTCATAAAAGAGATATTTGATGAAATTTCCAAGGATCACACTCGGGAACTCAGCACTGCTGCAACACAGGAACTCAAGAGTCCAGGGTAAGTATAAACAGGTATGTATTTATTAACAACTTATTAAAACAAATAAAAATAGCACAACGCGTTTCAACCTATCAGAAGGTCTTCCTCAGGTGAATGTATTTCTTCAACTAAACAAATATGGATATATATATATGCCAAGAAATAAGTCAGACAATGAGACAATTTAAAACATATGATAGTAAATACCACCCACAACCAAATATGGTCAGGTCCGGATGTATGCCGCCATCCCCAACATAGAGGTACATCTTGTGCTGAGCACAGTATCCATTCCCACCCCAAGATGTCTGCAGAATTCATACATCCTCTTTTTCTCTTTTCAAATTCGTCTCTCATTTAGTCACATTCTTGTGGCGGCTGCGCATCGATCTTCACCTCTTCCAGCCAATATATTCTCAATACATCACTTCCTGTGTCGTATATGGCATTACGCATCCAGTGGGAGGTAATTTAGTTCGTATTACCTAGATGGTAGTGATTTGAGCGCAATTCTCCTTTTGTCCATTTTGAAAGAGGGCGGAGATGCCCAGAGTTCATACAATATGCCGAAATATACGAAATATATAATATAATAGAAGAAAAATGTATATTAAAATTAAACAAATATACATTTAGAGAATAAAACCATTTATAAATAATTTATTTTATTTTTATTTTCCCATATATTTAACTAGCCAACTGTTAAAACTTTAAATAGCAAGCCAGAAATTATCTAGCCTCATCTGTATGATTTGATGACTTGCATATGGAGGAAAAAAATGTTTGTCAAAATAAATAAATGGTTCTGGGCATTTGGGGATATATTTATGGGACTTTTTGGTTAAAGCAACACTATAGGTTCAGGAACAGAAAATGTATTCCTGAGCCTATAGTGTTTAAACCACCATCTAGCCCCCCTGGTTCCCCTTTACCCCCTAAATATAGTATAATATTACTTGTATTCAAGTCTGCCCCTGTCTGCCTCTGACCTGCCTTCTGTCTACTGACATCATCAGAAGTGGTGATCTCAGCCAATCACAATGCTTTCCCATAGGATTGGCTGAAATTGTCAAGGAGTCAGAGCCAGCACAAGTCAAACAGAGCCCTGGCCAATCAGCATCTCATCATAGAGATTAATTGAAACAATCTCCATGAAGAAAGTTCAGTGTCTGCATACAGAGGGAGAAGACACTGAATGGCTGTCACACTGTGCAGCACTGCACCAGGAAGCACCTCTGTCAGCCATCTGAGGAGTGGCCAGTGAAGTTATCACTAGGCTGTAATGTAAACACTGCATTTTCTCTGAAAAGACAGTGTTTACAGCAAAAAGCCTGAAGGGAATGATTCTACTCACCAGAACAAATTCAATAAGCTGTAGTGTTCTGGTGTCTATAGTGTCCCTTTAAATTTGTAAGGTTTCTCCATCTAATTCTATAGATGGGTTTATGGATATGTTCTGGTGACTATAGTGTCCCTTTAAGACAAATTTCATTCATTGGATTGTGTCAGGAAAATCAATTAGTACAAACCAAAATGGTTTGAAAATTGGCCAGTGTACTGTGAAGTATAAATATTATGTATATATCACGCAGTACATAGACAGGAACATTTACGCTCTATTTGTTTTACAGATCAAAAAAAAATCTGTATGTATATATATATTATATTTTAATATTCATATTTTATTAAAATTATATGTATATATATATTTATTTTTTTTCTGCTCCTTTTATTTCTCTCTGTTGGTTACTTTTCACTGGATTTGTGAATACAATTACCATTTAGTAATTGTTCCCTAATCATCAATCATCTTTTTTTATTTTTTGGCACCATGAACGGAACCTGTAACCAGACAAATCAGTTTTGTGTATTAGCCATTTGCCTTTTAGCTGAAAGAAGCAGGGTGAATTGTTAGTGTAGGACTCACCTAAGAGGTGGCAGGTGAGCTTACACTTGATTGGCCATTGGAGGGATACTAAAATGACTCTAGCTATTTAAATGGGCATTGGGGGTTTGGGATAGTGGGCAGGTAACTTTTTTCTTTGTTCCTTTTTTCGTATTATTTGGTCTGGCTGTGCGTGTGTGCAAAATTGGATTTACATACTTTGCATAATCTTTCTTTAAAAGTAATGTTTTTAAACTGACTTTATTTATTCATTTATTTATTTTTCTAATGGCATAAATAGTTTTTTTACAAATGGTTATCGTAGCTATGTACGGATGACTGACTTAGAAAGACCTTAAATTACCACAATTTGGCTGAAACGAATAGCCATATGACCAAATGTTGGTCACAAAGAAAAGAATAAACAAATATAACCTGGATGATAAAAACAAATTTTTTTTCCAGTGCACATGTCTACAGGGAACCCACCTGGCATTTGACTGAGGAAGATTAGACAGTGTGTTATCACCAGCTGTGAGTGCAACATAATTCAACTGTAGTTAGTAGGTAGATGGCCCATGTATATGGTTAAGGTTCTCTGACCAGGGTACCCTTAATTAATAAATTGTCTCTGTGAAGGAATGCGCCTGACCCAAGGCTCAAGCTACAGATGACCAGATGTCCAGTCTGTTTAAAATTGGCTAACTTGGATCATGATATGCTTTATATGTGAAGATGAACACCCCCTCTCTTATTTCCTGTTATTCTGCAAGGTTTCTAATAACTTGTGACCTTTTACTATGCTTAGTTTTGCATTTCTTTTATGGTCAATATACCCGCAGGCAGTATAGCACACTCGTGCTATTTTTCTATATAAACTGTATGCTCTCCCAATTAAAGCAGAAGCGATCTTTTGATTTACAACTGTGAGTGTGTGTCTTATTGCTTCTCCGAGTGCTTAAAACAACAGTTTGGTTTCCCTTTAACATAGTCTGGGTTATTATCCAATACATCTCCCACCTGTGTCAGCAGAATGGAAGACGGGGAGGAAGACATATCAGTAGGGCCTGGTTTCATGTTTTCATAGGACCCTCCTTGTTCACTGATGTAACTATTTATAACTGTTTGCTTGCTGGAAATGCAGTGAATAGCCAACTGTCTTGTGATAGCAAATCATATATTATCTAGCCCTATCTGTGACTAGCATGGGTTGTGTAAGCTGTCACTTTAACTATTAGGTTTGCCTTTAATTAATTGCACACTTGCGCTGAAAAATATTGTCATAAGTACATATTTTCATTGTTAATAGCTTTTTAGCAATAAAACAATATGCAGATGTGTTACATTGCTAGTATATTTTGTATCTTTAATAATTTTATAATGGCTGTCTTGATTTCTCGGTTCCTCAGACTGTATATTATTGGGTTTAATGAAGGCGTCACTACTGTGTACATAAGGGACACAATCCTATTCATTCTATATGAATGTTCTTCTGCTGGAACGGCATAGATAGCAAAAAGAGTCCCGTAATACATGCACACGACAGCAAGGTGGGAACTGCATGTGGAGAAGGCTTTCTGTCTCCCAGAAGTGGATGATATTCTATGTATAGCGAGAAAGATACAAATATACGTAGAAATGATAAACACCATTTCAATGACAGTTTCTGGAACAGAGATTATATAACCCACAGTCCGTACAACTGTATTATCAGAACATGAAAGCTGAACAAGAGGAGCAAAATCACAGAAGAAATGATCAATATACTTAAAATTACAGAAAGTTAAATGACTTATCAAAATAGTAACAATCAGTGTGAGAAGAATACCCAATATCCAGGACAACACCACAAGACTGAGACAAAATGGGACATTCATTATTGTTACATAATGCAAAGGTTTACAGACAGCCACATATCTATCATAGGACATCATGGTGAGAAGAAGACATTCTGTAGTTGAAGAGAAACTGAAAAAAATTAATTGAGCAATGCATCCAATAACAGTCATGGGGCGACCATTTTTTAAGGTGATATATAGCAAGTTTGGAATAATCGCTGTAGTGAGTATGATGTCACAGGAGGACAATTGGCTGAGGAAGAAGTACATTGGAGAATGAAGACATCGAGTCACTGAAACCAGTACTATAATCAGAAGGTTTCCAGTTAAAGCCATTATGTAGACCACAAGGAGGGCAGAAAAGAGAATTATTCTGGATCTGTGCAGAAGCTGGAACCCCAAGAGGAAGAATTCTGGGATAGCTGATTGGTTGTATCTTGGAATCACCTCTTATAAAAAAAAAGAACACAAAATAGTACTACTGTGTATTGATTATAACATTAAAATAATTATTACTTTGAATAGAATGGGTATTGATTATTGTATTGAAGCAACACTTTAGATCCCATAACAAGCCCATTTGCTTGCCCCCACCCCCCCTTTCACCAGTTACAGCACTACTTCAGAAGCTTTTTATTTTGGCTCTGGTGATTGGCTGAGAGTGTCCACTGCTGATTTAGAAATGTATTGAAAAGGAGAAAGAGATTTAGGGGTAGTTATTAACAAAAAAAATTTTTCTGTTGTATAGTAAGACTATTTGTTTTTCTTTTTTTACTGTTCAACAGACTTCTGCTGGGTCCTCTGTGGCCAACCAGGCACATTGTGTCATACATGGTTTCAAGGCCCTAAGGTTTCTCAATTATAATTCCACATGGCTAGTATGGTATATCAGGTCTTCCTAAAATGAAAACCTTTATATGCATGTTTGTTTTTATTGTCTCATACATTGAACCTCTTACTAAGTGCCTTGATGGCTGATGCATAGAGCATTGACCCAAAATATAATTGTTGGCATAATAAAAATATAAAAAATAAAATAAAACAAATATTGCCAATGTTAAAATAGTAAACTGCTGACATTGTTGCCTGTTACAAACGAAACTAAGCTAAACTTGCAAATTCCCATTACATTTGGTAAATATGCAACATATAGTACTCCAGTACTGTAAATTTCCTTCTCCTTCCATCGCAACATAGACTGACTCGCTGATATGAATGATGGATGTCTGCTAAGCATGTGTAAAACTGTTTTAGCTTTAGCTCAGTATAAGGGGGTGAAGACGGGGGGAGGGGCTAGCTCAGAACAGAGAAGGTATGTAATGTTGATAATTCACAAAACGTATCAGTGACTCATGATATTAAATGTATACTTACTAATGCAAGGAGCCTAAATAACAAAATGGGGGAACCAGATGCAATAGCATACACTAAACAATATGCCATAATAGGCATAACTGAAACATGGTGGGATGAGATACATGACTGGGCAGTAAACTTAAATGGGTACACACTATTTAGGAAGGATAGAATAAACAGGAAAGGTGGTGGGGTATGTGTGCATTTCAACCATGAGTTAAATCCAAATCCTAAGCAAGTGGAAGGTGATGAGGAAAATGTGGAAGCTTTATGGGTAATGATCTGCTTGGGGGAAAAGAAGGGAAATCAACTATTGGTTGGGATATGTTAGAAACCACCTAATGCTAATATTGACGAGGAAGAACAGCTGTTAGAGCAAATTGAGAAAGCTGCAAATCTGGGTAACACGCTAATTATTGGAGATTTTAATTACCCGGACATACATTGGGACAGAGGGACTAGTAGCTCAGCAAAGGGAATTAAGTTTTTAAACTTGTAAAATGACACCTTCATGTCACAACTTGTACAAGCACCAACTATAAAGGACGCTTGTCTGGACCTGGTTTTAACAAACAACGTTGCTCTTTTGACCAACATTCAAGTAGGTGAGCACTTGGGAAATAGTGATCACAATATAGTGTCCTTTGAAATAAACTCAAAAAAACAAAAGCACATGGGGTATACTAACACATATAATTTTAAAAAGGCCAATTTCTATAAGTTAAGAGTAGCTTTACAATATATTGACTGGCATAAACTCTTTAGTGAAAAGAACACTGAGGATAAATGGAACATCTTCCAACAAATATTAGAAAGGTACATTTCTTCGTATGTACCATTGGGTAATAAATATAAAAGAAACAAATTAAAACCAATGTGGCTTAGTAGAGAAGTAAAACAAGAGATTAAAAATTAGAAAAGGGCATTTAAAGCATTTAAATCGGACAAATCAGATGCATCCTATAAAAGATATAAGGAAGCCAATAATGCGTGCAAAAAGGCGATTAGATTTGCTAAACTTCAAAATGAAAAAATGATAGCCAAAGAGAGCAAAACCAACCTCAAAGCATTCTTTAAGTATATAAATTCTAAAAAAAAAACTAAAATTTAAGTGTAGGTACACTAAAAACTAAAATGGGGTTTAGTTAATGAAGAATGAATGAACTATTTCTCCTCCGTATATATTACGAAAGTTAATATAAACAAAGGAACTACGGTAAGTGTAGAAATAAGTGAACCTCTGTTTTTAATCTTTCAAGATTCTTTTCTTTCATGGAAGTGTTCAGAAGGAATGTAGGAAGGCAGATGTGGTTCCTATATTCAAAAAGGGTGCAAAATCCTTGCCTGGAAATTATAGACCTGTGAGCTGAACTTCTGTTCCTGGGAAAATATTTGAAAGGTTATTAAGGGATAATATTCAAGAATTTCTTGAGAAGAACATGGTTATCAGCAAAATTCAGCATGGCTTTATGAAGCACAGGTCAAGTCAAACTAACTTGATTGCGTTCTGCAAGAAGTAAGTAAAAGTATAGATCAGGGTTTTGCAGTGGATGTGATACAGTTCCACACAATAGATTAGTGTTCAAACTCAAGGAAATCGGTCTAGATGAAAATGCTTGTTCTTGGGTAGAACATTGGCTTAAAAATAGAGTACAAAGAGTTGTCGTTAATGGAACATTTTCAGGCTGGACAGTGGTGGTAAGTGGTGTCCCTCAGGGGTCTGTTCTGGGACCCCTTCTATTTAACATGTTTATAAATGATCTTGAAAAAAGCATTGAAAGTCGTGTTTCAGTGTTTGCAGATGACACAAAACTCTGTAAAATAATACAATGTGAGCAAGATATTACTTTGCTGCAGAGGGATTTAGATAGACTGGGGGACTGGGCACTCAAATGGCAGAGGAAATTTAATGTTGAAAAATGCAAAGTTATGCACTACGGCGTAAAGAATACGGAAGTGAATTAGGGATAACAACACACAAAAAGGACTTGGTAATTGTTATAGACAACAAACTATGCAACAATATGCAATGTCAATCAGCAGTGGCTAAGGCCAGTAAGGTATTGTCATGCATGAAAAAGGGCATTCATTCTGGGGATGAGAATATCATTTTGCCTCTTTATAAATCACTGGTAAGACCACATATTGAACATGCTGTGCAATTTGGGGCACCTGTTCTAAAGAAGGATATTATGGCACTAGAAAAAGTGCAGAGGCGGGCAACAAAATTAATGAAAGGAATGGAACATATCAGCTATGAAGAAAGGTTAACAAATGTAAACCTCTTTAGTTTAGCAAAACATCGCCTGAGAGGGGATATGATAACATTATACAAATATATTCAGGGCCAATACAAACCATTGTGTGGAAATCTATTCACAAACCCGACTTTACATAGGACACGAGGTCATGCGTTTAGACTGGAAGAAAGAAGATTTTGTCTAAGGCAAAGGAAAGTTTTTTTTTTTTACTGTAAGAACAATAATGATGTGGAATTCTCTGCCTGAAGAAGTGGTTTTATCAGAGTCCATACAGATGTTCAAACAGCTACTAAATGCATACTTGCAAAAACAGAATATTTAAGGATATAATATACCAATGTAGGGTAATTATTATTATTATTATTATTATTATTATTATGATGATATTTATATAGCGCCATCAAATTCCTCAGCGCTTTACAATGGGTGGACGAACAGACATGCAGTTGTAACCAGACAAGTTGGACACTGACAGGGTGGCGGTTCCGATGCCCTGGACCCAGACACTGTCCGGGCGGCGGTGCAGGACCGGGACCCAGTATGCCTGATGTTCAGAGTAGGAGTCACAGTGTGGAGGTGGATTAGCAGGGTCTGGTGCAGGGTAACCGCACGCCCCCTGGTGTTGAGCACCAGCGTTTGTGCAGCCATATACCAAGACCCTGAATCAGCTACAGCGGATACCAGGAACTAGGAGCTTGGAAATTAAGCAGACCTCCCAGGAGCTTAATAGGGAGGCTCTGCAGCAAGATTGTATCCAGTACTAGAAACAATGTAAGACTAGAGATAGGCACCAAACATGAAAACAAAACAGAACTAATAGAACCCAGAACCAGAGAAGGATAGTAAACTAAACCCAGAACATATACACAAGACATGAGGAAAGCATGAACATAACATGGGCATGACTGAACAGGACTGACATGGACTGGGTATACAAACTAAAACAAGACAGGATAACATAGGCAAAACAAGAGGAGAAATAACTAAGTACTACATATGGAAATTATGGGGATTTAGTCACACTATATGATCATACATTGCATAAGCCTGCCAACAACACCAATGTACCCCATATCTGGCAGGTCCTACACTGCCTAATGTATGCTAAAACAACCAAAATACATATATAGCACTTACCTGCAAGAAAGGGCAGAAGCCTTGAGGAGCTGCCTGCAGGAACACTGAAACAGAGAGGAATGATGGAAAACAAACGGGTGTGGCAACATAAAACAAACATTTAAATGAAACCTGGAGACTGGGAAATCCCTGGATGAACTATAGGAATGAACCCAGAAATCCCAGCATAAAGAAAACCAGACATAGACTAGAAAACCAAAAAAAAGAAGGAAAACTAAGCAAGAATAGCAAAAAGAGTACTGGATACCAGAAGCCAAGTCCAGACATTAGAACAGAGCAGAGCAGGACGTGACATAACACCCCTTTTAAGGAGCGAACTCCGGACGCTACAAACAGCTCCCAGGCAGAGACCAGGAATGGCGAGCGGATCCTGCAACAAAGTCCTCTTGACTTCCACGGAGGCAAGGATCCCCCACCGGAAAGGCCTCCTGCATAGGAACCACCAGCAACGAAAGAAGGTCCACTCAAAAACAGAAGCATTACCAGGAAACAGAACAGAGCAGGTTGTGACCTAACGCCCCTCTTAAGCTGCAAACTCCAGATGCTCCAAACAGCTCCCCGGCAGATACCAGGAATGGCGAGCGGATCCTGCAACAAAGTCCTCTTGACTTCCACAAAGGCAAGGATCCCCCACCAGACGAAAGGCCTCCTGCATAGGAACCACCAGAAAAGGAGCACTACTACGAAACAGGAACCAAGCATCACAAGAGAACACCTGAAGTGACCACCGTACAGCTTAGCAGATCGACCTCCTCCATGATAAAAATAAGGAAGCCATCTCCAGCAGACTGGTCCAGATACAGGAACTCTTGCATGCCGAATCAGGAACTAGAACAAGAAGCAGAACAAGACGACACCTGCAGAGACCACCAAACTGCTTAGCAGATCGACCCTCTCCAAGACAGAAATCAGACAGACTGAACAGGAATGAGGAAGTCATATCCAGCAGACTGGTCCAGATACAGGTACTCTTGTATGCTGCATAATCCAGGCAGGACAGGCTACAGACAGAACAGATCAGGAAAGCTGCAGGGTCCACTCCACGAACTCCAAGGGCCTATTGCCATACTGTCAGGGTGGCGGTCCGATGCCCGGGACCCAGACACTGTCCGGGCGGCGGTGCAGGACCGGGACCCAGTATGCCTGATGTTCATAGTAGGAGTCACAGTGTGGAGGTGGATTAGCAGGGTCTGGTGCAGTGTAACTGCACGCCCCCTGGTGATGAGCACCAGCGTTTGTGCAGCCACATACCAAGACCCTGAATCAGCTTCAGCGGATACCAGGAACTAGGAGCATGGAAATTAAGCAGACCTCCCAGGAGCTTAATAGGGAGGCTCTGCAGCAAGATTGTATCCAGTACTAGAAACAAGGCAAGACTAGAGATAGGCACCAAACATGAAAACAAAACAGAACTAATAGAACCCAGAACCAGAGAAGGATAGTAAGCTAAACCCAGAACATATACACAAGACATGAGGAAAACATGAACATAACATGGGCATGACTGGACAGGACTGACATGGACTGGGTATACAAACTAAAACAAGACAGGATAACATAGGCAAAACAAGAGGAGAAATAACTAAGTACTACATATGGAAATTATGGGGATTTAGTCACACTATATGATCATACATTGCATAAGCCTGCCAACAACGCCAATGTACCCCATATCTGGCAGGTCCTACACTGCATAATGTATGCTAAAACAACCAAAATACATATATAGCACTTACCTGCAAGAAAGGGCAGAAGCCTTGAGGAGCTGCCTGCAGGAACACTGAAACAGAGAGGAATGATGGAAAACAAACGGGTGTGGCAACATAAAACAAACATTTAAATGAAACATGGAGACTGGGAAATCCCTGGACGAACTATAGGAATGAACCCAGAAATCCCAGCATAAAGAAAACCAGACATAGACTAGAAAAACAAAAAAAGAAGGAAAACTAAGCAAGAATAGCAAAAAGAGTACTGGATACCAGAAGCCAAGTCCAGACATCAGAACAGAGCAGAGCAGGACGTGACAGACACACAGGAACAGAGGGGTTGAGGGCCCTGCTCAATGAGCTTACATGCTAGAGGGAGTGGGGTAAAATGACACAAAAAAGTGAGGATAGTATTAGACTAGTGACAGTTGCAGAAGAGGAATCAGTCAGGAGCTATTAACAGTTTAATTGATACGCTTTTATGAAAAAGTGGGGTTTTAACGATTTTTTGAAGGAGTGGAGACTGGGTGAGCATCTAACGGAGGAAGCAAGCGAGTTCCACAGGAACGGTGCAGCCCTCGAGAAATCTTTAAGGCGAGCATCAGAGGAGGGAGTACGGACAGAAGAAAGACATAAGTCTTCAGCAGATCGTAAGGGCTTAGACGGGACAAACTTGTGTATAAGGGAGGATAGATAGGTGGGAGCAACATTATGTAGAGATTTGAAAGCAATAATAAGTGCTTGATACAAGGATAAATCTGACTGCCATTCTGAGGTCAAGAAGGAATTTTTTTCCTAGCTTGTTGCAAAATTGGAAGTGCTTCTAACTGGGTTTTTTTGCCTTCTTTTGGATTAACAGCAGAAAACATATGTGATGAAGGCTGATCTTGATGGACGCAAGTCTCTTTTCAGCTATGAAACTTTGCAACTATGTTTGTCATTTGTAAAACATGCCTAGTCTGAGTGTGTTACAGACATGCTCAGTTTGTTCCTAGAGGTGATTTTGAAGTGCCCCATTTTTTTCCATTAGAAGGTTGGCTGGTTTAAATTCCATGGTTGGAGTCTGGCACACCACCATCTTAAAACTTCACCAGCACTCCCGTTTATACCTGAATTGCCTGCAGCACTAGGGGGCTGGACTTCACCTGGCTCAGACCTGTCAATCACTCTCCAGCTGAATCTGATACCTAATCAACAAGGTATAAGACACTGCCCCTCCCTAAGGGCAGTGTCAGTTCAATGACTCTGGTTGGAGTATTGCTATTCCACGTTCCAGTATTCTCCTAACCTTGGATTGCTACTCGTTTGTACCCTGACCTCTGGCATCTCTTGACCTCGGCTCGCTACTCGTATCTCCTGGCATCCTCTGACCATTGGCTTACCTACGACTATTCTCCTGGATATTCCTTTTCTGTACTGCGACTTCAAGCATTAACCTGCACAGCCCCCGTGCACAGATTCACAGGCCAGGTGAGTTCTACCTTGACCACCTTGGCCTGTGTCTAATTGCAAGGGTGAGCATATCTCTGCATATTGGACTCCCAGCAAGGTAAGCCTGACAATAAGTGCACTATCCAAGTACAGAGACCCACAGATGGGTCGCACCAAACGACCTGACACTCACCAAACCCCGAGGGGCAACCGATGGACAGTTTCCTCCACATGCCAGCGGGACCGTCCTGTGAAAATATGGGCCCCATCATGGCCGACAGTCCGGTCCCATCACTGACCCCCGACACATCTCCTCTCTCCCTGGCAGACATTAGTGCCGATATCAAGGCACTGTCAAGCACAATGGTCCCCAAAACCGAACTGAAACTGCTCCCAGACACCATTCATGAGGCTACACGCTTGGAGGTAGCCACGCTGCTGAGTGATATCACAGCACATGGCAACCGCATTCAAGCATTGGAAGCAAACGCACAAACGATGGCGACCCAAATTGAGGCCTCTAACCTTGCCTTAACAAGACAAGGCAATATGCTCTTAAACCTCAGATGCCAAAATGAAGATCTGGACAATAGGGGTCGTAGGTCCAACATAATCCGCAACTTGCCTGAGCCTACTGGGGAAGAAAACGTGGAGGCCCTCTTTCGAGAAATTCTCTGCACTGAATCTTCAGACTGCATTGAATTTGACCGGGCTCACAGAGCTACTAGGCCGCATATATCAGATGGTGCACCTGTGATATAATTTGCTGTCTATACACCTACTAGGTGAAAGAAAAGATCATGGCTAAAGCCCGCTCCAGACCAACGTGGCAAGTTCGAGGTGCAGAGGTGGCACAGTACCAAGACCTATCCCCCCTCACACTTAAGACCCGCAGAGCACTGAGGCCAGTGAACATGCTGCTGAGAGAGCGCAAGATCCCATATAAATGGGGATTCACATTTAGCCTCCTCGCTAGACAACACAACGAGTGGATTCCTTTACGATGGTTGGAAGAAGTGCCAACCTTCCTACACTGCATGGGACTACCCCACATAGAAGTGCAAGATTGGATCCTGGGGCCACTTGAACAAAGACCAGGACTGCAACCCCAGAGAGCTACCAGGAGGTGCAGAGGAACTCACCGTGTCGTCTAAATTCACGCAGAACTAAATTCAGGCCCGAAGAATAACACCCTAAGATGAGCTGCCATGACACTGACTTACGCTTGGATCTCCCACTCCTTGAACTGGTGAGGCACTTTTGGACACCCACCGCAGTCCTCACGGCTCCGGCAGTTAAGTACCTTTATCAATCCCGACTCACACTAGCCTCACACTAGCCCACATAACCACCTAGATGTCCAGATGACTTTGAGCCACAAACTAGCCTGACCTGGCGGTGATGGTCCACTCTGGCGACACCCATGTTCCCCCCTTACCCTCCTTACTCCTGCTGCAAGCCACGACAGATTGCAGGACGAATTCACTCAGGCCCGAATGTTGCACACAGTCTTCCCCAACACCCAAAGGAAACTGTAATCCACTAACAAACAACACTGTACACCCCTTTGCACTGCTCCCCTTTGATAGAGCATTTAACCTTACCGAATGGCTAAAGGCGAATACTGGGACTGCAGTGGCCCGAACACAGTCTCTTGGAAACTTGGGACATGGGGAGGGAGGGGAGGCAGGGGACTGTATATTAACTCAAATGGCTCAGATGAAGATGGGAACGGGGGTTGTTCGGGGAGGGGGGAAGGACAATGTTCCCTAACACGTTTTTGGGAAGTTTAGAGGTACAAGAGAGGGGGTTCTGAAGGCAAACAATGAGGAAGGAGGGAGAAATTCACAAACAAAAAAATAACAGGGACAATATAAATAAAAAAAAAAATGAGCAGGGATCTCTGAATTACAATTTATAGCAAAGATTTTGGGGAAGGTTTGTTGCTATATTTCACATGAATATTGTTTTGCTGTATGTTGCCTATACACATTTGGCAGACCTCCCTGCCTCTGGATTATTATTTAAAACCTATTTCGTGTTTGTGTTCGTCAGCTCCCGGTTGTTCGTATGTTTCCTGCTTGCGTTCGTCAAAAGACGAATGAACTACCGAATGGCAGCCCACCCAGTGGGAAGTATGCTACTCGTTAACCTTTCTCTCCTTATTAACATTGTGGTTAACCGCAGACACTTCTGACTCCCGAACGGTCAACTGGGTGGTCGTCGACAGTCGAACGCCCAACGGTGTTTTTCGACAACCACATGGAACTAATTTCGGACACTGATCCTCACGAACACCACTGAGATCACCAACCATCCATCGCTTTGTTCCAATTCATACGAACACCGTGCCGTTCAGTAAATTGACAATACACGAACGGAACTGTACCAGATAGTAAACCAATGGAGGTCATTTGTTCCGTCGAACGCACAATGTACACACTTTAACTCCATGGCGATTTGACTATATGTATGAAATCTGAGTGCTGTTCGGTTATATTGAGTGCTCAGATCTAAGCTATCTGGGGATACATTAAGTGTGGGGGTTCCGTTCGGTATATTAGGAAATATGTATTTTAATGTGTTCTTACTATTATTGTAAAATGGGGATATTCTCTATCCCTGGAGGTAATTGAGTTACTTCAAGCACTTAACCCAATTATCTCCAGGATAGAGAGGAGGAGTTGTACTGCTTATATGGGAGTGTTTCCATACTGTACTTGTACGTGATTGGATATTGTAAAAAGTGTCTCAATCTTCCACAAGGTCCCTATGGGAGTGTCCCTTGCTGGAAGGTCTGCGGAAAAGACAGACATGTAGCCCCCATTAAACAGATCCTGCTTGACCCTCAACACAGAGGGTCTCGTGCTTGGGGGATAATTCATATGATTCACGTTCGGCACTTAGGAGTGTTCGGTAGCTGACTTTGTATTCGGGAAAAAGAACAGCTTTGGCGGCGTTAACCCCTTCACCTACTAGGGGTGCCGTTACAGCACCCATTTGGGTATTGCCACATTTTGCATGACTACATACACCCCAGATGATTGCGATCATGGCTAAGGGCGACTTCCTCAACCCATAAGCAGCACCACTAACTTTCTAAACCAGAGGGTCGCCTCCCTACACTATGATGTTATCCTCCGCAAGCCACCACTGTCTCGCAGTGCAGCACTAGCCTATTACCAAAGAGCATTTCCACCTTACTCCTGGGGAGCATCACCCTGTGCCAGTATGGAGCGAATAATTTACCTTCCACCCCAGCTATCCATAGGACTGAAACAGCTGACGAAACACTGATGGGCCCCTATCATGACGGAACCTACACACCAGTCTCTAGACCCTAGACCAGGCTTCCCTAAACTCTGGCCCTCCAGATGTTGCTGTACTACAACTCCCATGATTCTCAGCCTATCTGTTTCATTCATAGAATCATGGGAGTTGTAGTTCAGCAACATCTGGAGGGCCGGAGTTTGGGGAAGCCTGCCCTAGACTAACGGTAATGTGACCTCACAGTCCGATACTAAGTAGCTGATTAGTGTAGAGTAGCCGATTACTTTAAAGTGGGTAACAAGACTTTATTTCTGGTCCACCAACCTAACAAACACACGACTTCGAAGCATAAAAAGACTTTACTTCATTGGTCTCTGGGCTATGTTCCCGAACAGACCCCGTGTACATCTAGATTACTGGGGGAGCCATTGCCAATATAAAAGGCCGATATACTATCCACACCCTGGTCTGACTACAGCTCTCTTACAGAGAGGAGAGGACTAATGGTTAGTCTCTTGCCCTGCGACTATGGCCCCTGGACTGTATTGCCCTTCAAAAGCTCTGTTTGGGCTTATTGGACCTTAAACCGCATAGCGATTTGACTGTGTTCGTGGGATCTGAGCGCTGTTCGGATATATTGAGCGCTCTGATCCAAGCTATCTGGGGATAGGTTGAATGTGGGGGTTCTGTTTAGTATGATAGGAATTATGTATTTTTTTTTTTTTACTGTTGTTGTGAATAGAGAGATTTTCTGTACCTGGAGATAATTGGCTTACCACACCAAAGCCATACTTGCAGTCGGTTAAAAAGGACTTCCAGCTAACTTTTTAACCACTGAAGGGAATTGTATGATTTTTGAGTATGTTTGTATTTGGAGTATGTTGATTCTGACAATGTGAATTTTTATGTGAATGTGATGTATACTTTTAGAGTTATGAATATTGGGTAAAACTGTGTGATAATTACTTTAGCCCATTGTGTTCAGTAATTATATCACAGGCAGAGGAGAAGATTTGGCTGTAATGAATGGGAGTGTCAGACATGGTTGTATTGTTTTGATTGGTTTGTGTCCTTTGTATGCCTGTGTACCATTAGGTCCAGGGGGTATGCCTCTGGCCTGGGAATTGTATGAATTGTGAGTGCTTGCTTCCATTAAACAGAACTACTTGACCCTTTCTTGAAGCCTTGGCTCATGCTTGGGGTCTGGGAACACTACACTCTGGGGATTGCTATATTCACACTTTACTCCCCAGGGTAAGCTCTTTTGGAAGAGCTGTTCTTGTTCCTGCTACGCTCTCTGGGAGAAGAGAGGCCTGCCCACTGGAAGCTGGATCCTGGCCTTTGATCCAGGGTGGGCGAAAAACGTCGAGACCACAGCGCAGCTGCATCGCTGGAAGTGGTGTCTGCAGTGCTGATAGTGTTGGTTGCAGTGCTTGGAGTCCTCGGCAAGCGCTAGGAGCATCGATTGGCAGATGTACTTGGTCAGAGTGCCAGCGTTCCGTCACAGTAACGAACTTGAAGCCTCCATTTCTGAGGATGAAATCTGTGTAGCATTGAAATCTGCGAAGAATGGTAAAGCGCCTGGACCTGACGGCCTGCCTATAGGGTATCTTAAGAAATTTGGCGAGATACTGATTCCGAAACTCAAAAAGGCATTGAATAAGCTGAGAGATGGAGCCTTGTTCCACATGGAGTCCCTGGCTGCTATGATCACGGTGATCCCTAATCTTGGCAAAAACTCCGAAAATTGTGGCAATTACCGCCCGATCTCCCTTCTCAACGTGGATGTGAAAATCTTCTCCAAGATTCAAGCAATGAGGATACAAACCTTCATGCCTCGACTCAAACATCCGGACCAGAAAGGCTTCATACCGGGCAGGGAAGCAAGAGATTGCACTCTGTGAACATTCTCGATTCAGCTGGCGAAACTGGAAGGCAGGAATTACTCCTTCTCTCCACTGACGCCAAGAAGGCATTCGAACTGGTAGATTGGCACTTCAGAATACCAGATTAGATGAGGAAATGCTCACCTGGATTAGCTCACTCTATCAGAATCCAAGCACTTGGGTCCGCGTCACAGATAGCATCAACATTCTGAGGTTATCTCCGACCAAGCTGGGAAAAAATTACAGAGTTTGTCCCCTACACAAACACAAGAAAGAACTTGTAAACTCAACGTTTAGGCTTCTTGAGACAGAATTTCCATGGAAACCTCTAGACCAAAATGGTGGTCCCTGTTATGGGAAAAAATGGGACCCGATCGCCGCCTCCTGGTAGTTGGGGCGGTGTTGGAAGGAGTCTCGTCCCAAGCCACGGATTTAAAAGAATAGCTGCTGGCCCGATGACCCCTGGATCTTCTGGCCCTGGTAGAGACCCGCCCCTGGAACACCCACCTCATGGAGGACTGGGCCTTTTTAAGGGTTGTAAACGCCCCCACGAAGCACCCCAGAACCTTTATAATGGAGTCACCAAATAGTAAGCCCTGGGCATCATTACCAGCCTCAGTGAGGACAAGATTGGTCAATGTGAGCTCAATTTTAAACAGAATGGCTTTATACCGCTTCATGAATAGAAAGGCATTAACACTCCCAGCTATGCAAATCGTCCTATGGACCCAACCAGGTGAGGGGAGATATATCCAGGTGTTTATCATGACAGGATCTAAGTGATGAATTCAGACCTTTGTGTGGGTTCCAACCTTGTTAAAAAGAATCCAGACCCTTGCATGGGTTCCAGCTTTGTTAAAAACTGGGTCATCTTAGGGTTTACCTCCGGGAAGTCACATATTTTGTTAGGCACCAGAGGCCTAGGACACTCTGCACCTTAGTTTGTTTTGGGCCGCCTTGCTGAGTGGGCGCCGCAACCAGGTCTCCAGGTAGTGGGCCACAAGGTCCGCTGGGAGCCACTCAGCCAACCTTGGATGGTGAAGCTCATCTTAATCGAACAAGGTCTCACCTAACGGATCCATAAGGGCAGTCCCCATCTCAGCTGAATCCCCTTGTGTCGCTATCAGACTCTACACCAGCCTCCTCACTAGACCCTATTTCTGAATCGGATTCGCTCTCTTCTTGGGCTCTCGCACATTTCCATCGCCACGCCCATTCTGCCTGGCATGGAATGGCTCTTTTGTGTTGTTGAGACATGCTTTCTGGGGCGACTTAAGGTATGTCAGTTATAGGGGTTCTGTGGTGAAAGGGGGAGGTAGGCTTGGAATTGTACTTAACCTTCCTGGGTGCATCACCTGAGCCAGAGAATGGAGCGAAAAGCAAAAAATGCCAGGGGCACAGAGAGTCTGGAAAACAGAAAAAACAAGGGTAAAGACAGAGAGGTTAAAGAATGGGAAAGAAGCAGACAAATTAGACAGAAGGGAAACCCAAACAGAGAAAAGTACAGAGAAAATTGGAAAAAAACAGGGGGTGGAACAGACCCCCAAATCACAGAAGAAAGACCCCTCAGCTGTTCTGGGAACCTGAGCCCAGAAAAACCATAGAATATAATAACCAAAGAAAAACATGTTACTTGCGCTCTCTCCTTTATCCCTATGTATTTTTAAAACAAATGGAGGTCTTTTAGTTACCTCCAATGGCCATGAGAGGATTGAGCCCACCTGCCACATCAAGGCAGACCCCCCTAGGTGGGTCCTAACTCTAACCATTCACCTTGCTTCCTTGAGCCTCTGGCAAAAATCTCTAATGAGACAGAAAGGGGGATTTTTTATATACACCCCTATACATTATTAACCCTTAATAGGGAACACATGGGATGGGCGGCTGCATTGTAACAAGGCTGAGTAATACAAAAATTGGATACAAGTGCAGAAAGAAAAGTCCTGCGCTCAACTCCCATCACTACTGGGCGGCTGCAATGACTACAGTACACATCAGCCCCAATACATAGTAAAAACCAAAGAAAAACATGTTACTTGCGCTCTCTCCTTTATCCCTATGTATTTTTAAAACAAATTGAGGTATTTTAGTTACCTCCAATGTCCATGAGAGGATTGAGCCCACCTGCCACATCAAGGCAGACCCCCCTAGGTGGGTCCTAACTCTAACCATTGATGTGGCAGGTGGGCTCAATCTTTTCTCAAAGACTTTTCTTTCTGCATTTGTATCCAATTTTTGTATTACTCAGCCTTGTTACAATGCAGCCGCCCATCCCATGTGTTCCCTATTAAGGGTTAATAATGTATAGGGGTGTATATAAAAATACCCCTTTCTGTCTCATTAGAGATTTTTGCCAGAGGCTCAAGGAAGCAAGGTGAATGGTTAGAGTTAGGACCCACCTAGGGGGGTCTGCCTTGATGTGGCAGGTGGACTCAATCCTCTCATGGCCATTGGAGGTAACTAAAAGACCTCCATTTGTTTTAAAAAATACATAGGGATAAAGGAGAGAGCGCAAGTAACATGTTTTTCTTTGGTTTTTACTATGTATTGGGGCTGATGTGTACTGTAGTCATTGCAGCCGCCCAGTAGTGATGGGAGTTGAGCGCAGGACTTTTCTTTCTGCATAGAATATAATAGTTTGTAATACATGCAACAACAAATTCACAATAGTAATAAACTCACAAATAATTCAAAACAAGTCCACAGAACAGAGAAAATACATACTTAACTGACTGTGGAGCAGCAAAGTGCTACGGCAGCAATTTCACCCACCCCCCAACACTACCCCCTCTTCTCCCCCCCTTACGCCCCCTACCCGACCACCATCACCACTGAGTGGCTAGCACCCCTAGGAGTGGCTAACTAACCATTTTGAGAATTACCCCCTCTGGGGCTACAGGATGGGGGTGGGTCAGACGGGAGTGGGTGACACTCTAAGTTCAGTGAATGTTACCCCAATCTTAAAAAAAAAAAAAAAGTATATATATATATATATATATATATATATATATATATAACAATAGTAACTGCCGTACTGGGGACAAATTATCTCCTTTCCTTGCCCGAGGGGCCTATTCTGTAGGGGCTATGGGGGGGACGGGGAAATACACCTACCTCTGGCTACTCAGCAGACATACCTTCAGCTGTAGCAGCAACACCTCTCCCAGTGATGGATGTAGGGAATATGCCTACTTCCTCTAGAGTAGCCTAAACTAAAAAAGTGCCAGGCTGGTCCTGTGTTGCTCCCACTAGGCCACTAATGCAATCTGGGGATGCATCTCTGTTGGCATATCCCTAACACACCAATAAACTACACCCATGCCACCCTCTATCAATAACGGACAACATACCTGAGGATGGCCATATGGCTCTGCTCTCTCACGTAGATCCATAGTAATCTTTTACCTACTACACACTTCACCACCCTCTACGAACTCACCTTTAACAACTTTTATGAAGCCAAGGCTAGAGGTGTAGTCATTCTTTAAGCAAAGACAGTCCCATTTACAAACAAGGCACACTTCTCAGATGACTCTGGAAGAATTCTGTTAGTGAAGGGTCAAATTGGTCACACCATGGTTATGCTATCCAAACTATATCTCCCAGGCAGACAACAACGTTAAGCTTTCTGTAAATATCTCAAAAGGGGATTCTGATTCTAAGGGGATACCTGAACATCTCCATTGGCTCGACCATGGACACTAACACCAACACAACTTTGTACCAATCCTCAGCCCGGGGGCAACTCACCACACTGCTAGACTCTGCACAACTGTTTGACTGTTGGAGCATCTCCCACCCTCATTCCAGGGACTACTACTACTTCTCACACAACAAGGGCATACTCCAGGATTGATATGTTTCTTCTCTACTGCAGATTCCTACACCTAATACACCTGTGCATACGGTCCCATCACCTTATCTGACCATGACCATGTCTCTTGCCATTCAAATCCCTACCCAACAGATCACCCAACTGGCGTCTCAATATTTATTGCTCAGTGATCAAGAACTGGTGGCTCAGGTGACTGAGACACTCACTAACTACTTCTCAGACAACTATATACCCTCCACATCCCCCACCATTGTTTGGGAAGCCCACAAACCTGTTATTAGAGGTCATCTTATCGCCCTAGCCTCCAAAATGAAAAGGCTTCGAGAAGCCAAACTACACTCTCTGTTCCTTGAAATCAGATCGCTGGAGGGCGACCACAAACTTTCTTACTCCCTTGACACATACAAAAACTTGTCGAGTAAACGATTGGAGCTGCAATAATTGCTAAATACCCAGATTAAACGCAATCTACTCATAACAAAACACAGACTCTACTCACAAGTGGGAAAATGTGTCAGTTTATTGGCTAGCATGCTGAGAGATACCAGGCAAAACACCTTGATCCCCCCCAAATAAAAACGTCATCGGGAGAGGTATCTCACAAACTCCCTGACATCATGGAGCCTTCCACAAATTTTATACTGACCTTCATAACTTAAGAAAGGAACCACCTGATAAGAAATAAATAGCTACATTTATTTCCACTAGTATTTGCAAACTATTGCCCCGATAAGAGTCCCTGGAAGCTCCCATAGTAAGGGAAGAGGTCCAAATGGTGATTCACAACCTTCTTCCCAAACTCGACCATGGAGCACACATCACACTTATCCCCAAATCAGGTAATGACTTAACAAGCTGTGGCAATTACCGCCCAATCTCCCTGATCAATATAGATCTAAATTTTTTCACAACAATTCTAGCAAACAGACTAAGACTGCGCCTCCAGTGACTAGTCCACCCTGACCAGGCAGGCTTTGTGCCAGAAAGGGATGCAAAACATAACACCACCAAGATGCTGAGCCTGATCCACCTGGCAAAATTACACTAGACAGTCTTTTGAGCTCCGTAGATGCTGAGAAGGCATTTGACAGGGTGGATTTGTCCCTACTCTTCGAAACCCTAACTGCACTGGGATTTGGCCCACACTGGCTCCATTGGTTTCAGGCGATAAACTCTTCCTCAAGCGCCAAAATTAAAATCAATGGTCAACTCTCTGACCTGGTACAAATACAAAATGGCACGAGACAGGGGTGCCCCCTTTGCCCCCTCCTTGTTATCTTCATAATGGAACCATTCCTTCAAGGTATTCACATGAATAGGGATATCCACAGCATTCAAACTAATAAACAAGAGTTTAAACTGTCTGCCTTCGCAGATGACCTCCTATTCATAATCACAAAACTGCTATCCTTTGCCTGCTTTACTGGAGGAAATCTCACTTAACAATAGTTTGTTAAACTTCAAGGTTAATTTTATGAAAAGTGAAGTCCTCCCACTATGTATAGACCCCACACAAAAGGGTCCCTGGAACGGGACTATTTACTTCCTTGGGCCAAGACTGCAGTAAAATACCTGGGAGTTCACCTCCCCCATGACCTCAATAAAATGTACTCACTAAGCTTCCCAACTCTCCTGCAGATAATACAAGAGGACCTTGCCAAATTTAATAAACCATTATTCAGCTGGCTATGCCACATACACATACTCAAAATGAACACACTGCCCAAAGTTCTGTACCTACTGAAAACTTTACCCATCATCCTGCCAAACTCCTTCTTCAAGACCATAACATGCCTCTTCAATACATTCATTTGTTCTCATAAACACCCCAGAGTTGCTCTCCGAGTCCTCACGAGACGTAAGCCGCAGGGGGGGACTAGGACTACCTGACATTGAGACATACCATAGGGCAATGATACTTACCAGGATATATGAATAGGCACAACCCACGGACCCAAAACATTGGGTACACCTTGAAAGTCTTAGGATTCCAGAGTCCATTGTTCATTATACTGTGGCAGGAGAAGGGAGGGACCCTCTTAGCACTGCCCTACACCACTCACCCAACTATACCTACCACCTTGAAGGTCTGGCAACAGCTACGACAGCTGCCTGCTATTTCCAAACACCCCTCGCTATCTTACCCCCTGACTTATAACCCACAATTCCATCAGTTCAAACTGAAACGTCCATTGCCACATTCCACAACTTGCCATATCTCAGGCTAGGCTCTTTGCTCAACGATCAGGGACTAAACCGCCTTGCAGAAATTATCCGACAACTTCCCACGCCACTCTACAACAGTTTAGTTCTCTCATTTCTTCAAAACCAACCCTCTTCTTCTGGAGGGGGCTAGGGGCTTCACAACCTTTGAAAAAGTGTGCTGTGCCCGCACTATTATAATGAATAATAATTTTTCCGCATTCTATAAAACAATCTAACATAATAGCTTACCGACACACCCGAAATTCATGACCCAATGGGCCACAGAACTCCACATCACCTTCACAGATGTAGAATACAAACACCTGTTCACTAATATCTTTTGCACATCAGTCAGCAATGCCACCTGTAAACATTTGTAACCTGCTACTGACATGCTGTCACCCATTTTGCTGTTTGTCTGCCATCTTAGAGAAGAAGAAGAATATTTGAAGAATTATATGTTGCCTTTTTTACTAACTGTGTTTCTAAATTCATTTCTACAGAAGTTTCTTGGACTGTAACAGGAAAGGATATTTTGCAAGTATCCCGTTAGCCTTTGCCAGGAGGGGGAAAATGTGTGATCAGCTCTAGAAGAGAAAGCTAAGGGTTGAGAAATGAACTGCCAGATCTAAATGTGTTGGCTTAGATTAGGTAAGAGTAGGGTTATTCTAAGGAAATATCTGTAGTAAGACACATGCCAACAATGAACAGGTTCAATTCTAGACTTATGTATTCAGTTGTAAGTTTCCTGTTTTCATAACCTCAAAACTGTTGGTTACACTAGAATTTAGCCAATAGGAATTGTGACCATATTTGGAGTTCTGACTGACCTAAACATAGGGCTATTTCCGTGTTTAAAGTATAAGAGATTAGAAAAATGTAATGTGATTGAGATAGCTTTTTGTTAATCTCCCAGAGATACTCTGTGTATCTTAATGGTCTATTAAAACACTTTTATTATTGAATCTGGGGATATTTTTGCTACTTTCACACACAGTCACACCTCCACCGCCTCTTTCCTAATACCTCAGATTCATGCTGGAGGTGTGGACAGAAACAGGGTGACCCAGGACACATCTGGTGGACATGCAAAGTGATCCAGCACTGGGCATGCATACTAACACTGATCCAACTGATTACAGACATACAACTACCACACACTCCAAAGGTGCTACTTTTTTTACTATACAAAACTTACATACCCAAGAGACAACGCACGCTGATAAATCATCTCTTAACTACTGCCAACCTACTGATCCCTATACACTGGAAAAAAACACAAGCCCTGTCAGGGACTGGATGACAAATGTGGAATCACTGAGAGTGATGGAGGAACTTTACTATTTCCTGCCACGCCCGTATGCTACCTATCTCACCTGCTGGCAACCCTGGATTGCATACCTGGAAAGCGCTTCTGAAAAGCCCTTACCTTCCAATCCCCTTAAATATGACCGACTACTCGCGGAGACTCTGGATTACTCACCCTTACTCCTCAAGGGGAACCCTCCTGGAGATTTGGGACTTGGTCAATGGCATCAATAGTAACAGGCACAGGACTAGCAGCTGATAACTCAGCCAGAATCACCCACCCCCCCCCTTTTTCCCCTGATCGATGGGGCCGATGCCATAAGATATACAATCTGTGGATATCGGTTGCAGCATACTTCCATTGCATCTTCTACCCAGACAGGTTGCAATACTTCTATTGCATCCTCTACCCAGACAAACCACGAGACCGGCTACACCCAGACCAAAGGGCCACCGTCCCACCACCCTCTTGATTACGTAAATCTACCATAAAAACTTCTATGAGGTGTCACGCTGAAATGACCTATCGATTTTTATATGGTTCAAACAGTCTGAACACCTAGAAGCAGCTCGCATAGAAAGTTATTCTATTCATTGTTATTATGATTTATGTAATGTCATGTTTCTTCTATTGTTGTGAAAAATGCGTAATATACAGATCAGTCACACACGATACTATGATGTAACACAGAGGTGTAGATATAACATTGACAAAAGACACACTTTGTACTAATGAAATGGTGTATGCTATGCCATTAATGTATTCTATATATGGCATTATACTCAATAAAAAAAAAAAAAATAATAATATAACCATCCATGTATCTTTAACAGCTTAAGCCTGAGCAGGATGTTTTTTTTTTTTTTATAAATTGACTGTGTCCCACTCATGTCAATGGAACAGAGGGTGGTTAGCAAGGCAAGTCAGCCATTTGGTTCACAAATGAATGGGGAAAAGGTAAAGGAAAAAAGGGGGATCAGTAAACAAAATCTATTTTTATTTATTTATATTATATACATTTATTAAACATACAAGTACATAGATACTGAATTTTCTTCCTGTTTTTTTCTTTTTTTCCTCTGTTGGTGACCCTTTTTATTGATCTGTGAATAAAATTAACATTTAGGGACTGTCCCCTTACCAGCAATCTTTGTTGATTTTGGTTCCACAGATGGAACTCCAAATAAAATGAGACAGTTTAACCGCTGATTGCCCAAAATTTCTGCTCAAAATTAAAATAAGTTTAAATTACTATGTACATAACGCAGTCCAGTCAATACTAGCATGAGATCATTAGATTCACACTCTGTTATTATATTAGTCTTCCTAAATTACAGCTAGCAGAGCTATCACAAACTGCATCGTCAGTTCCACTTTCAACTACATTTCAATAGCAGTTATTTCTAATCCTATTACTTTCAGCACAGTAATTTTGTGCAGACTGAAATCTAATATCAAAGGCCATGCACAAGCTTTAAAATATATATATTTTTTTCCTCTACGGGGTGTTTTTTTTTTTATTCTGGCAGGATGAGGTTCAATTCTTGCATGGGCAGAAAATATTTTCTTTATTTTAATATGATATTTGGTCAGTCAGGTAAAAAAATCAAACAAAATATCACATGCACAATGAATAAACCGACACACAAGTCAGTAAACCTACTAACTCTTGCATGTTCACACGGCAGGAACTCAATGTGAATGAAATTAAAGTAATTTAATAAAGAATGGAAGAAGGAACCATTATCATAAATAAAAGAAAATAAAAAGTTACCTGCGCTCTCTCCTTAATCCCTATGTATATTTAGACAAATGGAGGTCATTTAGTTGCTCCAATGGCCATTGGAGGGAATGCCCACCTGCCAACGTCAAGGCAGACCCCCCTAAGCGGGTCCTAACACTGACCCTTCAGCCTGCTTCTTTGAGCTTCTGGCAAAGATATCTCTAATGAGACAGAAAGGGGTATTTTTTATATACACCCCTACATACTTATTAACCCTTAATAGGGAACACATGGGATGGGTAGCAGCATTGTAACCAGGCTGTGTGATACAAAGTAAATACAAATACAAAAAGAGAAGTCCTGCGCTCACTCCCATCACTACTGGGCCGGCAGCAAGGACTACAGTACACATCAGCCTCAATATATAGTAAAAACCAAAGAAAAGAAACAGTTACCTGCGCTCTCCCCTTAATCCCTATGTATATTTAGACAAATGGAGGTCATTTAGTTTCTCCAATGGCCATTGGATGGAATGCCCGCCTGCCAACGTAAAGGCAGACCCCACTAAGCGGGTCTTAACACTGACCCTTCAGCCTGCTTCCTTGAGCTTCTGGCTAAGATATCTCTAATGAGACAGAGAGGGGTATTTTTTTATATACACCCCTATATACTTATTAACCCTTAATAGGGAACACATGGGATGGGCAAGCGCATTGTAACCAGGCTGTGTCATACAAAGTAAATACAAATACAAAAAGAGAAGTCCTGCGCTCACTCCCATTACTACTGGGCCGGCAGCAAGGACTACAATACACATCAGCCCCAATATATAGTAAAAGCCAAAGAAAAGAAAAAGTTACCTGCGCTCTCTCCTTAATCCCTATGTATATTTAGACAAATGGAGGTCATTTAGTTGCTCCAATGGCCATTGGAGGGAATGCCCGCCTGCCAACGTCAAGGCAGACCCCCCTAAGCGGGTCCTAAATGACCTCCATTTGTCTAAATATACATAGGGATTAAGGAGAGAGTGCAGGTAACTTTTTCTTTTCTTTGGTTTTTACTATATATTGGGGCTGATGTGTATTGTAGTCCTTGCTGCCGGCCCAGTAGTAATGGGAGTGAGCGCAGGACTTCTTTTTTTGTATTTGCATTATCATAAATAAGTGGAACTATTATAAAGTCTGTTCTGTACTCTCTAAGCAACTTTAAAAGTAGCCATTTATCTTCTAGAGATTAAATTAGGCATTTCAGAAAAGCAATCTAAGAACAGACACAGTGAGTTAAAAAAAGATCACTAATATTATGAGGATTTTGGTTATTAATTATTCTGAGATCCCAACATTCTAAAATATCTAAATTAATACCAGATATGGTATCAATTGGTATCCGTTACCACTTTACGGGTTGCTCCCAAAGTTACTAATGAAATAGAGGGAATCCAAGATGGAGTTAGTCACATGTATACTTTAAATTGCTTTTACTATGACAAAAATTAACCAAGTTTTATTAATTTATTACTGGTATTTATATAGCGCCAACAGATTCTGCAGCGCTGTACAATCAGTGGAGCACGTACAATGATATATTGGGACAGAAAGAACAAAGGAAGCGGGAAAAAAAACACACAAAAAACACAAACATAGTCATTGAAGAACATTGAAAACTGGATTACAGTTGATCTGAAAGAAAGTTATCCATATATCTTCATCTTAAAACCTGTTTAAAATCTTTCCAAAACTCTTTATTATTACTGTTTTGATGTCATGGTTCCTCAGGCTGTATATAATAGGATTAAATATCGGTGTCACAAGAGTATACAAAAGGGACACAATCTTATTGGTATTAAATGAATCACTTCTGGCAGGAAATACATAGATAGCCATAAGAGTCCCGTAATACGTGCACACAACAGCAAGGTGGGAACTGCATGTGGAGAAGGCTTTCTGTCTCCCAGTGGTGGATGTTATTCTATGTATAGCAAGAAAGATACAAACATACGTAGAAATGATAAACACCATTTCAATCACAGTTTCTGGAGAAGTAATTATTAAAATTACAGTACGTACAACTGTAGTATCAGAACATGATATTTGAAGAAGAGGGGCTAAATCACAGAAAAAATGGTCAATATTATCTGAATTACAAAAATCTAATTGACTGATCAAAATTGTACAAATAAGGGCTATGGTAAAAGCTAGTGTCCAAGATAGCACCACAAGACCAGAACAAAATGAATAATTCATTATGGTAACATAATGCAATGGTTTACAGACAGCCACATACCTATCATAGGACATCATGGTGAGAAGAAGACATTCTGTAAGAGAGCAGAAGCCAAATAAATATAACTGAGTGATACAACTGGAAAGTGTCAAATAGCAACCATTTTCTAAGGTGATATATAGCAAATTTGGGATTATTGTTGTTGTGAGCATAATGTCACAAAAGGATAAATGGCTTAGAAAAAAGTACATTGGAGAGTGGAGATACCTGAAAACTAGCAATATGATAAGCATGTTTCCAGTGAACGTCATTATGTACACCAAAAGGAGGGAAGAGAAGAGAATAACCCTGTAGCTTTGAAGAATCTTGAACCCCAGGAGAAAAAAATATGGAATAGTTGATTGGTTGTGTCCTGGAGGCATCTGTTGGATGACTGTGAAGGCCAAATTATTCTCACTAAAATCAGGTATAAGATTTTATCTTAAGATGGGCATGAGTTTTATGATCTTCTTAGAATATACTTCACACAGAATCATAACCTTAAAAGTATAATAAAATAAGACTATAATAAAGTTTATTATAATTAGACAAAATATTACAATATTAACATATTTTTTAAATATTAAATCATTTAAAAGATATATTTAAAAATATTAAAGTGGGGCTTATATGAGTTGAAAAAACTCAAGCCATTTATATGAGACTCCCACATTGAACTAAAACCACTCTAAAAAATTATTAAACCTGTTTAGGTTTAACTGGTACCAAAAGCCCTGCTGACTCATTTTAAAATAAGTGTAAGAAAACTGTGGCTCTCAGTCCAAACTGTTCTATCCAAAACTTAACCTCTTCTATAGAGAGCACTCAGGTGGCTGCCGCACGGCCTCACCTCCCCTTCCCTGTAGCGTGGCCGAGCTCCTCTCCGGTCCGCGACCCGCCCGGACTGACAGGAAGTGCAATCCAGTTTCTTACCGAAATTTATTAGTTTGTTATATGTAAAAAATGTGTTAGCAAATAAAAAATAAATCAGTGTAGGTTTGCTTTGCAAAATTTTCCTTGCTTTTTGACAATTTGTAACAAATTAAAACAATGAATAATTATAGTCATTCTGTGAAATCAGTTATTGTTACATTAAAAAAGAAAAAACCTCCAAAATCTTTTGTGACGTATCATATCAAATCTAGATACAAAAATATACACATCCGCATAGCCCTGAGAGAAACTCAAAGAATACGGACATTGTGATTAGCTTTTGTCTAAATTATAATATGCTTGTTAGGTGAATCCATGTTTTTTTTATGATCCCATATATTTACCACAAAACAAACAAACTGAATTATATTTGCTTCCAATGCATATAGAAACCAAAAAGACTGACCTAAAATATAGCCGACTTGGACATTTTTGTCGATTTGCGTATTTTGCCCCAAAAATGTATTAATTCTGCGTGGCAAATATTATGTATTTTATGAATTTCAAATATATGTGAAAATTACTTGAGTATTTAATGTAATTGAATAGTGATACCACCCGACACAGACACATTTTTTCAAATTATTTTTGGATAAGCTTTTAAAATGAGTTAATAATTTAAAAAATATTTGAATATTTAAATTCTGTTCATACATAGTGAATATTTATATATATATTTCTTTATATTTTAATATTTTGAAAAAAAATCATGGTAAAAGTTTATGTTAATCCATTAAAAAAAATATATCCAACAATATTAAATTAATGTCTTGAAATGTTAATTGTCAGGATTTCAATTTAAATTCAGACGGGTTATTAACTAAACTCAGGACTAGCAAATTAAAATCCAAATGACAACATTTCAGCTAAAATAGTTGAGCTGAGGATTTTTGTTTCAGATCAGCTTTTTTTGGTCTAAATTTTTGTATGTGGATTTCAGATCACTGTAGTTTAGGGTTTCGTAAATGTCAGACTTTCGGTCAAAAATAAGCATTTTTTTAAATAGCCCAGAAGACTTCAACCTTTCAGGCTTTATGAATACTTCAACCCAAAAGGTGAAATTGATCTTGGATGTCTGACAATTCGCACTTTTCAAAATAATGTTGATAGGTAAATCACTAAACACCAAGTCATTGCTTTAATAGTTTTCAAATGATTTACCTACAAAAAGTCCCATAGACTTTAAGTGTGACTTCTGTAGATAAAATATGGATTTGTGTAAAAAGCTAATCCAGAAATATTAAATTGATCTCTACATTCGAAAGATAACAGTCAGGGTAAAATAGCTGACTCAGAAAATTCCCAAACTCAGCGTTTGTTCCAGTTTAGGTATTTTAGCCTCAGTGTTCCCAGATTCATTTGATGTGCTAAAATTCCGAGTTTATTGAATAACACTGACAGAGAGACATGTGAATGTTAGGAAACTCACAATGAAAGTTATATGCTAAATAAAATCAATTCTGAAAAATGATTGACAGCTACATTGCGGATTATTAGTCATTAAACTGCAACAATACCTTCAGTAATCATATACTGACAGATAAACATATCCAAAGGGTTTTTCTGGATGCCAATTTAACCACCTCTTTGTATTTCATTTCTTTTCTCTTGCTATGTACAAATATATCACTACAAATACATAATAAAGCTCCCTGAACAAACTCACCTTATCACAGATTATAACAGTCTTTCTAAAGCAGATTATTTTGAAATCTTTGCAAAGTTTCCAATGTAGAATATAATACATATATTACATAATAAAAATCTTCTAAAACGGATTTGAATAATATAATGTTTAGGTGTTAAAACGTGTTTTATTCTGTAAGGTATCACAGAGTGTTCTGTATTTATTCCACAGCAGCTATTTGTAGACTAGATTAGAAGAGAGAATTCCCTATGGGATCCTGACTAATTCACTGGATATTTACCATAATGAAGTCATCATAAACCAAATCCTTAACCCCTTAATGACACAACTTCTGGAATAAAAGGGAATCATGACGGACTATATCCGTCGTCTGTCCTTAAGGGGTTAAAGGAGCATGTTAACATTACAAATACTAATATGAATTTTTTGAATTAGAGAATGCTCTCGGCTAGTTTTTGTCCCCTTTATTAGTAAAACTAAAGTAGTTAAAGTAGTTTAACTTATAACAATGTGACAGTTTTGCTATTGTTGCTGCTCCGCCCCTGGCTGTGTTCATCAGTGATGACTCTCTCAGCCAATCCCATGCTTTGGGGGGTGACTACATATGTTCTCCAATCACTGCACTGTGTCAATCACATAGAGATGATGAATTAGCTCAATGCATCAGGACTGTTATAGGAATTGCCTTTAGCGGGTCTCTGAGTGAGTGAGTGACTGATTGTCTGAGTGACAGTCACTAGAGGTGTCCTTAGGAACAAATTAACACTGCCTTTTATTTAAAAGTCAGTGTGCACATTGCTAACATTGACCGTCCATTTGCACGAAAACCACCACATTAAGCTGCAATGATTTGGGATCTTATAGTGTCCCTTTAATATTTGTTTATATACTGAGCTCTTGTTCAGGGTAAAGATCTTTCCTGAAATTATAAAGTTATAATGGATCTATTACAGGCTAGTGAATACCTTAAATACGGAGGCAATTGCACATGTTCTGTTCAATATAAAATCAAAACAAAGCACTAGTTTCAAATTTCCTCCAACCTTCTAGCCATCTTGTCCCCCAGCACTGCAGAGTCTGGATTACTAGTTGATCCAGCACGTAGAATTGTGACACGCAGATATCTAATAGGTAACGTATTACTGGGCCTTAGAATGGCCGGACTTATCACACCAAAGAGTAGTCAGGATACTTGCCAAGGTCAGGAGATACAGAAAGAGACACAGTGATAAGGGAAAGCCAGAAGTCAGGGATACCAGAATACAGGGAACTCAAAATCAAAGCCAAAGTAAAAAACCAGAAGAAACTTGAATCAGGAACGTGCTCTCGGACAACCACTAGGGAAACCACGACAGGGCACTGAGCAGGATGAGAACTGGGCCTAAATACCCCTGCTCTGGATCTGATAGGCTGTAATTGGCGTTTGACCCCAAAGGCAGTTACCAGGTTTCCATTTGCATAATTGCTGCTCAGCACAAACCCTCCTGTGACTTTGATTGCTGCTCAGCACAACTTTTCATGTCAGAACAGTAAATGTCATTAATCACATTTTTATATGCGGATAAATACGTAACATGCAGACCCTCTCCCGTTAAGGTGTAATCCATCACTTCTATAAAGGTTGTACCCAAGCACAAAATCTGCCCAGTGCTCTAAAAACCCAAAACCCTCCTTCCTGCACCAAGCCTTCAGCAACGCATTGACCTCTCTAATCTCCCACTGCCTTTCCACTATAGCGTGTGGCACAGGTAATATCTCAGAGAATACCACCTTGGAGATCCTTTTCTTAAGTTTGCTATCTAATTTCCTGAAATCATTCTTTAGGACCTTCCATCTACCTCTAACTTTGTCATTGGTACCAACATGGACCATGACCGATGGGTCATCCCCAGCCCCTCCCAATAATACATCCACTCTGTCAGCAACATGCCAGACCTGAGCTCCTGGGAGACAGCAATCTGTTCGGTTGAGCCAATCAGAGTTGCAGATTACCCTATCTACTCTCCTCATTATTATTATTATTATTATTATTGCAATTTATATAGCGCCAACAGATTCCGTAGCGCTTTACAATATTATGAGAGGGGATTTAACTATAAATAGGACAATTACAAATAAACTTACAGAAATAATAGGTTGAAGAGGACCCTGCTCGATCGAGCTTACATTCTATAGGAGGTGGGGTGTAAAACACACTAGGACAGGAATTTGCAATCAAATAAGGTGGACTGCCCTTTAGGAGAGGGCAAGAGACAGGTATGTGAGGTATTGGTTAGTCTTGGAGGCCATAAGCTTTCCTAAAGAGATGGGTTTTAAGGCACTTCTTAAAAGATGTAAGACTAGGGGAGAGTCTGATGGCGGTAGGCAGGCTATTCCACAGGAAGGGAGCCGCCCGCGAGAAGTCCTGCAAGCGCGAGTTGGCCGTACGAGTGCGGACAACGGACAGGAGGTGGTCACGGGCAGAGCGGAGAGACCGAGAAGGGACATACCTATGGATCTGTGAGGAGATATAAGAGGGGCTAGAGTTGTTCAGTGCTTTATAGGTGTGAGTTAGTACCTTGAATTGACTCCTATAGCATACAGGAAGCTGTGAGAGAAACGACTAGAGAGGAAAATCAGTCTAGCAGCAGCGTTCATTACGGACTGTAGGGGTGCAGTACGGCTTTTGGGAAGACCAATCAGGAGAGGGTTACAGTAATCCATGCGGGAAATTACTAGAGCATGGACAAGCTCCTTGGTAGTATCTGGTGCAAGAAAGGGGCGGAGATGTTTTTAAGATGGAATCTACAGGATTTGGCAACATGCTGGATGTGAGGCTCAAAGGTGAGACCAGAGTCAAGTATGACGCCAAGACAGCGCGCTTGCAAGGATGGACTGATGTTGGTACCACAAACTTGAAGGGAGAGCGAAAGAGGAGGATCAGTATTAGGAGGAGGAAAGACAAGGAGCTCAGTTTTTGAGAGATTGAGTTTCAGAAAGCGGGAGGACATCCAGTCAGAGATGGAAGAAAGGCAAGCAGTGACACGTTGCAGGACGGCAGGGGAGAGGTCCGGGGAGGAGAGATATAGCTGGGTGTCATTAGCGTACAGGTGGTAGTGGAATCCAAAAGAGGTAATAAGTTTGCCAAGAGAGGCAGTATAAAGAGAAAATAGAAGGGGACCAAGGACAGAGCCTTGGGGGACTCCAACCGAGACAGGGCGAGGGGAGGAGGTATCATTAGAAAAGGAGACACTGATTGAGCGTTGGGAGAGATAAGAGGAAAACCACGAGAGGACAGAGTCACAGAGACCAAGCGATTGAAGAGTTTGAAGAAAGAGAGCATGATCAACGGTGTCAAAGGCCGCTGAGAGGTCAAGAAGAATTAGTATGGAGTAGTGGCCTTTGGATTTAGCTGCAATTAGGTTGTTAGTGACTTTGATAAGGGCAGTCTCTGTAGAGTGGAGAGGGCGGAAGCCAGATTGAAGGGGGTCAAGGAGAGAGTTGGAATTGAGGAAGTGAGACACACGGGTAAAGACAAGTCTTTCTAGAAGCTTTGAGGAAAAAGGGAGCAGGGATATGGAACGGTAGTTAGAGAGGGTGGATGGGTCGAGGGATGTTTTTTTTAGTATAGGTAATACAGTGGCATGTTTAAGGTCAGCAGGGATGATGCCAGAAGAGAGCGAGCAGTTGAAGATGTGTGTTAGAGGCATGAGACAAGTGGAGAGAGATCTGATAAGGTGAGATGGGACAGGATCGAGCGGGCAAGTGGTGGGGCGAGAGGAGCAAAGCAGAGCAGCCACCTCTTGGTCAGTAGCTGGGGAGAATGTCTGAAGGGTAGGAAAGGCATGATCTATGTGTGATTGAGAAACAGAAAGGCAATGAGGGGAGAATTATTTCCTTAGCTGTTCAATCTTGTCAGTGAAGTAACATGCAAAGTTATCAGAAGTAAGGTTAGTTTTGGGGGTGGCCACAGCAGGGCAAAGAAGAGAATTAAAGGTGTCAAAGAGACGCCTGGGGTTGCGGGAACATGAACTAATGAGAGAGGAAAAATAGGACTGTTTGGCAAGGGCAAGGGCTGCACTGTATGAACACAATATGAATCTATAGTGGAGAAAGTCTGATTGGGTACGAGACTTCCTCCCCGAGCGTTCCTCCAGCACAACGGGAGCATCTTTGCAGGTAGCGCGTTGATTTAGTATGCCATGGTTGGGGGCGGGTCCTCCTTGAGGTGCTTGTTTGGAGTGGCGCTGCAGTGTTCAAGGCAGATGTAAGAGTAGAGTTATATATGGAGATGGCCAGTGAAGGACAGGAGATGGAAGGGATGGACAGCAGTTGTGAATCAATGTCAGCTGAAAACTGTTGGAGATCAAGAGAATTAAGGTCCCTCCTGAGTTGAGGGGGGTTAGGCTGAGGTTGTTGGGTGAGGGGGTACGCAAGAGCAAATGATAAGAGGTGGTGATCAGAGAGTGGATACTCATGATAGAGTCCCCTACCACCACAACCTATTTAGCCTTCATTACATTTTCATCCCCATCCACACTAGGGGAGCTGTTCTCACAAGTATAATAGTACCCCCATATCTAGGTTTTATGTTGTTTTGGAAATTTACAGGAGCAAATATAAGGCTTTCCAATTTCAGTTTTTACACATTGGAATTTGCCAGACTGGTTATATTGCCTTTAAGACCATATAGCAGCCTAGGAATGAGCATTACCCCCACCATGACATATCATTTGAAAAAGAAGACAACCCAGGGTGTTCAAATGGGGTATGTCCAGACTTTCTCAGCAGCCACAAACCTTTGCCAAAGTTAGCGTACATATTTGATTTCACATGTTTTACAAATGTGCAGGTTTTATGGTGGTTTGGAGAGTTACAGTAACTTTATTTAATTCTTTGCTGAACGGATCAATATTAGCCTTTAAACCATACTAATACTACATATTACTCTTTTGGCACCTCTTTTGGTGTATTGAGCAGTGCTTATGACAAGGTGTAAAATCTCATTGCTTGGCACTATCAGCAAGTAGTAGTAGAGGGCAGAACAAATGAATAATAGAAAAAAGAGATTATAGAGAAGTTTTAAAGGACCACTATAGACACCCAGACCACTTCAGCTCAATGAGGGTCCCACAGGTTTTACCCTGCAGCTGTAAACATAGCAGTTTCAGAGAAACTGCTATGTTTATATTGCAGGGTTAATCCAGCCTCTAGTGGCTGTCTTCCTGACAGCCACTAGAGGTGCTTCCGCGACGCTCAATGCAAAAATTGCATTGAGCACACAGAACATCAATAGGAAAGCATTGAGTAATGCTTTCCTATGGGCGGTTTGAATGCACATGGCTCTGGCTGCGCATGTGCATTTGGCTCCACTTGGGAGCTGACGCTAAGGGAGCCTGGTGCTGGATTAAGGTAAGTGGCTGTAGGGGTTTTAACTCCTTCAGCCCAGCAGTAGGGGGGCCCTAAAGGTTTGGAGGTGGGGGGCCTAAGGACTATATAGTGAAAGGAAAACAAGTTTGTTTTCTGGGCACTCTAGTGGTCCTTCAAGTGTCTGTTAAAAGACAAAGACAAGTGTCTCTTATGATGTTTTTGGCAAGATGCCAATGACAATAAAAAAAAAGTGTTATGTATAATATACAAATATTTTAATTTATTGTTCTCCCAATTTCTCACAGGTTCAATCTTTTATAACAAGAACAATGTCCTTATCCCCTGTGGGTGAATTGAATTACCTTATGTCCAAAGAATGGATATCCAGTACAAATTCATGCACCTATAAATAAATAATTATTTGAAATGATCAACAATGACCATATCAGATCAGAGAATGCCAGTGTAGAATGCGCTGTCCTATAGCATGACCCATGTATGCTAGTGCGTAACACACCACCATATTGCATACCTCGAGAAAGAAACTACAGGCAGCAATCATCAACACCACTGTGAACAAAACAAATAATTTTAAGGCACGACAGAACATTTAAATAAACATTAAGAAAAGGGGTCAATTGCCAGCATATGTTACATGGACACCAGAGACATTGAGATATTGAGATAAGATATTATCTATATTTTATGTATTTTTAAAATAACATTTCCAATATGATGTTATTTGACCAGTCAACGAAAAATGGGGTTTTCCCTTTATCCATTGGCAACTGAAATGCAGACAGTTTTTTATGACTCGGTTATTTTTTTCCCATGGAATTAATAGAAATGACTACAAAATGCGGGTATATTAACTGTGCCCAATAACAGCTCCTGCAGCATTCTATGTTTCTTTTCTCATTTCACACAATATATACAGCTGCCCAGAGGGAGCAGCAGTAAAACCACTCAGCACGATAGTATTGAGTGGATTGTATTCTTATTTCCATACTGCTCTAAACGTATTTTCATTTTGAGCATGTCTTAGAGGAGTCATATATCATCATTTGGATTCAGTGTTTTGTGCTTTAACCTTTTTGATGGACACTGACTCTGAATAGTAATATTAGGATGTAACGGAACTCCCCATACTCCGATCAAGTACTTTCCGTTGATGGACGCTTCCTAGCCTGTGCCGAGGACCACAAGCACCGCACCAGACATCACAGCCACCACAGACTTCACAACCACCGTAGCCTAACTGTAGTTTCGCCGTCTTCTGTCCACCCTGGATCAGCTTCTGTCCTCCAGGACCGTGTGGGGAAGACCTCTACTCCAGGAGAGCATATAAGGAACAAGCTCTTAAAAGAGCTAAGTGATTAAAGCTCAGGGGAGTATGCAGAGCATAGCAATCCCCAGTGTGAGTATAGATGTCCCCTCCAATCACGAGACAAGACTACGTGTTGAGGGTCAAGAAGAACTGACTGTACTGGCACATACAGCCTCTTTAATTCACATTCTACAAACATAGTACTGCCAACAGGGTTTTGAAGAACAACCAATCAACACATTACAACACAGCTAAGACTCCCATTCATTACATCAGAAATCCCCACCTCTGCCTGTGATACAATTATCTCAACACAATAGACTAACTTAATTATCACAGGCAGGAAAATACAGTATTATAAAACATATCACAGGGACCCCAAAACATGCAATAACCCCATAAAAATATATATATATCATTGGAACCGGGGGATCTGGATTAACCACATATCCAAAATTCACCCAGATCCGTTCAGTAGTTTGGAAGATACGGTTTAATGCATATTCCGCAGAACATATACAGGTTATATGAAAAATAATTACTGTTAAATGTGTCCCCTGTTCTGTAGTTTAAAACTACTGCACGATGTCTTTGTGCAACAAATACCAGCGAGATGGCACCGTGTAGAAAAGTCAAAACAGTGTCTGTGAGTTAAAATGGCCGCCATCCATTGTTCTCACCATGTGCTTCATCCATTGTTCTCACCATGTGCCTCTGATACATGAAATGGTGGCAACCCAGTAACTCCACTGTTTATCTGGTAGTCTATCCAGCCGAACAAACAGATGAAACACATGGGGAACAATGCAACAAACGAAGGGAATCATAAAAAATATGGACAATAGTCATATTTGTGCACAATCTCCAGTTTTGTCAAAGGGCACAAATAGTGTTTTCAAATGCCATATATCCCAGGGCCATAGTCAGAAGGTAGGAGGCGGGCAAGCAGCCCCCTCCAAGAACACGTGGCGAGGTCTGTTCCGCCACATAGAAGAATCTGAGTTGTGCTCAAGTCAGTTTTAATTTTTGGTGGCAAATTTCAATTTAGATTTAGTCATTGTCTTTTGACTAAAAAGCCGTTTTAGTTTTAGTCATAATTCAGTCATCTGAATTGTTTAAGATTTAGTCTAGTTTTGGTCAACAAAATGAACACTGCTCAAAATTAAAATAAGTTTAAATTACTATATACATAATGCAGTCCAGTCAATACTAGCATGAGATCATTAGATTCACACTCTGTTATTATATGAGTCTTCCTAAATTACAGCTAGCAGAGCTATCACAAACTGCATCGTCAGTTCCACTTTCAACTACATTTCAATAGCAGTTATTTCTAATCCTATTACTTTCAGCACAGTAATTTTGTGCAGACTGTAATCTAATATCAAAGGCCATGCACAAGCTTTAAAATATATATATATTTTTTCCTCTACGGGGCTTTGTTTTTCATTCTGGCAGGATGAGGTTCAATTCTTGCATGGACAGAAAATATTTTCTTTATTTTAATATGATATTTGGTCAGTCAGGTAAAAAAATCAAACAAGATATCACATGCACAATGAATAAACCGACACACAAGTCAGTAAACCTACTAACTCTTGCATGTTCACACCGCAGGAACTCAATGTGAATGAAATTAAAGTAATTTAATAAAGAATGGAAGAAGGAACCATTATCATAAATAAAAGAAAATAAAAAGTTACCTGCGCTCTCCCCTTAATTCCTATGTATATTTAGACAAATGGAGGTCATTTAGTTTCTCCAATGGCCATTGGAGGGAATGCCCGCCTGCCAACGTCAAGGCCGACCCCCCTAAGCGGGTCCTAACACTGACCCTTCAGCCTGCTTCCTTGAGCTTCTGGCAAAGATATCTCTAATGAGACAGAAAGGGGTATTTTTTATATACACTCCTATATACTTATTAACTCTTAATAGGGAACACATGGGATGGGCGGTAGCATTGTAACCAGGCTGTGTGATACAAAATAAATACAAATACAAAAAGAGAAGTCCTGCACTCACTCCCATCACTACTGGGCCGGCAGCAAGGACTACAGTACACATCAGCCTCAATATATAGTAAAAAACAAAGAAAAGAAACAGTTACCTGCGCTCTCCCCCTAATCCCTATGTATATTTAGACAAATGGAGGTCATTTAGTTTCTCCAATGGCCATTGGATGGAATGCCCGCCTGCCAACGTAAAGGCAGACCTCACTAAGCGGGTCCTAACACTGACCCTTCAGCCTGCTTCCTTGAGCATCTGGCTAAGATATCTCTAATGAGACAGAGAGGGGTATTTTTTTTATATACACCCCTATATACTTATTAACCCTTAATAGGGAACACATGGAATGGGTAGCAGCATTGTAACCAGGCTGTGTCATACAAAGTAAATACAAATACAAAAAGAGAAGTCCTGCACTCACTCCCATTACTACTGGGTCGGCAGCAAGGACTACAATACACATCAGACCCAATATATAGTAAAAACCAAAGAAAAGAAGTTACCTGTGCTCTCTCCTTAATCCCTATGTATATTTAGACAAATGGAGGTCATTTAGTTGCTCCAATGGCCATTGGAGGGAATGCCCGCCTGCCAACGTAAAGGCAGACCCCACTAAGCGGGTCCTAACACTGACCCTTCAGCCTGCTTCCTTGAGCATCTGGCTAAGATATCTCTAATGAGACAGAGAGGGGTATTTTTTTATATACACCCCTATATACTTATTAACCCTTAATAGGGAACACATGGGATGGGCGGCAGCATTGTAACCAGGCTGTGTGATACAAAGTAAATACAAATACAAAAACAGAAGTCCTGCACTCACTCCCATTACTACTGGGTCGGCAGCAAGGACTACAATACACATCAGACCCAATATATAGTAAAAACCAAAGAAAAGAAGTTACCTGTGCTCTCTCCTTAATCCCTATGTATATTTAGACAAATGGAGGTCATTTAGTTGCTCCAATGGCCATTGGAGGGAATGCCCGCCTGCCAACGTCAAGGCTTTTTTTGTATTTGCATTATCATAAATAAGTGTAACTATTATAAAGTCTGTTCTGTACTCTCTAAGCAACTTTAAAAGTAGCCATTTATCTTCTAGAGATTAAATTAGGCATTTCAGAAAAGCAATCTAAGAACAGACACAGTGAGTTAAAAGAAGATCACTAATATTATGAGGATTTTGGTTATTAATTATTCTGAGATCCCAACATTCTAAAATATCTAAATTAATACCAGATATGGTATCAATTGGTATCCGTTACCACTTTACGGGTTGCTCCCAAAGTTACTAATGAAATAAAGGGAATCCAAGATGGAGTCCAGTTACCATGTGGACTATTTTAAAATGGAGTTAGTCACATGTATACTTTAAATTGCTTTTACTATGACAAAAAATAACCAAGTTTTATTAATTTCTTACTGGTATTTATATAGCGCCAACAGATTCTGCAGCGCTGTACAATCAGTGGAGCACGTACAATGATATATTGGGACAGAAAGAACAAAGGAAGCGGGAAAAAAAACACACAAAAAACACAAACATAGTCATTGAAGAACATTGAAAACTGGATTACAGTTGATCTGAAAGAAAGTTATCCATATATCTTCATCTTAAAACCTGTTTAAAATCTTTCCAAAACTCTTTATTATTACTGTTTTGATGTCATGGTTCCTCAGGCTGTATATAATAGGATTAAATATCGGTGTCACAAGAGTATACAAAAGGGACACAATCTTATTGGTATTAAATGAATCACTTCTGGCAGGAAATACATAGATAGCAATAAGAGTCCCATAATACGTGCACACAACAGCAAGGTGGGAACTACATGTGGAGAAGGCTTTCTGTCTCCCAGTGGTGGATGCTATTCTATGTATAGCGAGAAAGATACAAACATAAGTAGAAATGATAAACATACTTTCAATGACAGTTTCTGGAGTAGCGATTATATATACTGCAATCTGTGCAACTGTAGTATCAGAACATGAAAGCTGAACAAGAGGAGCAAAATCACAGAAGAAATGATCAATGATATTTAAGTCACAAAAATCTAAATTATTTATCAAAATGGTGATAACCAGAGTTACCATAAAACCCAAAACCCAAGACATTGCGATTAGACTAAAGCAAAATGGTGCGTTCATTATGGTGTTATAATGCAGTGGTTTACAAATGGCCAAATATCTGTCATAGGACATCATCGTGAGAAGAAGACATTCTGTAACAGAGCAGACACCAAACATATAAAACTGAGTAATACACTCACTGATTGTTATGGAGATCCCATTTTGTATTGTTACATGGATTGCACTTGGGACGATAGTTGTAGTAAGCATGATATCACTGAGGGACAAGTTGGAGAGGAAGAAGTACATTGGAGAATGGAGTCTTCGAGTAGATGCAACCAGAGCTATTATCAGAAGGTTTCCATAGAATGCTAACACATAGACCACAAGGAGGATGGAGAAAAGGATAATCCTTGAACTGTGAGAGGTTTGGAAACCCAGAAGGTAAAATTCTTTGATTGTTGATTGGTTTCGCCTTTGAATCATCTAATTGAAAAACGAGAATATAAAATCTCAGACTGGTCACCTAATAGAATCTTATGTTCAGCTTTGGCACAGTAAACTTTAAAAAAGGAGTCATGATATATATTTGTATTAACTATATATGGAGACATTAGCAATGATAATATCATAATTAGAAGAAAAAAATATTAACTTAAAATGAGAGACAATGTGTTCTTGCGATTTCAGTAAGGCTTTTGACACTGTTGCACATAGAAGGCTTATCAATAAACTGCAATATTTAAGTTTGGATTCCAATTTTGTTGAATGGGTAAGGCAATGGCTGAGGGACAGGCAACAGAGGGTTGTAGTCAATGGAGTATATTCGAAGCCTGGGCTTGTCACCAGTGGGGTACCTCAGGGATCTGTACTTGGACCCATTCTCTATAATATTTTTATTAGTGATATTGCAGAAGGTCTTGATGGTAAGGTATGTCTTTTTGCTGATGATACCAAGATATGTAACCGGGTTGATGTTCCAGGAGGGATAAGCCAAATGGCTTATGATTTAGGTAAACTAGAAAAATTGTCAGAGTTGTGGCAACTGACATTTAATGTGGATAAGTGCAAGATAATGCATCTTAGACGTAAAAACCCAAGGGCAGAGTACAGAATATTTGATAGAGTCCTAACCTCAACATCTGAGGAAAGGGATTTAGGGGTGATTATTTCTGATGACTTAAAGGTAGGCAGACAATGCAATAGAGCAGCAGGAAATGCTAGCAGAATGCTTGGTTGTATAGGGAGAGGCATTAGCAGTAGAAAGAGGGAAGTGCTCATGCCATTGTACAGAACACTAGTGAGACCTCACTTGGAGTATTGAACGCAGTAATGGAGACCGTATCTTCAGAAGGATATTGATACCTTAGAGAAAGTTCAGAGAAGGGCTACTAAACTGGTTCATGGATTGCAGGATAAAACTTACCAGGAAAGGTTAAAGGATCTTAACATGTATAGCTTGGAGGAAAGACAAGACAGGGGGGAAATGATTGAAACATTTAAATACATAAAGGGAATCAACACAGTAAAGGAGGAGACTATATTTAAAAGAAGAAAAACTACCACAACAAGAGGACATAGTCTTAAATTAGAGGGACAAAGGTTTAAAAATAATATCAGGAAGTATTACTTTACTGAGAGGATAGTGGATGCATGGAATAGCCTTCTAGCTGAAGTGGTAGAGGTTAACACAGTAAAGGAGTTTAAGCATGCGTGGGATAGGCATAAGGCTATCCTAACTATAAGATAAGGCCAGGGACTAATGAAAGTATTTAGAAAATTGGGCAGACTAGATGGGCCGAATGGTTCTTATCTGCCGTTACATTCTATGTTTCTATGTTTCTACCCATCCAGATATGCAGTTAAATGTTGTACTTCTTTACCCCTGTCAATAGTGTCACCCACATTTTCTGTATTGTCCTCTATATGCAATGCATATTACCTAAATGCTAACAGTATAGTATTTTTTTTTTACTGTTTGTGTGTATATATACAGGGAGTGCAGAATTATTAGGCAAGTTGTATTTTTGAGGATTCATTTTATTATTAAACAACAACCGTGTTCTCAATGAACCCAAAAAACTCATTAATATCAAAGCTGAATATTTTTGGAAGTAGTTTTTAGTTTGTTTTTAGTTTTAGCTATTTTAGGGGGATATCTGTGTGTGCAGGTGACTATTACTGTGCATATTTTTTAGGCAACTTAACAAAAAACAAATATATACCCATTTCAATTATTTATTTTTACCAGTGAAACCAATATAACATCTCAACATTCACAAATATACATTTCTGACATTCAAAAACAAAACAAAAACAAATCAGTGACCAATATAGCCACCTTTCTTTGCAAGGACACTCAAAAGCCTGCCATCCATGGATTCTGTCAGTGTTTTGATCTGTTCACCATCAACATTGCGTGCAGAAGCAACCACAGCCTCTCAGACACTGTTCAGAGAGGTGTACTGTTTTTCCTCCTTGTAAATCTCACATTTGATGATGGACCACAGGTTCTCAATGGGGTTCAGATCAGGTGAACAAGGAGGCCATGTCATTAGATTTTCTTCTTTTATACCCTTTCTTGCCAGCCACACTGTGGAGTACTTGGACGCGTGTGATGGAGCATTGTCCTGCATGAAAATCATGTTTTTCTTGAAGGATGCAGACTTCTTCCTGTACCACTGCTTGAAGAAGGTGTATTCCAGTAACTGGCAGTAGGACTGGGAGTTGAGCTTGACTCCATCCTCAACCCGAAAAGGCCCCACAAGCTCATCTTTGATGATACCAGCCCAAACCAGTACTCCACCTCCACCTTGCTGGCGTCTGAGTCGGACTGGAGCTCTCTGCCCTTTACCAATCCAGCCACGGGCCCATCCATCTGGCCCATCAAGACTCACTCTCATTTCATCAGTCCATAAAACCTTAGAAAAATCAGTCTTGAGATATTTCTTGGCCCAGTCTTGACGTTTCAGCTTGTGTGTCTTGTTCAGTGATGGTCGTCTTTCAGCCTTTCTTACCTTGGCCATGTGTAATGGAGCTCCGTGTACTCCGACTGAGTACCCTCCGTTGATGGACGCTTCCTAGCTTGCGCCGAGGACCACAAGCACCGCACTGGACACCACAACCACCGCAGGCTCCACAACCGCCGTAGCTTAACTGGAACCGCGCCGTCTTCCTTCCACCCTGGATCGGCTTCTGTCCTCCAGGACCGTGTGGGGAAGACCTCTCCTCCAGGAGAGCGTAACAGGAACAAGCTCTTAAAAGAGCTAAGTGATTGAAAGCTCAGGGGAATATGCAGAGCATAGCAATCCCCAGTGTGATACAGCAATTCCCTCCAATAACGAGACAAGGCTATGTTTTGAAGGGTCAAGAAGAACTGAGGACTGGAACACCCAGCCTGCTTTTTATTAGGAAAGGATACACACAGGACACTCCCAGGGGGAGGATGAAATTGACCAATCACACCACACCGCTAGATAGCTCTTATTATGGAGGGTAACATTTCCAAAAATTAGGTCATTCGGATGAATGGTTCGGGAGATATAGAGTTCCAAAGATTTGACCGACCGCACAGACCAACTAGCCGAAAATAGTTCCATGAATTTTGGCCTTGCGGTCGGTCTCCGTTCGCACTGTAAAAAGACACGAAAATCTTGCCATCCATTCGCATCTCTGTGATCGCTAGAATCCCCATACTAAGTTAAGTATAACTACCGAACGGCCGGTCGTTCGGTAGTTTCCGTACGAAGTTCTGGATGTCTGGAGGTCTTAGCGGTATTCGCCTGTTTGCGCTTCCGATTTCAGTTCCATGCGTTCACAGGCAAACACCGCTGTTCGTACGCAAGATGGCCGCGAACACGTGTAAGTCCCGAAATGGCGGCCATCTATTCGGTACACAAAGGATTCGTATAGAATCATACGAACGGTTTTACTACCGAATCCCAACAAGGCATTTAAACATATTTTATGTGTCCATAGTCTCTGTACAGACCATTTAAAGAGCCACAGACAGCACAATGAAAATTCCTTTAAGTCCAGATATAGTTTTAACGTGCAATATAGTAAAGGACCATAGTCGCAGGGGAGGAGGCAGGCAAGCAGGCCTCTCCAGGACAAAGTGGCGAAGGGCACTTCGTCACACATCTCCCCTTTGGGGGGAAGACTAACCAGGCACCTGACCTTCTGTCGGTCAGTGCCTCCGTTAGTCGATCCACCAGCCCACAATAAACAGATGTCCGAGTAGCCCCCCCACAACATCAAAGTACAGGAACAGCCCACCCACAACAAACAGTTACTGCACCTGGGTATTTTGCTGTGGTGATGAGGCAACATACTGAGGGGACTTGAAGGGCAGAGGCCAGCGGCGCTCTGCCCTGATGCCAGCTCTTCTGCTGGGGTAGCCTGCAGGACATCAGGCTCTGGACCAGGGACAAAGGTAGGGCAGAGGCCAACTGCACTCTGCCCAGCTGCCAGCTCTTCTGCTGGGGTAGCCTGCAGGATATCAGGCTCTGGACCAGGGATAAAGGTAGGGCAGTGTAACGAGTATATACCCCTACACGCAGGATCCAGCCAAACAGAAGACAGTACAGAGGAGAGATACGTCTACCGGACCTTAGAGTGGCCGGACTCGACGTAATAGGATAAGACAGAGTCAGGAACGATCCGAGGTCAAAGGCACAAAGAGACAGCGTAAATGAAAACTAGCCGGGGTCTGGTACACAGGAATCAGCAAGCCGGCAAACAGTACAGATAAGGATAAAGCGAAAACAAAGTCAGAATACAAAGCCAAGGTCAAATACGGAGAAACACAACTGAACACAACAAGCACTAAAGGGAACTGTAGCAGAAACCACGATAGGGCAAGGAACTAAGGGAAAAGGGTAAGTATAAGTAGCCTTCAAACTAATGTGATTGGCTCCTGTGACTTCCACTCCCCCAACAGGTAAGTGTATGGGGTGATTGGCATGACAGGAGCCAATGGGAGCCTTTTTGCAATTTAGGCTCCCACTGTCTCTTTAAGAGCGCGCCCGAGATTCGCGGCGCGCTCTTAGCTGCAGGCGGGACACGTGACCGCTTCTCGCGGTCACCGCCCGCCTTCCTGTTTGAGCAGTCGGACGAGCCGCGCGCGGCTCGTGCAGCCGCAGGACCGCGCGCGGCTTGAAGAGAGGACCGCGGCCGGCCCCCGGATAAGGTAAGTACCGCTACAGTACCCCCCCTGAGGACACGCCCTCCGGGCGGGCAGGACCAGGCCTGGCAGGAAAACGCGAATGGAAAGAACGTACAAGGCGGGGAGCATGAACAGCATCCGCAGAAATCCAACTGCGCTCCTCAGGACCATAACCCTTCCAATGTACCAAGTACTGAAGCCGACCCCTAAGAAAACGAGAGTCAATAACAGCAGATACTTCGAACTCCTCATGACCCTCCACAGAGACAGGAGGGGGAGGGGGAGTATGCCAGGTATAGCGGTTGCGTACGTAAGGCTTCAACAACGAGGTGTGAAATACATTAGGTATACGCAGATTCTTAGGCAGACCCAAGGCATAAGAAACGGGATTAACCTTATGTATAATGCGATAAGGGCCAATGAAGCGGGGAGCCAATTTCATAGAAGGCACCCGGAGGCGAATATTCCGTGTGGAAAGCAAAACCCTGTCCCCCACAACATAGGAAGGAGCCGCTCTGCGATGCTTGTCAGCCTGAGCCTTCTGGTGGGCAGCAGAGTCCACCAAAGAACGCTGAACCTGCTCCCAAGTATTACGCAAACCAGCCAAATGCTCATCCAGAACTGGCATGCCTTGTGAGGAGAATGCAGCCGGAACAACAACGGGATGCTGGCCATAGACAATGTAAAAAGGGCTTTTGCCGGAAGAATCATGAGTGGCATTATTCCGAGCAAATTCAGCCCAAGGAAGCAGGTCAGACCAATTGTCCTGATGGTGAGACACAAAACAACGGAGGTACTGCTCCAGAGACTGGTTGGCACGTTCAGCAGCTCCATTAGACTGGGGATGGTAAGCGGAAGAAAATGAGAGGGAAATACCCATCTCCGAACAAAAGGCTTTCCAGAACCTGGAAATAAATTGGCTACCCCTATCGGATACAATAGATAAGGGAATACCATGTAATCGAAACACTTCTCTAGCGAAGATAAGAGCCAGTTCCTTGGAAGTGGGCAACTTGCGAAGAGACACAAAGTGAGCCATTTTGGAAAACCGATCTACTATCATTAGGATGACTGTGTTACCATTCGAAGAGGGTAATTCAACAATAAAATCCATTGATAGATTAGACCAAGGTCTCTCGGGAACGGGTAACGGATGCAACAGCCCACAAGGAACTCTACGAGAGGTTTTCATACATGCACAAGTAGTACAAGCACTTATATAGTCAGTAACATCCTTACGTAAGGTATCCCACCAGAAATACCGAGAAACGGCTGACACTGTTTTGGAAATACCAGGATGTCCAGCAGTCTTAGTATCGTGATACAGTGACAGAATATCCTGTCTCTCGGGAACGTCAACGAACAATTTATCATTAGGCCTCTCGCTAGGTGCCATGCTTTGTTTCGCTTGTATGGCCTGCAAGAGGGACGAGGAAATAGACAATATAGTAGTTGCTATTATCCTGTCTGGGGGAATGACAGGAGTGACATCAATCTCCTGTTTGTCAATAGTCTCGAATTGTCTGGACAGAGCGTCCGCTTTAGTGTTCCGGTCACCTGGCCTATAGGTGATTATATAATTAAAATGAGACAAGAACAGTGACCACCTAGCCTGCCTTGAAGACAATCTTTTAGCTTCGCTAAGGTAGGATAGGTTCTTATGATCTGTAAATATGAGAATAGGATCCTTAGTTCCTTCTAGCAAATGTCTCCATTCTTTGAGTGCTAAAATGATAGCAAGGAGTTCGCGATTACCCACATCATAATTCCTTTCTGCTTTGGACATTTGTTTAGAAAAGAAGCCACAAGGATGCAATGGCTTGTCAGGAGACTCTCTTTGGGATAAGACAGCACCTACCCCTATATCGGAAGCATCAACCTCAAGTATATATGGCAATGAGGGGACAGGATGCTGTAAAATAGGGGCAGAGGCGAACGTAGTCTTAAGAAAGTCAAAAGCCTGAAGTGCCTCAGTAGACCAGACACGTGTATTGCCATCCTTTTTAGTCATACGAGTAATAGGCGCTACTATAGACGAAAAACCTTTGATAAAACATCTATAATAATTAGAGAAACCCAGAAAACGCTGGATGGCTTTCAGACCTTGCGGCAGAGGCCATTCTATGACCGCAGCGAGCTTCTGGGGATCCATCCGAAAACCCTCAGCGGAAATCAAATACCCTAAAAACTGGACCTCGGATTGGTCGAATAGACATTTTTCTAATTTGCAATAAAGACCATTAGCAAGAAGGGTCTTCAGAACTGTCGTAACATGTCTGTGATGAGTGTGAATGTCTGTAGAATATATTAAAATGTCATCCAAGTACACAATAACAAATGAGTGAATAAAGTCCCTTAAGACATCATTAATAAATTCTTGGAACACTGCTGGGGCATTGCAAAGCCCAAATGGCATGACGGTATACTCATAATGACCTGACCGAGTGTTAAAGGCTGTCTTCCATTCGTGGTCCTTCTTTATACGTATCAAATTGTATGCTCCTCTAAGATCTAATTTGGTGAATACCGTAGCATGTTTGAGCCTGTCAAACAATTCTGTTATTAATGGTATAGGGTAAGCATTTTTGATGGTGATTTTGTTAAGACCTCTATAATCAATGCAAGGTCTTAAATCACGTTCTTTCTTTGATACAAAGAAGAACCCCGCTCCAGCCGGAGAAGAGGATCTCCTAATAAATTCCTTGTCTAATGATTCTTTAATGTACTCCTCCATGACACGGTTTTCTTGAACCGATAGGGGGTACACCCTGCCCTTAGGAGGTATAGTACCAGGCAACAAATCAATAGCACAATCGTAGGGTCTGTGAGGCGGTAATTTGTCAGCCTCTCTTTTATCAAAGACAGTCTTTAAAGTTAAATACTGAGAGGGTATAGCCGTAGATAAAGGAGGAACAGTAGGAACGTTAATAGAATTCACAGGCGTGACTTCAATAGTACATGACTCATGGCAGGCTTCACTCCATGATTTTATCTGCCCTGTCTCCCAGTCAAAAATGGGATTGTGGGCACGTAACCATGGATACCCTAACACCAACTGTGAAGAGGGAGAGGTGATGACCTGGAACCGAATGGTTTCATAGTGTAGAACCCCTGTGTACATGTGTAGCGGTGCAGTCTCGTGAGTAACAACAGGAGATATCAATGGTCTACCATCTATGGCCTCAACGGCCAAGGGTATCTCCCTCTCCCTGATGGGAATGTTGTTTTTCTTTACAAAACCAGAGTCTATAAAATTCTCAGCAGCCCCAGAATCAACCAGGGCGTATATGTTTTCAACTATACAACTCTCTCCCATATGTAAAGAAACAGGGAGAAGCAGTCGGTTAGGAGGCAATGTAGGAGACTTAGAAATCACACCCAAGGCCAGTCCCCTATAAGGTCTTAGGTGCGAGAGTTTTCCGGGAGCAGAGGACACTCCTTTACCATATGTTCTCTCCTACCACAATATAGGCAGAGTCCCTCCCTTCTCCTATGTAATTTCTCAGTATCTGAGAGTTTGGCAACCCCTAATTGCATAGGTTCCTCTTCAGATACTTTTACACTCTCCGGTGTATTAACTCTGGGGTGAATAGGCGTAACAAAACGTCTATTCCTGTTCTTGGTATAGAGCCTGTCCCGAATCCTATTATCTATATCGATGAGGTAGTCAATAAGGTCCTCTAAGGCAACAGGAAGTTCCTTAGCTGCTACCTCATCCAATATAGAATCTGATAAGCCTTCCATGAAGGCAGTAGTTAACCCATTATTGGTCCAATCGACCTGTGAGGCAAGGGTACGAAACTGTATGGCGTAATCAGCCACAGACCTAGAACCCTGTTTAACCCTCATTAATGCTCTAGCGGCATTCTTAGACCTTTTCATAGTGTCAAAAGTTCTGCGAAAAGCTGTTAGGAAACTGTGAAAGTTATGCACCATAGGTCCATTAGCCTCCCAAATAGGGTTTGCCCATTCAAGTGCTTTGTCGGTAAGTTGGTGCATAAAGAACCCAACTTTAGACCTCTCTGTGGGAAATGAACGTGGATACATTTCAAAATGAACCTCTATTTGGTTAATGAACCCTCTGCATGTCTTAGAATCCCCTCCATACCTAGGAGGAGGCGTTAAATGTGCTGTAGCGTTAGGCATAGTCGATACTTCAGGAAGCAGGGGTGTAGGAGGGTTAGGTGCGGTTGCTGGAATGGTTCTAGCTAAGAGCGTCTGGAGAGCCTGAGCTATTTGATCCATACGGTGATCCTGCTCTACAAATCTAGCCTCATGGATCGCCATCTGTTGAGCTAAATCTGCGGGGTCCATGGCCCTATCGTAATGTAACGAGTATATACCCCTACACGCAGGATCCAGCCAAACAGAAGACAGTACAGAGGAGAGATACGTCTACCTGACCTTAGAGTGGCCGGACTCGACGTAATAGGATAAGACAGAGTCAGGAACGATCCGAGGTCAAGGGCACAAAGAGACAGCGTAAACGAAAACTAGCCGGGGTCTGGTACACAGGAATCAGCAAGCCGGCAAACAGTACAGATAAGGATAAATCGAAAACGAAGTCAGAATACAAAGCCAAGGTCAAATACGGAGAAACACAACTGAACACAACAAGCACTAAAGGGAACTGTAGCAGAAACCACGATAGGGCAAGGAACTAAGGGAAAAGGGTAAGTATAAGTAGCCTTCAAACTAATGTGATTGGCTCCTGTGACTTCCACTCCCCCAACAGGTAAGTGTATGGGGTGATTGGCATGACAGGAGCCAATGGGAGCCTTTTTGCAATTTAGGCTCCCACTGTCTCTTTAAGAGCGTGTCCGAGATTCGCGGCGCGCTCTTAGCTGCAGGCGGGACACGTGACCGCTTCTCGCGGTCACTGCCCGCCTTCCTGTTTGAGCAGTCGGACGAGCCGCGCGCGGCTCGTGCAGCCGCAGGACCGCGCGCGGCTTGAAGAGAGGACCGCGGCCGGCCCCCGGATAAGGTAAGTACCGCTACAGGCAGAGGCTGACTGCACTCTGCCCAGCTGCCAGCTCTTCTGCTGGGATGCTTGGAACATAGTCCGGCTCAGTAGCCAAGGGAACATGGACGTCAGTAGGGGTTAACATCGCCTTGGTTAACCCGGGTGCCACGCTAGGAGTTAACTGGGGAGGGGAATTTGTACTTACCCCCTCCTCCTGTTGTCCCGGTGAGGGTAGTTGGGGATCTGGACAGGCTGCCCAGCATCCCTGTAGGTCAGGCACAGAGACCACGGTCCCATCTGCGCCGTCTGGGAGATTGGTGTCTCCCCTTGTTAGGGTAAGCTGCCGCTGGGGAGAGGGGGTGCTGTGCTCCTCTCCCTGACACACAGGCTGCCGTTGGAGAGGGAGACCGCCTGTCTCCACTCCCGTAACATTGTCCTGCTGCTGGAAAGAGGGACCAACTGTCTCTGCTCTCTGTAGGACCCACTGCTGCGGGGGGGAAGGACGACACCTTCGGCCCCCTGTAACTCACACTGCCGCTGGGGGGGAAGGACGACACCTTCGGCCCCCTGTAACTCACACTGCCGCTGGGGAGGGAGGACGACACCTTCAGCTCCCTGGGGTTCACACTGCCGCTGGGGGGGAAGGACGACACCTTCAGCTCCCTGGGGTACACACTGCCGCTGGGGAGGAAGGACGACACCTTCAGCTCCCTGTAACACACACTGCCGCTGGGGGGGGAGGACGACACCTTCGGCCCCCTGGGGTATACACTGCCGCTGGGGAGGAAGGACAGCACCTTCAGCTCCCTGTAACACACACTTCCGCTGGGGAGGAAGGACGACACCTTCCGCTCCCTGGGGTTCACACTGCTGCTGGGGGGGAAGGACGACACCTTCGGCCCCCGGGGGTTCACACTGCCGCTGGGGGGGAAGGACGACACCTTCAGCCCCCTGGGGTACACACTGCCGCTGGGGAGGAAGGACGGCACCTTCAGCTCCCTGGGGTTCACACTGCCGCTGGGGGGGAATGACGGCACCTTCGGCCCCCTGTAACTCACGCTGTTGCTGGGGCGCAGGGACGGAATACTTCGCTATCACTGCCCGATATTCTGCTTCCATCTGCAGATACTCCGCCAGTTCTCTCCTCACTCTTGGTACAAGTTCCTCTGTTAGGTGGGGCCCGTAGACAGCCAACCGCCTCTTCAGCATTGCGTCAAACTGTACGTGACTATACCAATATTCCAGTTTTGCTTGGTGCTCCCAGGATGCTGCTCCTCGCACTAGGGAAGCCATCCCTCCGCTACCACCAATGTAACGGAGCTCTGTGTACTCCGACCGAGTACCCTCCGTTGATGGACGCTTCCTAGCTTGCGCCGAGGACCACAAGCACCGCACTGGACACCACAACCACCGCAGGCTCCACAACCGCCGTAGCTTAACTGGAACCGCACCGTCTTCCTTCCACCCTGGATCGGCTTCTGTCCTCCAGGACCGTGTGGGGAAGACCTCTCCTCCAGGAGAGCGTAACAGGAACAAGCTCTTAAAAGAGCTAAGTGATTGAAAGCTCAGGGGAATATGCAGAGCATAGCAATCCCCAGTGTGATACAGCGATTCCCTCCAATAACGAGACAAGGCTACGTTTTGAAGGGTCAAGAAGAACTGAGGACTGAGACCCAGCCTGCTTTTTATTAGGAAAGGATACACACAGGACACTCCCAGGGGGAGGATGAAATTGACCAATCACATGCATGGTAACACCCCCACGTCTCCTCCCCTCAGATAACCACATAACATAATTATAATGTCCACATTTTTACTCAAGTTCTGGATGTACCCCAAAACCAAGGGGTACACCTTTAAATCCGGCACCGCTAGATAGCTCTTATTCAGGAGGGTAACATTTCCAAAAATTAGCTCATTCGGATGAATGGTTCGGGAGATATAGAGTTCCAAAGATTTGACCGACCGCACAGACCAACTAGCCGAAAATAGTTCCATGAATTTTGGCCTTGCGGTCGGTCTCCGTTCGCACTGTAAAAAGACACGAAAATCTTGCCATCCATTTGCATCTCTGTGATCGCTAGAATCCCCATACTAAGTTAAGTATAACTACTGAACGGCCGGTCGTTCGGTAGTTTCCGTACGAAGTTCTGGATGTCTGGAGGTCTTAGCGGTATTCGCCTGTTTGCGCTTCCGATTTCAGTTCCATGCGTTCACAGGCAAACACCGCTGTTCGTACGCAAGATGGCCGCGAACACGTGTAAGTCCCGAAATGGCGGCCATCTATTCGGTACACAAAGGATTCATATAGAATCATACGAACGGTTTTACTACCGAATCCCAACAAGGCATTTAAACATATTTTATGTGTCCATAGTCTCTGTACAGCCCATTTAAAGAGCCACAGACAGCACAATGAAAATTCCTTTAAGTCCAGATATAGTTTTAACGTGCAATATAGTCCAGGACCATAGTCGCAGGGGAGGAGGCAGGCAAGCAGGCCTCTCCAGGACAAAGTGGCGAAGGGCACTTCGTCACACCATGTCTCTGAGTATTGCACACCTTGTGCTTTTGGGCACTCCAGTGATGTTGCAGCTCTGAAATTGGCCAAACTGGTGGCAAGTGGCATCTTGGCAGCTGCACGCTTGACTTTTCTCAGTTCATGGGCAGTTATTTTGCGCCTTGGTTTTTCCTCATGCTTCTTGCGACCCTGCTGACTATTTTGAATGAAACGCTTGATTGTTCGATGATCACGCTTCAGAAGCTTTGCAATTTTAAGAGTGCTGCATCCCTCTGCAAGATATCTCACTATTTTTTACTTTTCTTAGCCTGTCAAGTCCTTCTTTTGACCCATTTTGCCAAAGGAAAGGAAGTTGCCTAATAATTATGCACACCTGATATAGGGTGTTGATGTCATTAGACCACACCCCTTCTCATTACAGAGATGCACATCACCTAATATGCTTAATTGGTAGTAGGCTTTCGAGCCTATACAGCTTGAAGTAAGACAACATGCATAAAGAGGATGATGTGGTCAAAATACTCATTTGCCTAATAATTCTGCACTCCCTGTATATATACACACACACACACATTTAAATTCCTAGTATATGCTTACAAATGTCTTCATAATGCTGCTATTACCTACCTACCTGTTCTAATACACAAGCATGTCCTTTTCAAGCCCCTATGCTCTCCCAAGGAGAGCGTCTATTCTCTGTTCCTCATGGGTATATATATATATATATATATATATATATATATATATAGTGATGTCCCGAACTAGTTCCTGGCGAACATAGCATGTTCGCGTTTGCCACCGCGGGCGAACACATGTGATGTTCTATCCGCCCCGGGGACTTACTGTCCTCCCCCCTGGCCCCCACCCCTGCGCGGTGGGTGAGGGCCATAAATCACAATGGGGACCTACTGTCCACCCCCCCCCCGCCCCCACCCGTGAGCGTTGGGTGGGGGCCATAAAAATAATGAGGGGGTACACAAGCGACTGTCTCTACTTGTTAATGTTATATTATAAAATGTGCCTGTTCATCTTGTGCCCCGCATGTTGAGCGGGGGATGCTTTGGAGGACGGCTCTTGGGGCACCTCCTACCTGCCTGTGATTTATATGTGCACAACAAAAAAAAATAAAAAAATAAAAAAAAAATAATGAGGGGGGGACCTACTGTCCTCCCCCCCGCCTCCACCCCTGCGTGGTGGGTGGGGGCCATAACAATAATGATGGGGGGACCTACTGTCCTCCCCTCCAGCCCCCATCCCTGCGTGGTGGGTGGGGGCCATAAATCACAATGGGGGGACCTACTGTCCCCCACCGGCCCCCACCCCTGAGTGGTGGGTGGGGGCCCTAAAAAAGAAATAAGGGGGACCTACTGTCCCACCCCGGCCCCCACCCCTGAGAAGTGGGTGGGGGCCATAAATAACAATGGGGGGACCTACTGTCCCCCCCAGCCCCCACCCCTGAGCAGTGGATTGGGGCCCTAAAAAAAACAATAAAGGGGAACCTACTGTCCCCCCCCGGCCCCCACCCCTACGTGGTGGGTGGGGGCCATAAATCACAATGGGGGGACCTACTGTCCCCCCCAGCCCCCACCCCTGAGCAGTGGGTCGGGGCCCTAAAAAAAACAATAAGCGGGGACCTACTGTCCCCCCCCCGGCCCCCAACCCTGAGCGGTGGGTGGGGGCCCTAAATACTAATAAGGGGGGGACCTAATGTCCACCCCACTGGACCCCACCCCTGAGCGGCGGGTGGGGGCCCTAAATACAAATGGGGGGACCCTAGTCACCCCCCCCCAAAAAAAAATATCCCCCTACCTACCCCCCTCACCCTAAAAATAATGAGTGGGGGACCTTTAAGAACCTGCAAAAAAAACAACTTACCATTCAATGTTTTCTTTCTTCTAAAATCTTGTTTTTTCAGCCCCAAAAAAGGCCAAACAAAAAACCACAATAACCGACGCAATAAAAAAAAAAAAACGAGCGCAAAAAAAAATAATCCATCTTCACCCAAGGAGGGCTCCGCGCAGACTGAGCTCTGCAGGGCGGGGGAAGGCTTATAAAGCCTTGCCACGCCCTGCAATTAGGCTAAGAACACTCTGATTGGCTGGTTTAAGCCAAAATTCCAAAGAACTTTCCCACGCTGTGTAAAATGACACAGAGCACTGTGATTGGATGTCTTGAAATCCATCCAATCACAGTGCTCTTTGTCATTTTACACAGCGTGTAAAATGCCCACTTTTCATTCACACAAGCTGTGAATTTGGGGCACACCCAGAACATACATTTCCGAGTAGTGGTGCTGCCGTAAAGACCAAAATCAATACAAAATATGGTTTAAGGAACAGCACACACACATAAATAAAAATACAGTTATACATTTTACAAGGCTACTTAAAATCACCAACCTTAGCAAACAAATATGGGCATTCAGTTCCACCATATGGCCATATTGTGATAAGCCCAGCACTATGTCCCAGTACCCCAATATCAGTGGGTCCTACACTAATTTTAACATGGGAATTTACATGCAAACTTGCAATACTTACTTGCAACTTAAACTGTTTCCGGAGACTTCTCAATGTCTGCTTTCCTGTGGTCACCTATAAAGGGGCACCCGCAGTGGATGGCTGGGGTGCTCAGTCCAATAGGAATCTGGTCTAAATTCCACATCTACACAGAAAAAATGGGAGTTGGAGGCACACCCAGAACAAGAGTGTGATATAGCAATAACCCAAACCTATGGTAAATGAGTGAAGTCAAATAAGGAGCAGATAACACAATAAATAAAGTTGGTTATAAAAGAAATAAAACTCAAAAAAGAAGAAAAGATAGAAAAATTTTAGAAATATATGAAAAGTCCAACTAGTAAAAAAAAAAAAAAAATGCAGGTCACATGACCAGGACCTCCATTTAAAGACGTATCTGCTCCCCTGTCTTATTTGCTGTAAGTAGCAGAGCTAACCCATTAGTATAGGTGTTACCTGGAAGTGGGGATGGTAATCTTTCTGATACTTGTATTACCTGACCTGGAGGGAGCATCGTTAGGGGTACAGTATATTATCTTGGGAAGGATTTCCACAACCTTAACCTTAATATTCTGTGAGCCAATACTAAAAATACAAACTACTTAATAACAACAGTAGAAAGATGTAGAAAAGGAACCAAAATTAGAAAAATGCATAAATAGCAAATTAAACACAAACCAGCTGAAAGAAATATAAATTAACAACAAATTGTTTTCATGTGTGGCTTACTGGAATCCAAAATGTGGCTTCCTTACTTATCAGATACGTGGGACCTATCACTAGATTAGTGGGACCTATCATATTTAATACTTAGCCCAAACCCTGGTTCCTAATTACCCAAGGGATAGCAGAAGAAAAATAAAAAAATCTACTTACCCCAGGGGTAATCCCAGATCACAAGCCCCCATAACTGTTAGGACTAAATGTCTTCACTGCAGACTCTTTACGGTTGCAGTCCATACTTTGCAATCCAATCAGCACATCACACCTACAAGCTCGGATGATTGACCGACACACACAATGAAGTAGTGAGTCTTCAAATAATTTATGAGTTTATTGGTATGACATATCAGGTTCTATAGGTATCTTATCACAGCAGTACATCATGTTATACATAAGCAGAAAATATGTTGGACATTCGTGAAAAAATACTCATCACAAGACAGGAAGGAAGCATTGTATCAAATATAGGGTCAAGTCATGGATTTGCTTAATTGTATTTAAGTTTTACTGAACGGGAAACATCTGTTAGAAATGAATCTAGATAAATTTGTGCAAACAAGTAAGTAATGAGATGAATTTGAATACTGTCTTTATAAAAATGATTTTATAAGCAGCTTTGAGTAGTAAGCAAGAAAATGGATGGCGAGTACAAAACGGTGAGTTGGTTGTATGATTTCTTCCTACTAATATGCTGCCATGGTTAGCAGGAAAGGGAGTTAGAAGAGTTCTGTTACTGAGAGACTGCATTTTAAAGCAAAATAATATTTTTTAATCAAACTTATCATAAACCCATATGACACTATTGTCATCACCAGTAGGCATGAATACTGTCAATTATTATTATTATTATTATTATTATTATTATTATTATTATTATTATTATTATAATGTGGAGTGTATTCATTGTGTCATATATCATATGTGTAGTTGGTGCACAAAACGGTCATCCCATATAGATAGTATTGTTACCGAGTAAACTAACAGAAGCCAAACAAAGAGAAATAAATGCAGGTCTTCAGGAAGTAAAAGGTCTTTATTTACATACCGATCGGGCCTCAGATGAACTCCTGTTCCAAAAACATCTGAGAGACCAACACATGGTGTACATTCCTTTTATAGCACTATAACTCCTCCCATTAATAGCTACACCCACATATACCTTTAACCAATCAATGAGCAGAATATAGACTTGTACATCTGGTCAGACCACATGGCTCATCCAAGACAAAGAAAATAAGTGCAATTTCAGTTCCTGCATTCCTGCACATGCTCAGTATACTGATGACAGTATCCTAGCTATGTGTAGCTAACTAACTGACACAAAACACATATGCCACATGGAAATCTTGGCCTACTAAATTTTGACCATGCTGGATTCCCATCACATTCCCCCCTTTGATGCCTCTGATATAACATTATTCCAGATGCATCACCAATCACAGGTTACCTACATCTCTCAAGTAGCCACTGAACCAGAGTAGACCTTGTAAGCATCTTAAAAACTCCTTCAACATTCCTCATCCTGAATATATTCTCTTTGAGCTAGGGGATCATATCTATAGACAGCCATTACATGAGCCGCTGTCTTTCTCTCTATAGTACTCTCTATAATACTACGTAAAGACTTTACCACTAATGGAATTAGACAGGGCAGAAAAAGACATAAGAATATGATAAACACTACTCCTCCTACTAGTGCCTTAACCCCTCCAAACTGCTCATACCAGCTTCCAAACCAACTATTAGGATTATACCCATTCCAGACCTGAGTCGGTACATGCGCAAGTTTAACCATGTGACTAGTAAGTTCAGCCACTGCCCGACCTTCATCATATATGTGCAAACAACAGTTGCTAAGGTTAAACTTACCACATACACCTCCTTCCACTGCTAATAAGTAATCTAAAGCTAATCTATTTTGATAGATGGCTGATCTCATCCTGGTATTTTGCTTAGCTAGAAGATTAAGCGCTTGAGCTGTCTCATTAGTAATAATCTCGACCACCGCCTGTAGTCTAATAATGCGGTTGAGCATAAATATTGGGGTTCTATATCCATTTGTGCCATCTTCTGCCCAAGTAGCAGGTCCATAATAATTAATAATACGTTGAGGAGGCCACTCTTCATCTTCCCAACTACCTATGTTCAAGGATGCTCTCTTCCTTTTATGATTTACATCGTAAACCTTAACTCTGAAGGTCTCTCCTGTCTCAATTGGCAACAAGAATAAGGATGGTTTGAGCATACCTAATACACATGCCCCTTCCCAATCTTCTGGTAACTCTGAATATGCTTTCTTACCACAGATCCAGTATAAATTTGCTGGGGCTGTCCAACTAGATGTAGCAGATAAGTCAAACCATACCTCCTTTAAATGAGTGTAATTGGCAAACGGATTAGCAGGCTCTGAGACATTTGAAGCTGACCACCAAATAGTATTTTTAGTATAAGCATTATAGGCTTTTTGTCCCAAGCAAGTTAGCTCACCTACAGACGTATTATACATTGTCCCTTTCCTGGCTATACAAACATGACCTATAATGGAGGTTTTTAACCGCCATTCCGATTTACTTCTAATGCTTACTTGATGATCAGACTGAAAAGATATCCGTTGTTCATATGTCTCAGAGCCAGGGTACCATATTTCCTTTGCCTCCCATGGCCACTGGTCTCCCATATTAGTACCTCCACATACAAAACAGTTAGTTACATTAAGACTACCCGCAATACTCTCAGCTAAATCTACAAATAGGTTCTTAACATTATGGGGAATTTTATCCTCAACACTCATCTCCTCATAAAAGGAATGAAAAACCTGATGAGTCTGAGTTGCTACTGTCTCCATTTCAAGACCTACATATATTATTGTTCCTGGATCTACTCCTGTACCATGTATTTTGAAACCCAAATAGTTTCCCAAACTTATCAATGAAGTGCTGTGGATTAGAAATGGTAATATGCACAGGGTTACACTCCATAGTTTTACAATACAGTGTGGTAGGCAACCTTTGGATAAACATATCTTGATCCACTGTTTTTCCCCAGGTTGCCAAACCTACATAAGACCAAAAGGGACAAAAATATAATCTCTATTTGGGAAATCAGGATCAGTAGATCTTTTACTGGGACATAAGTATTTATCATTACCTTGGAATGTATGTGGTAATCTTAAATGGGAACAAACTTATGGGTTTCGTTCCCATTTAAGATTATCACATACATTCCAAGGTTTTCTACTACACAAATCGCCTTACATGCATCAAATAGCAGAACACCCGTAGAATGTATGGTATTTATCACAGTCCTATTTATTAGAGTTCCCTGGGAATTACTATTCCTAATTACCAACCAAATTGTATGGGGTTGGAATTGGGGATCTAAACATTTAGACTCTCCTGATATTGGCTTGCACACACTATAATCAATGTCCAAATATCTACATTTAGATACAGATCCGTTACATTCATACTGTGAGTGCCAGATGAGAGTTTGGGATATTTGGTTACCTATTTTAGTAGTCTTAATGCAACTAGCACAATTCTGTATGTCTGTACTCTTACCCTCCTGAAAAATCACACAAATACCTAAGCACATAATATAACATATTATTTCAGAAGTCCTCATTTTATTCTTCGACCGTGAGATGACACCTCAGCTTCCCGTTTGTGAGGGCTGCAAGGATTGGCGTTCTTCTGATCCTCACTTCCCTTCACAGAGATCCCTTTGAGACACTCTGGCTATGAAACGTAGGCAGGTGGTCAGGCTTTATTATGGCCGTCAAAACACCTACTTGTTGATATCTGTTATTCTAAATGTCCCAATATCTCCTTGTCACTCCGACTGAGTTGCACGCTTCAACCGGATCTTGCAAGGATTTTAACGATCTTGAGTAGCTTGCCAGGAATCTGCCGCTGGTTTAACCCTAGAATGATGAATCCACGGATTCACCTCTGCCACCTTTACAGCTGTTGGGGTAGATAAAAGAACAACATACAAAGGCTAACAGGATACACCCCAAGCTTTAACTCAGTATGTATGTGGGATATTACGGGCAAGTCCTGGAGGATTATTTTCTGTTCATACTCCTGAAATGTCAAATAAGATTCATCACAGGTTTTACACTTGTCACTATGGAATCACGGGTTTTACACTTGTCACTATGGAATAGAAGCACCATTCTTCTTCCCTTGGCACCGATATCGCCATTATGCCTGGTAATCCATTAAACTTCAGAGATGTTGATGCACTAGGTAAAAAGGTTATCTGGACTTGAAGCTTCGATAATAGATCTCGTCCCAGAAGTTGAACTGGACACTCCTGCATATATAGGAGTTGGTGCTTCACCAAATGGCCTCCCAGAATGCAAGTGTGACTCTTAAGAACCGGTCTAGCTGCGCCTATCACAGTTATAGTTTTCTCAGAAGGAGGAGCAACTAATTTAGTCACCACGGAATGTTCAGCACCAGTGTCTATCATAAAAGAACTTCTCTTTCCCCCTATTGCTACATCGACCATAGGCTCCGCTTGACCAAGGGGGATGGAGCCCGGTCGGTATCAATAGTCTTCCATGATAGTGTCAGCCAGACCCACAAAATCTGTATCCTCTCTTTCTCTAGGTCTCTGCGTGGGTGGATAGTATCTGTCTCCTTGATTATTCCCACTGTTCCCTCCATAACTTCCTCTATAATTACCACTATAACCTCCTCGTACCCTTCTCTCTCCTTGTCTATCACCTTCATACTGCTCTCTCTGTGGACACTCACTCTTCCAATGTCCCTCCTTTCTACAATACACACATTGTATTACTACTTAAAGGTCCCTTGCTCAGCCTATTCTCGTCTCCTCCACTCACTTCCCTTCCCTGTCTTTCTACGCTTGTGATAGCTACCGCTAGCATGTCTGCCTTTTTCCTCATCTTACGTTCTTCTTCCCTCTTTGTCTCTGTTTCTCTATTCATGTATACTTTATTCGCAATCTCCATTAGCTGTGATATGGACATCCCTACAAATCCCTCTAATTTCTGCAATTTCCTTTTAATATCACCTTGGGCCTGGCTGACAAATGCTGAATTAATCATCCTAGAATTCTAAGGAGCCTCTGGATTAAAAGGAGTATACAATATATATGACTCCAATAATCTCTCATAAAAGGTACTAGGTGACTCATCAACCTTTTGCAACACCTCAGCCGTCTTTGACATATTAATTGCCTTCTTCCCTCCTGCCTCCATGCCAGCAATTATGGCTTGTTGATAGGCCTTTAGATGTATTGTGTAAGCACCATTTACATTCTAAAGGTCAGTAATAATAGAAGTAACCAAATCTGTCATAACTTGAGGTTTGTCAGTATATGAGGAGTTATGATTCTTCCAGTTAAATACATCAGTCGTAGTGAAGGGGACATATACAAACACTGGATCTGCCCATTGTATTTGGCCATTCTCATCCACGTGTGTTAGGCCTGGTGTAAGTCGGAGGGGCATTTGGTAATGTCTGGGTTGGAGGTTACCAGTCATCTGTCGGGTTAATATGGGACTTCGGCGAGACTGTTTTATAATAAGTTCCGGTCTAGGAGTAGTAAGGTAGGTGGAAGGGGTGAGCTAATTCTACCAGTCAGCATTTGGTGGATGAAAAAAAAAAAAAATGTTAAACAAAAACCTACCAGTAGGTGTCACCAAGGGGTAAGTAATTGTATCAAAATAATCTTTATGGGTCTAATAATAAAAGTTAACTATTAATATATTTATACATAAAATAAAACCTTATATCAATCCTACTTCTGTCTATTGTATGTCAGTATAGAGTTAAAGATGATTATACGTCATTAATATTTTAAAAAATGTCAATCAATGTACCTCCCGTAGATAGCTAGTAGGTGGCCCTAGAGTGCCTCCCTAAAGTCTAATGAAGCAGATAAACTTTAATTATGTGCTTATTTTATTATTGCTTATTTTAATCATTGTTCATCCTGATATCTAGGCTTGAATAAAGCTTTAGTTCTATGTTAAATTAAACATCTCAATTTGTATTTTAGTAAAGGGGATATTTTGAACAAAGCTGAACAAACCCATCCAGTAACTAAGAAAAGGATAAAAGTGTACTCTAGCATCTTATACCATTGATCATTTCTTCCAGTTGTATTTTAGACTGTTCAGTAGTTTTTAGTGCTATTTCAATGATTATGGTACAATGTCATTGCTGAGAATTCTCCAATCCAATTAACTCAATTACTATTATTAAGAATTCTCCTCACAATTTAACTGCTAATAATATTCAATACTAAAATACACTCCTAATAAAAAGGAAGTCAGTTTAAATTTACAAAGAATCAGTGTGGGGGGGAGTGGGGTTGGAATCAGTGGGGGTTGGTACAGAAGAGTTTGAAACAAAAGAACAGATAGGTATATGGGTAGGCGGGGACAATAGAGCAGGGGGATTGCAAAAAACAGTTACACTAGTATTAGCTTGGGAGGAAGAGTGGGGGAATGGCTACTCTGGCTCTGGAGGATGAATATGGGGTTGGTAATAAAATGCAAGGGGGGGAGGTATCCAAACTAGGTGAAATTAAGGCCTTAGTTCTGACCACCATGTGGCTCCATTGTTCCTCATGACACAGTTAAATTCACCAAGGCAGTTTTTCAACAATCTGTATACAGAAACTACTGTGTAGCCCCAGCATATTATTTATAACAATGTAAACCTGCTGTATTAAATCTGGATCAAGGATCCACAGGAACACTGGTTACCAGAACAGGCCTTCCTCTGCTACATAAGGTAGTCAAACGTTTTGGGGACAATTTTACCCCAAAATCACAAGCTTTATATCCCTTTGTAAAGTTCTTCAGCATGCATGATAAGGGATCAACAATCTTTGAGTCAGACGCACCCATACTGGCAGCGGAGCGTCTAATACAAAGATACACAAAACTCCAAACACACTTCCAACAGTCACACTCGTTTCCCTAGCAACAGCACCACGTAGCACAGTTGCTAAGCCAAACGTACACACACGATAACACGCAGAGAATTCTCGTACATACAGTGATATCACAACGTCTCACTCACAAAGATTTTACCAAACACTAGATACTTATCTCTGTAACTATAAATTGTCTCTATAATTATCTGTACTATAAATTAACTTTTAACTAATCAACTATATCACATTCTAGTAATCTCATCTTTACAGTCAGTGGTTATGGTACAGTTAGTAAGTGGTTATAATACAGTTTTAAAGTCACAGATCAGTTAGTAACAGTTATGGTATTATACATATAACGTAAAACAGCAATTGTTAGTAATTTTTACACAATGTCAGTGGTTATGATATATGTCAGTGGTTATGGTACCGTGCGCTATTTTACAATTATACACACAATTTACACTCCCACTAGACGGCAGAGCTCTAGCTTTCTAGCAGGACATACAATTTAACCAATTCACCAACTACAGTATATTTAACAACATTTACAATAATCCCAACTATTCTAACTGGCGAGCACCTCGAGAGCATTCGATCTATTTGTACACCAGAGATTCGATAAGTCTTCGCTGCCCAGACACCACATATAGCGACCTAGAGGGCAGAATCTACACCAGTACCCTTTTAGTCTACATACGCTATCAATAATCTAGTGGCTGGATTTACAAGCAAGCACACTTAGTCAAGATAGGGCGAGATCTAGCGGACGGAATATACACCAGTATCCGCTTAGTCTCCCGGTCTCCCCTGACCTAGCAACCAAAATTTACACCTAGCATGCTAGTCAAGATAGGACACCGGTGTCCGACATGAAGTATGTACACCAAGTTTCAGTGTGACTATACCACCTATATTGGACGGGCTGACTACAGAGCGTCTAATGTCCAGATAAGTGTTGCGCTTTCACTTCTTCCTTCCAGAGGGAAGGGGCCAATTCCAATAACCGGTTCCAAATATAAAACCCCTTGTGGGTCTACCGCTCTAACGGTATCAGTCTTACCTGTTATTTCCTGGCCCTGGGTTCGCATACATCGACGGGGCACCCCGGTACTCACTGCGCAGAAGCCGATGATCTCCTGGACAAAAGGCCAGTGGCGCCGAGACGAAAGGAGGTCCACGCAGAGGTCCAGGGGTGCTGCCGTGGAGAACGCTGGTAAAAAGCTTTACCGTCTCAAATCTCTGCGCCAGCTTCCGTGCGATGAGAGTTCCCGCCAATGCACCAATTATGTTACCGAGTAAACTAACAGAAGCCAAACACAGAGAAATCTATGCAGGTCTTCAGGAAGTAAAAGGTCTTTATTTACATACCGATTGGGCCTCAGATGAACTCCTGTTCCCAAAACATCTGAGAGACCAACACATGGTGTACATTCCTTATATAGCACTATAACTCCTCCCATTAATAGCTACACCCACATATACCTTTAACCAATCAATGAGCAGAATATAGACTTGTACATCTGGTCAGACCACATGGCTCATCCAAGACAAAGGAAATAAGTGCAATTTCAGTTCCTGCATTCCTGCACATGCTCAGTATACTGATGACAGTATCCTAGCTATGTGTAGCTAACTAACTGACACAACACACATATGCCACATGGAAATCTTGGCCTACTAAATTTTGACCATGCTGGATTCCCATCACAGTATGATTAATTACAGCATGGTGAGAGCTAAATTGTCTGCCTTTAATTGAAACCCATGAAGTGAACTGTGCCTGGAAAGCAATGGGTTAAATCTTGTTGATGTCTGGAAAACGTCCTGCAATGGTACATCAATTAAGGTATGTTTTATTTTCCTGTTTTTAAACCAAATATTGTAGAAAAATGTATGAATGTGTCTGGTACACTATCCCTGGTTTTTATTTACTACCAGACTTTGTCAGATAAATTGTCAGAGAGAGCTCGATAAAAGCGTATACCTACAACGTATATTGTAATTGCAATGAAGGGTCACTCATTTAAAAATCTGAAGTGATTTTAGATGCTCTTTTGGTTTTTAGAAATTGTATACAAAATGTATGTTAGATTTGGTCTTAATTATCTGTATACACAAAGATTATTTGGTTGAATTACAAAGAGTTCAGGAGCATCTGTGCATAAGTATACAGCATTGTTCATTTTGGTGCCAGGTTTTGGAAAACAATAATTGCCCCCCCTCATGTCCACCACATCCCCCCCACCAACTACGCTAGGATAAGCATGAAAAGTGGAAAGCTAAATAACCTTATGTAGATTGGATTAGCCATATTAGTTCAGTAGAAGAGATGCCAAAATATCAGAGTATTGTCGTACAAAATTATCCATTTTTTATTGGCCTAACAGAATATTTAAAAGACACATCTGTGTAAGTTTCCTCCTCTTCCTCAGATCTGAAACAATGTCGCTTACAAACAAATTTGCAAATAACAAACAGACAAAATAAAAAGGAAGAAAAATAAAACAAAACCTTAATACAGACTATAGTAAAAAAGTACTAACCTTTCTATCCCAAGAAAGCTTTTGGTAGGGAAAATGAAAACCCACTACAAACTGTTTACAACATTCTTTAGATGTCTAAATACCAGAGTATTGCTGAATGCAATTATACATTTAATTATACATTTAAATTTGCATTTCCCAGTTTAAATTCTTGGAAATTCACAGTTAAATGCTTGGCGAATATCATGTGTTTTAATGATTTCAAACTCATGTAATGGCATTGTAAATAACTGAACAATGCTATTTTGCCCCCATATAGAAAGAAAATGACCTAATATATTAAGACGATATGAAAGTGAAACGCACAAAAATAGACAAGAAAGAGATTCAAAAACAGCGTCACTGCTAAAGTGTAAATTATTGGGAATTCAGATTTAATACAAAGCTAATTATTGGCTAAACACCAAACTTGAGAACTTAAAATTCAAATTGTAACATTTAGGCTAAATACAAAATCTCTGACTATTTTGACCTCGGACATGTTTCCAGATTAGATTGTTTTGCCTAAATGTTGACCTCTGTCTTTGATTGCCCTAAAATAAGGAATTTAGAAAATAAACCACTGAGTGTATTTATTTTAATTTATTTATATATTTTAGTAAACCTGAGAGTGAATTGAGAACATTAGGCCAATATAACAAAATTGTAAATATTCTCCGTCAGCTGTTTTCACTTAAAACTTTAAAAATCACCTAAACAAAAATACTCCAAACTCCTAAAACACTGTATCTAGCTGAAAGCTTTATGCGCAGAGAATATGCCCGCTTTCTTCATTTTACAAAGAGAGCATATTTCCATTGAAATTGGGACTTTAACTAAATTAACATTGTTACAATCAGACACCCGGTCCTGTTACTCGCTGGTAGTCTAACTCAAGAGGCAGCAATTGCCCAGAATAGCTGCCCTGCAAAGAGTTCTCATTGATCTACATTGGGAAGCCTGCGCGGGTGTTAAAGCTTACAAAGGCTGCACACAAGAAACATGCAGATTTTGCAATATATATTTAGATACACACCCAATGAAAAAAATGTATCATTAAATATGTATAAGTATGTCTACAAAATGCCATTTATTTTAGTATTTGGGTAGTGGAGTGTCTCTTTCAATTAATGACAATTCACATGAGTGGTATCTATAATTATACACAAATCCAATTCAGCTGAGCTGAGCTGAATATATCCAATATATCCAAACAAATCGATTAATTCCCGAACAAATCGATTCATTGATGCACTGATTAACAGACATTGGCATCAATCAGTTCAGCTAAATGGGATCTGTGCACATGTCAGAAGTCTTAAATACAGGGATGATGATGACAGGGCTATTTACTAAACTGCAGATTTTAGCAAATTACTGCGTTTTTGCTAAATTTGAAGAAAAAAACCCATAGATGATCAAGAAAAATATCCCAGCTGAAAATATCACACTGACTGTATTAGGATCAGTTTATATTTAAGTTACTAAAAATGCAGCTAGTTATTAAAGAAAGGCATATGGAAAAAAAAGTCAAATGATAAGAAATTATTAATATGCGGTTTGCAGAAATTGATTAACCATTAACATGCAAAAGTCATATTTTTCAGAATGAGCGACATTTAAATAAATCCAAACATGCTTTTGTTTTCTAATTTACAATTGCTGCTGCCATTTGTTTTATCCCTGCGCAAGTTAACAAATTGTCTTTTGCAATTTATATAAATCCACCCTTATATAGTCACCAGACTTACCATATCACTGCTTTGTCGTTTCGAAAGCAATACGATCAATACGATTGCAAGTCTTATCTTAGTTTGTAAAATGGAATTTTCTTTGTGGAAATCTTTGAAATGTCTTCTTATTTGGATTTATCTAATGGAGTTCGTTCTGCATGTTTGTCAAGCATGGTTCATTGTGTAAGGTGTCCATGTATGCTCTGCACCTATTCCATGGATGGTATTTGTAGTTTAGGAGAAGAGAGAGATCTCCCTCTGGCATCCTGCCATTACACTAGAGATTTGTGATAAGAATACTTCCCTGAAAATGAATCTTTTACATATTTCTGTAAATACTGAACTTTGGTATAGCATGAAGAATTCCCCTATAGTAGGCTAGTAAACAATGTAGTTAATTATTTAACACCTTCACTACCAAGCATTTTACAAAATAAAAAGTATTGTGGGTATTCTGGAAATTAATCATTTTAAATCCATAAAGATGAATGATGCAATTACAAAATACATTTAAAATACTGAAAATAGGCGCCCCGCACAGGACTTGCTCTTACAACTGGTATATCCAGCCCTGAGACGTGAGTGCTGCATAAAGCCATGTTAATATTGAATTAAATCCCCAGTGGTTACAATTTGGTGTGAGCAGGATTAAACCCCTATTCACCATAGGAGACCCACATTTCAATCTATACCTGGAGTAATGGCTGGGGCCATATAAACTCTGCTGTTCTTCTGGCAGCTATTTTAGTAACTGTTGGCCTCCATTTTCCCCAGAAATCCTCTACATTGACCTGGGATTATGTGTGACTGGTAGTGATGTCCCGAACGGTTCGCTGGCGAATAGTTCCTGGCGAACATAGCTTGTTCGCGTTCGCCACAGACGGCGAACATATGTAGTGATGTCGCAAACATATAATTTTCAGTTCGCGAACGGCGAACGCGAACTTCCGCAAATGTTCGTGAACCAGCGAACCGGGCGAACCGCCATAGACTTCAATGGGCAGGCGAATTTTAAAACCCACAGGGACTCTTTCTGGCCACAATAGTGATGGAAAAGTTGTTTCAAGGGGACTAACACCTGGACTGTGGCATGCCGGAGGGGGATTCATGGCAAAACTCCCATGGAAAATTACACAGTTGATGCAGAGTCTGGTTTTAATCCATAAAGGGCATAAATCACCTAACATTCCTAAATCACAATGGCAATGGATTGACACCTGACATATGACATATTGACACCTTGACATATGGATTGGCACCTGTCCTCAGAGACCCTGATACACACTGACAAAGAGCACAATAGGGACTGTTCCCTCTACATAGGGTCACTTGGCAGATATGGATTGACACCTGTCCTCAGGGACCCTGACACACACTGACACAGAGCAGAATAGGGACTGTTCCCCCTACATAGGGTCACTTGGCAGATATGTATTGAACCCTGTCCTCAGAAACCCTGATACACACTGACACAGAGCACAATAGGGACTGTTCCCCCTACATAGGGTCACTTGGCAGATATGGATTGACACCTGTTCTCAGGGATCCTGATACACTGACACAGAGCAGAATAGGGACTGTTCCCCCTACATAGGGTCACTTGGCAGATATGTATTGACACCTGTCCTCAGAGACCATGATACACACTGACACAGAGCAGAATAGTGACTGTTCCCCCTACATAGGATCAATTGGCAGATATGGATTGACACCTGTCCTCAGGGACCCTGATACACACTGACACAGAGCAGAATAGGGAATATTCACTAAATGCCAAACATTGTTATACAGGGGAATATTCAGTAAATAAGGATAAGGGGGGGGACCTACTGTCCTCCCCCATGGCCCCCACCCCTGCGCGGTGGGTGGGGGCCATAAATCACAATGGGGGGACCTACTGTCCTCCTGCCCGCCCCCACCCGTGAGCGGTGGGTGGGGGCCATAAAAATAATGAGGGGGGACCTACTGTATGATGTTGTATCGATCAGGTAGTGTAAGGGTTACGCCCGCTTCACAGTGACAGACCAAACTCCCCTTTTAACGCACCGCAAACAACCGCAAACAGTCCATTTGCACAACCGCAAACTCCCCATTTGCACAAGGTTGGATACAAAGCTAGCCATGTCCCGTTCCTTGTCCTCACTGATGTCATTGAAGGTCTCTTCCTCCACCCAGCCACGTACAACACCAAGGATCCCCGAAAGGTGACAACAAGCCACATGGGACGCCTGCTGTGTTTGGTCTTCCACCTCCTCAAAGCCACCTTCCTCCTCTGACTCCTCTTCTTCAGACTCCTCTCTCTGCGTTGCCTCTCTCTGCGTTATTATAAGGTGTGTTAAGTAGTACTATTCTTATCAGTTTAATCCCTGTTACGTCCCCTATCAGGGGACGTGCATATAAGGCATCGATTTTAGGAAGCGGGAGATGGAAAAAGATGCTTGTTCGGTCCTCCTACTTCAAATTTGGGGCACTGCGCGTGCAATCTAATGTGCCACCAGATAGGAGTGGTGTGTTAAGTAGTACTATTCTTATCAGTTTAATCCCTGTTACGTCCCCTATCAGGGGACGTGTATATAAGGCATCGATTTTAGGAACCCGGAGATGGAAAAACATGCTTGGTCGGTCCTCCTACTTCAAATTTGGGGCACTGCACGTGCAATCTAATGTGCCACAAGATAGGAGTGGTGTGTTATGTAGTCCCCCTCATCAGGCCTTTTTTAGTCGAATGTATCGCCCACTGTCAGTCCCTTCGGGATCCATCCCTCATTCATCTTAATAAAGGTGAGGTAATCTAGACTTTGTTGACCTAGGCGACTTCTCTTCTCAGTGACAATACCTCCTGCTGCACTGAAGGTCCTTTCTGACAGGACACTTGAAGCGGGGCAGGCCAGAAGTTCTATCGCAGTTGGGATGGCTCAGGCCACAGGTCAAGCCTGCACACCCAGTAGTCAAGGGGTTCATCGCTCCTCAGAGTGTCGATATCTGCAGTTAAGGCGAGGTAGTCTGCTACCTGTCGGTCGAGTCGTTCTCTGAGGGTGGACCCCGAAGGGCTGTGGCAATCCGTAGGACTTAAAAAACTCTGCATGTCCTCCATCAACAACACGTCTGTAAAGCGTCCTGTCCTTGCCGGCGTGGTCGTGGGAGGAGGAGGATTACTTTCACCTCTTCCCATGTTAGATTCCCGTTGTGCTGTGACATCACCCTTATATGCTGTGTAAAGCATACTTTTTAATTGATTTTGGAACTGCTGCATCCTTTCCGACTTGCCGTAATTCGGTAACATTTCAGGCATTTTCTGCTTATATCGGGGTTCTAGTAGCGTGGACACCCAGTACAGGTCGTTCTCCTTCAGCCTTTTTATATGAGGGTCCCTCAACAGGCACGACAGCATGAAAGACCCCATTTGCACAAGGTTGGATGCCGAGCTACTCATGTCCTGTTCCTCGTCCTCAGTGATCTCTTTGAAGGTATGTGTGATGAGAGCAATCTCACCACATTGCATTGGAAAAGCCTGGTTGCCCGCCTGCCGCCTTTGGACTATGGCCCTGGGAGATTGGGCTCTTTAAAAACAGTATTCGGCCATTCCTAGAGTGTATGTCACTCATTCTGGCCCTTTAAATACAGTGGGGTCATTCGGTACTTGCCCTGTGTGAGCGGTACCCCAGATAGCAATGCCATGGAGCCCATTCATATAATGAAAGACTATGGGAAAGACTTAAGCTCCATGGCAATTGAACTGTATGTGTGTGGTCTGAGCACCATTCGATAATGTGCGCTCAGGCCTAAGCTATCTGGGAATATGTTGCATGTATATGTTTTATGTAGTAATTGTGGCATTGTGTAGTTTTATGTCGTTTTGCAACCATGTGCTCAATGGAGTCTGCCTCTGTCCCTGGATATAATTGGATTATTTTCCCATTGTCTCCAGGCTCTGTTGAACCGGTTTTGAGCCTGATAGCCATGTGCCAGCCAGGCCCCAAAAGATACTTTACTAACTTTTGAACCCCTGGTCTGATTCATGCCATTTTTGAATATGTTGTTCCCCTGAATGGATTGATTGTGAATATGTAATGTGAATGTGATGTATGGTTTTAGAGTTATGAAAGTTGGGTAGAAAGTATGTTTAACTGTATGTATAATTGAGTTTCCTCTCATGATAAGGGGAGGTGAATATGTGGCATGTAACTGATATGTGATTGGTTGTTTTATACCTCCCTGTGGGCGGTCCTGTATTTGAAAAGACTGTAATAAAAACCAGGCTGGGTGTGCCAGCACCTCAGACCACTGCTTGACCCTCAACACAGAGCCTTGTCTCGTTCTTGGGGGGATTCACTGTATGCTGTTGGAGACTGATTGCCATGAGTGTAAGCTGATGTATGCTTTTCCTATTCGTCTGCTAGCAGCTATTCGTGAGGTTCCAGTTTGGAGTGCTATTTTGTATCCAGTTAGGGAGTTTGGTGTTCTGCAGTAGCTGTGCCTGTCTCTCAGAAAGGGGCATATCGCCTAAACGGATTTTAACCCCTTGTCTGCTGAAACGATCCGTTACAGTATGTTCTTCCCCCCAGCCACGTACAACACCATGGGTACCAGATAGGTGACAACGAGCACCCTGGGATGCCTGTTAGGGTTGGTCTTCCTCCTCCTCCTCAAAGCCACATTCCTCCTCTGACTCCTCTTCCTCACAATCCTCTTCCAGCGTTGCCGCAGGTCCAGCAAGCGATGCTGATAAGGCTGTTTCTGGTTGTGATGGTGACCACAACTCTTCCTCTACATGCTCATACGCTCATCTACGGACTGATCCAGCACTCTTCGCAGGGCACGCTCCAGGAAGAAAACAAATGGTATGATGTCGCTGATGGTGCCTTCGGTGCGACTGACTAGGTTTGTCACCTCCTCAAAAGGATGCATGAGCCTACAGGCATTGCGCATGAGTGTCCAGTAACGTGGCAAAAAAATTCCCAGCTCCGCAGAGGCTGTCCTAGCACCCCAGTCATACAAATAGTCGTTAACGGCTTTTTCTTGTTGGAGCAGGCGGTCGAACATTAGGAGTGTTGAATTCCAACGTGTCGGGCTCTTGCAAATCAAGTGCCTCACTGGCATGTTGTTTCGCTGCTGGATATCGGAAAAGTGCGCCATGGCCGTGTAGGAATGCCTGAAATGGACACACACCTTCCTGGCCTGCTTAAGGACGTCCTGTAAGCCTGGTTACTTATGCACAAAGCGTTGTACGATCAGATTACACACATGTGCCATGTACGGCACATGTGTCAACTTGCCCAAATGCAATGCCGCCAACAAATTTCTTCCGTTGTCACAAACCACTTTGCCGATCTCCAGTTGGTGCGGAGTCAGCCACTGATCCACCTGTGCGTTCAGGGCGGACAGTAGTGCTGGTCCGGTGTGACTCTCTGCTTTCAGGGAAGTCAATCCCAAGACGGTGTGACACTGCCGTATCTGGGATGTGGAACAGTACCTGGGGAGCTGGGGGGGTGCCGTTGATGTGGAGCAAGACGCAGCAGCAGAAGAGGACTCAGCCGAGGAGGTTATGGAAGAGGATGGAGTAGGAGGAGTAGAGGAGGTGGCAGCAGGCCTGTCTGCAAGTCGTGGTGGTGTCACCAACTCCTCTGCAGAGCCACGCATTCCATGCTTGGCAGCCGTCAGCAGGTTTACCCAATGCGCAGTGTAGGTGATATACCTTATTATTATAATTATTATTATTATTATTATTATTATTATTATTATTATTTATATTTATTTTTATTTTTATTTTTTATATACTTTTTATTTTTTTACTTTATTTGGGACTTATTTCACTGTATTTTTAGGTCATTTTTGGCGCAGCCTTTTCCTCCTTTTACCTGTACATCCTTATTTCAGAGGGTTAGAGGGTGACCCTCTGTAAGGTTGCTGCCTCTTATATATTATTAGCGCTAACCTACTCCCCATTTTTTTCAGGTGATATACCTGCCCTGACCATGCTTCGCTGACCAGGTATCAGTGGTCAGATGGACTCTTGCCCCAACACTGTGTGCCAGACATGCCATTACTTCCTTTTGCACAATCGAGTACAGGTTGGGGATTGCCTTTTGTGCAAAGAAATTTCGTCCGGGTACCTTCCACTGCGGTGTCCCAATAGCTACAAATTATTTGAACGCCTCAGACTCTACCAGCTTGTATGGTAAAAGCTGGCGGGCTAAGAGTTCAGTCAAGCCAGCTGTCAGATGCCGGGCAAGGGGGTGACTTTGTGATAATGGCTTCTTACGCTCAAACATGTCCTTGACAGACACCTGACTGTGGGCAGATGAGCAGGAACTGCTCAAGGCGAGAGACGGAGGGGCGGATGGTTGAGAGGGGGCAAGGAGGACAGCAGTGGTTAACGTGGCTGAAGATGCTGGACCAGGAGGAGGATGGCGGCTTTGAGTTTGTGTGCTTCTTGTACTCATGTGTTGATCCCATAGGCGTTTGTGATGTGCGATCATGTGCCTTCGCAAAGCAGTTGTACCTAGGTGGGTGTTGGACTTCCCACGACTCAGTTTCTTTTGGCACAGGTTCCAAATGGCATCACTGTTGTCAGAGGCAGACACACAAAAAAAATGTCACACTGCTGAGCTCTGCAATGACGGCATTCTGGTGGTGGCAACAGCATGCGTTGATTGGCGTGCTGTCTGGCTGACCCCGGGTGCCGATGCATGCTGTCTGACTGTGCCACTAGCTCCTTGCGACGACCTCCCCCTCTTTCCAACTCGTCTCCTCCTCCTCCTCTCTGTCTCCAAATCTGAACGTTCCCCCTGTTCTTCTTCTCTTCTAGCGGGCACCCACATGACATCCACGGACGCATCGTCATCATCAAGCGCTTCACTTGTATCTGACAACTCAGCAAAGGAAGCAGCAGTGGGTACAACATCATCATCATCACAACGTACGTGTGTAATGCTGCCTGACTGAGACATATCCCTGTTATCTACATCCTCTGGCAATAATGGTTGCGCATCACTCATTTCTTCCAACTGATGTGTAAATAACTCCTCTGACATACCAAGTGAAGTGGCTGTGGTGCTAGTGTTGGTGGTGGCGGCAGGCGGGCGGGTGGTAACTTGAGAGGTGCCCGAAGCTAAGCTGGAGGAGGATGGTGCGTCGAGGTTCCGAGCGGAAGCTGTAGAAGATTGGGTGTCCTGTGTTAGCCAGTCAACTATGTCCTCCGAACTTTTCAAGTTCAGGGTACGTGGCCTCTGAACACTGGGCATTATTCTAGGGCCAAATGGAATCACAGAATCGGCCCCTGCGGGGTGGCCTGCCTCTGCCTGTCATTTTTTTTTTCGATTAGTGGTACTATGCGTGCAAGCTACTGTGACAACAGATATGAGTGGCACTGGTGTGACACTGTGCCCTGGCAGGCCATGGAACACACACTCGTGAAGGAAACTGACTGCTATTATATTACAGTCCAAAAAGTTTATTTTTTTTAAAATGCAAGCTATTGGGACACCAGATATGAGTGAGTGGTGGCATTGGGCAGGCCCTGAAACGCACACTCGTGAAGGAAACTGACTGCTATTATACTTCCGTCCAAAAAGTTTTTTTTTTGTTAAATGCAAGCTATTGTGACACCAGATATGAGTGGTGGCACTGGGCAAGTGGGCACAGTATACGCTGCGAGCCTGACACACACGCTGGCAGACAACTAACTACTATTCAATCTATTACAGTCATTTTTTTTTTTTTAAAGTACACTACTGTTACACCAGATATGAGTTGCACTGGTGTGACACTGTGCCCTGGCAGGCCCTGAAACGCACACTCGTGAAGGAAACTGACTGCTATTATACTACAGTCCAAAAATGTTTTTTTTTTGTTAAATGCAAGCTATTGTGACACCAGATATGAGTGGTGGCACTGGGCAAGTGGGCACAGTATACGCTGCGAGCCTGACACACACGCTGGGAGACAACTAACTGCTATTACATCTATTACAGTCATTTTTTTTTAAGTACACTACTGTTACACCAGATATGAGTTGCACTGGTGTGACACTGTGCCCTGGCAGGCCCTGAAACGCACACTCGTGAAGGAAACTGACTGCTATTATATTACAGTCCAAAAAGTTTAGATTTTTTTAAATGCAAGCTATTGTGGCACCAGTGAGTTAGTGGTGGCACTGGGCAGGCCCTGAAACGCACACTAGTGAAGGAAACTGACTGCTATTATATTACAGTCAAAAAAGTTTAGTTTTATTTTAAATGCAAGCTATTGTGACACCAGTGAGTGTCCCACAGGTTTTACCCTGCAGCTGTAAACATAGCAATTTCAGCAGCTCCCTCCTCCTCTGCGCCGTCCGTTCAGCACCTCGGTCAGCTCCCAGTGTAAGTCTCGCGAGAGCCGCGGCTCTCGCAAGACTTACAGTGTGAGCTGACAGAAGAGCTGACCGGACGGCGCAGAGGAGGAGAGAGCTGACAGGAGCTGCAGGAGAGGTAAGTAACGATCTCTCACAGCCCCCACAGCCCCCACTGAACTGCTAATGCTGGACCACCAGGGAAGGAGAGCCCCCCTCCCTCCCATATATCAAGCAGGGAGGGGGGACGAAAAATATATATATTAATAATAATAATAATAATTACATTAAATAATAATACAATAATAATAATAATGAAATTAAATAAAAATAATAATAAATAATAATAAATAATAATAAAAAAAATTAAAATAATTAAAAAAAATAAAAAAAATTGCCCACCCCCCACCAAGGCTCTGCACACACACACACACTGCACACACACACACTGCACTCATACACACACACTGCACTCATACACACACACTGCACTCATATACACACACACTGCACTCATACACACACACACTGCACTCATACACACACACTGCATTCATACACACACACTGCACTCATATACACACACACTGCACTCATACACACACACACTGCACTCATACACACACACACACTGCACTCATATACACACACACTGCATTCATACACACACACACTGCATTCATACACACACTGCATTCATACACACACTGCATTCATACACACACACTGCATTCATACACACACACACACTGCACTCATACACACGCGGCACTCATTCACACACGCGGCACTCATACACACACGCGACACTCATACACACACGCGACATTCATACACTCACGCTGCATTCATACACTCACACTGCATTCATACACACACACTGCATTCATTATACACACACTGTAAATAAATATTCAATTAATATATTTTTTTAGGATCTAATTTTATTTAGAAATTTACCAGTAGCTGCTGCATTTCCCACCCTAGTCTTATACTCGAGTCAATAAGTTTTCCCAGTTTTTTGGGGTAAAATTAGGGGCCTCGGCTTATATTCGGGTCGGCTTATACTCGAGTATATACGGTATACAGGTTATATGAAAAATAATTACTGTTAAATGTGTCCCCTGTTCTGTAGTTTAAAACTACTGCACGATGTGTTTGTGCACCAAATACCGGCGAGATGGCACCGTGTAGAAAAGTCAAAACAGTGTCTGTGAGTTAAAATGGCCACCATCCATTGTTCTCACCATGTGTTTCATCCATTGTTCTCACCATGTGCCTCTGATACATGAAATGGTGGCCACCCAGTAACTCCACTGTTTATCTGGTAGTCTATCCAGCCGAACCAACAGATGAAACACATGGGGAACAATGCAACAAACGAAGGGAATCATAAAAAATATGGACAATAGTCATATTTGTGCACAATCTCCAGTTTTGTCAAAGGGCACAAATAGTGTTTTCAAATGCCATATATCACAGGGCCATAGTCAGAAGGTAGGAGGCGGGCAAGCAGCCCCCTCCAAGAACACGTGGCGAGGTCTGTTCCGCCACATAGAAGAATCTGAGTTGTGCTCAAAGTCAGTTTTAATTTTTGGTGGCAAATTTCAATTTAGATTTAGTCATTGTCTTTTGACTAAAAAGCCGTTTTAGTTTCAGTCATAATTCAGTCATCTGAATTGTTTAAGATTTAGTCTAGTTTTGGTCAACAAAATGAACACTGCTCAAAATTAAAATAAGTTTAAATTACTATGTACATAATGCAGTCCAGTCAATACTAGCATGAGATCATTAGATTCACACTCTGTTATTATATTAGTCTTCCTAAAATACAGTTAGCAGAGCTATCACAAACTGCATCGTCAGTTCCACTTTCAACTACATTTCAATAGCAGTTATTTCTAATCCTATTACTTTCAGCACAGTAATGTTGTGCAGACTGTAATCTAATATCAAAGGCCATGCACAAGCTTTAAAATATATATATTTTTTTCCTCTACGGGGCTTTGTTTTTCATTCTGGCAGGATGAGGTTCAATTCTTGCACGGGCAGAAAATATTTTCTTTATTTTAATATGATATTTGGTCAGTCAGGTAAAAAATCAAACAAGATATCACATGCACAATGAATAAACCGACACACAAGTCAGTAAACCTACTAACTCTTGCATGTTCACACCGCAGGAACTCAATGTGAATGAAATTAAAGTAATTTAATAAAGAATACGCAGGAAGGAACCATTATCATAAATAAAAGAAAATAAAAAGTTACCTGCGCTCTCCCCTTAATCCCTATGTATATTTAGACAAATGGAGGTCATTTAGTTTCTCCAATGGCCATTGGATGGAATGCCCGCCTGCCAACGTCAAGGCAGACCCCCCTAAGCGGGTCCTAACTAGTGATTTACCGAACTGTCCGCCGGCGAACAGTTCCCGGCGGGCGGACACATGCGCGGTTCGATCCGCCCCCTATTCATCATCATTGGGCAAACTTTGACCCTGTGCCTCCCGGTCAGCAGACACATTCCAGCCAATCAGCAGCACTCCCTCCCTTCCACACCCTCCAACCTCCCTCCCAGCATCCATTTTCGATTCATTCGGAAGCTGCATGCTTAGTGAGAGGAGGGAAAGTTTAGCTGCTGCTGATTAGATAGGGAAATTGATAGCTAGGCTAGGGTATTCAGTGTCCACTACAATCCTGAAGGACTCATCTGATCTCTGCTGTAAGGACAGCACCCCAAAAAGCCCTTTTTAGGGCTAGAACATCAGGCTGCTTTTTTTTTTTTTCCTGTGTAATGTAATTGCAGGTGCCTGCCTGCCAGCTTCTGTGTGAGGTTCACATTGGATACTGTGCCTACTTGCCCAGTGCCACCACTCATATCTGTTTTAACAATAGGTTAAGCTTTACATTTAAAATAAATATTTTTTTTTCACTGTAATAGAAGAGCAGTTGCCTGCCTGCCAGCTTCTGTGTCAGTTTGGATGCCTTGCCCATTTGCACAGTCAGTGCCACCACTCATATCTGTTTTAACAATAGGTTAAGCTTTACATTTAAAAGAAATATTTGTTTTTCACTGTAATAGAAGAGCAGTTGCCTGCCTGCCAGCTTCTGTGTCAGGTTGGATGCCTTGCCCATTTGCACAGTCAGTGCCACCACTCATATCTGTTTTAACAATAGGTTAAGCTTTACATTTAAAAGAAATATTTTTTTTTCACTGTAATAGAAGAGCAGTTGCCTGCCTGCCAGCTTCTGTGTCAGGTTGGATGCCTTGCCAATTTGCACAGTCAGTGCCACCACTCATATCTGTTTTAGCAATAGGTTAAGCTTTACATTTAAAAGAAATATTTTTTTTTCACTGTAATAGAATAGAAAAGAAAAAAGGTTTCTAGTGTAAGCTAATAGCAGCCAGTCAGTGTCCTTCAAGCGGCTCTGTCAGTCCTTCCTTCAGCGTGTGCTCTGCAGACCTGTGCCAGCGTGCTTTGACAGTTGCCAATCATATCTGGTGTCTCTATAGCGTGCTTTTACAAAGAAAAAAGGTTTCTAGTGTAAGCTAATAGCAGCCAGTCAGTGTCCTTCAAGCGGCTCTGTCAGTCCTTCCTTCAGCGTGTGCTCTCCAGAACTGTTCCAGTGCACATTGCCAATCATATCTGGTGTCTCTATAGCGTGCTTTTAAAACCAATTTTTTTTTTCACTGTTATAGATTGAATAGCAGTTACTTGTCTTCAAGCGGGTGTGTCAGGCCTACAGTGTGTGCTCTGCAGAACTGTTCAAGTGCACATTGCCAATCATATCTGGTGTCTCTATAGCGTGCTTTTACAAAGAAAAAAGGTTTCTAGTGTAAGCTAATAGCAGCCAGTCAGTGTCCTTCAAGCGGCTCTGTCAGTCCTTCCTTCAGCGTGTGCTCTGCAGACCTGTGCCAGCGTGCTTTGACTGTTGCCAATCATATCTGGTGTCTCTATAGCGTGCTTTTACAAAGAAAAAAGGTTTCTAGTGTAAGCTAATAGCAGCCAGTCAGTGTCCTTCAAGCGGCTCTGTCAGTCCTTCCTTCAGCGTGTGCTCTGCAGACCTGTGCCAGCGTGCTTTGACAGTTGCCAATCATATCTGGTGTCTCTATAGCGTGCTTTTACAAAGAAAAAAGGTTTCTAGTGTAAGCTAATAGCAGCCAGTCAGTGTCCTTCAAGCGGCTCTGTCAGTCCTTCCTTCAGCGTGTGCTCTCCAGAACTGTTCCAGTGCACATTGCCAATCATATCTGGTGTCTCTATAGCGTGCTTTTAAAACCAAATTTTTTTTTCACTGTTATAGATTGAATAGCAGTTACTTTTCTTCAAGCGGGTGTGTCAGGCCTACAGGGTGTGCTCTGCAGAACTGTTCAAGTGCACATTGCTAATCATATCTGGTGTCTCTATAGCGTGCTTTTACAAAGAAAAAAGGTTTCTAGTGTAAGCTAATAGCAGCCAGTCAGTGTCCTTCAAGCGGCTCTGTCAGTCCTTCCTTCAGCGTGTGCTCTGCAGACCTGTGCCAGCGTGCTTTGACAGTTGCCAATCATATCTGGTGTCTCTATAGCGTGTTTTTACAAAGAAAAAAGGTTTCTAGTGTAAGCTAATAGCAGCCAGTCAGTGTCCTTCAAGCGGCTCTGTCAGTCCTTCCTTCAGCGTGTGCTCTGCAGACATGTGCCAGCGTGCTTTGACAGTTGCCAATCATATCTGGTGTCTCTATAGCGTGCTTTTACAAAGAAAAAAGGTTTCTAGTGTAAGCTAATAGCAGCCAGTCAGTGTCCTTCAAGCGGCTCTGTCAGTCCTTCCTTCAGCGTGTTCTCTCTAGAACTGTTCCAGTGCACATTGCCAATCATATCTGGTGTCTCTATAGCGTGCTTTTAAAACCAAAATTTTTTTTCACTGTTATAGATTGAAGAGCAGTTACTTGTCTTCAAGCGGGTGTGTCAGGCCTACAGTGTGTGCTCTGCAGAACTGTTCAAGTGTACATTGCCAATCATATCTGGTGTCTTTATAGCGTGCTTTTACAAAGAAAAAAGGTCTCTAGTGTAAGCTAATAGCAGCCAGTCAGTGTCCTTCAAGCGGCTCTGTCAGTCCTTCCTTCAGCGTGTGCTCTGCAGACCTGTGCCAGCGTGCTTTGACAGTTGCCAATCATATCTGGTGTCTCTATAGCGTGCTTTTAAAACCAAATTTTTTTTTCCACTGTTATAGATTGAATTGCAGTTACTTGTCTTCAAGCGGGTGTGTCAGGCCTACAGTGTGTGCTCTGCAGAACTGTTACAGTTCACATTGCCAATCATATCTGGTCTCACAGTAGCTTGCACGCATAGTACCACTAATCCCCCAAAAAATGACAGGCAGAGGCAGGACACCCCGCAGGGGCCGTCGTGGTCGTGGTTCTGTGATTCCCTTTTGCCCTAGAATAATGCCCAGTTTTCAGAAGCCACGTACCCTGAACTTGAAAAGTTCTGAGGACATAGTTGACTGGCTAACACAGGACACCCAATCTTGTACAGCCTCCGCTCGGAACCTTGACGCACCATCCTCCTCCAGCTTAGCTTCAGTCACCTCTCAAGATACCACTCACCCGCCTGCCGCCACCACCAAAACTAGCACCACAGCCACTTTACTTGGTATGTCAGAGGAGTTATTCACACACCCGTTTGAAGAAATGATTGATGCGCAACCATTATTGCTAGAGGATGTAGATAACAGGGATATGTCTCAGGCAGGCAGCATTACACACATGGAGGTACGGTGTGATGATGATGATGTTGTACCCGCTGCTGCTTCCTTTTCTGAGTTGTCAGATACAAGCGAAGCGGTTGATGATGACGATGCGTCCATGGATGTCACGTGGGTGCCCGCTCGGCAAGAAGAAGAACAGGGCGAAAGTTCAGATGGGGAGACAGAGAGGAGGAGGAGACGAGTTGGAAGCAGGGGGGGTCGTCGCAAGGAGCTAGTGGCACAGTCAGACAGCATGCATTGGCACCCCAGCAGTGTGGCATTTTTTTTGTGTGTCTGCCTCGGACAACAGCGATGCCATTTGCAACCTGTGCCAAAGGAAACTGAGTCGTGGGAGGTCCAACACCCACCTAGGTACAGCTGCTTTGCGTAGGCACATGATCTCACATCACAAACGCCTATGGGATCAACACATGAGTACAAGCAGCACGCCTACTCTAAGTCGCCATCCTCCTCCTGGTCTAGCATCTTCAGCCACGTCAACCACTGCTGTCCTTCTTGCCCCCTCTCAACCATCCGCCACTCCGTCTCCCGCCTTGAGCAGTTCCCGCTCATCTGCCCACAGTCATGTGTCTGTCAAGGACATGTTTGAGCGTAAGAAGCCAATGTCACCAAGTCACCCCCTTGCCCAGCATCTGACAGCTGGCTTGTCCGAACTATTAGCCCGCCAGCTTTTACCATACAATCTGGTTGAGTCTGAGGCATTCAAAAATTTTTTTGCTATTGGGACACCGCAGTGGAAGGTACCCGGCCGGAATTTCTTTTCACAAAAGGCAATCCCCAACTTGTACTCGATTGTGCAAAAGGAAGTCATGGCATGTCTGGCACACAGTGTTGGGGCAAGGGTCCATCTGACCACTGATACCTGGTCTGCAAAGCATGGTCAGGGCAGGTATATCACCTACACTGCGCATTGGGTAAACCTGCTGACGGCTGACAAGCAAGGAATGCGTGGCATTGCAGAGGAGTTGGTGACACCGCCACGAATTGCAGGCAGTCCTGCTGCCACCTCCTCTACTCCTCCTACTCCATCCTCTTCCATAACCTCCTCGGCTGAGTCCTCTTGTGCCGCTGCGTCTTGCTCCACATCAACGGCACCCCCCCAGCTCCCCAGGTACTATTCCATATCCCGGATACGGCAGTGTCACGCCGTCTTGGGTTTGACTTGCTTGAAAGCAGAGAGTCACACCGGACAAGCACTCCTGTCCGGCCTGAATGCACAGGTGGAAAAGTGGCTGACTCCGCAGCAACTGGATATCGGCAAAGTGGTGTGTGACAACGGAAATTTTTTTATAGCGGCATTGAAGTTGGGCAAGTTGACACATGTGCCGTGCATGGCACATGTGTGTAATCTGATCGTACAACGCTTTGTGCATAAGTACACAGGCTTACAGGACGTCCTGAAGCAGGCCAGGAAGGTGTGTGGCCATTTCAGGCGTTCCTACACGGCCATGGCTCACTTTGCCGATATCCAGCGGCGAAACAACATGCCAGTGAGGCGCTTGATTTGCGACAGCCCTACACGTTGGAATTCAACACTCCTAATGTTCGACCGCCTGCTCCAACAAGAAAAAGCTGTTAATGAATATTTGTATGACCGGGGTGCTAGGACAGCCTCTGGGTAGCTGGGAATTTTTTTTGCCACGTTACTGGACGCTCATGCGCAATGCCTGTAGGCTCATGCGTCCTTTTGAGGAGGTGACAAACCTAGTCAGTCGCAACGAAGGCACCATCAGCGACATCATACCATTTGTTTTCTTCCTGGAGCGTGCCCTGCGAAGAGTGCTGGATCAGGCTGTAGATGAGCGTGAAGAGGAAGAGGAAGAGTTGTGGTCACCATCACCACCAGAAACAGCCTTATCAGCATCGCTTGCTGGACCTGCGGCAACGCTGGAAGAGGATTGTGAGGAAGAGGAGTCAGAGGAGGATTGTAGCTTTGAGGAGGAGGAGGAGGAGGAGCAAGACCAAACACAACAGGCATCCCAGGGTGCTCGTTGTCACCTATCTGGTACCCGTGGTGTTGTACGTGGCTGGGGGGAAGAACATACCTTCAATGACATCAGTGAGGAGGAGGAACGGGAAATGAGTAGCTCGGCATCCAACCTTGTGCAAATGGGGTCTTTCATGCTGTCCTGCCTGTTGAGGGACCCTCGTATAAAAAGGCTGAAGGAGAACGACCTGTACTGGGTGTCCACGCTACTAGACCCCCGGTATAAGCAGAAAGTGGCGGAAATGTTACCGAATTACAACAAGTCGGAAAGGATGCAGCATTTGCAAAATAAATTAAATAGTATGCTTTACACAGCGTATAAGAGTGATGTCACAGCACAATGGGAATCTAACTGGGGGAGAGGTGGAAGTCATCCTCCTCCTCCTCCTCCCACGACCACGCCGGCAAGGACTGGACGCTTTAAAGACGTGTTGTTGATGACATGCGGACCTATTTAAGTCCTAAGCATCGCCACAGCCCTTCGGGATCCACCCTCAGAGAGCGACTCGACCGACAGGTAGCAGACTACCTCGCCTTAACTGCAGATATCGACACTCTGAGGAGCGATGAACCCCTTGACTACTGGGTGTGCAGGCTTGACCTGTGGCCTGAGCTATCCCAATTTGCGATAGAACTTCTGGCCTGCCCCGCTTCAAGTGTCCTGTCAGAAAGGACCTTCAGTGCAGCAGGAGGTATTGTCACTGAGAAGAGAAGTCGCCTAGGTCAAAAAAGTCTAGATTACCTCACCTTTATTAAGATGAATGAGGGATGGATCCCGAAGGGACTGACACTGGGTGATACATTCGATTAAAAAAGGCCTGATGAGATGAGCTGCCTTGGGCTAAAAAATGGTCCACACGCTGCTGTATTTTAGCTCTGAATGACGTTTGACTTGCGTGACTTATCCGCCACCAACTAGGGTTCAAGCCGCCATGTTTTAGGGCACTTTCTGCCTGTGAAACAAACATCAATTTTTCTGGCCTCTGCTACAGCAGCGGCTGCAACAATACCAAATTTTTCAGGCATGTGTACATGCCTAATTTTTAGGCCCACTGGTGCAGCACTGTGGCTTCAAAAACCAAACCAAAAAAAAATCCTCCAAGATGGCACCAATATACCAGTGGTCTAAGCATCTTCCCACCTTGGCCTAAAAAGGGGAGGTGATTCAACAATTAAAAATCTCTGCCATTTACACGTCTACTGATAGGAGACGCGGAAGGTATTAAACTGATATGAACAATACTAAACTCACCACTCCTATCTGGTGGCACATTAGCTTGCCCGCGTAGTGCCCCAAATTTCAAGTAAGAGGACCGACCAAGCATCTTCTTCCATCTCCCTGTTACATAAATCAATGCCATATCCATAGAAATTGTAGAGAATATCCAGGATAGTTTTACAGGGCCAAATCATGTCGCCTGTTGAAAGAGGTGACCTTGCTCGGGTCCCAGGTGTGCGGTTCCTAAAATGGCTGCCATATACACGTCCACTGATAGGAGACGCGGAAGGTATTAAACTGATATGAACATTTACTAAACTCACCACTCCGAGTGCTGTTATTTATTTAATTTTTTTGTGGTCCCCCATTGTGATTTATGGCCCCCTCCCACCGTGCAAGGGTTGGGGAGGACAGTAGCTCCCCCCAGTGTGTATCATGGGCTTTGAGGACAGGTGTCAATCCATACCTGCCAAGTGACCCTATGTAGGGGTAACAGTCCCTATTCTGCTCTGTGTCAGTGTGTATCATGGTCTCTGTGGACGGGGAACAGTCTCTATTCTGCTCTGTGTCAGTGTGTATCATGGTCTCTGTGGACGGGGAACAGTCTCTATTCTGCTCTGTGTCAGTGTGTATCATGGACTCTGTGGACGGGGAACAGTCTCTATTCTGCTCTGTGTCAGTGTGTATCATGGTCTCTGTGGACGGGGAACAGTCTCTATTCTGCTCTGTGTCAGTGTGTATCATGGTCTCTGTGGACGGGGAACAGTCTGTATTCTGCTCTGTGTCAGTGTGTATCATGGACTCTGTGGACGGGGAACAGTCTCTATTCTGCTCTGTGTCAGTGTGTATCATGGTCTCTGTGGACGGGGAACAGTCTCTATTCTGCTCTTTGTCAGTGTGAATCATGGTCTCTGTGGACGGGGAACAGTCTCTATTCTGCTCTGTGTCAGTGTGTATCATGGACTCTGTGGACGGGGAACAGTCTCTATTCTGCTCTGTGTCAGTGTGTATCATGGTCTCTGTGGACGGGGAACAGTCTCTATTCTGCTCTGTGTCAGTGTGTATCATGGTCTCTGTGGACAGGGAACAGTCTCTATTCTGCTCTGTGTCAGTGTGTATCAGGGGTTTTGAGGACAGGTGTCAATCCATATCTTAGACAAAAGAAAAGGAGTTTCTGCGCACACTTTGGATATTTGGATATTTGATGTACTCTGCAAAATAAACAACTTTCATAGGGCAATATATAAAATCCCAATATTCTTAGAGCAAATAAATAGAAGCACTCACACTTTAGAGAGCCATATCAGTCGGCTCTCTACTTTAAAGGCACATCAGATGATCTTTGTAAAGTGATCTGTTCAGATAGGTCCCACCAGAAACGGACAGCAAATTTCGTCTGGATATAATCAGGAACCAGGAGAAGTTGATAATCAAGTATTTTATTAACAATTAAAATAATAAATAAGCACAACGCGTTTCGACCACTCTCTTGGTCTTCCTCAGGTGCAAAGCTGTTACATCAAAAGTTTCTACTTTTATATTACATATCTAATTAAAATATTCCGAACATATGTGTATACAATAAAATTCCCACCCTCCATGCCCATATAAGGAGATCCCGGTGCTTGTTCCCATCCAATATGGCGTTATATCCTGTTTCAGGCCATGAGAATTGACCTTCTCATCATGGCCGTGCGTTTCACAAGCTCGTATCCGCTCACGTGATTATCAGTCTTACTGCCGATACGTCATATCCGCCGGCTCATGCCGATACGTCATTTCCGTTTTCGGGTGTTTTCATTCTTCCGTATTCCAATACAGTGTATTCACAATTACATGTGTCAAACGTCATTTCCGTGTGGGCAAAAAAACGTACAAGGGTAAGGGAATGCGCAAAATAAAGAAAATATTTCAATAAAAGTCCAAAGTCCAGCACAAAGTACCAGTTTAGCTCAATAGGGGGTGGGAGAAAAGAGATAAAGAAATCGAAGTGTTATCATATGTATTAAACATAGAATATACATAATATAGAAGAGATATATAATATAAAATCTTTAAAAAACACTTCTTACTAAAACAGGCAACAGCTTTATAAAATCGGACCTATGTCAAAATCTAAATTTAAACCTCTTGGATATAAAGTTTGCATATCAAAAATCCAAGAGCTTTCTTTTCTACTAAGATTTAAAGCAACATTTCCCCCTCTCCAATTTGTTAAAACTTTTTGAATGGCCATAAATTCTAGATCTTTTGGATTTGATTGATGGGTTTCTAAAAAATGTTTCGACACACTGTGGTTGGGAAAACCTTTTTTTATATTTCTAATATGTTCGTTTACACGAATTTTTAATGATCTAGAGGTTTTCCCTACATATTGTAAACCACAGGGGCATTGTAATAAATAAATAACATTTTTGGATTCACAGGAGATGAAGGAACGTACAGGATATTGTTTTTTGGTTATGTTTGATAAAAACGTCTCTTTTTTTCTTTTGCTGATTTTAGTATTTTTACAGGCGTTACAGTTTCCACAATGGAAAAAACCTTTTTGTTTTTTGGACCAGTCCTCTATAAATGTTTGCTTTTCTTCACTATTAATAAAACTAGATGTTAAAATTTGCTTTAAATTCCTGGCACCTCTGAAGATGAATTTTGGTTTCTCTTCTAAAAATTCCTTGATATCGTGCTCTTGGTTAAGAATGTGCCAGTTTTTGCCAATAGTCTTTTTTAAAAAGCCAATATTGCTAGAATAGTTAAAAATGAAGGGAATTTGATTTGATTTTACCACTTCTTTCTTTTCTTTATATTTCAACAGGTCAGTCCTATCAACAGTATCTATACTTCTGAGGCTTCTCTCAAGTATCTCTTCCTTATAACCCTTTTGCAAGAATTGTTTTTTTAAAAATTGAGATTGTTCATTAAAATCCTTTTGTTCCGTACAGTTACGTTTCAGGCGTAAAAATTGCCCTTTTGGTATGTTCTGTAGCCAGGGATCATAGTGGCAACTTTTAATATCGATAAAACTATTAATATCAACCTGTTTAAAAAAAGTTTTAGTTTTAACTTGGTTGTTCAGAATAAAAATATTAAGGTCTAAAAAGTCTATAGAAGTCGAACTAATATTCTTAGTCAGTCTAATCCCCCAGTTGTTTAGATTGAGGTAGTCAAAAAAAATAGTAAAATCCCTCTCTGTACCCTTCCATACCATAAAAACATCATCTATATATCTCTTGTAGAGGACCAAGTTTGCCCCAAATTCATGTCCCTGGTATACAAATGTATTCTCCCAAAAGGACATGAATAAATTAGCGTAACTTGGGGCAAACTTGGTCCCCATAGCTGTGCCACGTGTTTGAAGAAAAAAATCATTTTGAAACCAGAAGTAGTTGTTAGTTAAAATCATAAAAATCCCCTGAGTTAAAAAAGCAATTTGTGTTTCTGAAAATTCCTTAGATTCTCTAAGATAAAATTCTACTGCTTCCAGTCCTTTCTGATGCTCAATGATCGTATATAAGCTTGTCACGTCACATGTGACTAAAAAATATTCCTCTTTCCACTCAAAATCATTTAGAATACCCAAAAGACTCATAGAGTCCTTTAGATAAGCTGGACAAGATTTAACCAATGGTTGCAAAAAATAATCTATGTATTGGGATAATTGGGTTAGAACCGAGTTTATCCCTGAAACTATGGGTCTTCCAGGTGGGTTTTCCAGACTTTTGTGAATTTTAGGTAGAACATAGATTACCGGAATTCGTGGGTGTTCTACTTTCAGGAAAGAATATTCATTTTTATTTAGCACATTGTTATCGATTCCTTCTTGGAGAAATCTATCAAATTTGGCTATTATCTCCATAGTAGGATTTTTGTTCAATTTCCTGTATGTATTTACATCGTTCAATTGTCTTATAATTTCGTTTAAATACATATCCTTATCCATAATGACCACACCTCCGCCTTTATCGGCCGGTTTTATCACAATAGAATTATTTTGTTTTAGATCTTTTATGGCCTGTCTTTCTTTAGCGGTTAAATTCTGGTTATATTTGTTCAGGGGTTTTATCTTGTACAAATCCTCCAAACATGCTTTTTCAAACACCCTCATACTCTGTGTTTTTAAAAATTGGGGGTAAAAAGTGGATTTTTTCTTAAAATCCGTATGTTTTGTTATAGACTCTTCTCTGTTACATACTTCCACTACTTCTTCTTTTTGATTAAAAATTTTTTTAAGACATAACTTTCTGGTAAAACGATTAATATCAATAAAAGCTTCGAATTTGTTTATTGGGCAGCTCGGTGCATACTTAAAACCCTTACTTAAAAAAATTTTTGTGTCGGGGATAAATGAACATTAGATAAGTTAAAAACCTTTATCTCATTAATGTCTTTTTCTTTTTCTGACTTATCTCTCCCTCCTCTATTTCCTCTTCTAGTATTCTTTGCCTTTTTGGTGTTTTGAGGGTTTCTCTTCCCCTCCACCCCTGGTCTAAAAAAATGTCCTCATTGTGATCGTCTCTTAATTTTTCAAATCTGTTTCTAGTTGGAATACGAAACGATTTTTCTTCCTCTGTTGTAAAATTTCTATTCCCTCGTTGCTCACGTCTTGGTTTTGGGTCATATGTGAAAATCTTTGAAATGTTTTAGGCCTGGTAGATCTGAACATTTGGGGACTTTTTGGTCCTCTCTGTACTACGCTCGAATACGTTCTTTCAGTCCTAACTGGAGTTTTACTTTTCTGTTGGTCATACTGATTATATGGTTTAGAATAATTGTTTTGATGAACTTGGGTTTTATAATTTCTCTTTTCATATCTCAGGTTATTTGAAGGAATTCTGGGGTGATTTTGATCTCTTTTATTATTGCTTTTAGGAATTTTCCTCACCCTATTGTTTGCATAATCTTCTGTGTCTCTTTTAAATTTTTTCTTTTTATTCAAGATTATGGAATTTTCTACTTTTTCAAGATTTATTTTTATCCTTTCGGACAGCATGTCAAAGTCTCTAGTGCCAACAAAAGGTTCTAGTTTGGTACGTAGTTTGTTGATGTTTTCATCAATTTCTTTGAGATCTTCTTTTCTTTGTGTTATGATTATATTTATCATTGTTACCGAAAAGGATTCCAGAGCAGATGTCCAAATATTCATAAATTTGGTATTCTCTAGATCAAAAGTGGGGAATTTGGTAAACCTCAGTCCCCTAGGGGTTATTTTATCCTTAAGATATTTTTCAAGCGTAAACACTTCCCATTTTACTTTAATTTCTCTGCTTAACAATTTCTCTAATTGGTCAGTCATAAAATCTAAATTATCGCTTAAAATCACTTCTTCTTCCACATGTGGTTCTTCACACATAAATTTTTGTATTGCGGACTTAAACCAGTGATTTCTAAATTCGAAAAATGACATATTGCAATAAGCAGCCTTTAACACCAGGTGACCAGAAAATATGCACACACACAAAATTTTTTAGGTGAAATGGCGCTAAGCAATATGCACATAAAATCCCAGTGCGTCTAAAAACCAAATCCATATCTGCCAAGTGACCCTATGTAGGGGGAACAGTCCCTATTCTGCTCTGTGTCAGTGTGTATCAGGGGTTTTGAGGACAGGTGTTAATCCATATCTGCCAAGTGACCTTATGTAGGGGGAACAGTCCCTATTCTGCTCTGTGTCAGTGTGTATCATGGTCTCTGTGGACAGGGAACAGTCTCTATTCTGCTCTGTGTCAGTGTGTATCAGGGGTTTTGAGGACAGGTGTCAATCCATATCTGCCAAGTGACCCTATGTAGGGGGAACAGTCCCTATTCTGCTCTGTGTCAGTGTGTATCAGGGGTTTTGAGGACAGGTGTCAATCCATATCTGCCAAGTGACCCTATGTAGGGGGAACAGTCCCTATTCTGCTCTGTGTCAGTGTGTATCAGGGGTTTTGAGGACAGGTGTCAATCCATATCTGCCAAGTGACCCTATGTAGGAGGAACGGTCCCTATTCTGCTCTGTGTCAGTGTGTATCAGGGGTTTTGAGGACCGGTGTCAATCCATATCTGCCAAGTGATCCTATGTAGGGGGAACAGTCCCTATTCTGCTCTGTGTCAGTGTGTATCAGGGGTTTTGAGGACAGGTGTCAATCCATATCTGCAAAGTGACCCTATGTAGGGGGAACAGTCTCTATTCTGCTCTGTGTCAGTGTGTATCAGGGATCATTAGGATAGGTGTCAATCCATATCTGCCAAGTGACCCTATGTAGGGGGAACAGTCCCTATTCTGCTCTGTGTCAGTGTGTATCAGGGATTTGACTATCTTTATTCAGATTGAAAAATTACAATTCCAGGAAAAATTTAACAAACATTTACAAGAACATGTTATGCACATCATAGAAACAACGTAAACCTCTTTAAAGCCACAAACTTAAGACAAAAAATACGTACACACAATATGTAAGGGTTTGAAAGAATATTCTGAATCCTTACACGTTTACTTTATCGTTTGTTTGATTTTTGTGAACCATATATAAACTACAAGCAGCGTGAAAACTATAAAAACTCAAGTGGCCATGCTGATCAAATTAAATAGTATGCTTTACACAGCGTATAAGGGTGATGTCACAGCACAACGGGAATGTAACAGGGGAAGAGGTGAAAGTCATCCTCCCCCTCCCACGACCCCGTCATATCTGCCAAGTGACCCTATGTAGGGGTAACAGTCTCTATTCTGCTCTGTGTCAGTGTGTATCATGGTCTCTGAGGACGGGGAACAGTCTCTATTCTGCTCTGTGTCAGTGTGTATCAGGGGCTTTGAGGACAGGTGTCAATGTTAGGTGATTTCTGCCCTTTATGGATTAAAAGTAGACTCTGCATCAACTGTGCAATTTTCCATGGGAGTTTTGCCATGGATCCCCCTCCGGCATGCCACAGTCCAGGTGTTAGTCCCCTTGAAACAACTTTTCCATCACTTTTGTGGCCAGAAAGAGTCCCTGTTGGTTTTAAAATTCGCCTGCCCATTGAAGTCAATGGCGGTTCGCGAACATTTGCGGAAGTTCGCGTTCGCGGTTCGCGAACCGAAAATTTCGGGTTCGCGACAACACTAGTCCTAACACTGACCCTTCAGCCTGCTTCCTTGAGCTTCTGGCAAAGATATCTCTAATGAGACAGAGAGGGGTATTTTTTTATATACACTCCTATATACTTATTAACCCTTAATAGGGAACACATGGGATGGGCGGCAGCATTGTAACCAGGCTGTGTGATACAAAGTAAATACAAATACAAAAAGAGAAGTCCTGCGCTCACTCCCATCACTACTGGGCCGGCAGCAAGGACTACAATACAAATCAGCCCCAATATATAGTAAAAACCAAAGAAAACAAAAAGTTACCTGCGCTCTCTCCTTAATCCCTATGTATATTTAGACAAATGGAGGTCATTTAGGACCCGCTTAGGGGGGTCTGCCTTGACGTTGGCAGGCGGGCATTCCCTCCAATGGCCATTGGAGCAACTAAATGACCTCCATTTGTCTAAATATACATAGGGATTAAGGAGAGAGCACAGGTAACTTTTTCTTTTCTTTGGTTTTTACTATATATTGGGGCTGATGTGTATTGTAGTCCTTGCTGCCGGCCCAGTAGTAATGGGAGTGAGCGCAGGACTTCTTTTTTTTGTATTTGCATTATCATAAATAAGTGGAACTATTATAAAGTCTGCTCTGTACTCTCTAAGCAACTTTAAAAGTAGCCATTTATCTTCTAGAGATTAAATAAGCAATTTCAGAAAAGCAATCTAAGAACAGACACAGTGAGTTAAAAAAAATCACTAATATTATGAGGATTTTGGTTATTAATTATTCTGAGATCCCAACATTCTAAAATATCTAAATTAATACCAGATATGGTATCAATTGGTATGCGTTACCACTTTACGGGTTGCTCCCAAAGTTACTAATGAAATAGAGGGAATCCAAGATGGAGTTAGTCACATGTATACTTTAAATTGCTTTTACTATGACAAAAATTAACCACGTTTTATTAATTTATTACTGGTATTTATATAGCGCCAACAGATTCTGCAGCGCTGTACAATCAGTGGAGCACGTACAATGATATATTGGGACAGAAAGAACAAAGGAAGCGGAAAAAAAAACACACAAAAACACAAACATAGTCATTGAAGAACATTGAAAACTGGATTACAGTTGATCTGAAAGAAAGTTATCCATATATCTTCATCTTAAAACCTGTTTAAAATCTTTCCAAAACTCTTTATTATTACTGTTTTGATGTCATGGTTCCTCAGGCTGTATATAATAGGATTAAATATCGGTGTCACAAGAGTATACAAAAGGGACACAATCTTATTGGTATTCAATGAATAACTTCTAGGAGGAAATACATAGATAGCAATTATAGTGCCGTAATACAAGCACACGACAGCGAGGTGGGAACTGCACGTAGATATGGCTTTCTGTCTCCCAGTGGTGGATGATATCCTGTGTATAGCGAGAAAGATGCAAACATACGTAGAAATGATAAACATTGTTTCAATGACAGTTTCTGGAGTAGCAATAATAACTAGTGCATTCTGTACAACTGTTGCATCAGAGCACGAAAGCTGAATAAGAGGAGCAAAATCACAGAAGAAATGATCAATGATATTTAAGTCACAAAAATCTAAATTATTTATCAAAATGGTGATAACCAGAGTTTCCATAAAACCCAAAACCCAAGACATTGCGATTAGACTAAAGCAAAATGGTGCGTTCATTATGGTGTTATAATGCAGTGGTTTACAAATGGCCAAATATCTGTCATAGGACATCATCGTGAGAAGAAGACATTCTGTAACAGAGCAGACACCAAACATATAAAACTGGGTAATACACTCACTGATTGTTATGGGGATCCCATTTTTTATTGTTACATTGAGTGCACTTGGGACGATAGTTGTAGTAAGCATGATATCACTGAGGGACAAGTTGGAGAGGAAGAAGTACATTGGAGAATGGAGTCTTTGAGTAGATGCAACCAGAGCTATTATCAGAAGGTTTCCATAGAATGCTAACACATAGACCACAAGGAGGATGGAGAAAATGATAATATTGGAACTGTGAGAGGCCTGGAATCCCTGGAGGTAAAATTCTTTGATGGTTGATTTATTTTGTCTTAGAATCATCTAATTGGAAAAGAGGAAAATCAATAAAATAAATGATGGAATTCTAGACTGGTCATGTACTAGAAAAAACAAAGAAATAAGTCACTTGCACACTATCCTTGTGTTCCCTATTTAGGGTTAATAAGTGTGTAGGGGTTTATAAAAAAAAATACCTGTCAGGATCCTATCCCGACAACCAAGAAATTGTTTTATTTTATTGCTGCAATTCCTGTTTCTCGCCTCTAGTGACCTCCCTAGCTACTAGTCAATCCTCAGTTGCTCTCACCTGCCTCTTATGATCTTCTAAGTCTGTTATAAAAGGCCACACCCAACTCTTCTCTTGGCCTTTACATTGAAGTCAGAGTTCTGACATCCTGTGTCCTGTGAAGTCAGTGTTCTGACATTGAAGTCAGTGTTCTGACAATGAAGTCAGTGTTTTGCCTGAAACCATCCTGTATCCTGGCTCCTGAAAACATCCTGATCCTCTATGGAGACTCCGTGTGTCCCGTTGCCGAAATCCTCCTGAAACTCTTATCTTCAACTACTGAAACCATCCTGTATCCTGACTACTGAAATCATCCTGTGTTCTTAAATGGAGAACTTCTGATCCTGTCTCCTGCAAACATCCTGTATCCTGTGAAGTCAGTGTTCTTTTTTTTAATCTTAAATATTTTTATTAGTTTTATCACAAAATACATAAAAAACATCTACATACAGCACACTCAACATAGGTATTGGTTTGAGACAGGTTACACATAAAAATAAAAATCACATACAACAGTCTATCAAACAGTACATAATGTCTAGATATGCTAATAAACCCAAATTACAAATAATAACCTGCCCCCTTCACACCTCTACCCGATAGATAGAAATGAGGAAATATTCCAAATGCTGTATAGTGGGAATCCCGGGCAGATGGAATATATCCGTGTCAAAACCCTCAATACCCATGTGTAACGGACCGTTTCAGAAGACAAGGGGTTAAAATCGTTTAGGTGATAATCCCCTTTTCAAAGACAGGCACAGCTACTGTAGAATCACCAAAACTCCCGAACTGGATACAAAATAGCACTCCAACTCCCGAACCGGAACCTCACGAATAGCTGCTAGCAGACGAACAGGAAAAGCAAACAATCAGCTTACACTCCTGGCAATCAGTCTCCAACAGCATACAGTGAATCCCCCCAAGAACGAGACAAGGCTCCATGTTGAGGGTCAAGCAGTGGTCTCAGGTGCTGGCACACCCAGCCTGGTTTTTATTACAGTTGTTGCAAATACAGGACTGCCCACAGGGAGGGATAAAAACACCGATCACATCACAGTTACATCCCACAGATTCCCTCCCCTTATCCTGAGAGGAAACTCAATTACACATACAGTTAAAACATACTTTTTACCCAACTTTCATAACTATAAAACCATACATCACATTCACATAAAAATTACATATTCACAATCAATCCATTCAGGGGAACAACATATTAAAAAATGGCATGAATCAGACCTGGGGAGCAGGAACAACTACCTCTGCCCCCTGTAACTCAGCCTGCCTCTGGGGAATGGAGACTGGGCTCCCAATTCCCTGCATATCACACTGCCGCTGGGGAATGGAGACTGGGCTCCCAATTCCCTGCAGGACCGGTGGAGAGATCTCGGTCCCTTCTCCACCGGCCACCTGGGGTTCTTCCCAGTACATCTCCTCAATATCTGCCCAGCTGAATGGGTCTGTCCAGCTGTCCTGCTGAGCCTTCCCAATGGAGTGGAAGAGATCTCTGTAGTCCTGCTCCAGTTCCCACTCCAGGGTTGCTAGGTGAGCCAGGTCTTGCTCTACCTCATGGGGGTCATCCCACTCATGCCTAGCCTCCCTCTCATAGAATATGTCCTGAAGTCTGGTTTGCGCAGGGCTCCCGAAGCCAGGCTCTGCAAAGGACTCCCATAACAAGCCAGGACCATCAAACTCCTCTCCCTCTGGCTTGTCATGTTCGGCTGTCCAGGGTATACACTATGCCATATACCACCAGAGCGCCTGGTAGGCATCCTCCAGCCATAGCTCCTGCCATACCCGGTGCTCTAGTTCCTTCAGCCCTTCCTCCAGGGGCTGCTCTCCCAGGAAGGGCATCCGCAGGGCCACTTGCTTCTGCAACCGCTGCTCTTCACTGGGGAGACTCTCACCCCGCTGGTATTGTACATTATCGAGGGCCTGGTACCAGATGCCTTTCCTTAATGCATCCCGGCCATCCAGGTCCTCCTCCTCGTATAACACTGCTGGTTCCATCCTGGTGCTGTCAGGGTCGCTGTACTGGGACATGCGTTGCCCTCAACGTGTAAATCCAAAGAAATTGTGTTCTTTAGCTGTCCTTCTGGCTGTAGGAACGATCTCGCCGCTTGCCACCAATTGTAATGGACCGTTTCAGCAGAAAAAGGGGTTAAAATCCGTTTAGGCAATATGCCCCTTTCTGAGAGACAGGCACAGCTACTGCAGAACACCAAACTCCCAAACTGTATACAAAGTAGCACTCCAAACTGGAACCTCATGAATAGCTGCTAGCAGACGAACAGGAAAAGCTCCCAAGCGGCTTACACTCCTGGCAATCAGTCTCTATCAGCATACAGTGAATCCCCCCAAGAACAAGACAAGGCTCCGTGTTGAGGGTCAAGCAGTGGTCTCAGGTGCTGGCACACCCATCCTGGTTTTTATTACAGTTGTTGCAAATACAGGACTGCCCACAGGGAGGGATAAAACAACCAATCACATCACAGTTACATCCCACAGATTCCCTCCTCTTATCCTGAGAGGAAACTCAATTACACATACAGTTAAAACATACTTTTTACCCAACTTTCATAACTCTAAAACCATACATCACATTCACATAAAAATTACATATTCACAATGAATCCATTCAGGGGAACAACATATTAAAAATGGCATGAATCACACCAGGGGTTCAAAAGTTAGTAAAAGTATATTTTGGGGCCTGGCTGGCACATGGCTATCTGGCCCAGACCGGTTTCAGAGTCTTCTATCCTGGAGATAATGGAGAAGTAATCCAATTACCTCCCAGGACAGAGACCAGACTCCATTATGCACATGGGGACACAAAGACAGTAAAACACTTTAAAATACATAAAGTCACCTTTTACACATAACACACAGACATTTCACATATCCCCAGATAGCTGGGATCTGAGCGCACAAAACTACCGAATAGCGCTCAGATCCTATTCACACAGTTCAATTGCCATGGAGCCGAAGTCTTTAACTACACGAATGGGTTCCATGGCATAGCTATCTGGGTTAACACATTCACATAAAGTCTGGTCCATAGTCCAAAGGCAGCAGGCGGGCAACCAGGCTCCTCCAATTCAATGTGGCGAGATTGGTCGCGTCACACCATGTATATCAAACACACACATATCACATACATTGTTCCGAAATTCCATGGGGAAGTGAGCTGATGAGGAACAAAAACTATAAAGAATTTTGTCCATGGGATAAACAATAATCGTCCCAAATGGCCCACCTATACTTCGGGGCTATGTAAACCCCTAAGTGTCCATCTTCTCTTTCTAATGCTCTATTTTTCTGCATCACCCTTTCCATATCTGACCATTTTGGCAACCGCTCTGCTTTCCAATTTACAACAATCAACCATTTCGCTATTGAAAGGATACAAAGCAGGAGGGATTTTAGTTATTTTGTGCGGTAGCTAGGTATGAAGTGAAACAGAGCCAGTTCTGGGGGGTCTCTTTCTAATGCTCTATTTCTCTGCATAACCCTTTCAACATCTGACCATTTTGGCAACCACTCTGCTTTCCAATTTACAACAATCAACCATTTCACTATTGAGGGATTTTAGTTATTTTGTGCGGTAGCTAGGTATGAAGTGAGCCAGTTCTGGGGTTAAATTAATCTTTTCACCAATGATACGAGACACCCCATGATTTACCTCCTTCCAGGGCCGCCATCAGGGGGTGACAACCATGACGGTTGTCACGGGCCCGGCGGTCCTGGGGGGCCCGGAGTGCACAGGTAATCCTCTGCATGCCCGGGCCCCCAGCCCTTCAATCTGCATATATACATAGCGAGTACCGCTATGTATATATGCCTCTGCGGGCCTTGCTGGCAGGGCCCAGGATATACTTACCTTCCCCTCCAGCACTCTCGCGAGCCACAGCAGTAAAGCGTTGCCGCGGGTTGTCATGACAACGCTCCACGGCACACAATGCATGCTGGGCTCGCATAGAGCAGTGGCTGGCAGGAGGGAGAACGTGGAGGGAGTCTGCTGGGCTCCTCCTTGCTGCCCCAACAAGCTGAGCCACCGGACCACCAGGGAATCCAGTGTCCCCCTCCCTGGTTACAGGTAAGAGGCAGGGAGGGGGGAATACATATTTTTTAATTATACAAATTCTTAAAAAAAATAAAAAAATCCCAGAAGCATTTGTCACACATACACCACACACATACACACATACACATCAAACAGACAAACTGCATCCACTACACAACCATACACATCATCCACTACACAACCATACACATCATCCACTACACAACCATACACACCATCCACTACAAAACCACACACATCATCCACTACATAAAACAGACAAACTGCATCCACTACACAACCATACACATAATCAACTACACAACCATACACATCATCCACTACACAACCATACACATCATCCACTACACAACCATACACATCATCCACTACACAACCATACACATCATCCACTACACAACCACACACATCATCCACTACACAACCATACACATCATCCACTACACAACCATACACATCATCCACTACGGAACCACACACATCATCCACTACACAACCATACACATCATCCACTACACAACCATACACATCATCCACTACACAACCATACACATCATCCACTACACAACCACACACATCATCCACTACATAAAACAGACAAAGTGCATCCACTACACAACCATACACATCATCAACTACACAACCATACACATCATCCACTACACAACTATACACATCATCCACTACACAACCATACACACGCTGCATCCACTACACAACCACACACATCATCCACCACATAAACACACAAACTGCATCCACTACACAACCATACACATCATCCACCACATAAACACACACACTGCATCCACTACACAACCACACACATCATCCACTACCCAACCACACTAACTGCATCCACTACACAACCACACACATCATCCACTACACAACCACACACATCATCCACTACATAAAAACGCAAACTGCATCCACTACACACATCATCCACTACACACACACACAGCATCCACTACACAAATACACACTGCATTCACTACACACATAATTGACTACACACACAGCATCTACTACACAAACACACACTGCATTCACTATACACACACTACTTACACTACACAAACACACACTCTGCATTAACTATACACGCACACTACATCCACTATACACACACTACTTCCACTACACACACTCTGCATTAACTATACACACACACTACATCCACTGCACAAACACACACTCTGCATTCACGATTCACATACTACATCCAGTACACAAACACACACTCTGCATTCACTATACACACACACTCTGTCCACTACACAAACATACAATCTAAATCCACTATAAACAGCGTATCCACTTTACTCACGCACTTTGTATCCACTACACACATTTTATAGCCACTATACACACACACACAGACAAATTCAGTACACAGACACTTCATCCTTGTGGGTGGACTTAAGATAGGCCCTGTGGGTGCACTTAGGGGCGGGTCATGTGGACTGACTTGGGGGCGGGCCCCGGGGGGCCCAGACCGCAGGCTGTGTCAGGGGCCCAAAAATGTCTGGTGGCAGCCCTGCCTCCTTCCAATACTTTTGTACATGAGGGCAGAGCCACCACACATGTATCACTGAGCCTACTTGGTTACAGCCTCTCCAACAAAATTTAGAAGTGTCCTCTTTCTTCATTTGCCAAAGTTTAAGTGGCGTTACATACCATCTATTTACAATATTAAAATATAACTCCCTGTATGAAACGTGTTTAATTAACTTATCCGTTAGAACGGAAGCAGCAGACCATATTTCCACGGGCCAGGATTGATTTAATTATTGTTCCCAAATTCTCATATTTAGACATTAAGTGTTCAAATGCCCATCTCTCAAAAGACTAAAACATTTCGAAAGCATATGTTTCCTATTTGTTGAACATATTATTTTTTCACAAGTAGTCAACTGTCTAAACTCTTTTAGGTGATAGCTCGATGAATAAATACTCAATTTCAACCTATTATATTCTAACCACATGTTAGCTGGAATATTAAACTTAGACTGAATATCATCCTGTGTTCAGAAATGGAGTACTTCTGATCCTGTCTCCTGCAAACATCCTGTATCCTGTGAAGTCAGTTTTCTGATCCTGTTAACAACCTGTACTATATGATACTGGAATCTACTTACCTGTTTCAACTGCTGCTATTCTGCATAATCCTGTAAGCAACCTGTATTACATTATACTGGAATCTACTTACCTGTTTCAACTGCTGCTACTCTGCATAATCCTGTAAGCAACCTGTATTACATTATACTGGAATCTACTTACCTGTTTCAACTACTGCTACTCTGCATAATCCTGTAAGCAACCTGTATTACATTATTCTGGAAGTACTTACCTGTCTCAACTGCTGCTACTCTGCATAATTCTGTAAACAACCTGTATTACATTATTCTGGAAGTACTTACCTGTTTCAACTGCTGCTACTCTGCATAATCCTGTAAGCAACCTGTATTACATTATTCTGGAAGTACTTACCAGCTTTAACCATTTCAACCCTGTACCATCGTGAACCTGGCTGCAGTGTGACAATCCACAAACTATTCATCTATTTGAAAATAACTTCAAACCTACTTGTATATAAAAGACTTTATTCATTTACTTCAAGATATTCTGTTTTAACTCTCAAAGTATCCTGTTTGTGGCAGATTGCCTTAATTCTTCATTTCAAGTAAATTGTTATTTTTAAAAAGACAAATAAAGTTTCAACCAAAAACCCTGGCAATTGTCTCCTCTCTGATCTGATCCTGAGGAACATGACAATACCCTTCTCTGTCTCGTTAGAGATGTTACCAAAAGGTGAATGTTAGTGTAGGGCTCACCTAAGTTGTTTGCCTTGACGTGGCAAGTGAGCTTACACTTCAATGGCCATTGGAGTGATACTAAAAATATCCAGGTATTAATTGTGCACAGGGATTTTGAATAGTGCCCAAGTAACTCTTTTATTTGTTTTTATTGTATGTATTCAAAATCCACTTCCAAAGTCTTACGTTTGAATGCCCAACAGGTTTCTCTTGTCGGTGAGATATGTGATGTGTTGGCAATATTGTTTTGAAAGTTATATGGATTAATAAGTATTCGGCAATATTATATTGTTTCCATTCTGTTGGAGGTATATCACTGAATATTTGCACACATTTTTATATATTATTTTGTATATATATTTCTAATTGTATACGTGTGCTAGGAAAGTATACCTAAGATAATGCTTTGTGTATTCTGTACACAATATGCACAGAGGCAACTTAGATTGTATAGTACATATAACATACTGTACATGGATAAACAATTAGCTTTTATTTGCATATTACTAGATTTTATTGTCTTCTAAAGATTCAGAAAATGCTGTGTATTAAGCATACTGGCATAAGTTCAGCGACACCATCTTTATTTGCCTACATTCATTTTATTAAATATAGGAACTGACCTGAATTTGCTTTTTATCAGACAAAAAATAAATTAATGTAGGCTTGATTTGCAAAAGTTCTAAGTAATGAAGTCTGTATGAAGTATAAAAAAATGAGGCAGGTAAGAAATGTACCTTGGAGTGTCCAGTTTTCAAATAGCCATTGACATCTTTTCTTCAAATATAAACCGATTTGAACTGAAGTGAAAGATCACTCATCTGAATATGTTCCTTTTCCAGTGTGTTGATTACAAATGGCTGTGCATCTTACTACATTGGACTGACATTGCATTATAAGCAGAAAGGCCATCTTTCTATTTTACACCTACTATTCATGTTGTGAAATTGATTAATGTTAAATTTAATAACTGCATTATTTATGCTTCCAATCCTGTATTAAAAAAGGAGGGCACAGAAGTGCTGAGGTTCCCAAAAGTGGGAACTAGAGTGTGTCTGCAGTACTAGTAGGGCATAACCCTTGTATATATACAGAAAAAGGAAATGTGAACCCAAGCTGGAACGGCTTCAGGGACACTAGAAAGTAGTACTGCAGTAGCGATTGTGTCTGATGAGAAGACCTTAAGAGATAATGAATCCTGTATTAAAGCCTAATGAGTTTGTTAACCTCAGTATACAGACAGCATTATTCAAATAAACCGCAGATTATCAGAACTTAATCAGAGAATTGCATATAAAAACTAAAAAGACTGAACAAGAAATATAGCTGACTTGCACATTTTTTTCAATTATCACATTTTGGCCTAAAAAACTATTAATTCTGCTTGGTGAATATGATGTGTTTTATATTTTCAAATGATGGTTTTATATATTGCATTTATATAGAGCAAGGGAAAAAAGTATTTCTGAATGTTTGCCCACTGAACGTTTGCGATCAATCAGATTCGAAACTCTCTACCATGGCCACGACCAACAAGCTGTCCAAGGATGTCAAAGACAATAGTGTAGACCTACACAAGGCTGGTGAGAAGGTGGCAACAGTTGATGTGATTATTTGCAAAGTAAGAAACGCAAAATAACCGTCAGTCTCCCTCGGTCTGGTTCTTCATGCAAGATCTCACCTTGTGGAGATTCAATGATCATGAGAACGGTAAGGAATTAGCCCAGAACTACACGGGAGGATTTTGTTAATGATCTCAAGCAGCTGGGACCATAGTCACCAAGAAAACAATTCGGAACCCACTACTCCCTGAAGGACTGAAATCCTGCAGTCCCCAGGCTCATGATAGCACATGTACAGGCCGTTTGAAGTTTGCCAATGAACATCTGAATGATTCAGAGGAGAACTGGGTGAAAGTGTTGTGGTCAGATGAGACCAAAATTGAGCTCTTTGGCATCAATTTAACTTGCCGTCTTTTGAGAAGGAGGAATGCTGCCTGTGACCCCAAGAACACCATCCCCACTGTCAAAAATGGAGGTGGAGAGGGGCGGAGCTTGACCACCAGCCTGAATAGACGCCATGCAAGCGAGCTCCTCTGCAAACACTCACAAAACCAATAATATCACAAAATCGAAAGCCCACCTCGACCTATAAAGGTCCCAGCTACAATCTCTACCGTCTCCCGAGGCGATCGATGCCCTTTTTCCAACCTAAGGTCCAGCCCAGACGGAAAAACGGGGCCTACCCCACGTTGTCCCTCACGGGCCTGGAGGCACTCCTCGCGCGACAGGCAAGCAGTGACATTCTCCAGACATCCCCTGACATCCCGACCCACATGCCAGCGACGGAACACAGGGACATCGGGACACTGTTCCAACAGCCCGTGCAGCCTCATCCCGCTCCGGCTGAAGCCCTGAGGCCCATCACCTCTACGCGGCCTAATATCCCGGCACATCAGGAAGAGCAGAGTGGGGCGGAACAGTTGGCAACCGCTCATCTGATGCAACCCAAAGCCCCCACCAACTCCGCACTGATGACCAGACATGACCTGAAGGTCCTGTTTACAGACTTTCATAAAATTCTAGCGACCGAACTCGCTCCTATTAAAAACAACTTGAAAGCCATCACAGACCGGGTACAGGCCTCGGAGAGAGACATTGCAGATGTCCAAATGCAGATGACTGAGCTCCATACCACGGTACAACAGATCTGGTCTCATCAAAGAGCCATCTCTGCACAAGTTACGGCTACGGAAGAGCGTCACCCCTGAACCAATATCAAAATAAGGGGCATCCCAATGGCAATCAAAGCGGAAGAACTACCCCACTATGTCAGACGCTTACTGTCCACCATCATGTTCCATGCAGTGGCCAAATACTGACCATCGAAGGAATATACCGCCAGCCAGGGCCGGCGGGGACACTGACCACAGTTGCAAGAGACGTAATCCTCCGGTGCTCCACGACCCACGATAAAATTGTAATAATGTCAGCACTCAAGGGTAAAACCCCTGTACACTTTGAAGAAGCTTCCCTGACGTTTTACCAGGATCTCACTAAGGCAACCCTCCTGTGGCGCAAAACATTCCATTCGATAACCAGCCAACTTAGAACAGCCAACATAGGCTACAAATGGGGAATGAACGGATCCCTGACAGTGACCCGAAACGGCACCATGCACAAACTCACCTCAACTGAGGATGCATCACTATTCCTGACAGCACTGGGCCTGGAGCACTCACCGGACGACACACAACCGAGAGCCTCCACCACCACAACCACCTGGGACCCGGCACACGCACCGCCCTTTGTCCCGAGGTCTATGACAGCGAGAGCAGCGGGACCGGGAACAAGCCCTAGAGACGACCCAACATGAGGCGCGACCGCTCGGCCAGGGACCCATGCGCACTGCCTACTGTCCCTAAGCACACCAAAGGACTGTCTCTCTGGGACTTACATGGCTCTTTAAAAATAACGTATAACCTTATGTTTTCCCTATCTTCCCCTCCCCTACTATATGTTACTTCTATGATTTTGTGTTTAACCCACACGGACAAAGAGGAAAAACGAACATACACACACAACACCCAGGGCTAGAAACCCAGCTAAAATACAAACCCCCCACAACGGGGCACGATATCCTCCCACCGCACATAGCCTTGGGGATAACCCCAAACTATATTGCACACTACCCACCCCCGCTACTCTCTCGGTTAGGAGTTACCAAACATAACACATATTGTGGGACAAGACACCCTACGATCACTCATCCTTAGCTCGTCCCTGGGCGGGACACACGCCTCCAAAACCCACACACTATGTTTTCACTGAACTACATAACACACTAACATGCAAGCACAAATGCTGAGCGCCGCAACCTCAGTGCAACGAAACCTCACCCATCGACCAGCACAGACACGCTGCACTCGAACACCTAGATTCTTAGGGCAACACACAAGCTGCCAGGTCCAAGCAAACATGTCAAAAAAAGAAAAATGGTGCAAGACTCTCACTTGAACATGCTTAAACACTAACCGCGTTTTATCCACTCTGTTCCGAATGTTGTAACTTTTATGATGTGCACTGAAAAAATAAAGAATTAAAAAAAAAAAAATGGAGGTGGAAACATTATGCTTTAGGGGTGTTTTTCTGCTAAGGGGACAGGACAACTGCACTGCATCAAAGGAACAATGGACGGAGCCATGTACCATCTAATCTTGGGCATTGAAAATGGGTCATGGATAGGTATTCCAGCATGACAATGACACAAAACACACAGCCAAGGCAACAAAGGAGTGGCTCAGAAAGAAGCATATTAAGGTCTTGGAGTGGTCTAGCAAGTCTTCAGACCTTCATCCGATAGACAATCTGTGGCGGGAGCTGAAGGTTCAAGTTGCCAAACGTCAGTCGAGTTGCAAAATGTAAACCTTAATGACTTGGAGAGGATCTACAAAGAGGAGTTGGACAAAATCCCTCCTGAGATGTGTGTAAACCTGGTGGCCAGCTACAAGAAACGTCTGACCTCTGTGATTGCCAACAAAGGTTTTGCCACCAAGTAAAAGGGGTCAAATACGTATTTCACTCATTGACATGCAAATAAATGTATAACTTTTTTGACATGCGTTTTTCTGGATTTCTTTTTGTTATTCTGTCTCTCACTGTTAAAATACACCTACCATTAAACTTATAGATTTCTTTGTTGGTGGGAAAACATTCAAAATCAAATACTTTTTTCTTCACTGTATATATATTATATTTAAATATTTTGAAAAAAAAAAATCATTGTAAAAGTTTATCCAAAATGTTAAATAATTTGAAAAGCTTGTCCAACATTATAAAATGTTAATTGTCAGGATTTCAATTTGAATTCCGAGGGGTTATTTACTACAGGCAGAACCATGGCAAATTTAAATCCAAGTGGCAAAAGTTAGGCTAAAAAAGCCAAAGCTGTGACTATTGTTGAGCTGATTCGTTTTTTTCAGATCAGCTTTTTTGTTCTAAATTCTGTTATTCGGATTTGAAATCACTACAGTTTGGGGCTCAGTGCATTTTAGACGTTTGGCCCAAATAAGCATTTTTGAAATATTCCAAAAGACAGTTATGAATACTTCAACCTAAAAGGTGAAATTCATCTTGGATATCTGACAATTCCCACTTTACAAATTAACTCTGATAGGTTAATCACTAAACACAGAGTCCTCGATTTAATAGTTTTGGATAAACTTTTCAAATGATTTACCTACAAAAAATCCCAGAGACTTTAACGGTGACTTCTGTAGATACAATATGGAATCGTCTGGAAAGCTAATCCAGAAATATTAAATTGATGTCTACATTTGAAATGTAACATTTGGAAAATTCCCAAACTCAGCTTTCGTTCCAGTTTACGTATTTTAGCCTCAGTGTTGCCAGATTCATTTGATGTGCTAAAATTCCGAGTTTATTGAATAACACTGACAGAGAGACTTGTTAATGTTAGGAAACTCACAATGAAAGTTATACGCAAAATAACATATATTCTGAGGAATTATTGACAGCTACATTGCGGATTGTTAGTCATTAAACTGCAACAATACCTTCAGTAATCATATACTGACAGATAAACATATCCAAAGGGTTTTTCTGGGTGCCAATTTAACCACCTCTTTGTATTTCATTTCTTTTCTCTTGCTATGTACAAATATATCACTACAAATACATAATAAAGCTCCCTGAACAAACTCACCTTATCACAGATTATAACAGTCTTTCTAAAGCAGATTATTTTGAAATCTTTGCAAAGTTTCCCATGTAGAATATAATATATATATTACATAATAAAAATCTTCTTAAACGGATTTGAATAATATAATGTTTAGGTGTTAAAACGTGTTCTATTCTGTAAGGTATCACAGAGTGTTCTGTATTTATTCCACAGCAGCTATTTGTAGACTAGATTAGAAGAGAGAATTCCCTATGGGATCCTGACTAATTCACTGGATATTTACCATAATGAAGTAATCACAAACCAAATCCTTAAAGGAGCATGTTAACATTACAAATACTAATATGAATTTTTTGGAATTAGAGAATGCTCTCGGCTAGTTTTTGTCCCCTTTATTAGTAAAACTGAAGTAGTTAAAGTAGTTTAACTTATAACAATGTGACAGTTTTGCTATTGTTGCTGCTCCGCCCCTGGCTGCGTTCATCAGTGACGACTCTCTCAGCCAATCCCATGCTTTGGGGGCCGACTGCATATGTGCGCCAATCACTGCACTGTGCCAATCACATCTCCTCAAAGAGATGATGCATTAGCTAAATGAATCAGGACTGTAATAGAAATTATCTCTGGCAGCTGTCTAAGTGATTGATTGAGTGTTTGTGTGACAACAACTAGAGGTGCCCTTAGGACCAAATGTAACTCTGCATTTTCTTTGAAAAGCCATTGTGTACACTGCTGGGACAGTCCATTTGCGCCAATTACCACTTGAACCTGCAATGATTCTGGTGCTAAGAAAGCTCCTTTCAAGGGACACTATAGTCATCAAAAGAATGAAGCAGTTTTTATGTACAGATCATGCATCTCACTGCTGATTTCTCTGCCATTTAGGAGTTAAATCACTTTTTTTTATGTTAATGCAGCTCTAGTCACACCTAGCCTGGCTGTAACTAACACAGTCTGCATGATAACCAATGGTTTAATTTTTAATCAGATGTTACTTACTTTAAAAGGTTTTATCTCCTGCTCTGTAAAGTTAACTTTATTTACACACCAAAGGCTTCTGCAGGGTCTAGCAAGCTATTAACAGAGCAGGATACAATAAGAAAGTAAACATAATTTGCAAAAAAAGGAAGTTTAAACATTAGATGACTCTTAACAGGAAGTGTTTACAAAGGAATCATATGCAGAGAGGTGTGACTAGGGCTGTATAAACAAAGTGATATAACTCTTAAATGGCAGATAATTGAGCAGTTAGACTACAGGGGCATGATCTATACACCAAAACTGCTTTATTAAGCTAAAGTTGTTTAGGTGCCTATACTGTCACTTTAATATTGGTTTGTAAACTGACCTTTTGTTTAGAGTGAAGATCTTTCCTGAAATGATAAAGTTATGCAGGATCTATCACAGGTTAGTGACTTTTATTGTTAAATAATGCATGAAAGTGATATTAAATACAAATAAATAATAATTTTATTCATAGAAGCAATAATCAAAAATAAAAGAAGCAAGGGGGTGTGGTCGGAAGTGAAGGAAGATGGCCATGTGCGTTCAAGATCCATGTATATACACCATGTCCCATTACATCATTTCTTCACGCAAGAACATTCTATTTGATGCAAGTTATGGGACAGGAGGCGCAAGATGGGGTCACAGATTGGGAGGTTATAGTCCTAATGTGTACATTAAAAACCATCAGAACAAAGAACCTCTAACTAAAACTTTAACTCTAGACACATTAGCCAACAAACTGATCTCCACATGGAATGCCAGTGTAGAAGAACACATCCAGTGCAGATAGAATACAACATCTAACGGAAACACTTCACCAGCTCCATATCCCTACTGAACAATCTACTAGTCATAAGAAATTGATCAGTGTCCACTATGAAACAATTGGTCTAGGTGGTTCCTGAACATGAAAGTCCAAACATCTCACGAAAACGACTACATTCGGAGTGGTTGAACATATCCATTTGATGTCCATGCATCACCAAGTATATTATTCTATATCTATATATCTACATGACTTTAATCAGCTGCAAAATTTGCTTGTCGTATTATTGCATATATATCCAGTTTCCAATTTGCATTGTTATGATCTTAATGCATATCTATATTACCAATTTGCCACAATCACATTGCTTTATTACAGGTATTATTTTGTTTAGAAAATCAAGGTACCTGCATTGTCCCCTATTGTTGTTATGTTTTATGCCAGCCCAGGCCCTCACTTATACATTATCCTTCAATACCATGCCCCAAGACTAAGCCTACATTTTGGGCCTCAATGTATTTTACTTAGTTTTTCCCTTTTTACAGATTTAGTTTTTCCCACTATCAACCCTTACCTGCTCCTCGTTAACATCAAGGTAATTGTTTACCTGCACACTTTTGTAAATATTGTGTTGATAAAACATTATATACTAACTTGACCGCCTCAGACTTTGCAACTCACTTCACTGACAAGATCTCTACAATCAGAGAAGAGATCTCTCATCTTTCTTCTTCCCCTTACAATACTTCTCCTAACTTCACTCTCTCTGCTGTTCTATGTTCATTCGCACCCGCTATATTGGAAGAGGTTTCTGCTCTGCTCCAGTCCTCCCGCCCCACCACCTGCTCCCTAGATCCAATTCCCTCACATCTCATCCATACTCTGTCTTCTTCTCTTTCTCCACCTTTCACTAAAATTCTCAATCTCCCTCTCTCCTCTGGTATATTTCCATGGCCCTTCAAACATGCAACTGTAACCCCAATTCTAAAGAAGCCCAATCTTGATCCTAACTCCCCATCCAACTATCGTCCTATCTCGCTACTGCCTTTTGCATCCAAGATCCTTGAAAGAATTGTGTATGCGAGATTGACAGACTTCCTCGAGTCCAACTCTCTGCTAAACCTGCTTCAGTCTGGTTTCCGCGCTAAGCACTCTGTGGAAACGGCACTGACCAAAGTATCCAATGATCTACTCGCTGCAAAATCTCGTGGTCACTACTCTATCCTAATTCTCCTTGACCTGTCTGCGGCTTTTGACACTGTTGATCATCAACAGCTTCTTCTCATACTCCGCAATATCGGTCTACAAGATATTGCTCTCTCCTGGTGCTCCTCCTACCTCTCCCAGCACTCTTTCAGTGTTTCTTTCTCTGGCTCTGCTTCTTCTCCCCAACTCCTCTCTGTTGGTGTCCCCCAAGGTTCAGTCCTTGTTCGCCTACTGTTCTCCATCTATACTGCCTCCCTTGGTAAATTGATTACCTCCTGTCAGGGTACCTGTGGTCTCTACCTCCGAAAGAGGTAGAGACTTAGCTGTTCCTCCATCCAGACGGTCTGATGGCTCCCTTCCCCGCGGTCTATCCGGTCATGCTAGGCCGGCCGCGAGGGAGTGACTGCCTTTTACAGCATCTAGGCAGGAAGTAGTCATCAGGACACTCCCCCGGAACAACCTGTCAGTCAATGGCTGCAGGACCAATCAGGACGCCTTGGAGGCGTGGTTACTGCTCTGAACAGGGTATTTAACAGAGCTTCTTTCATTAGCTCATTGCCCTGTCGTGGTTCTAGCTTGTTCTAGTCACTCAGTGCTTGTGTATTCTATTATCCCTTTTGGTTTTGACCCGGCTTGTTTACCTTACTCTGCTTATCTCTGTTACCCTTGATTTGGCTTGTCTCTCGCTTACCTGTCTTCTGTTACCCTCGACCTCGGCTTGTCTTTGACCATTCTATACTGTACTTCTTACGTTAGTCCGGCCATTCTAAGGTCCGGTATACGTATCTGGCTACTGTTTGTACTCTGCGTGTTGGATCCCTGTCCCGATCCTGACACCTCCTTTGGCTTCCAATATCATTTCTATGCAGATGACACGCAAATCTACCTGTCCTCTCCTGATCTCTCCCAGTCCCTCTTGACTAGTGTTTCTGACTGCCTCTCTGCTGTTTCTAACTGGATGGCTGCCCACTTCCTTAAACTAAACTTGACCAAACCTGAAATTCTGGTCTTTCCTCCCTCAAGTGTTGTTACTCCTGTATCTGTCTCCCTCCAAGTCAATGGTGCTACCATCAGCTCCACCACGCAGGCTCGCTGCCTAGGTGTTCTCTTTGACTCCGACCTCTCCTTCAAGCCTCATGTTCACTCTATCGCCAAATCCTGTCATTTTCATCTAAAAAACATTACACGCATCCGCCCCTACTTAACGCCAGATGCGACTAAGGTGTTGGTCCATTCGACTGTCCTTTCTCGCCTTGACTACTGTAATCTGCTTCTCAGTGATCTTATGTGCTCCCAACTTGCGCCGTTACAGTCCTTAATGAATGCAGCGGCGAGGCTCATCTTCCTGTCCGCCCGCACCTCCCATGCCTCACCCTTCTGTCAGTCCCTACATTGGCTTCCTATAAAATATAGAGCTCAATTTAAAATTCTGGTTCTTGCTTTCAAATCTCTACATAATGCTGCTCCCACCTATCTATCATCCCTTATACACAAGTATGTCCCGTCTAGGCCCTTACGATCTGCTGAAGACTTACGTCTATCTTCTGTCCGTACTCCCACAGCTGATGCTCGCCTTCAAGATTTCTTGAAGGCTGCACCATTCCTGTGGAACTCGCTTCCCTCCTCCGTTAGAGGCTCACCCAGTCTCCACTCCTTCAAAAAAATCATTAAAAACCCACTTCTTCATAAAAGCGTATCAATTAAACTGTTAATAGCTCCCAACTGATTCCTCTTCTGCAACTGTCACTAGTCTAATACTATCCTTACCTTTTTGTGTCATTTGACCCCACTCCCTCTAGCATGTAAGCTCATTGAGCAGGGCCATCCACCCCTCTGTTCCTGTGTGTCCAACTTGTCTGGTTACAACTGCATGCCTGTTCGTCCACCTATTAAAAAGTGCTGCGGAATTTGACGGTGCTCTATAAATATCATAATAATAATAATAATAATAATAATAATATATGCCGTATATTTTGACTTTTGCCAGTAGAAAACCCTCCCTGCATGGAAATGGACTCCAGCATATATTTAGACCCTATTTATAATATTGATAAGATCTAGACAGTTATGTGAGCTTAATATGACACCTAGTATTCCATTTCATTACAATAATGAACATTTACTCCTATAATGTCAGGCATAGATCAATATATACTATAAAGTGCCACATGGAAAAGTACTAATTAGTTACCAAGAAATGGTCCTTAAATCCATAAGCTGATTAGTGCCATATAGAAATTACTCCAAATATAGTAATATATAAAATCTAATTAAACATATACAGACTTTGCTGACATAGACATTTAACAACACTATTGCTTGTATCCTATAAAGGTTGCTATTCACTTTCATTAATTATAAGTTACATATGGATTATCTCAATCTCTTTATGTTTTCAAAAATATTTTTTTAATTACATACTTACACGATTAGTCATTAAACAATTAATAACTGTAACGTATATATGTTCTAAGCAAAGCCAAAACAAAAATTCACACTTTACACTGCCTTATCAGAACTTCGAATGGCACTAATAGCCCTTTTACATACCCCTTTATATACTCTCTTTTAGTCATTTCAAACCACTTCACAGTATTGACATAGACATGGATATTGCACATGTTTGATATTGCTGCTTGATATCTATGTATATCCACAACACCCACGTTATCTCCACTTTTACCCCACCTACCCTGCACCTTATTGGCATTGCGCAAGGTTGTCTTGTAAACTGTAATGTAAATCCCAACTTCATTCAGTAAATTCACTGCTTTTTTGTTGGTCACCATAGCAACCGCTGTGCGGCAGCCGTACCAGCAAAGCACTTGACGCACGTGACATTTTTGTGCACGCCCCTTGTCATCGCGTGGGAGCAGAGCCATACAAACACATTCTCACTTGCAATGGGGGAACACCGGATCACCAAAGATCACCTTGGGTAGGACTGAAACGTTGATCGCTTTTGGATACCATGTCTTTTTAACCCCTTAAGGAAGCTGGACGGAAATTTTCCGGCATTCCAGTCCTCCCCTTATGTACGCAGGATATAAAATTTCCATCTAATACTAAAATTAACCCCAGATTGCCACAATTGCAGTAATCGTGGGGTTAAGTTTCCTGCAGTGTGGGGAGACAGAGCGATCACAGTGCTGCAGTGAAACCCGATCTGTCTCCCTGCAGCTCAGTGTAGGCTGTGAAGTGCAGAGAGACAGATCGGTATTGATCTGTCTCTCTCTGTAAAAAAAAAAAAAGTGTTAGTAATAAAATCCCACCCCCCTCACCTCAAATAAAATGTAACCCCTTCTCTGTAACATATGAAGTATTATAAACCTGTAGCCGTAGTACCCTCGGGTGTCTTCTTTAAGAAATAGTATGCCTTTTTGGGGTAGTTGGAAAAAGCAACCTGCTAAAATATTTCTAAATAGAATACAGACCCATCAAAACCATCTATGGAAATTCACACTTAAACCTGAAATTGACAGGCCTCTTTGACAGCACTGTAACTTCACAAAATAGTGTCTAGGACTAGGTCATACATTAGGCATATTGTTTTACTCAGAAGAGATAACTGAGCATACTTAGGGGGAATTTATGACAGTGGCACTTATCAAATGTATAAAATACCCAGCAAAAATGCAACATGTATGTAAAACAAATTTAAAACATTTTTCTCACCACAAAATTTGAAAATAAATGGTGAAAAAATGGTGGCAAGTTAAGGTATAATATATGCCTAATAAGAAACCCTGGAGTGTCTGGTTTCTCAAATGGAAGGCCTTTGAGAGGTTATTTGAACAATCAAATGGCAATAATGCCACAAAATCAGACATATGACCATCTATGAAAATTCCAAATATAGAAACTGAAATTGCATGGTGTCCTATATGGCACTGTAGCTTCACAGAATAGTGGCAAAGGCATACAATGGGGGTATCGTTGTACTCAGCAGATGTAGCTGAACACAATATGGGGTTCTGTACAGGGATAGCACACCCCAGCTTTACGAAATACACATTACAAAAACCTTGTTATATGTGTATATGCCAAAATAAAGAAAAAACACAATTTTACTACAATATTTAGTAGAGTTTGGTTGTGAAATGGCTATGTAAAAAACGGCAAAATAACCTTAGGTAAATAGACTGTGATGTCTACTTTATATAAATAAACACTTTTGTGTGGCAATTTTGTTTTCTGTGATGGCTACTAAACTTACAAGACAAACATACAAACTTATAAAATAGTTTCACATTAAAATTTTATTTTAGTTCTTGTATTTTGTGACCTGTAACTTTCAAAATAAGTTTAAATCATATACATATTATGTACTCTATATATCAAGACACATAAATGAATTGATTTTGAATTACTTTTCGTAAGCTGGACGTATTATGCACACGTTATTATTGCAAAAACAAACAAAAAAATTTTTTATTATTATTTTGCATTTTTTGTAATAAATGAGAATTTATAAATGTATATGTCACACCAAATTAAAGCCATTTTTGTTGTCTAAAAATGGTATATATTATGTGTTGGTACAATAAATTAGTGAGATGCAACTTGCAGTTGAACACATACAGCAAAAAATGCAAAAATTGCTTGTGTCCTTAAGGGCATGTCCAGCTTCTGTAGCTGTGTCCTTAAGGGGTTAATAAAGTGACTTCTTAACTTCAAAGACTGTGAATGCAGCCAAGTATCTTTAACTTTTGTATGTTTCTGCCTTTTAAACAGGCAACCGCCACTTTATTATATTTTTTGGTCTGAGTGCAAGGAACTTCTATATTTTCTGATTATGTGTATGTATGTGATTGTGTGTATAGGTCTGTGATTGTTTGTGTGTCTATGATTGTATGTGTGTATGTGTGGCTGGTGGCAGCGGTGGAATGGTCTCTTTCCTTGGAGCCAGAGCTTTCCGGGAAAAGCAGCAGATGGGGCACACTCAGCTTACTACCCTGAAGGAGCTGCTGGAAGTTCGAGGAAGTGTTGAAAGCAATAATTCCAAGAAAACCCTAATCAGTGAACTGATGGAGCTAGACTGAGTAAACTCAGCATCAGCAACCCCTTGGGTCCTATGGAAGATGCTGAACAGATGAGGAAGATTTGTCCGGCTCTCTTTGGCCCGAACCCTGCCCAGGAGATCATCCTAAAATACTAGCCGATGCAGATGCAAATACAAGAGAAAAGCAAAAGCACCAGCTTTGGAACATTGAAATACAGCAAGGAAGGGCATTTCCAGGGAACAACCCAAATCTAAAGCCGGAGACCCAGAAGGTGTCCTTCACAGCATTCAAGGCATTTCAAGAATCAGAAGAGGAGATTGATAGACACCTGGAAGACTTTGATGCCAGTGTGCCTTACACAAGGTAGTTGAGACCGAATGTCGGGCAAGGCTGCCGTGGCATTCAGAGCTGTCCCAGACAGCGAGATCCACAGCTATGAAAGGGTGAAAGAAGGTCTTCTAGCCTGCTATATGTTAACTCCGGAGGCGTATCGATGGAAATTTAGAGACGAAAGAGTGACAAAGACTCCTACACAGGGTGGGCTTGTTGGATGCAACCTGCAGCATCATATTGGATTAAAAGCTGTCAAGCAACTTCACTCAAGAATGTACTACAATTACAACTCCTTTTTCAACTTGGTGCATCCAGATGTTAAAGACTGAGTAAGAGGTCAACGTCCCCTTATTGTCCCCGAAGTGGCCCAGCTAGCGGATGAATACACTAACCTTGGGCCCAACCACCTTGAATAGAGCAACCTCCACCAGGGAAAGCCCTTTGTTCCACTCTTTGGGCTGTGCCAGACACTCATTGCTTGAACACTGTAGTCTCCCAAACGGGGGAGGCCACCTAACTGGGACAGGAAGAATGGCTAGGTGTACTTCATAAGCAGATCCCATTCAGGCAGTGACAATGGACACTCACAAACACCACAGACAATTGCTCCTAGTAAACTGCCAAACCCCCCGAGGAGTAAGGGACACTGAAGCCACTATCACTTTAATCCAGCGACACCTGGTCAGAGACTCCAAAAGGGTCAGTTGCCATTTGGGTGGCTGGAGGCTTCCAACTACCCGAGTACCCCTAGACTGAGGTGCGAGAATCGGCACAGTAAATGTGGAGTAATGAAACACTTACCTGCAGAGGTCCTTCTGGGGAATGATTTGGGACCATTATCCTGCAGATGTACAAGCCGTGACTACCCGGGCTCAGACACGAGCTATGGAAGCCAACTCACATTCCGCTGAGGCACAGGTAAGAGCACCTATCCTGACCCTGACCGTAGCTATAGAAACCCTAGCCTGGGATGACCCTGCAGACTTTGAAAAGGAAGTAGTTGAGGATCCCTCACTACAAAAGTATAGGAATCGGGCTATGACAGATCAGGGAGAGCTAAGTGAAAAACAGTTTGTGTAGAAACAGGGGAGGTTATACCGAGTGACTGAGTCCAAGTTAAGAGGAGCCGGGCCCATTTAGAAGCACCAGCTTATGGTGCCACAGAAGTACTAGTTGGAACTTCTGAAAGTAGGGCATGGTGTCCCACTAGCAGGTCACATAGACCTACACAGGACATCTCACCCGGCAACCCAGAACTTTTTCTGGCTTGGGATATCCAGAGATGTCTGACAGTACTGTCAGCAAGAGTGGAGACCACCCTAAGGCCATGCCCATTACAGGGGAACCTGGCAGGGACCCTATCAGGTAATAGAGTAGGTTTGTGACATAACCTATATAGCAGCCAGTTGTGTGAATGCACATTGCACATTAACATGATTAAGGAATATGAGGGCAGAAAGGAAGAGGTGGCCGCGGTATTCAACATATGCGATATAGGACATGCGGGGTTCCTGTGTTGATTTAATGGGGTGTTGGGGTGTTTTTGTGTAAAATCTGTATGGAGACCCCATGCTTGGGGGCCTGTGTATAAATTCAGTGTGCTTTGTCTGAACAAACCAGATCTACTCCCAACATTAAGTGTTGATTAATGTATACCAGCTTTCATCACTACTACAGTTGGATGGAGCTATTTCACACTGGAAAAGGGAATATGTGGCGGCAATACTCTGGTGACCTGCCACAGTGTGGTTCTGTGATTGTGTTTGTGTATGTCTGTGATTTTTATGTATGTGTATGTATGCCTATGACTGTATGTGTGTAAAGGTCTATGATTATATGTGTGTGTATATCTGTGATTGTGTATATGTATATCTGTGGTTATGTGTATATATGTGTATGTGTTTAGTAGATAGCTCCCTAATTTGGCATCCTTAACCCCTTAAGGACACACGACGTGTGTGACACGTCATGATTCCCTTTTATTCCAGAAGTTTGGTCCTTAAGGGGTTAAATATGGCAGTCCCACATACGGATAATAACTAAGGGAGTTATCTACTAAACAAATTAAATATCAGCATTAGGAAAAGATAATTTAATGTTTTATTATATAAATTAATTATATTATAATATATTATTATATGTGCAGCACAAGCCAATTCCTCTTTGCTCAATGTGGCTCAGAGAAGCCGAAAATGTTAAAAGCAAGTATACTTAAGAATCACATGAGTAAAAAGAAATGGTGATGGGATGTTCTAAAGTTTACAAAGATATATCTCTGATGTCATCTAAAGACATATAACATTTCCATATTAAAATTTCTATAAACTCCTCCTGCATGTATATAGCGAGAAAGTGAAAAGGTTTAAAAATTGATTAATTGCATAAGTGGAAAACTCTATACAAAGTCATGTCTAAAAGATAAGGAGAAGAGAAGGAAATAAATAAAGGGAGAGAAAGAAAGAAAGAGAGAGAGAGAGAGAGAGAAAGAAAGAAAGAAAGAAAGAAAGAAAGAAAGAAAGAAAGAAAGAAAGAAAGAAAGAAAGAAAGAAAGAAAGAAAGAAAGAGGGTTGGCAAACTAACTAGTGAAAATGGCTACAGTAAAGATTCCAAAGAAAAAAGACCTAAAGAAAGATAACAAACAAGACAAAAAATGTCTGCCTTTTTCTCCCCTCAAAACAGGGAGTCGATCATTTGTTTGCAGAAGAATCTCTTATGGAGGAGAAAAGAAACTCTTTGTCCAATGTACAAGAATGTATTAAAATAAAATTGGAAAACCAAACAGAAACATTTAAAAAGGAAATACATACCAGTACAAGCCAATTAAAACAACAAATAGAAGACATTGGCATGAAAATAATCAACATAGAAGAATACTATGAAAGAATAGCACCTCAGTACAAAGCAGTACTTGAGAAGCAAGAAAAAATGAAAACGGATATGAACAACTTAGAATATCGACTAAATCAAATTGAGGACAGACAAAGGATAAAAAATATTAGAATAAAAAAATATTCCGGAGGATATTACCCATGGGAAGATAAAAGAATTTCTATTGGAATTTTTTTAAACGTTAAATGTTAACCTTCAAAACCAAGACATGGTGATTGAAAATACATACCGGGTGGTTTCCCTATACTCTTTGCAAATAAAACAACTAATAATTCAAGCCAAGAAGATAACAGAAAAAAGATTCAAAAACATCACAATACATCAAGACCTTTCATCATTTACAAGAATGTGGAGAAAGATATTTTCCACAGCTCTGATGCCACTTAAACAACATAACATAAGATACCGTTGGGGGCCTAACAGAACTATAACAGTCTTCTGGAAAGACACAAAGAAAATGTTTGTGGAGGCAAGAGAACTGGAGGAATGGACAATCAAACAAATAAAGTGAAAATATGAAACAAATAGTAGAGCACTATTTTGAGGAGTATGAAGAGATAGGAAAAGAAAACCAATATCATTTTTTTTTTTTTTTTATGTTTTATGTGTGTGCACAGGACACTTAAAGTTATAGGAGTAACACATGAAAATAAGTGTCACAAGAGAATGAAGAAGAAACACGGAGGACTATGATAAAGGCCTATTTTTGTGTGTTAATTAGAAGTGTGAATATTAGAGAAACATACAATATAATGTGGGAATAGCACAGATATAAAGAAAGGAAAAGGAAGTTTATAAGGAAAAGAGAAAAAAAGAAAAATATATATGTTTACACAAAAAAGAGAAACATAAAGTATATATCATTGGTAGTTTGTGTGAGAAGCTGGAAGCAAGAAAACAAATAAAGCACTTTGTAAGTGGGTTGAGCACAAAGGGGACGAAACAAGATAGGAATACTGTGATGAGACTAATCTCGCCACTGTGCATTGGAGGAGCCTGTTTGCCCGCTGCTGCCTTTAGACTATGGCCCCATGTTGAAACACTTAATTTTTCCCTGCAAAGACATGAAAGCTGTTTGAGCGGTGATACCCCAGATAGCTATGCCATGGAGCCCATTCGTATAATGAAAGACTATGGGAAAGACTTTGGCTCTATGGCAATTGAACTGTATGTGTGTGGTCTGAGCGCCATTCAGTAATAATGTGCACTCAGACCTAAGGTATCTGGGGATATGTTGCATGTCTGTATTTTATGTAATTAATGTAACTTTGTGTATTTTATTGTATTTTACTGTCTTTTTACTGCATGTGCTTAATGGAGTTTTGCCTCTGTCCTTGGAGATAATTGGATTACTTCCCAATTATCTCCAGGATAGAAGACTCTGTGGAACTGGTTTTGGGCAGAAAAGCCATGCTTCATTTGGTCACAAAGGACTATGATCTATCTTTTGAACCACTGGACCAATTTGTATGATTTTGACGTACGTTTGTATTTGGAGTATGCTGATTCTGTGAATGTGATGCATGCTTTTAACCCCTTAAGGACCAAACTTCTGGAATAAAAGGGAATCATGACATGTCACACATGTCATGTGTCCTTAAGGGGTTAAAGTTATGAATAATGTGGAAAAAATGTATTTCTCTGTCTGTGATAATTACATTACCCATTGTGTAAGGTAATTGTATCACAGGCAGAGGGAAGGATTTTGTGTGGGAGTGTCTGAGTGTATTGTACGTGTTTATTGGTTGTTTTCCAAAACCCTGTGGGTGGTACTAATGTGTATATAAGAACAATAACCCCACAGCTCTGTCTGTTCACTGCTTGACCCGCAACACGGAGCTTTGTCTCGTTCTTTGGGGGATTTACTGTATGCGGTTCCAGTTTGACTGCTAGGAGTGTAAACCTATGCGTATGGTTTGTCCTATTCGGCTGTTTACAGCATTCGTATGGTTCCGGTTCAGCTGTTTACGGCATTCATATGCTTCTCCGGTTCGGTGGATTGATGTCTACAGTAGCTGCCTGTATATCTGGAAGGGAATATCTCCTAAACTGCTTTTAACCCCCTTTTATGCCTGGGGGTGCTGTTACAAATACTATACAAAATAATTAATAATGAGCCTATAAGTTTAAGGGTAATATTTAATTGTATTGGATAAACGACAATTATGGGGAATCATGTTAAGGAATACATTCAGAGGAAGTTGGAAGCCCCTTCTGTTGTAGATAAAAATGTGTGTGGTTCTCCTTTTTTTATAGGAGAACATTTGTGTACTGTTTCTGTAGGGAAAACTGAGATTGGGATGAGGAGTAAATGACTAGGATAGAATTCTGAAGTGCGTCGCTATGAATATACAGGGTTTGAATACCCCATTTAAAATTAAACCTCTACATGATACAAGAGACTCACTGGAAAAGGAAAGAGAAAATTAGATGGAGATATGAGATGTACGAAGAAGTTATACTAGCATCTTTAGAGAGGAAAAAAAGAGGAGTGGCTATTATCTTCTCAAAATGCTTAATAAAGAGATAATATATTCAGAGGTAGACAATGAAGGTAGATAACCGATCCTAGTTTGTAAGATAGACTCAGTAAAATATACTTTTGTAAATCTCTATCTGCCAAATGTATTACCAGCAAAGTATTTAAAACAAATATTGGATAGATTAGAAAAAAATCTAAATGGGATTGTTAGTTATTACCTGGGATTTTAATTGTGTCCCAGATACGGTATTACACAAAAAACTAAAGACAATAGAACAATAAGTAATCAATTAAAGAAACAATCTAACATACTAAGAAATATTATGAAAGATAATAATTTGTTGGATATATGGAGAGTCTTTCATGCAGAAGAAAATGAATTTACACACCATTCTAGAGTACACCATGCATTGTCTAGAATTGATCTGATTTTGGGAGAGAATAGCTTCGTAGAACAAATCCAGACAATTATAATAAAGGACAATCCATGGGCGGATCATGGCTATAATTTGTTTGATATAAAGGAAAGGCGAAAATATAAACCTTTTAATACGTGGCGCTTGGACGATAATATCTTGTCCAAGATGAAAGACCAAAATCGTATTAGGAATTTAATAAAAATGTACTTTCTAAATGTACTAAAAAATGTAAGGAATGTCCTATGCAATGATCTGGTGTGCCTTTAAAGCTGTAGTAAGAGGATACTTGATAAAAAGTAAAAGTAAAAAAGGCGTTTCAATTTATATATAGAATACTAGAAGTTATCTAAAAATAATAGAAAATATCTAACCAGCAAAATGATAAAACAACTAGATGATCTCAAAGATAAAATCAACAAAATAGAAATGGAATGCATTAATACAAATCTGAAGAAAATGAAAATAAATTTTTACCATGATAACAACAAAATAACAAAATGGTTAACTAATAAACTTAAAAGGAAGTCAGGGAAGAATAGGATAGCAAGTATCAAAAAAGACCAGATAATATACCGAAATCCAGAAGCTATCGTTAAAATAGTTCAAACTTATTATGAAGAATTATATAATATACCAAAACAACCTGAGGGATACCAAATATTAAAATATTTAAAAGATCAATGTTCCCCTTACTAAGATAGAATTTAAGCAGGCCATTAAAAAATTGGAAAATTTTAAAACCCCCGGCCCAGATGGTCAGACTAATAGATTTTATAAGATCTACAAGGATATATTATTGGAACATGTACTAAATGCTTTTAATGAGAATGTGGAAAAGTGTGCTGGGCCAAAAGAAATGTTATATGCTAATGTACTACCTATTCTAAAAAAAGATAAGGACCCCTAAGATCTTAAGAATTATTGTCTGATTTCCCTAATAAATATAGATGCTAAGTTGTTTTCAGCAAACTTGGCAGACAGGATAAAAAAAGTTCTTCCTGGCCTGGTTCATGAAGACCAGATTGGTTTTGTTCCCAGTAGACAGGCAAGTGCTAATTCAAGGTGTTTGATTAATATACTGGACTTGGGAGAGAGAACGAGGAATCCCCTTCTGACCCTGTAATTGGATGCAGAAAAGGCCTTTAACAGGGTCGGATGGGGATATATGTTTGGGGTACTGGAGGCTATGGGCTTTAGTGGTTGGATGAGAGAAGCAATTAAAACTATATATCAAGAACCGATGGCTAAGGTGGTGGGAATAGATCTATGCTCCGACTGGTTTTTGTTAGGTAATGGCACCCGTCAAAGATGCCTGCTCTCACCAATACTAAATATACTATCTATGGAGTCTCTAGCAATAGAATACCAGCAAATCCTGGTATTAAGGGGATCCCAGCAGCCTTTAAAGAATTGATACTATGTATGCTGACGACACCATAATGACCGTGACCGATCCAACTGTTTCCGTTGCTCATCTGATGGATGAGATAACGCAATATAGTGAAATTTCTAACTATAAGATAAACATAGATAAATCTGTGGTTATGTTTAAAAATTGTGATGCTGATAAAAAAAAAGGCTTTAAAGAAGCTAAGAGAAGTTTTGAATATGTGGGTATATTGCTGATAAAACAAATAGAATAATGGAAGATAATTTCCTGAAATTGATCAGATTAACAGGTCTAACTCTAAAAAAAATTGAACACTTTGCTACTGAGCTGCGTGGGAAGAATTAATATTATAAATGCTTATATAATTCCCAAATTGACTTATTTTTTTTTTTAAATGATCCCTCTAAAGGTACCTGCCAGCTGGCTAGAGATCATACAGAGACGTTTTAGAAACTTCATATGGAGAGGGAAAAGACCACAAATTAAAACAGGCAGAGAGGTATGAACATCCCCAATATTAAAAAAAAAAACACTTTGAAGCTAGTATAATACACCATATTCAGATACTAACTAAAAAGGAAATAAAAGAAGCTGGATGGCTCATTTTGGAAACCCAGTCACTAAATAAGATTGATCTAAATAAACGTGTTTGGCAGAGCAAAGAATATCTGATACTGAAAGAACATACAAATATAATTTTAACCCATATTTTTCCAGTATGGTATAAAATAAGAAAAAATATGAAAAATACTGGAAAGATATATGGATTTATGGAGCTGGAGATATCGGAATCTCTTACAGATGGTTTAAAACTATATCTGTGTAGAGAAAAGAATATTAGAGATGTAAATGATATAATAAAGTATGGAAGAATGAAAACATTTGCATCATTAGTCCTAGAATAGAATTTACCTGAATCTGAAATATTTAAGTATTTAAGAGTCAAATCACTGGTTTTACAAAACTTTTATGAAGGAAAAAGTCAAAATTCTATATATATGAAAAAATGTTTTGAAAAAGGAAAAACATCAACATTTCTAAGTGTGTTATATGCTGATAAGATCAATGTCACAAATTAGGTTGCCAAAACAGTTTAAAAAAATGGGAAATTGAGTGTAACACTGACGTTAATATTTGTGTTTGGGTGAAACACTAGTTAGAACAAAGAAAAATGTTTAAAATATAATACTGTTTGAAACATACTTTAAAGTATGCAACAGATAGTATTTAGTGCCAACAAGATTAAATAAAATGAACTCTAGTGTGTCAAATTTGTGTTGGAGATGTACAAAGGTAGTAGGACGCTAAATACATACATGGTGGAGTTGTGAATTTTATGTTAACGCGCTAGGATTAAAATTGATAAAACTCCGATGACAGCACTATTGCATATGGGTTGGCAAGATTTAACAACATTCCAATATTTCTTGGCCACACAGTTTTTAGCTTTTTAGTCAGGAATGAATTGTTAAGAGAAAAAATGTTGGATCTGGTATTGACATTTACGTAAAGTCTGAGTAAAATATGCATTTTAGAATTCTTAGAAGTAAGGTATACAAAGAAAGATAAGAACACTCCTGTCCTAATGCAGTAATTTCCCCCCACTAGCAGAATGTTATATGTAACAATGTTAACTACTCTGTATGTTTTCTAAAATATCGTATGTACATGTTTTATACTGTCTTTTATATGATGGAAAAACAAATAAAGATCTATTTAAAAAGCAAAACTACCGGGGGCGGGGCCTGAGCTTCATGGTGGCTGGATGTGCCTCGTGTGAGCTCCGTGCTCAACACACTTTCCGAGCCAGCAAAACTTATCCTAGCCAGCCATAAACCTATAACAAACGCTGGAACCCAAAGCAGACAAACCCCAGAAGCCAGCAGAGGTGCCCCGAGCCTGTCGCCCGTGGGTGCAAGAAGTGACCATCGGGAGTCAGGCCTAGCAGTATCGCCGGACGGGTGAGGCGGCCGATCCCCCGACCCGCGCGACCTAGTGCCCTCCCAAGTGAGTTACACAGCCCTGTTCCCCCCCCTCTGGACCGGTGGGGGAGATCCCGGTCCACCCCAGCTTGTAACGGGCACCCCGTGAAGGCCATCTCACAGCCTTACCTAATCGAGATACTGCCCCAGCAGCCACACACAAGATGGCGGCCCGGCCTACCCTGCAAGATAACCACTCCAAGCATCCCGAGCCTGAACCACTGAGCCCAGCACAGATCACGCACAGGAGGCTGGATGAAATTTTTAGCCGCTTCTGGGCCGCGCTGGAGGCACGCCAATCAGCGGCTGAGAGCACCGTGAGAGCACAAAGTCCCAGACACCCCCCGCAGAAGCGGTGGAGCGGGCCTTACACAAACCGACTGACCGCCAAGAGCCTCTCGGACTCCCCGGAGGCCACAACCAATGGCCGTCCCATACGCCTTCCTAGGCCGAAGACCACCCGGAGCAAAACTCAGAGACACCGACCACAACGCCACAGGCTTGGCTGCTGCAGGCTGCGGCTGAACATCCAAGCTCTAGTCGGCGTCCAAACAAGGGAAGACCCAGCCTCATTGAGACACTGAGTCAGTGGAAAGCAGGTGCGGGCCTTCACAACGACCTGGGGCTGGCGGATGGCCATCAAACACCTGCACCCCGCTGCCACCCCGTGGACCCATCTGGAGGAGAGTGTCACCGTACCTAGCAAGGGCATCGGCTGATCATGGACTCTCGGCCCAAGGGCACTACACGGTTAGGCCAGCAGAGATCAAACCGTTCTGCTGAGCAAGCAACCTACTGTATGGACTTAACTGTACTAACGCAGCTAAATTAACCTCACTGAGCCTTACTTGTTTATGTTTGTGCCCGTTCACTTTTGCCCTGCCTATGTTCCATAAGTCTTCAGATAGCTAAGACACAGTAGCCTCACAGGTCTTCACATACCAGACGTATTGATAGGTCTACTCACACTGGCTTGCGTTCATTGCTAACTTGTTTTCACCTCACATACAACACCTGGACGCAACTCTCATTACAGATATCCAGTCAGGAAACTGACTGACCTGCGCTGCTAGCTATTATCCTATTCATTTTATTCACAGAGCAAAGTGTTTTCTTAACCTGAGAGCAACCTACTGTCTACCCATGTCTTACCAAATGCCTAGTTGTTTAACAATTGTCGGGCTGCTACCAATAACCTGTATATTCTCACGAAAGTTTTAAGTATACAATCATTGGTTCTAACATGAGACTACGGCACATTTTGGTTAAGCAGTCTACATACACCATAGGCCCACTACTACGAGCGTACGCAACCATTCTAGCCTGTATCAGCTCCTAACATGTTATGCCCCCATCGCCTAAACTGTTACTTGCGCAGCCCAAATGTTGCAGTAATGATTGTCCCATGCAGTTATGGATATATCAGAAAACTATTTGTTATATAAAAAAAAAAAAAAAAGAGGCAGTCGCTTCTTGGAGATGTTACCTACAGCATTGTTATAACCCTTTTGAAATGTACCTGAAATGTCTCCCTCTCTTTTTTCTGTTCCCATATTAATCTATGCTTCAATAAAAGAAAGATTGACAAAAAAAAAAAAGCAAAACTACCAATGTTGTTTGCTATCATATACTAGCGGCCACCAAATATCACTACTCTCTTGACTGTGGATACCGATAGATAATACTGCAGTAGGCTGTTGAAGATTTCTAATAAGAAAAGTGAAAATGAAAATAAGTTAAACCCAGAAAAATATATATTTTAATAAATAACAGTCGTATAGTTGAATTCCTCATTGAGTGCAGAAGTAACTAATGTCTTGAATTTGTAGATCCATCTGGACTCTTTTTGCAACTATTGCCTAACTACTGCCACAGTGCACCTCATGCTTACTTAATATTTCCTAACTACTATCACAATGCACCTCACTCTTGCTTAATTCATCCTAGTTTGAGACTGGTGATTATGGTTAGTTCTGTGTGTACTGTTAGCAACTACCACTGAACACCAACTTGCAGAGTGTAAAAACAAAACTCTCTTGTCTAGCTACTGCCACCGTTGTGCTCACACAAAGTTTGGGTGATAGAGATAGCCTGCTTCATTCGTCGTAGTGTGACACTATTGTTTATAGTTAGTGCAGGGACGCATTGCTAGCCTTTGTCTCTTAACACCAGGTTCATTTCATCTCACTGAAAAACATCAAGTATTGGAATGTCTTTGAATGTAAGAATCACTTCGGGCCTAGCTGCAAGTCATTAAAATTGTGGTGGTTCAGGTCTAAACCACCATTCACCAGAATCTTGGGTGAACTGAGATTATTATTCAACATCTCTAGCTTTCAATGAGCCAGTTTTCTCAAACTGTACGCTGAAAACACTGGTAAATATGACTTTTTTTTTTACATGTTTACCTGCTACTATTTTTCATGGTGTTTATTTTTTTTTTGCTTTATTTTATTTTGTATATGTGTTTAATAATGTTTGCTTGCTGGTTTAAAAAAGTTATTGTCAAGTGAGGTCCTAGTAAGTGTTTGTAGAAATACAAATCCTTTTTTGAAAATGCAGTTGTTGTTTTTTTGGCAAAAAAATTAAGAAAAAGTTTATCCTGCGTAGCTACTCCCAAAGTGGCCCTCACAGAAACGTTTTTGGGTGTGTACCTGCTTCTCTCATCTTACTGTGAGACTGGTGGTTACGGTTTTTGCAGTGTATACTATTAGCCACTGCCTTTTAAGACCAGCTTGTAATCATCAATTTACAGTTTTTAAAAGTTTATATTTTGTTAACAGTTTGTAAAAAGAAAATAATTTCTTGGGGCAGTGTGTTATTCACATAAAAGGGAAAACAAAGATTACCTTGCCTAGCTACTGTCAGAGTGTCTCTCCCACAAACTTTGAGTGGTAGAGATAAACTGCGTCATTCATCCTAGTGTTACACTGTTGTAGCCACTGCCACTTAACACTAAATAGGAATTACCAATTTGCATTGTTTTAAAGTTTTTTTTGTGTTTTTAGAAAGAAAATCATTTTATTTAGGGTAGTGTGTCTCTTTTTGTAAAATGTAAAAAGAACAAAAGAAGAAAAAGTGCCAATATGAAACAATATATGCAAAGATACCACTAGTCTATTTACTGAGGGAAAACACAGAAAGAAAAGGTGCTAGGCCAGGCAGCAGGTACTGGTACTGCACTGGTACTGTCTCTGATTGTGTGCGACCAACTACCACCATTGGAACCTCTTCTACTGCTACCAACATTAGGCAGAGTAGAGGCAATAATGAGTCTAGTGCCACTATGTGGCATTAAAAGGTGTACTCCCATTTCTCATCATCACAGCCCAATCATTACATTTTGTTGGATTTTATGACATATTTGAACAGAGAAAATCAAATAGCCCCCCCAAAAAAGACTGTGAAAACTGGAGGACAGTGACGTTGAAAGAAAATTATCCATGTATCTCCTTCATAAAATTATTTTCAAATATCTTCTTTATTGCTGTCTTTATGTCATGGTTCCTCAAGCTGTATATAATAGGATTAAATACCGGGGCCACAACAGTATACAAAAGGGACACAATCTTATTTATATTAAATGAGTCACTTCTGGCAGGAAATACATAGATAGCAATAAGAGTCCCATAATACGTGCACACGACAGCGAGGTGGGAACTGCATGTGGAGAAGGCTTTCTGTCTCCCAGTGGTGGATGTTATTTTATGTATAGAATGAAAGATACAAATATAGGTTGAAATTATGAACGCAGTTTCAATGGCAAATTCTGGGGTACCAATTACATAAACTGCCGACTGTACAACTGTGGCATCAGAACATGAAAGCTGAACAAAAGGAGCAATATCACAAAAGAAATGATCAATGGTATTTAAGTCACAGAAATCTAAATTATTTATCAAAATGGTAATAATTAGAGATCCGATAAAACCATGGACCCAAGACACTGTGATTAGGCCAAAGCAATACAGGGAGCTCATTATGGTGTTATAATGTAGTGGTTTACAAATTGCCAAATATCTGTCATAAGACATTATGGTGAGCATAAGACATTCTGTAGCTGAAGAGACAGCAAACATATAACATTGAGTAATACACCCACTGATTGTAACGGCAATGCCATTTTTTATTGTTACTTGAAGTGCTCTTGGGACGATAGTTGTAGTGAGCATGATATCGCTGAGGGACAAGTTGGAAAGGAAGAAGTACATTGGAGAATGGAGTCTTTGATTAGATGCAACCAGAGTTATTATCAGAACATTTCCACATAATTCTATAAAATAGGCCACAAGGAGAAAGGAGAAAAGGATAATCCTGGAACTGTGAGAGTCCTGGAATCCCTGGAGATAAAATTCTTTGATGGTTGAATGGTTTTGTCTCAGACTTATCTAATCGCACAAGAGGAGAAACAAAATTAATACATTGCTGAATTCTTAGACTGGTCATCAACTAGAACCATGTTATGTTAAGCTTTGGTACAGTATCATTTAAAACAGGAAATATATATAGTGTGTAGGCCAAAACCTTGGTTTTGCACCCCTCCCTGTCACAGGTCCTATTTAACCTGGTACTGAAGAGAGCCCTAGATGGAATTCCCCCCAAGTAAGTGGGCTAATCTCATAAGAGCAGACATTAGATTGTTTAAATAGGGAGTGCCAAAAATGGGGTACATTGACTATGTGGAAGGCTTATGCAATGTATGATCATATAATGTAACTAAACCCCAATTATTTTTGCCTAGATTAGGTGTTTTTTAAAAAAAAATTATAATAATAAAATATGTGAGCTTTGACGTTGATGTTTAGTGGATGAGTGAGTGCGCTGGATGAATCTTGTGTACTTTATATATATATATATATATATATATATATATATATACACACACACACAATTCCCATGAATAAATATATATATATATATATATATATATATATATATATATATATATATATATATATATATATATATAGTGAATGAGTGAGTGCGCTGGGCGTTGGATCTTGTGTATTTTACATATATATTCATGGGAATTTTAGGACATCCTCTGTTAAGGAATAAAGTCTATTCCTTAGCAAGTCTTAAAATTAAGCAAATACAATCTCAGATGAACATCAACAAATGGAATATTACTGTGTGTCGTGATTTTTTTTATGCAAAGCAAAAATGGGTGTTCTTAGTTTGTGAAACTAAGAGACTAAATAGCAGACATGTGCAGATAACCAAATATCCTTGATTAATTGATCATCAGCAATTGTGATCACCTTTATAAAAGTTTTAGAGTGCCTTGCAAAAGTATTCACCCCCCTTGGCATTTTTCGTGTTTTGCTGCCTCACAACCTGGAATTAACATGGATTGTTTGAGGATTTGCCTCATTTAATTTACAGAACATGCCCACAACTTTAAATATGTTTTTTTTATTATTATTATTATTGTGAACCAAACAACAAATAGGACAAAATAACAGAAAAAGTCAATGTGCATAACTATTCCCCCTCCTAAAGTCAATACTTTGTAGAGCCACCTATTGCGACAATCACAGCTCTGAGTCGCTTTGGATAAGTCTCTATGAGCTTGCCACATATTACCACTGGGATTTTTGCCCATTCCTCTTGCAAAACTGCGCCAGCTCCTTCAAGTTGGATGGTTTGCGCTTGTGAACAGCAATCTTTAAGTCTGACCACAGATTTTCTATTGGATTGAGGTCTGGGCTTTGACTAGGCCATTCCAACACATTTACATGTTTCCCCTTAAACCACTCAAGTGTTGCTTTAGCAGTGTGTTTGGGGTCATTGTCCTGCTGGAAGGTGAACCTCCGTCCTAGCCTGAAATCACGCACAGAGTGGTACAGGTTTTGCTCAAGACTATCCCTGTGTTTAGCACCATCCATCTTTCCCTCAACTCTGACCAGTTTCCCAGTCCGGGCTGCTGAAAAACATCCCCATAGCATGATGCTGCCACCACCATGTTTCACTGTGGGAATGGTGTTCTTTGGGTGATGTGATGTGTTGGGTTGGCGCCAGACATCGTGTTTTCTTTGATGGCCGAAAAGTTCAATTTTAGTCTCATCAGACCAGAGCACCTTCCTCCATACATTTTGGGAGTCTCCCACATGCCTTTTCACAAACTCAAAACGTGCCATTTTGTTTTTTGCTGAAAGTAACGGCTTTATTCTGGCCACTCTGCCATAAAGCCCAACTCTATGGAGTGTACGGCTTATTGTCGTCCTATGTACAGATACTCCAGCCTCTGATGTGGAACTCTGCAGCTCATCCAGGGTTACCTTAGATCTCTGTGCTGTCTCTCTGATTAATGCCCTCCTTGCCCGGTCCGTGAGCTTTGGTGGGCGGCCGTCTCTTGGCAGGTTTGCTGTTGTGCCATGTTCTTTCCATTTGGTTATGATAGATTTAATGGTGCTCCTGGGGATCATCAAAGATTTGGATTTTTTTTTATAACCTAACCCTGACTTGTATTTCTTAACAACATGGTCCCTTACTTGTTTGGAGAGTTCCTTGGTCTTCATGGCAGTGTTAGTGGTGCCTCTTGCTTAGGTGTTGCAGCCACTGGGCCTCTCAAAAAAGGTGTGTATATGTAATGACAGATCATGTGATACTTAGATTGCACACAGGTGGACATCATTTCACTAATTATGTGACTTCTGAAGGTAATTGGTTGCACCAGAGCTTGTTATGGGCGTCATAAGAAAGGGGGTGAATACATATGCACATTTTCTGTTTTCTATTTCTAAAAAATAGTTTGATGTATATATTTTTCTCATTACACTTCACCAACTCAGACTATTGTGTTCTGATCCATCACATGAAATTCAGATTAATAAAACATTGAACTTAAGGCTGTAATGTAACAAAATAGGTAAAAAAATCAAGGGGTGAATACTTGTGCAAGGCACTGTAGCAGTTTGCTAATCTATAGGATTCAGGTGTGTGTACTGTTAACACAATGGCAAGGAGGAAATACATCAGCAATGATCTTAGAGAAGAACTTGTTGCTGCCCATCAAACTGTAAAGGCTTATAAGGCCATGTCCAAACAATTTAAAGTCCATTCTACATTGAGAAAGATTATTAAAAAGTGGAAAACGGTCAAGAAAGTTGCCAATCTGCTCAGGATTGGATGTCAAGTTCAGACAGTGTAATGCTCAGAGAAATTGCAAAAATGTTAAATCTCTACAGACCCTGCAGGCCTCAATTAACATGATAAATGTTCATATCAGATCAATTAGAAAAAGGCTGAACAAGTATAATTTTCAAGCATAGTGGGGTGATATTGTTTTGCAGCCACAAGACCCAGAAACCTTGCAGTCATTGAGTCGACCATGAACTTGTATTTAATCCAACAGCTAAAGCTGGGCTGCAATTGGGGCATGCAACAGGTCAATGATCCATAAACACACCAGGAAATCTACAACAGAATGGCTAAAAAAGAAAATAATCAAGGTGTTGCAAAGGCCCAGCCAAATTCCAGACCTAATTGAAATGAGAGTTGTTCATAAACAATGCCAGCAAACCTTAATGAACTGATGCAACGTTGTAAAGAAGAGGGGGCCAAAATTCCTCCACAATAACGTGAGAGACTAATAAAGTCATACAGAAAATGATTACTGCAAGTTATTGCTGCTAAATGTGGTTCTACAAGCTATTGAATCACAAGGTGTACTTAGTTTTTCACACATGGCCTCTCCATGTATTCTTGCCTACATATCCAGCCAACATATCCAGCCATGGGGTTTAATTTTTCACTTCTTTTCTTGGTCAAAGATGTCACCTACACTATCTGTAACGTCCTCTATGTGGAATGCATATTTCCCAAATGCCAAATCAATAGAAATGTTTTATTGGATGTAGGCATAAGACCAGGCAAAATCTTGATGTCTGCATTAAAATTATCATTGTAAAAACATTTACTAAAGATTGCATTTTAAAACAACACAAGAATATATTTTATTTTCATCATTATAACATGACACTATTACTTTTATTTATTTTGATATGGAAATACTTACGTGTCAATAAAATTACAATGATTAATAAAGTCTTATATTTCTGTCTTACTTTAACACTTTTAATGTATTAAAAACTCCGAATTGTAGCAAACTGGCCTAAAATTTGCAGTTCTCTGCCAAATTCCTATAAATCCAAAGTTAAGTGAATATTTCTGCTTGGCGAATATTTTGTATTGTAATGATTTCAAGCCTATGTAACAGTGACACAAATATTTGAAATAACATGAAATATTGTGCTGAGCAATAAACTTATCATAGCTTAATATCCTATGAAAAATCATGATCATGTTCCAAGCATAGATAGTGGGGTCTGGGAATAGTATATATTGTTCTCCTCAATAATGACAAACCTTTAGAATGGGTCAATTTTTTACTTATTTACTGTGATTGCAAATAACCATCTTTCTGCTGTATTGACCTTGTGAATAGTACATGAATTTTAACTGCACGAATGGAGTCGTTTGCTTTGCATTTTTAATACATATGTTTTTAGTATTTGATTAATAAAAGCTGTGTTTTATTTTTTTAATGTGACAATTTACTAAGAAACTATTTTCTATCTCCTTAAATGTAGTCCCTGTAGTGAATAGCAATATGAAAGTGAATTTCAAACTTTAAAACTAAAATAAGTAAATTGCAACAATTCTCCAATTTAATATAAGTTTAGTGAATGTGTTCCGAGAAAGTTGCATTTAAGAATTAAGTCATATTAGGAGAAATAAGTGATATGCAGTTTTCAAATTCATAAAATGACATTTAATATTTTAGTTTTGTTTTCTAATTTTGATGCCTATGCCATTTGTTGTATTCCTGTTAAATTAAACACATTGTCTTTTGCTATTATGTATACATGTAATGCATCTTCACAAACAGACTTACCATATCACAGATCCGTAGCTGTTTTGACTGCAAACTTTATTTATTTTTGAAGTTCACATCATTAAAAGTAAATTTCCTTTGTGGATTTCTTTCAAATGTCTTCTCATTTGAATTAATCTTGTTGAGTTCTTATTGTGTGTGTGTTAAAGCATGTTATAGTCTGTAATGTTTCGCAGAACGTTCTGTATCTATTCCAAAGCAGCTATTTGTAGTTTAGGAGAGGAGATAGAAATCCCTTTTGGGATTCTGGCATTCACTAATTCACTTGAGATTTGTGATATGAATATTTTCATAACATTGAAACTTCTTTAAATTTAAAGAATGTGAAGCTTTAAGTGAGAAAAATACAATAATGTGATAATATAATTACACTTGTGCAGCACTTTATAAAGTTTCCCACACACTTTTACTCAAACAAACTTAAAAGCAAAAAACTGTAACATGTTCATTGTCACCTCGCAGTATCTGCGCTCAGCAGCCATGCGTCAGTGTGCCGGACTCCTGCAACATGTTGATGGACGCCGGCTGCTACGGGATCCACAACAAATTATAGCCCCATGTCTGACCACGTTAATGACGACATCGGCATGTGTGTGACGTCACGTTCTGGTTTCAAAGGCTGATTTTGGCCAATCAGGGTAAAGGGAAACTCCTTTCTTACCTTCCCTCATTGCCCTGTCGTGGTTTTCCTAGTGGTTGTCCGAGAGTGTGTTTCTGATCGTTTATTTCTGGTTATTGACTTCGGCTTCCTTTGACTTCCCTGTATTCTGGTATCCCTGACTTTTGGCTTTCTCTCATCATTGTGTCTCATTCTGTTTCCCCGACCTTGGCAAGTATTCTGACTATTCTCTTGTTAAGTTCGGCCATTCTTAGGCCTGGTAAGACGTTGACTGTTAGTCCTAGGTGTGATACAGTTCTACGTGCTGGATCAACTTGTAATCCGGACATTACGACATGGCCATAGACCCTGTAGAATTGTGTCAGCACATAGCAGCTTACAAGAAAAAGCTAGAGGAGAATGATCATCGTATGGATCAATGTGCCCAGGCTTTCAGTATGCTTCTTATTCGAACAGCTCATTTACAGCCTGCGGTTTCTCCGACTATGTCACCTACGCCTAATGTTCCTCCACCAGTACATAAGGCACCTACCATCTCCCTATCTCCTCCTCTGCATTTTGATGGTGATATTGAAGAATGCCGGGGATTCCTGAATAAAATTGAGTATCATTTTGAGGCCTCGCCGGGATCTTTTGTTTCCTCAGATAGAGCTAAGATTTGTTACATAATGAACCAACTTAAAGATAAAGCCTTAACTTGAGCCAATCCGTTATGGAAGAGTGATAGGAGTATTGCACATAATTACCAGGAATTCCTTGCGGAATTCAAATTAACATTCGAACCATTAGGCAGGGAGGATGATGCCTCTACTGCCCTAATGCATATCAAACAAGGGAACAGGTCTATCAGATTATGCCATATAATTTCACACCTTGGCTTCTGAGGTAGACTGGACTAATAGCGGGTTAATCTTTGCAATTAAAAAAGGATTATCCGAAGAAATTCTGGACAAAATTGCTGCCAGAGATCTACCCAAAAAATTTGAATGAGTTCATCTCATTTGTCATGCAAATTGATAATAGATTAGGAACCATAGAAACTACCAGAAATAAAACCAGACGTATGGCTATTTCATAGCACCTCTTTTTTCAGACCTATTGTTCCTGATCTCCGTGTACAGTCCGAACCCCAATCTATGCAGTTGGGGGTCACTAGACTATCAGAGGCAGAAAGACAATATAGGAGAAAAGAGCGTCTATGCCTATACTGCGGTATAAAAGGACATATGAGGAGTACTTGTCCCATATGTCCAGATAACTTCCGCACCTTAGAACCTTAAAGGGACAGGTCTTAGGTGTGATGGATATGTCCTCTGGGAATAACAAAAATATACTCCTTGATATTATGGTCAAATGTAACAAGAAGAACTATTCGTGCAAAGCCCTGAAGGACTTAGGTGTGGCAGGAAACTTCATTGACGTACATTTTGTAAAATAAAATGCTATACGTATCAAGGAGAGATTATCACCTCTGGTCATTGAGACTATTGACTGGAGACCTCTCTCTCAACCCTTAATTATCCAGGAAACCTTGCCCATTAACATTTCCATTGGTGCCTTACACAAGGAAGATACAACTTTCCAAGTTATTGCTTCTCCTTCTTGCCCCATAATATTAGGCTTTTCTTGGCTTACTAAGAATAACCCTAATATTGACTGGGAAAAAGGGGAAATATTGGAATTGGGCAAGGATTGTACTGAGAGATGTATGTTGCACATTACCAAAAGAGTGGGCATCATTACATTACTCACTACTACGCCTCAGTCCTCCGAAGTTCCCATACAATACTGGGAGGTTAAGCAGGTATTCAATAAGAGTCAGACCAATATTCTACCTCCTCACAGATCATATGACTGTTCCATAAATCTGCTACCTGGCGCTATGCCACCCAAGGGAGCAGAATATGCTTTATCTCCACAGGAATGTAGAATAATGGAAGAGTATATCAAAGACTCCCTAAGTAAGGGCCATATACGTAAATCATCCTCGCCTGCTGGTGCAGGGTTCTTTTTTGTATCTAAAAAACATGGGGAGTTACGTCCATGCATTGACTACAGGGCATTAAACAAAATCATAATTAAGAAAGTCTAGCCCATTCCCCTCATTTCTGAATTGTTTGACGGATTCCAGGGTGCTAAAGTCTTTACTAAACTTGACCTTTAGGAGTGTGTACAATTTGGTAAGGATTAAGGAAAATCATGAGTGGAAAACAGCATTTAACACTAGAACACTAGTGGGCATTATGAATACCTTGTGATGCCTTTAATTTTGTGCAATGCTCCGGCCATGTTCCAGGACTTTATTATAGGCGTACTCAGGGACTATATTTATTAATTTGTCCTAATCTATCTGGATGATATCCTTATTTTTTCCCCTGACCTTCAGACTCACCACAAATATGTCAAACAAGTGTTGCAAACTTTACTTAAAATCAACTTTATTGTAAACTGAAAAAATACATCTTTGATCAGAATGAAGTACAGTTTGTAGGGTATAACTTTTCTGAATCTGGATTTCAGATGGACCCGCATAAACTAGAGGCTGTTTTACATTGGCCATTGCCCAATGGACTGAAAGCCATTCCAAAGTTTATTGGGTTTGCCAACTATTACAGAAGATTTGTCAAAGGGTTATCTTCTGTGATAGCCCCCATCACCAATATGACACGCAAGGGGGCTAGCAGTACGATATGGTCTAAGGAGGCTCAAGAAGCGTTTGAACTTCTCAAACAAAGGTATGCCTCTGCTGACATAGTAATACATCCCGACACCAGCAAATCCTTCATACGGGAGGTTGATGCCTCCAAAAGTGGGGTAGGGGCTGTTCTCTCTCAGAGGGAGAGTCAGGATCCCCTTTTGCATCCATGTGGGTACTTTTCTAGAAAGTTGTCTCCCGCTGAGCGTAATTATGATATTGGCAATAGAGAATTGTTGGCCATTATACTAGCGCTTAAAGAGTGGCAACATATTTTAGAGGGTTCCAATGACCCCCTTTTCATCATTACTGACCACAAGAATTTGGCTTATATAGGGTAGGCTAAACAACTATCTTCCAGACAGGCTAGATGGTCTCTGTTCCTTTCTCACTTTAATTTTCTTATAACTTATAGACCTGGTTCTAAAAATGTCAAGGCCGACGCCTTATCTAGACAGTTTGATACTGAGTCTATACAAGAACAAGAAACATCCCCTATCATCCCCCCTGAATGTATCATCGCTTCCACTGTCCTTTCCTTGTTATCTCCTCTGCTTGGCACCATCATGGAGGCTCAGTCTCAGGGGCCATGCAACAAACCACTGGATAAATTATTTGTTCCATTGGGTGAAAGGGAAAATGTCATGAGGTTATTCCACAACACCTGGGCATTAATAAATCCATATCCGCAATTATGAGATCATTTTGGTGGGATTCTCTCAGGAAAGACGTTAAAGAATATGTACAATATGTACAATATGTTCTGTTTGTGCAGTTTCTAACGTAGGTCATAGGCTTCCATGTGGATTGTTGCATCCAATTCCCGTACCTAATGTTCCATGGTCCCATTTGTCCATGGATTTCATTGTGGAACTTCCTAGTTGTAATGGCTATACCACCATTCTTATGGTGGTTGACTGCTTTTCCAAGATGACTCATTTTGTCCCACTCAAAAAATTGCCACCCTCTCAAGACTTGGTTCTTATTTTTAAACGTGAAATTGTCTGACCACATGGGATTCCTAGCAATATTGCATCTGACAGAGGTTCTCAGTTTGGGCATTGAATTGTCATTTTCTTCCTCTTATCATCCCCAAACTAATGGCATGGCTGAGAGGGATAACCAGTCATTGGAATTATATTTGCGTTGTTTTTTAAATAGCTGATAGTTGGTTCGAATTACTACCCTGGCCCGAGTTTGCTTGAAACTATGCTACCCATGACTCTTCCGTACATAGCCTATTTTTTGTTAATAACGGTTGTCATCCTACTGTTCTGCTGGCTGTTTTCTCTGACACAGCTATCCCTGCTTTGGATGATCACCTTGCTTCTATTCGTGATACGTGGACCAAGGTTAACTCTGCTCCCGAGACTGCGGCTGGTCGTTTCAAGTTTCATGCTGATAAGCGGTGTGGTGCCAACCCTGTTTACCAAGTGGGTGAGAGGGTGTGGTTATCATCACACTACATCAAGCTTAAAGTTCCTAGCATGAAGTTTGCTCCCAGGTTCCTTAGCTCGTTTTGTATCCTTCGTAGAATGAATCCTGTCTCGTATTCCCTGGCTCTCCCTGCCTCATTGTGTATTCCTAACGTGTTTTATGTTTCTTTGCTGATACCACTTATGTTCCACCGTATGATACCACAGTGTTCCACCGCCCCCTTTGGAAATTTCTGGACAGGTTCCAGGTTCTCTTGTGGTTCATTAGTATTTGGTTGATTGGAAGGGTTATGGGCCTGCCGAATGTTCTTGGGTCCCGGACTCCGATATTCATGCAGGTCGCAAGATTATTTTTTCCACTCCAGGTTTCCCCTCAAGCCGGGTCCTGCCCGCCCGGTGGGTGGTCATCAGGTGTGGCGTTATGAAACATTTTCATACTCACCGCGCAGTATCTCAACTCAGCGGCCATGCGTCAGTGTGCCTGACTCCTGCAACATGTTGATGGACGCCGGCCGCTGCGGATCCACACCAAATTATAGCCCCACGTCCGACCACGTTGATGACTACATCGGCATGCGTGTGACGTCACTGGGATCAAAGGCAGATTTCAGCCAATCAGGGTAAAGGGAAACATATTTAAACTCCTTTCTCACTTTTCCTCATTGCCCTGTCGTGGTTTCCCTAGTGGTTGTCCGAGAGTGTGTTTCTGAGCGTTTATTTCTGATTATTAACTTTGGCTTCGTTTGACTTCCCTGTATTCTGGTATGCCTGATTTTTTACTTTCTCTCATCGATGTGTCTCATTCTGTGTCTCCGACCTTCTGACTATTCTCTGGTACGTTAAGTCTGGCCATTCTAAGGCCCGGTAAGACGTTACCTGTTAATCCTAGGTGTGATACAGTTCTAAGTGCTGGATCAACTTTTAATCCTGACAAAAACAAAGCAAAGTGCACTCCCAAAAGTGTTAACAAGCATATGTCAATATTTAATGTTTCTCAATGAAATGCAATAAAGCCCATCTTGATCAAATTAAATTGGGGTCAAGTAATTGATAGGAGTATTGCACTCCAGGATGCTGGTCAAAGTAGGAACATCTCCATGAAATGAGGCTGAAGGCATGGTAGGTGGGCACAAGTAGCGGGTTGAGGCCAGAACCTGGCTATGTACAGAACCCTCTACTCACTGTAGATGAGGCAGGTATTGTCCCCTCTACCTTTGCTCTGCCAGCCAAACTGGGTAAGAAGGCAGGTAGCGACCCTCTGTCTGTTCTTCTTCTCCCAAGCAGGTATCAATCCCTCTGCCAGGCCTTCTTCCCTAGGGCAGGTATTGCCCCCTCTACCTGTTTTTCTCTCCCAGGCAAGAATCGATCCCTCTGTCTGTCCTCCTTCTCCCAGGCAAGTATTGACCATTCTGTCAGTTCTTCTCCCAGGCAGGTATTGACCCCTCTGTCTGTTCTTCTCCCAGGCAGATATTGACCCCTCTGCCTGTCCTCCTTCTCCAATCATATATCAACCCTTTTGACTGTCCTTACATCCTTCTTCCAGATAGATATTACAACTATACAAAGCCTGTATCTAGAATGGATACAGAGCGACTTACATATAAGGGACTCTGGGGAACCACAGGAGGTGTCAGATATACAAATGCCTACAGTTCCATAACTCCCAACAGCAAAACTCCAGTCCTATATTAAGGTGGAGTAACTCTGGGGACAATGGAGGTCAACCGTAAAAATTGTTGTATATGGCAAAGATCATATTGTCCCAGTATGGGAACTACCATCACAATAATAAAACCAGCATAATTTTATATTCAACCAATCACATATACACGAGCAATGACTAGGCTATTTAATTAGTGCTCAAGGGTGACTCTCCAGGCATGGGTATTCTGTGCAATGGATACAAGACTTAAACTACAAATGAATAGATTATAAGATCTCACTTTGGGGATAAGCAGTGGAAAAGATAAAATACTGTGTATGCTAATATCTCACCACCAGCTGACCCTCTGCAGCAAAGAAAGCACAATTTGTTTTAATTCAACAAGTCGTGTTGTTCCAAATGCAAACTATAGCAAGTTACTGGAGTCCTTTTATATCCCATGTCTCACATTTTATCTCCTGCAGCTTCTGGATGACATGTCCCCATACTTGCAGTGATTTGGGATGATTTGTTTTATCTTTATATTATTTAACCCTACATCTTTAAGTAAAGTGCCACTATTTGATATTTAGTGAGTAATTCTGTGAGGAATCTCTAATGTCATTATATATAGTTGTGATGTATGGGTGCCCTGGGCATGTATACATGTACACTGCTCAAAAAAAAAAGGGAACACAAAAATAACACATCCTAGATCTAAATGAATTAAATATTCTTCTAAAAATACTTTGTTCTTTACGTTGAATGTGCTGACAACAAAATCACACAAAAATAAAAAAATGGAAATCAAATTTTTCAACCCATGGAGGTCTGGATTTGGAGTCACACCCAAATTTAAAGTGGAAAAACACACTATAGGCTGATCCAACTTTGATGTAATGTCCTTAAAACAAGTCAAAATGAGGCTCAGTAATGTGTGTGGCCTCCACGTGCCTGTATGACCTCCCTACAACGCCTGTGCATGCTCCTGATGAGGTGGCAGATGGTCTCCTAAGGGATCTCCTCCCAGACCTGGACTAAAGCATCTGCCAACTCCTGGACAGTCTGTGGTGCAACGTGACGTTAGTGGATGGAGCGAGACATTATGTCCCAGATGTGCTCAATTGGATTCAGGTCTGGGGAACAGGCGGGCCAGTCCATAGCATCAATGCCTTTGTCTTGCAGGGACTGCTGTCACACTCCAGCCAGATGAGGTCTAGCTTTGTCTTTCATTAGGAGGAACCCAGGGTCAACCGCACCAGCATATGGTCTCACAAAGGGTCTGAGAATCTCATCTCGTTACCTAATGGCAGTCAGGCTACCTCTGGCGAGCATATGGAGGGCTGTGCGGCCCCCCAAAGAAATGCCAACCCACACCATTACTGACCCACTGCAAAACCGGTCATGCTAGAGGATGTTGCAGGCAGCAGAACGTTCTCCATGGCGTCTCCAGACTCTGTCACGTCTGTCACATGTGCTCAGTGTGAACCTGCTTTTATCTGTGAAGAGCACAGGGCGCCAGTGGCAAATTTGCCGATCTTGGTGTTCCCTTGCAAATGCCAAACGTCCTGCACGGTGTTGGGCTGTAAGCACAACCCCCAACTGTGGACATCGGGCCCTCATACCACCCTCATGGAGTCTGTTTCTGACCGTTTGAGCAGACACATGCACATTTGTGACCTGCTGGAGGTCATTTTGCAGGGCTCTGGCAGTGCTCCTCCTGTTCCTCCTTGCACAAAGGTGGAGTTAGCGGTCCTGCTGCTGGGTTGTTGCCCTCCTACGGCCTCCTCCACATCTCCTGATGTACTGGCGTGTCTACTGGTAGTGCCTCCATGCTCAGGACACAACACTGACAGACACAGCAAACCTTCTTGCCACAGCTCGCATTGATGTGCCATCCTGGATGAGCTGCACTATCTGAGCCACTTGTGTGGGTTGTAGACTCCGTCTCATGCTACCACTAGAGTGAAAGCATCGCCAGCATTCAAAAGTGACCAAAACATCAGCCAGGAAGCATAGGAACTGAGAAGTGGTCTGTGGTCATCACCTGCAGAACCACTCCTTTATTGGGGGTGTCTTGCTAATTGCCTATAATTTCCACCTGTTGTCTATCCCATTTGCACAACAGCATGTGAAATTGATTGTCATTCAGTGTTGCTTCCTAAGTGGACAGTTTGATTTCACAGAAGTGTGATTGACTCGGAGTTACATTGTGTTGTTTAAGTGTTCCCTTTATTTTTTTTTGAGCAGTGTATATTTATGTATGTATGTATGTATTATATTAAAGTGGCTCATATTTTGCAAAGACCCCCAAAGGTGACATTCCTGTTTGGGATGTGGTGGCCCAGTTGTGCAGTGGGAGATAGATATGCTTACCTGAAGCTGTACCCTATGGCTGCTACCATATTGTTATTTCTTCAACTTCTGGTGCTGCATCTGCCAGTGGTGTATTCTCATGTGTGTGCTAGAGTTTAACACTAAAGTCAATACCGTGTGAGCCTCCATAGACTAACTGGATTATTTGAAAAGTGATAATTATTGGTATTTAAAATATAAATATATAAACTATTCGAGGAATGGCTGAACCAAACACTCACTGGTGCCGATAGACATACACATACAGAACAGTGTATTGTTGAGAAACACACTGACTCATAGATTCACACAGCTGCTGTGATATACACACAAACACTCATTATATGCATACATACTCACTGACATACACATACTGACTCAGACACACACACACACACACACATAATACACTAAACTATACATACACACATTAAGACAAAGACACACTCACAGCTCCAATCGCCCACTCCCTGACCCATACAGACTGCACTCACCAACAGCTGCCCAGATGCCTCACCAGTGTTGTGATGGAGTTTCCCTACAGCTTGTTCCATGTATTCACACACTCTCTTTGTCTTGCGCACAGAGCTTAAGGCCACTGGAATACAGGTTATAACCCAGCAGCTTTAGATCTGTGCACAATATAAAGAGTTCTTGTCTACTCATCTCCTCTTTCATTACTCTCAGTATCACCATCTTCTGTCCAGATAATTTATCTTAAAAAAAAAAAAAAAAAAAAAGCTTTGTCCGTGGCAGCTGCCTGGTACCCAATGTATGGCGGCCCACAGGTAAAATGTCCCATTATCCCAGTAGGCCAGTATGGCACTGAAATAGATAACATGGACACACACATTAAAGAAAAGCTTACTTTGTCACAACACCTCTAGATGAAAGATATTAAAAGGAGGACTAGGACTATCTGCAGCTTCTTGGCCAGAGGTGAAGCCATGTTTTGATCTGGTGATGTAGAAATGTGGTTGAGCCATGGTTTATAAGAAAATCATTTCAATCTTCCTGTCTGATGTGCCGTGAAATGACAATCTTCTCAGTGTTACAGTTATCCAATAAATCAAGAATCTTGGCACAATTCTATTGTCAAAATCCATTAGAGTGTCTCGCCCTTTATTATTGAATAGCAAAGAAAAACACAAATGTTTATAACAAGCAGCTCATGTATAGAATAAAACTGTTGCAACTGTACATCTGCATTCTAGATTTTTGCACTCTTTTTTTCCTTGTGTTGACTTAACTACTGGATTTGTCCTTTAGGAATGTTGTCTTCCCTGGATTATACTGTCTTGAAACACTGCAGATTATAGAATTGGATCTGATAGCACTATAATAAATGTAAACATCTAGTAGTCCTGTGATATAAATTTAACAAAGCCATCTCTGTGTTTTAAATATATTTTGAGCTGTTGAGAAAGACACCCATCATGACATACAACATTAGAAAGTTTCAGTGGTTCTGCTGTAGAAACCATTCATAATTCAAACCCTGTTTGGTGGACTCCTACCAATCAGGTCCCTTGAAATTAAATGTATGGACAGAGAAACTAGAGCATAGTGAAGCTGAAAGAAAATTATCCATGTATCTCCTTCATAAAATTCTTGTGAAAAATCTTCTTTATTGCTGTTTTCATTTCATGGTTCCTCAGGCTGTATATAATAGGATTAAAAAGAGGGGGCACAACAGTATACAAAAGGGACACAATCTTATTGGTATTAAATGAATCACTTCTAGGAGGAAATACATAGATAGCAATTATAGTCCCGTAATACAAGCACACGACAGCGAGGTGGGAGCTACACGTAGATAAGGCTTTCTGTCTCCCAGTGGTGGATGATATCCTGTGTATAGCGAGAAAGATGCAAACATACGTAGAAATGATAAACATTGTTTCAATGACAGTTTCTGGAGTAGCAATAATAACTAGTGCATTCTGTACAACTGTTGCATCAGAGCACGAAAGCTGAATAAGAGGAGCAAAATCACAAAAGAAATGATCAATGATATTTAAGTCACAAAAATCTAAGTTTTTTACCAGAATGGTGATAATCAGAGATACCGTAAAACCGAAGACCCAAGACACTGTGATTATACCAAGGCAATATTGGGAGCTCATCAATATAGTATAATGTAGTGGTTTACAAATGGCCAAATATCTGTCATAGGACATCATGGTGAGAAATACACCTTCTGTAGCTGCAGAGACACCAAATATATAAAACTGAGTAATACATTCACTGAATCTTATGGGGATCCCATTTTTTATTGTAACATGGAGTGCACTTGGGACGGTAGCTGTAGTGAGCATGATATCATTGAAGGACAAGTTGGAGAGGAATAAGTACATTGGAGAATGGAGTCTTCGAGTAGATGAAACCAGAGCTATTATCAGCAGGTTTCCATTGAATGCTAACACATAGACCACAAGGAGGATGGAGAAAAGGATAATCCTTGAACTGTGAGAGGTTTGGAATCCCAGAAGGTAAAATTCTTTGATTGTTGATTGGTTTCGCCTTTGAATCATCTAATTGAAAAATGAGAAAATGAAATCTCAGACTGGTCACCTAATACAATCTTATGTTCAGCTTTGGCACAGTAAACTTTAAAAAAAAAAGGAGTAATTATATATGTTTTATTAATTATATATGGAGACATTAGCAATATAAAATTATAATTAGAGGAAAAAAATATTAACTTAAAATGAGAGACAATGTGTTCTTGCGATTTCTGTAAGGCTTTTGACACTGTTGCACATAGAAGGCTTATCAATAAACTGCAATATTTAAGTTTGGATTCCAATATTGTTGAATGGGTAAGGCAGTGGCTGAGTGACAGGCAACAGAGGGTTGTAGTCAATGGAGTATATTCGAAGCCTGGGCTTGTCACCAGTGGGGTACCTCAGGGATCTGTACTTGGACCCATTCTCTTTAATATTTTTATTAGGGATATTGCAGAAGGTCTTGATGGTAAGGTGTGTCTTTTTGCTGATGATACTAAGATATGTAACAGGGTTGATGTTCCAGGAGGTATAAGCCAAATGGCAAATGATTTAGGTAAACTAGAAACATGGTCAGAGTTGTGGCAACCGACATTTAATGTGGATAAGTGCAAGATAATGCATCTTGGACATAAAAACCCAAGGGCAGAGTACAGAATATTTGATAGAGTCCTAACCTCAACATCTGAGGAAAGGGATTTAGGGGTGATTATTTCTGATGACTTAAAGGAAGGCAGACAATGCAATAGAGCAGCAGGAAATGCTAGCATAATGCTTGGTTGTATAGGGAGAGGCATTAGCAGTAGAAAGAGGGAAGTGCTCATGCCATTGTACAGAACACTAGTGAGACCTCACTTGGAGTATTGTACGCAGTACTGGAGACCGTATCTTCAGAAGGATATTGATACCTTAGAGAGAGTTCAGAGAAGGGCTACTAAACTGGTTCATGGATTGCAGGATTAAACTTACCAGGAAAGTTTAAAGGATCTTAACACGTATAGCTTGGAGGAAAGACGAGACAGGGGGGATATGATTGAAACATTTAAATACATAAAGGGAATCAACACAGTAAAGGAGGAGACTAAATTTAAAAGAAGAAAAACTACCACAACAAGTGGACATAGTCTTAAATTAGAGGGACAAAGGTTTACAAATAATATCAGGAAGTATTACTTTACTGAGAGGGTAGTGGATGCATGGAATAGTTTCCAGCTGAAGTGGTAGAGGTTAACATAGTAAAGGAGTTTAAGCATGCGTGGGATAGGCATAAGGCTATCCTAACTATCAGATAAGGCCAGGGACTAATGAAAGTATTTAGAAAATTGGGCAGACTAGATGTGCCGAATGGTTCTTATCTGCCGTTACATTCTATGTTTCTATGTTTCTACCCATCCAGCTATGCAGTTAAATGTTGTACTTCTTTACCCCTGTCAATAGTGTCACCCACACTTTCTGTATTGTCCTCTATATGCAATGCATATTACCTAAATGCTAACAGTATAGTATTTTTTTACTGTTTGTGTGTGTATATATATATATATATATACACACACACATTTAAATTCCTAGTATATGCTTACAAATGTCTTCATAATGCTGCTATTACCTACCTACCTGTTCTAATACACAAGCATGTCCTTTTCAAGCCCCTATGCTCTCCCAAGGACCTGCGTCTATTCTCTGTTCCTCATGGGTATATATATATATGGAACATGGGGGGGTGGTTGCACTCACCTGAACATGCTTAAATGGGGTGCTGCTGGGGGCCATATTATACAATAAACAATACACAAGATCCAGCGCACACAAAGAGTGCGCTGGATCTTGTGTATTGTTTATTGTATACATATATATATATATATAGTGATGTCCCGAACTATTCGCTGGCGAATAGTTCCCGGCGAACATAGCATGTTCGCGTTTGCCACCGCGGGTGAACACATGCAATGTTCGATCCACCCCAGGGACCTACTGTCCTCCCCCCGGCCCCCACCCCTGCGCGGTGGGTGGGGGCCATAAATCACAATGGGGGACCTACTGTCCTCCCCCCCGCCCCCACCCGTGAGCGTTGGGTGGGGGCCATAAAAATAATGAGGGGGGGACCTACTGTCCTCCCCCCCCACCCCTGCGCAGTGGGTGGGGGCCATAAAAATAATGAGAGGGGACCTACTGTCCTTCCCCTCGGCCCCCACCCCTGCGCGGTGGGTGTGGGCCATAAATCACAATGGGGGGACCTACTGTCCCCCCCCGGCCCCCACCCCTGCGCGGTGGGTGGGGGCCATAAATAAAAATGGGGGGACCTACTGTCCACCCCGGCCCCCACCCCTGCATGGTGGGTGGGGGCCATAAATCACAATGGGGGGACCTACTGTCCCACCCCAGCCCCCACCCCTGAGCGGTGGGTGGGGGGCCTAAAAAAAACAATAAAGGGGGGGACCTACTGTCCCCCCTGGCCCCCACCCCTGCGCGGTGGGTGGGGGCCATAAATCACAATGGGGGTCCTACTGTCTCCCCCGGCCCCAACCCCTGCGCGGTGTGTGGGGGCCATAAATCACAATGGGGGGGACCTACTGTCCCACCCCAGCCCCCACCCCTGAGCGGTGGGTGGGGGCCCTAAAAAAAACAATACAGGGGGACCTACTGTCCCCCCCGGCCCCCACCCCTGCGCGGTGGGTGGGGGCCATAAATAACAATGGGGGGACCTACTGTCTCCCCCGGCCCCAACCCCTGCGCGGTGGGTGGGGGCCATAAATTACAATGCCCCCACCCCTGAGCGGTGGGTGTGGGCCCTAAAAAAAACAATAAGGGGGGACCTACTGTCCCCCCCCCAGCCCCCACCCCTGCGCGGTGGGTGGGGGCCATAAATCACAATGGGGGACCTACTGTCCCCCCCGGCCCCCACCCCTGAGCAGTGGGTGGGGGCCCTAAAAAAACAATAAGGGGGGTACCTACTGTCCCCCCCGGCCCCACCCCTGAGCGGTGGGTGGGGGCCCTAAATACTAATAAGGGGGGGACCTAATATCCTCCCCCCTGGCCCCCACCCCTGAGCGGCAGGTGGGGGCCCTAAATACAAATGGGGGGACCCTAGTCACCCCCTCCCCCCCAAAAAAAATATCCCCCTACCTACCCCCCTCACCCTAAAAATAATGAGGGGGGGACCTTTAACTAAGAACCTGTCAAAAAAAACCAAAAAACTTGCCATTCAATGTTTTCTTTCTTCTAAAATCTTATTTTTTCAGCCCCAAAAAGGCCAAATAAAAAAACATAATAACCGACGCAATTAAAAGAAAAAAAAATAAAATAATCCATCTTCACCCATGGAGGGCTCCGCGCAGACTGAGCTCTGCAGGGCGGGGGAAGGCTTATAAAGCCTTGCCACACCCTGCAATTAGGCTAAGAACACCCTGATTGGCTGGTTTAAGCCAATCAGAGTGCTCTTTGTCATTTTACACAGCGTGGGAAAATTCCAAAGAACTTTCCCACGCTGTGTAAAATGACAAAGAGCACTCTGATTGGTGGGCTTGAAATCCATCCAATCACAGTGCTCTGTGTCATTTTACACAGCATGGGAAAATTCCAAAGAACTTTCCCACGCTGTGTAAAATGACACAGAGCACTGTGATTGGATGGATTTCCATCTTAGCCTAATTGCAGGGCGTGGCAAGGCTTTATAAGCCTTCCCCCGCCCTGCAGAGCTCAGTCTGCGCGGAGCCCTCCATGGGTGAAGTTGGATGATTTTTTTTTGCGCTCGTTTTTTTTTTTTTTTTTTTATTGCATCGGTTGTTATGTTTTTTTATTTGGCCTTTTTTGGGGCTGAAAAAAGAAGATTTTAGAAGAAAGAAAACATCGAATAGTATATTTTTTTGACAGGTTCTTAGTTAAAGGTCCCCCCCCCCCCATTATGTTTAGGGTGAGGGGGGTAGGTAGGGGGATATTTTTTTTTGGGGGGGGGGGTGAGGGGGTTCCAAAGAACTTTCCCACACTGTGTAAAATGACACAGAGCACTGTGATTGGATGGATTCCAATCTTAGCCTAATTGCAGGGCGTGGCAAGGCTTTATAAGCCTTCCCCCGCCCTGCAGAGCTCAGTCTGCACGGAGCCCTCCATGGGTGAAGATGGATTATTATTTTTTGCGCTCGTTTTTTTTTTTTTATTGCGTCGGTTATTATGTTTTTTTATTTGGCCTTTTTTGGGGCTGAAAAAAAAGATTTTAGAAGAAAGAAAACATCGAATGGTAAGTTTTTTTTTTGACAGGTTCTTAGTTAAAGGCCCCCCCCTCATTATTTTTAGGGTGAGGAGGGAAGGTAGGGGGATATATTTTTTTGGGGGGGAGGAGGTTATTAGGGTCCCCCCATTTGTATTTAGGGCCCCCACCCGCTGCTCAGGGGTGGGGGCCAGGGGGGAGGACATTAGGTCCCCCCCCTTATTAGTATTTAGGGCCCCAACCCACCGCTCAGGGGTGGGGGCATTAGGTCCCCCCTTATTGTTTTTTTTAGGGCCCCCACCCACCACTCAGGGGTAGGGGCCGTGGGGGACAGTAGGACCCCCCTTATTGTTTTTTTTGGGGCTCCCACCAACCGCTCAGGGGTGGGGGCCAGGGGGGGGACAGTAGGTCCCCCCCTTATTGTTTTTTTAGGGCCCCCAGCCGCACAGGGGTGGGGGCTGGAGAGGGGGAGGACAGTAGGTCCCCCCCTCATTATCTTTATGGCCCCCACCCGCCGCCAAGGGGTGGGGGCCGGAGAGGGGGAGGACAGTAGGTCCCCCCCCTCATTATCTTTATGGCCCCCACCTGCCGCCCAGGGGTGGGGGCCGGAGAGGGGGAGGAGAGTAGGTCCCCCCCTCATTATCTTTATGGCCCCCACCCGCCGCCCAGGGGTGGGGGCGGGGGGGAGGACAGTATGTCCCCCCCTCATTATTAACAAACAGAAAGGTATAGTTTGTGGCGCTAGGAAACAGCTGCTAGAACACACTAGTGGGATTTAATCACCACAGTCCCACAATAAGCATAACAGAAAAATACAAGAAAGTGTGCAGCGCTCGTGATAGATACACGCAAAAATATGTTATGTTAGTGGTATATCCCAAAATTATGTATAAGATAAGTGTAAATACCTTATTATAATAAGTCTGTATCAATTTAGCTCCTATACATAATACACAAAAAAGATCATAGTATAATACTGCAGTGTAAGATAGATCAAATATAGCAGTCTTAATGGTCCCATTCACATGGGTTGGAGCCTGTTAGTGAGAAAACTGGCTCAGGTAAAAGCGCTTAGGGAGGAGTTTCCACTGAAGTCCACAAGGCTGGAGCTTGAACAAAGGAGTGCAGGTGGGGAATTGAATGTTTGGTCTGGTTCTTTGCAGATGAGAAGAAATAATTATCCTGCAGAATTGACAGCAGCTCATTATCATTATGGCCCCCACCCGCCGCACAGAAGGTCTCCCCCCCCCCCTTCAATCACTATTGTGGCCAGAAAGAGTCCCTGTGGGTTTTAAAATTTGCCTGCCTATTGAAGTCTAAAATTTTATGTTCGCGACATCACTATATATATATACCCAACACAGATATGGTGGGGAAAAAAATGTGATTGCAAACCTCTTCCACCTGAAGTCTGTGGATAGTTAATACAATGTTAAACAAAAATCTGCACACCAGTCAAGCCATAAGACTTGTTTGTCCCACAGAAATCACAAATTTGCAGTGAAGTTACTACCGCAAAGGATTCTGGGTGGGCAAATGCAAACTAGTTCAACAAAGAATCCAATCTTTTACTCATTCCATTTTAAACATAGATTCCTTTGAGTCTGTGTTTGCTGTATACTACAGCTTTGAAACACAGGAAAAGATGCATGTTACAGAAGCCTTAGTTTTTATTGTGTGCCTTTAAGTACTATTTTTACCTTTGCGGACCTATTTGCAGCCGTTCGTATGGTTCAGCACGAATCCTTTGTGTAAACGTATAGGTGGCCGCCATTTCGGGACTTTGCATGTGTTCGCGGCCATCTTACGTGCGAACAGCGGTGTTTGCCAGCAATCATCTGGAACTGAAAACGGAGACGCAATCAGGCGAACACCGCTAAGACCTCCAGGATATCGTAACTTCGTGCTGGACCTACCGAACGGCCCACCGTTCAGTAGGATGATTAACTTTCGCATGGGGAGTACAGCGACCCCCTGGATCACCATGGATGGCAACGGGTTCGTGGAGTTTTTACGTACGAACGGAGACTGACCGCAAGGCCAAAACGTGTGGAACTATTTTCGGCTAGAAAGTCTGTGCGGTCGGTCAAAACATTGGAAGCCCATAACTCCCGAACCGTTCATCCGAACGGGCTGGTTTTCGGATATGTTGCTCCCCTGAATGAGATCTATCCGGACTTAAAGGGGTAAGTCCTCAGTTCTCAGTCCTCAGTTCTTGTTTGACCCTCAAATTGCAGCCTTGACTTGTTTTGTGGGCAAAAGGGTATCCTAGCTGTGCTATAGCTAGTGGGATTATTCTACATTTACAGGACTCATATGGAATATTTTGGAAAGCAGCTTCTCCCCTCTTCAGCAATAGGAATCCAGACTACTAAGCGGTCCAGCTCTCAGCAAGACTAAGGATAACCGTAACATTTGGTGGCAGCGGCGGGATTAACCTGGATTTCCTAGGAGAGGTGCGGAACGGATGGAGAGCGCTTACGAAAAATTGAAGCGTACAACCCTAAAAGATTTACTGGAAAGCAGAGGAGGGTACGCCAGCAACCGGCCAAGGAGAGAGCTGATCGCAGAACTGACCGAACTGGATCAGAGCTTCACAATGGCGGAAACACCGACCACGAATGGTGACGAAAAGGCCAGAATTGTTCGGGAGAGGCTCCCCCTATACGGGCCAAACCAACCGATAGAACTGGTGCAGCAGTTGATGGCGGAGGCGGACGAGGATATACGAAAAGCTCGAGCCCACGAACTTGACCTGGTAAACGCACACCGCAATGCTGAAGCCCCGCAGGTAATCGTTCCTGTCGAAAATGCTGGGAGGCCCAAGATACCCTATGCGGCATGTCGACCCTTCCTAGAGAGCGAGACAGGAATTGATGAATACTTGGCGGACTTCGAAAGGCAATGTGCCCTGCACCAGATTCCCCACAGAGAGTGACCCATGATACTTTCTGGGAAACTATCGGGGCGAGCCCTGGAAGCCTTTCGTACTCTGGGTGCTGAGGAAGTGACACAATATGAGCTGGTTAAAGAGACACTGCTAAGACGGTACGCTGTAACTCCAGACACGTATCGCCGGCAGTTTCGGGGCACGAAAAAGAAGCCTAACGATACCCATATGGAATGGGCGCACCGAATGCGGAGGGCGGCAAATCACTGGATGAGCGAAAGTAAAGCTGTGACTGGTGAGGAAATTTTACAATTGTTTCTCTTAGAACATTTTTATAATGGCATGGAGCAGCAGGGGAAGGAATGGCTGCGAGACAGGCGACCTTCTACCTTAGAAGAAGCAGCCAAATTGGCCGATGAACATTATGACTCACGTCTTCACGAGACCACAAACTACCGAGCTCCAGCACGGGTCGAGCCCAGAGAGGTTTACCGTGCACCTCCTTATGCGGAATTCCGGGCCCCGGTGCCCGCAGGGCCCGCCCGACACTCAGGACCACCCAATAACAGCTCTGATCGTCCCAGACCGACTTGCCACCAATGCAAGCAACCGGGGCATTTCATGGCTAACTGCCCCCTTAACACGCACCAGACACCCAGGAATTACAATTACCCCTCTGGGCCATATCGTCCTGCCCGGGCCCTCTGTGTTAACCAAGAGGCCCCTATAGAGGAATATTTGGGACCGCTTCACGAGGCAGACCCTGTATATGCTGCTTCAGATAACCGCCAGCACCATCGGCAGAAGGTATGGCTCGAGGGGCGATCTACCGAGGGGTTGAGAGACACAGGGGCTACTATCACACTGGTACAGAGTCATTTAGTACCAGAGCACAAGAGATCAGGACAGACTGTGGCCGTTAGAGTGGCGGGCGGGGATTTGTACAAAATTCCGACAGCTAAAGTGCATCTTGATTGGGGAGCGGGGAAGGGGGCTGTGAACGTGGGCATAATGGATAATTTACCTGCCGAAGTACTGCTGGGCAACGATTTGGGCCCCATGACTTCTGCCTATGCTCCCGTATACAACAACGAGGCGAACCCAGTGACTACCCAAGCCCAAGCCCGGATTGAGCGAGAACTCTCACCAGTGCGGGAGACACAGGTAAGACCTACCCCGACCTTGCCTGACATGTTAGGTCCCATACCCTGGGACACCCCAGATGCTTTCGAGACAGAGTTTAGGACTGACCCGACCTTACAAAAGTACCGGGAACGAGCAGAGACCGGGGAGGGGCGGGACAGACAATGAAACATTTTTATGGGAAAAAGGGAAACTATATCGCTTGACAGAGAAAAAGGGACAATGTAGGCGACAGCTGGTAGTGCCCCACAAATACCGTCGAGAAATCCTTAAGATAGGACACGACATCCCCTTGGCAGGCCACCTAGCTGTAACCCGTACATTACACCGCATTACCCACACGTTCTTTTGGCCAGGGGTACACGCTGACGTTAGAACTTACTGTAATACCTGCGATGTGTGTCAACGAGTAGGTAGGCGAGGTGATCACCCTAAAGCCCATTTAGTAAATATGCCTATTGTAGAGGAACCCTTCAGCAGGGTTGCTATTGATCTAGTAGGACCACTGGCTACCCCTAGTCCCTCCGGTAAGCGCTACATTCTTACCGTAGTGGACTACGGTACTACGGTACCAGGTACCCAGAGGCTGTTTCCCTATCCAACATACAAGCGGATACGGTAGCGAATGCACTGGTGCAGGTGTTCTCTCGGGTAGGATTTCCAAAAGAAATCCTATCCGACCGAGGCACCCAATTTACGGCCGAGTTGACCCAACAACTATGGCAGGTTTGCAAAATTAAGTCCCTCCTGAGCTCCCCATACCACCCCCAGACGAGCGGACTTTGTGAGAGGTTCAATGGGACCCTCAAACAAATGCTCAAGACGTTCACTCAGGAATACCGAGACTGGGAACGCTTCCTGCCGCACCTCCTATTTGCTTATCGGGAAGTGCCCCAGGAAACGACAGGATTCTCTCCCTTCGAGTTGCTCTACGGAAGAAAGGTACGAGGACCCCTAAACCTGATCCGGGAGCACTGGGAGGGAGAGATAGAGACTGACGTTGTCCCCATTGTGCCATACGTGCTGGAACTCAGGGACCGAATGGAGCAATTAGCCAAATCAGTGCGGGCTAATCTCCAGTCGGCCCAGGGAAGACAGAAGGTATGGTACGATCGGGGGGCCCGAAAGAGAATCTTCACCGTAGGACAAAAGGTGTTAGTTCTTAAACCTGTTAAGACTGACAAATTGCAGGAGTCCTGGCAGGGCCCCTATCAGATCATAGAGAAAAGGGGGGACACCACTTATGTAATCGCTAGCTGTCATGACAGCAATCTTAGGAAAATATTCCATGTGAACATGCTCAAGGAATATTTTGAGCGGCCCGAGAACGTGACAGCCGTATGTTGCCCCCCTCAGGAAGACCCTGACAGCCTACCCATCCCCGATCTATTAGAAAAGAATCCCCCCACAGATATAGCAGCTCAGGTTCAGATAGGAGACCGACTTAACCCCACTGAAAGGGAGCAGCTTAACCAACTCCTACAGTCTCAAAACCTCACTTTCTCCCAGAAGCCAGGGTACACTACCTTAACCACACACCAGGTAGATACCCCGGGACAAGCTCCCTTACGCCAGGCTCCGTACCGAATCCCCGAAGCAGTTAGGACAGGAATGAAGAAGGATGCTCCAACTCAGGGTAATTGAGCCCTCCGATAGTCCATGGGCCTCCCCGGTTGTCCTGGTGCCCAAGAAAGATGGGACAACCCAGTTTTGCGTAGACTATCGGAGGCTCAATGAAAAGACAGTAACGGACGCTTACCCTATGCCCAGTGTAGACGAGCTACTGGATAGTATAGCCAGGGGAAATTACCTGACCACCATCGACCTCTGCAAGGGTTACTGGCAGATTCCCCTGGCCCCGGAGGCTATCCCCAAGTCAGCATTCGTCACCCCATTCGGCTTATACCAGTTTAAGGTAATGCCGTTTGGGATGAAGAATGCCCCAGCTACATTCCAGCGCTTGGTTGATAGGCTCCTGGATGGCTTCCAGAGTTTTGCTTGCGCATACCTGGACGACATAGCGATCCACAGTGAGTCCTGGGAGGACCACTTAGCTCACGTAGGAATGGTTCTGGATCAGATCCGGGCTGCTGGCCTGACTCTGAAACCAGAAAAATGCCACTTTGGGATGGCCGAGGTACAGTACCTGGGTCACCGGGTGGGGTGTGGGAAACAGCGACCAGAGCCGGCCAAGATAGAAGCTGTCGCCAATTGGCCCACCCCCATCACTGAGACTCAGGTCCTAGCCTTCCTGGGCACGGCAGGGTACTACAGACGGTTTGTACCAGACTACAGTACACTTGCCAAACCCCTGACTGACCTGACAAAGAAAAACTTACCTCGACAGGTCCTGTGGTCTCCCCACTGTGAAACGGCTTTCCAGGCGCTCAAAAATGCTCTTGTTAACGCTCCTGTCTTGGCAGCCCCAGCCCTTAACAAATGTTTTATCGTCCATACAGACGCTTCCATGTTCGGGCTGGGAGCTGTCCTCAGCCAAGTAGGCGAAGACGGAGGGGAGCATCCAGTTGCCTACATCAGCCGGAAGCTCCTGCCCCGCGAAGTCAGCTATGCAGCGGTCGAAAAGGAGTGTTTGGCTTTGGTGTGGGCATTAAAGAAATTGACTCCCTATTTATATGGACAAGAGTTCACTCTGGTCACCGACCATAACCCGTTGGTGTGGCTAAACCGGGTATCTGGGGATAACGGCAGGCTATTACGTTGGAGTTTATCGTTGCAACCCTTCAATTTCACCATCACCTACAGACCTGGGAAACAGAATGGCAACACCGACGGGTTGTCCAGGCAAACAGACCTCAGCCCAGCATAACCAGCGGTCTGGACAGCCTTAGTCTGCCCCGAAAAGGGGTCAGACGGTGTCTGCCAGAGTGTTCGTATGGTTCAGCACGAATCCTTTGTGTAAACGTATAGGTGGCCCCCATTTCGGGACTTTGCACGTGTTCTCGGCCATCTTACGTGCGAACAGCGGTGTTTGCCAGCAATCGTCTGGAACTGAAAACGGAGACGCAATCAGTCGAACACCGCTAAGACCTCCAGGATATCGTAACTTCGTGCTGGACCTACCGAACGGCCCACCGTTCAGTAGGATGATTAACTTTCGCATGGGGAGTACAGCGACCCCCTGGATCACCATGGATGGCAACGGGTTCGTGGAGTTTTTACGTACGAACGGAGACTGACCGCAAGGCCAAAACGTGTGGAACTATTTTCGGCTAGAAAGTCTGTGCGGTCGGTCAAAACTTTGGAAGCCCATAACTCCCGAACCGTTCATCCGAACGGGCTGGTTTTCGGATATGTTGCTCCCCTGAATGAGATCTATCCAGTGGTGCCGGACTTAAAGGGGTACCCCCTGGTTTTGGGGTACATCCAGAACTTGGCTGAAAATGTGTACCATATAATTGGTTTTACTGTTTATCTGAGGGGAGGAGATGTGTGGGTTGCACCAAATGTGTGATTGGTGATTTTATGCCTCCCCCTGGGAGTGTCCTGTTTGCATGTAACATCAATAAAAAGCAGGCTGGGCATCCCAGTCCTCAGTTCTTGTTTGACCCTCAAATCGCAGCCTTGACTTGTTTTGTGGGCAAAAGGGTATCCTAGCTGTGCTATAGCTAGTGGGATTATTCTACATTTACAGGACTCGTATGGAATATTTTGGAAAGCAGCTTCTCCCCTCTTCAGCAATAGGAATCCAGACTACTAAGCGGTCCAGCTCTCAGCAAGACTAAGGGTAACCGTAACAATGCAAAACCAGTAAACCACTCATGGACTGCTGTTTCATTGTTAATTGACAGAATTAATAATGGCTTTCTTTTCATCACGGTAATCGTACTCCAACATGCAGGAAAGTGGAAATCCACAAAAGGTGGATTCAAAAGACCCAACATGTAGGAAAGTGGAAATCCACAAAAGGTTGATTCAAAAGACATATTACCAAGCCTTAGAATGGCAGGACCTAACGTATTGATATAGAAAGAATCAAGGTCAAGATAAACCAAGGTCAGGAATACAGAAATACTCAGAGTCAAGACAAAGCTGGATCAGGATACCAGAAAATCACAAAGTCAAAGCCGGGTCAGGATACCAGAAATCACAAGGTCAACACAAAGCCAGTTCAGGATACCAGAAATCATGAGGTCAATACGAAGATGGGTCATGATACCAGAAATCACAAGGTCAATGTGAAGCCGAGGTCTAACACACAAAATCCGAATGGAATCTTTAAGAGCACAACGCGAGGATCTATATCTTCAATATCATAACCATAAAGCACTTCTTGCAGCTACGGAGAATACCATGGTGTGTGAAGAAACGTATACTCTAGAAAAAAAAGGCTGTTGCTAATCATAGATCCAAAATAAAATTATGCAAATCTAAATTTATTGACTTTTTTCACATTTGCCTCTAGTGAACATAAACAGATTTGTATTGCTCGGGTGACAGCTGTAACAGCTGTTAAAGAATGGCAACCAGCACCGCCAGCCATAGAAAATCTTAATTAAATTTAGAATCCATAAGCTCCCATAGTGAAGGTGAACTATCCAGAGAAAATGTACTTTCTCTAGTCATCATGGTTATTTTACATAATTTAGATACTTTAGCTGATGTATTCCAAAGCCTGGGTGTTTGCTTGGATAAAGTCTTCCTAACTTATCCTGGAAGGATACCCTTTTTTTTCTTCATTTCTGAAATAACAATATCCTAAATAGCTCTTGAAATGGAAATAAGAAGTGGAAAGTTCTATCAAAATGCCCAATTTTCATTCACACAAGCTTCTCTACAATCTTACTAACTAAAGACTCTGATACCACATCTGATTCTCCTTCACGAGACCGAAAAAATGGGAATTTGGGGCACACCCAGAACATACATTTCCGAGTAGTGGTGCTGCCGTAAAGACCAAAATCAATACAAAATATGGTTTAAGGAACAGCACACACACATAAATAAAAATACAGTTATACATTGTACAAGGCTACTTAAAATCACCAACCTTAGCAAGCAAATATGGGCATTTAGTTCCACCATATGGCCATATTTTGTTAAGCCCACCACTATGTCCCAGTACCCCAATATCAGTGGGTCCTACACTAATTTTAACATGGGAATTTACATGCAAACTTGCAATACTTACTTGCAACTTAAACTGCTTCCAGATACTTCTCAATGTCTGCTTTCCTGTGGTCACATACAAAGGGGCACCCGTAGTGGATGGCTGGGGTGCTCAGCCCAATAGGAATCTGGTCTAAATTCCACATCTACACAGAAAAAATGGGAGTTGGGGGCACACCCAGAACAAGAGTGTGATATAGCAACAACCCAAACCTATGGTAAATGAGTGAAGTCAAATAAGGAGCAGATAACACAATAAATAAAGTTGGTTATAAAAGAAATAAAACTAAAAAAGAAGAAAAGATAGAAAAATTTTAGAAATATATGAAAAGTCCAACTAGTAAAAAAAAACCTGCAGATCACATGACCAGGACCTCCATTTAAAGATGTATCTGCTCCCCTGTCTTATTTGCTGTAAGTAGCAGAGCTAACCCATTAGTATAGGTGTTACCTGGAAGTGGGGATGGTATAACCTTTCTGATACTTGTATTACCTGACCCGGAGGGAGCATCGTTAGGGGTACAGTATATTATCTTGGGAAGGATTTCCACAACCTTAATATTCTGTGAGCCAATACTAAAAATACAAACTACTTATAAGTGTAATAACAACAGTAGAAAGATGTAGAAAAGGAACCTGTAATGGACGCCTTCTGTTGATGGACGCTTCCTAGCTTGCGCCGAGGACCACAAGCACCGCACTGGACACCACAACCACCGCAGACTCCACAACCGCCGTAGCTTAACTGGAGCCGCGCCGTCTTCCTTCTACCCTGATTGAACCTCCAGCATTCAGGACCATGTGGGAAAGACCTCTCCTCCAGGAGAGCGTAACAGGAACAAGAACTAAGTGATTAAAGCTCAAGGGAGTATGCAGAGCATAGCAATCCCCAGTGTGATATAGCAGTTCCCTACAATAACGAGACAAGGCTACGTATTGAGGGTCAAGAAGAACTCTGGTTTAATGACAGGGACTCTGCTTTTATACAGTGCTCCCCTGCAAGGGAGGCGCCCACAGGCAATTAGGTATTAACCAATCACATATCGGTTACATCCCACATATTCCCTCCCCTCTGCTTGGGAGATAATTGAGTTTCTTACTGTATCTACTCAATTATCTCCAAGTTAAAACTTATACATTTTTATACATTTTTATAACTTCTAAAATATACATGTCACAAACATAAAACATACATTTTCATAATCAATCCATTCAGGGGAACAACATATTAAAAAATGGCACGAATCAGACCAGGGATTCAAAAGTTAGCAAAAGTATTTTTAAAAACCCACTGCCAGGGGGGCGGAGCCTAACCTTCAATGGAGTAAGACGTGTGCTTCCCTAGCTCTCCTACCCCGGGCATACAATCAGCATCCATCAGCCTCCACAGAGGTGCATCTCACCCCCAAAACCGACTGAAAACCCACAACAACCCCACCACTACACAACCAGATGGGGGGAACTAAAAAAAGAAAAGAATCCACGCCGTCTGTGGCCACAATGTTCCGCGCCAAAGAAGACAAACCGCCATCTTGGGCCCAGAGTCAGGCTGACACGGGCTCAGACTCCGACGAGAGCGGCCGAGAAACCTCAGACACATCTCCACTTACCAAAGATGATCTCCGGAAAATGCTCCGAGAAACATCGGCCGACATCAAGGCCTACACTACCGCGGCGCTTGAAAAGCAAATATCAGGCCTCAAAGAGGACATGGAGGCCCTGGCCTCCCGCACGGGCGCCACGGAACGCCTCATAAAAGAGACCCAGACGCAAACAGCCTCCCAAGGCAAAACTATTGAAAACCTGACGGACAGGGTACACTTTCTGGAAGACGGCCTAGAAGATTTAAACAACAGATCCCGCAGGCAAAATATCCGCATACGGGGCCTACCAGAAACAGTCTTACCAGACGCAATACTGCCGACCGTTACTGCAGTATTCCACTCCCTATTACCGGATACCCCAGAGCAGGACATCTACATTGAGCGGGCACACCGGGCGCTAAGGCCACCGATGTTCAACACAAACATCCCCAGAGATATAATCGTGAAGCTCCTACACTTCCCGATAAAAGAAAAACTCATGAATGCAGCCAGAAGTCACCCACCACTATACCAAGGTCAACAGCTACACTTTTATCAAGATTTGGCACCCTCCACATTGCGGAAACGCCGAGAACTAAAACCCCTCACCACCGCACTGCTAGAAACCGGATGGCGCTACATGTGGGGGCACCCCTTTAGACTGACCGTAAAGAAAGGAGAACAAACCTTCACCCTCCATCAGGTCGCGGACATGCAAGACTTCGCAGCACATCTGGGAATCCCCCTGAGATATCCCCCGACGGACCCCATCCGCCCTACCCCTGGAGATAACAGCCGCAAAGACAGACCCCGCATTGCCGCGAACCGCATGCAAGCAAGGCGCAATCCGACACCGGCCTCACAGGACTCTACCCAAACGGACACTTGAACGGCTCCACAAGCAGCCGCCAGTACTACCCTGGCAGACCCAATCAAGGCGGACAGACCCACTCCGCGAACACGGTCCAAGGACACTGTTCCTCTGGTAGTATATTCTACGACAGGTTACACCCCAGTTAAATGTTTTTGATTGTTATTATGGTTTATCACAAATGTTGTAGTCAACCGCCAGACCTTGGCACCTTAGGGCTCTATGCCTGCTCCCCACAAGGCCCAAACCTGCTAGACCCAAACGTACAGTAAAACTCACGAGCGCAGGGGGCAAGGTATAAATCCCACAAACCCCACACCCTGACCGGGAAGAGAGGAGGCCTCCCAACCGCACTAACCACTCGCCCCGGGTCATAACAGGCCGCGAGGCTAAGAAAAAGACTTCCCCGGTCTCCTTAAGCCCAATTTCATCAACCCGACCCCTGCGCAACCCAACTCAGCACCTCGAGTAACGAATCACATTAAGGCCACACACCGGTACCACCGGACGGTCTCTCCTCCCCACTCCCAGCACTTAAAGCAGAGGGCTGAGGGCCCCCCTAGTCCCCTTAAGCCCAACTCTAGCAGACCGACCCATACGCAACCCAACCCGGTACACTAAGAATAGAGGTACACCAAGACCGCAAACCGGACTCAATGGCCAGCTCCTCTCCCTCAGCCCCTGCCACCCTTCTCCCTTTATCTCCCTTTAGCAGTAGACGGGGTTTGGGGGGGGGGGGAGGGGGGGGGGATGGGGGGGGGAAAGTACATACGATAGAGGCCCACAGAATTTGCAAGGCCTCCTAACCAGACCGAACCGATCTGACACGATCACAGAGCACCTAAGGGGAATCGTAGGTTCCCACACGTGGAAGCTACTCCACAAACGTTATGTCTGTCATGTAAAACTTGTCTCACCCTGAAGCACTTCTTATGTATATATTTATGTTTGGAAAACGTACAACACAATCTACTGTTTATATTATGCACAGTATACATAGGACTGTTTTGAGTTACTCTGCACATGGGGGCAATACCAGTCAGCTATATACAACACCCCACCGGATGACATACCACCCATTGCCCCTCAGACAACATGGCACCGCTCCGCCTATGTTTATACATCTAACCCCCTGAAATCAACAAGCATTCCACCAACCCCACAGGGACACTATATCCTGACTAACAGACAATTAGAGACATGCAACTAAGACTGCACACCCCGCCCCCACACACACCCCTGCCCCTCAGCAAAACCACACCAGACTCCCGAACCGTTGAGATGAGACCGCAAGCCTTGCCTGAGCAACCAAGACTACCCACTCAATGACAAGCAAACAATCACGTACCTTGCACCCACTGGAACCTGCAAGTACTCAGACCCATGCACTATAGCCACCACATCACCACACAAACAACAACCCCTACATCACCCTCCCAAAACACCGCGATAAGCACACGCAACCAAGGAACCACACTCATACCCGACAGGGGACAGAACCACACACACCATAAACAAGAAAAACACCCTCACAGCCTCACTACCCACTAGACGAACATCAACCACCCACAACTCAATAACACACACACCGATCAGCTGAACCCCCGACATATCCACGCTCACGCAAAACAAGACAAAACACTGGAACATTAGACACCCACTCTTAAACCACCTTACTCGAGATGCACCATCGGAGACAATACAAAAAACCCGGGGACAGAGAGGGAGAGGCGAAGTACCGACCCACCTCCTACCTCAAAACCCCAACCAACCGTTCACCACCGGAACCACCCGACCACTAAGCCACTACAAGCACACCCGAACCCTCCATAGCACACAACCAACAAATACCCACCCGCGCAAACCCAACCGCCCACACGACGCCTGGCAACCCGATAGTAAGACCAGGACCCAACAAACCCCCTAGCCTCAGTCCCACCCGGGACACCCGACACCCACACACCCCCCCCCCCATACCGCCACCCCTCACCAATTCCCCCCCCCGAACTCTCGCCCCCCCCAGTTTACCAAGGAGCACGCACACACCCATAACGCACACAACAGAAACCAAACAAAACACACAACAAACACAACGCAGCGACTCCCAGCATGCCAGCCACATTGACCTGCCTATCAATAAATTGCAAAGGGCTAAACAACCCGGCCAAACGTCACCAACTTATGAGATGGGCAAACAGATCTAAGGCGGACGTCCTCCTCCTCCAGGAGACGCACTACACCGAAGCCAAACAGTTCCCTCTCCTAAGCCGACATTACCGAATCAATCATTTCGCCAGCTCCCCTCACGACAAACATAACGGAGTAGCTATCGTCATACGAAAATCGTGCCCACTCGCCATCCAACGCACAATAGCGGACCCACAAGGCCGATACCTCACAGTCACAGGCAAAATAGGCACACACTCGTACGCCTTCACCTCCGTATATGCCCCAAATGTACCCTCTAGCACATTCTGGCAAACATTACAAGCGCACTTAGCCCTCTTTCCTTCCCACCACTCCATACTTGGAGGGGACTTCAACGCCACCCCATCACCCTCAGTAGACAGACACCGCACGCGCACGCACACCCAACACAAACAACCAACGGCCAAAGCCGACAAACTGCTCTCAGCATTCATCTCACGCACCCACCTACTAGACGCCTGGAGATCACAACACCCAACATCCCTGGACTACACCTTCTTTTCACACCCACACCACTCATACTCCCGTATCGATCTCTTCCTCATCTCCCCAGCATTAGCACCGCAAGTCCACACCACATCCATAGGTCCCATTACATGGTCTGACCACGCAGAAATAACGCTCACAATCAGATTGCCATGCACAGTCAGACCATGGTCTTGGAGACTAAATCCCCACCTGCTGCACAACCCACGAATCAGACAAGAGGTAGACAGAGCCCTCACAGAATACTTTCAACTAAACACAGACGCGGACACTTCGGAAGGGACACTTTGGGCAGCCCATAAGGCGGTAATCAGGGGAGTCCTAATAAACCAGGCGACGATCCACAAAAAACAACAGATTGCACACCTAGAAAGCGCACTTAAAACCCTCAGAACCCTCGAAGCAAAACACAAAATCGACCCAACGCAGGAGCTAACCGAACAAATTAAAAAATGCCAAACAGACATCAAAACACATATGGCAAAAGACTCCACAAAAGCCTTGCTATGGTCAAAGCAACTCTTTTATGATAAAGCCAACAAAGCCGACACCCTACTCGCACGAAAACTCAAACAGAGATCCGAAAACAAACAGATACACAAGATACGCACCCCAGACGGGTCAGTCACAGAAGCCCCAAACGAAATCGCCAGCGTCTTCCAAAAATACTACGAGGCTCTATACGACCACTCACCGGAAGCACGCCACAACCCAACACCTATCGAAACACTCACAGAACGCTACCTCAACCACGTAACACTACCCACCCTTAACGAAGAAACAGCACAATCGCTGGCCAACCCCATATTAACAGTTGAAATTGCACGGGCCATAAAAGCCCTGAAACCCAACAAGAGCCCGGGCCCGGACGGATTTACCGGGCTATACTACAAAACGTACGCCCCCACCCTAATCCCACACCTATGCAACCTGTACAATGCTATATTAAACGGCGACCCCCTACCAAAAGACATGCTACAAGCCAACATCTGCCTCCTCCCAAAACCCAACAAATCTCATTTAGAACCAGGACACTACCGACCGATCTCCCTCCTCAACGTTGACATAAAACTGTTTACCAAAATCCTCGCCGACCGACTGAACCCCCTCATACCCAAACTAATACATCCAGACCAAGTAGGCTTCATACCGGCACGACAGGCCAGCGACAACACGCGACGGACATACGACCTCATATGGACGGCACAGACTAGACACATACCAACCCTCTTTCTATCACTAGACGCAGAAAAAGCCTTCGACAGACTGTTATGGCCCTTCCTATTCGCTACCCTACTCAAATTCGGATTCCCACAAACATTTATAACCGCCCTACAAGTATTATACGCCACCCCGCAAGCCCATCTCCTACTACCATTAACACACCCCCCTTCCTTCACAATATATAACGGCACACGCCAGGGATGCCCCCTATCCCCACTCCTCTTCGCGCTCTCCCTAGAACCACTCCTGCAATCACTCAGATCAGACGACAGCATACAAGGACTGAAAATCCGCGAGGAAGAATATAAAACGGCTGCATATGCAGATGACCTACTCATTACAATAACAGAACCAATAACATCCCTCCCACCACTTCTTCAAGCCCTAGAGACCTACGCTAAAGTATCTGGATACAAACTAAACATTGACAAGACCGAAGTCCTGGCCATCCATTTAGACACCCCCACTAAAACAGCCATACGCCTAACCTGCCCCTTTGACTTCACACCCACACACATCAAATACCTAGGTATTGCCATACCAACGGACCTCTCACGCAGCTACGAACTAAACTACACCCCCACGATCCAAAAAATCAAACAAGACATAGACAAATGGCAAAACATGCCGATATCATGGCTGGGCAGGCTAACATCGATTAAGATGAACGTCCTACCAAGACTTTTATACTTATTCCAAACCCTACCAATCCCAATCAATCACGCAGATTTTAAACAACTACAAACTACCATCGATAAATTCATCTGGGCCAACAGACGTACCAGGATTAAAAGACAGACCCTATACGTCCCCAACAAAGCAGGGGGTCTAGGCCTCCCACATCTCATCCATTATTATCAGGCAGCCCAGCTAACACAAGCACAACACTGGCACGCCCCCAGCGGCACCAAGCGATGGGTAGACCTAGAGCACGATATCTTTGGTAGAGACTTCCCCTCACTGTATATTTGGCTCCCCAGAACAGCCAGACCCCACCTACCCCAAACATCACCTGCAATCCTCAACACAATCAAAATATGGGACAAAGTAACCCCAAAAAGCGGCTTGACTTCGCAACCCTCACCACTGACACCGATACTTCGCAACACACATTTCCCACCCGGCATGACACCGAAAGACTTCGCCCGCTTCGAAGAAAACGACCTCACACGACTACACCACTTCTACAGAAACCGACAACCGATACCATTCGCAGACCTTCCACAAACCACACCATTCCGCACCTTTGACATGTTCCGCCACCTACAACTCAGAAGCTTCCTAGAAACACCAACAATTACACAGGCCGGCACAAAACCACTCACGCCCTTTGAGAAACACTGCCTACAAAACCCAACGCATAAAGGACAAATCTCCCAGCTATACACCCACATAATCCAAAACGTAAAGGACGGCGCACTCACATACGTGTCGGCTTGGGAGAAGGATATAGGGCAGGCCGAGGACCCATCAGACTGGGCAAACATATGGGAGGCCACAGCCTCCATATCCATATGTGTAAATCACAAGGAACAAGCGTACAAGACGCTATTAAGATGGTACGTCACCCCTTTAAAACTGAAACAGATGGGCAGGTCAAGCACTGACCTATGCTGGAAAGGCTGCGGACACAGAGGCACTTACATACACATGTGGTGGGACTGTGTCCATACCACACAAATTTGGAACCAAATAGAAACAATGGTCTCACAGATCCTCCACACAGACATCCCACATGACCCATGGATATGGCTCCTATCCAAACCCATGGCCAACACACCAAGGTCCCACAACAAACTGATAGCCAAAATCGCACTCGCCACCAGAAGAGCCATCGCCGAAAAATGGGGCAGCCCAGACACACCCACACTGGACACAGTGAAGAGAAAAATAAAGGACACAATTAAAATGGACGAATTGTCCGCACTGATCCACGACACAACTAAAAATTTCAAAAAAATATGGGACCCGTGGTTCTATGCATTCCCATTAACGACCTAGCCAACAACCAACACTAACATAACACAACACCTCACAAACCCAATAACCACACACACCCTAAGACCAGAACCCTATCCCTCCCATCCCCTCCCCTGAACCTGGAGACCATCCACACACTCCCCCATACCCCCCCCACACTCCCCCACAATCCAAGCAGCTGCACGGACCGAAACCAGATGCCAACCCAAGGATAAAGGACCCACATACCTAGGAGACAGCTCCACATTGGACACCTAGGGCACACACGAACACCTACCAATGCTCAACTGAACACCGACACACCAAAGATTCGCACCCCACACCACACTACACACAACACCAGAAAGTCACCCGACCTGCACTCAAACCGACACCCTACGACAGCCAACGAACTACTTAAAGCACGAAGAACATCTGACATGGACCAGAACGACACGAATAATTACCCACACCGACCCCCCCCCTCACACGAGGGGAGCCCGAACCCCAACGAACCGATCCGACCACCTCTGTAAGCAAACACGAGGGGCACAACAAAACCTCCAAGAAACCATACCATAAACTGAACCCCTCAGTCTCAAATACGCTACCCAGACCACTAGAACAAGTCACACTACAAGAGACTTGAACATTCACTAGGACAAAATAGCCGACAACGAACAAAACAGAGCTACTGTCCATATGTATAAACCAACGAAATGCCTATATGTAAACAAACTGTATAGCATGTACTTTTCCCTAACCAATTTCTAACCCCCCCGTTTCCATTCTGTACCCTTGCAACCCTATCAAAATACACAAAGCTGATAAGAATGTACACCGAAATGATGTACTGATTTGCTCTTTTCGCAAACTGTTAAAAATACTCGTTTGTTATGTGCAATGTGTATTTTAAACCTTGAACCTCCCATTTTCTTTTCTGTACCCCCACCCCATAAAACAAAAAATCTTTCAAAATAAAGAATTTATAAAAAAAAAAACCCACTGCCAGCATGGCTTTCCAGCCCAAACCAGTTTCAGAGTCTTCTATCCTGGAGATAATTGAGAAGTAATCCAATTATCTCCAAGGACAGAGGCAAAACTCCATTAGCCACATGGCAGACAAGGGACAATAAAAGACATAAAAATACATACTGTTCAATCGCCATGGAGCCAAAGTCTTTCATACAGTCTTTCAGTATACGGCTGGGCTCCATGGCATAGCTATCTGGGGTAGCATGGCTTTAACAGTCCGCAGAAAGGCACAAATAAACCTTTCGGCAGGGAAAATTTTGAACTGCAGGGCCAAAAAGGTTTGAACTGCAGGGCCATAGTCACAGGGCAGGAGGCTAGCAATAAGTCCTCTCCAATGCCCAGTGGCAAATGGCAGTTTGTCACAGAACCAAAATTAGAAAAATGCATAAATAGCAAATTAAACACAAACCAGCTGAAAGAAATATAAATTAAGAACAAATTGTTTTCATGTGTGGCTTACTGGAATCCAAAATGTGGCTTCCTTACTTATCAGATAAGTGGGACCTATCACTAGATTAGTGGGACCTATCATATTTAATACTTAGCCCAAACCCTGGTTCCTAATTACCCAAGGGGTAGCAGAAGAAAAATAAAAAAATCTACTTACCCCAGGGATAATCCCAGATCACAAGCCCCCATAACTGTTAGGGCTAAATGTCTTCACTGCAGACTCTTTACGGTTGCAGTCCATACTTTGCAATCCAATCAGCACATCACACCTACAACCCCTGGATGATTGACCAACACACACAATGAAGTAGTGAGTCTTCAAAAGAATTATTAGTTTATTGGTATGACATATCAGGTTCTATAGGTATCTTATCACAGCAGTACATCACATTATACATAATCAGAAAATATGTTGGACATTTGTGAAAAAAATACTAATCATTACAAGACAGGAAGGAAGCATTGTATCAAATATAGAGTCAAGTCATGGATTTGCTTAATTGTATTTAAGTTTTACTGAACGGGAAACATCTGTTAGAAATGAATCTAGATAAATTTGTGCAAACAAGTAAGTAATGAGATGAATTTGAATACTGTCTTTATAAAAATTATTTTATAAGCAGCTTTGAGTAGTAAACAAGAAAATGGATGGCGAGTACAAAATGGTGAGTTGGTTGTATGATTTCTTCCTATTAATATGCTACCATGGTTAGCAGGAAAGGGATTTAGAAGAGTTATGTTACTGAGAGACTGCATTTTAACGCAAAATAATATTTTTTAATCAAACTTATCATAAACCCATATGACACTATTGTCATCACCAGTAGGCATGAATACTGTCAAATTATTATTATTATTATTATTATTATTATTATTATTATTATTATTATTATTATTATTATAATGGGGAGTGTATTCATTGTCTCATATATCATATGTGTAGTTGGTGCACAAAACGGTCATCCCATATAGATAGTATGATTAATTACAGCATGGTGAGAGTTAAATTGTCTGCCTTTAATTGAAACCCATGAAGTGAACTGTGCCTGGGAAGCAATGGGTTAAATCTTGTTGATGTCTGGAAAACGTCCTGCAATGGTACATCAATTAAGGTATGTTTTATTTTCCTGTTTTCAAACCAAATATTGTAGAAAAATGTATGAATGTGTCTGGTACACTATCCCTGTGTCAGATAAATTGTCAAAGAGAGCTCGATAGAAGCCTATACCTACAACGTATATTGTAATTGCAATAAAGGGTAATTCATTTAAAGATCTGAAGTGATTTTAGATGCTCTTTTGGTTTTTAGAAATTGTATACAAAATGTATGTTAGATTTGGTCTTAATTATCTGTATACACAAAGATTATTTGGTTGAATTACAAAGAGATCAGAGCATCTGTGCATAAGTATACAGCATTGTTCATTTTGGTGCCAGGTTTTGGAAAACAATAATTGCCCCCCCTCATCCCCACCACATCCCCCCCACCAACTACGCTAGGATAAGCATGAAAAGTGGAAAGCTAAATAACCTTATGTAGATTGGATTAGCCATAGTAGTTCAGTAGACAAAATATCAGAGTATTGTAGTACAAAATTATCCATTTTTTATTGGCCTAACAGAATATTTAAAAGACACATTTGTGTAAGTTTCCTCCTCTTCCTCAGATCTGAAACAATATCGCTTACAAACAAATTTGCAAATAACAAACAGACAAAATAAAAAGGAAGAAAAATAAAACAAAACCTTAATACAGACTATACTAAAAAAGTACTAACCTTTCTATCCCAAGAAAGCTTTTAGTAGGGAAAATGAAAACCCACTACAAACTGTTTACAACATTCTTTAGATGTCTAAATACCAGAGTATTGCTGAATGCAATTATACATTTAATTATACATTTAAATTTGCATTTCCCAGTTTAAATTCTTGGAAATTCACAGTTAAATGCTTGGCGAATATCATGTGTTTTAATGATTTCAAACTCATGTAATGGCATTGTAAATAACTGAACAATGCTATTTTGCCCCCATATAGAAAGAAAATGACCTAATATATTAAGACGATATGAAAGTGAAACGCACAAAAATAGACAAGAAAGAGATTCAAAAACAGCGTCACTGCTAAAGTGTAAATTATTGGGAATTCAGATTTAATACAAAGCTAATTATTGGCTAAACACCAAACTTGAGAACTTGAAATTCAAATTGTAACATTTAGGCTAAATACTAAGTCTCTGACTATTTTGACCTCGGACATGTTTCCAGATTAGATTGTTTTGCCTAAATGTTGACCTCTGTCTTTGATTGCCCTAAAATAAGGAATTTAGAAAATAAACCACTGAGTGTATTTATTTATTTAATTGTATTAAATAAACCTGAGAGTGAATTGAGAACATTAGGCCAATATAACAGAATTGTAAAGATTCTCTGTCAGCTGTTTTGAATTAAAATTTGAAATTCACCTAAAATAAATACTCCAAACTCCTAAAACACTGTATCTAGCTGAAAGCTTTATGCGCAGAGAATATGCCCGCTTTCTTCATTTTACAAAGAGTGCAGATTTCCATTGAAATTAGGACTTTAACTAAATTAACATTGTTACAATCAGACACCCGGTCCTGTTACTCCATGGTAGTCTAACTCAAGAGGCAGCAATTGCCCAGAATAGCTGCCCTGCAAAGAGTTCTCATTGATCGACATTGGGACGTCTGGGCAGGTGTTAAAGCTTACAAAGGCTGCACACAAGAAACATGCAGATTTTGCAATATATATTTAGATACACACCCAATGAAAAAAATGTATCATTAAATATGTATAAGTATGTCTACAAAATACCATTAATTTTAGTATTTGGGTAGTGGAGTGTCTCTTTCAATTAATGACAATTCACATAAGAGTGGTATCTATAATTATACACAAATCCAATTCAGCTGAGCTGAGCTGAACATATCCAATATATCCAAACAAATCGATTAATTCCCGAACAAATCGATTCATTGATGCACTGATTAACAGACATTGGCATCAATCAGTTCAGTTAAATGGGATCTGTGCACATGTCAGAAGTCTTAAATACAGGGATGATGATGACAGGGCTATTTACTAAACTGCAGATTTTAGCAAATTACTGCGTTTTTGCAGAATTTGAAGAAAAAATCACACTGACTGTATTAGGATCAGTTTATATTTAATTTACTAAAAATGCAGTTAGTTATTAAAGAAAGGCATATGGAAAAAAGTCAAATGATAAGAAATTATTAATATGCGGTTTGCAGAAATTGATTAACCATTAACATGCAAAAGTCATATTTTTCAGAATGAGCGACATTTAAATAAATCCAAACATGCTTTTGTTTTCTAATTTCCAATTGCTGCTGCCATTTGTTTTATCCCTGCACAAGTTAACAAATTGTCTTTTGCCATTTATAAATCCATCCTTATATAGTCACCAGACTTACCATATCACTGCTTTGTCGTTTCGAAAGCAATACGATCAATACGATTGCAAGTCTTATCTTAGTTTGTAAAATTGAATTTTCTTTGTGGAAATCTTTGAAATGTCTTCTTATTTGGATTTATCTAATGGAGTTCGTTCTGCATGTTTGTAAAGCATGTTTCATTGTGTAAGGTGTTCATGTATGCTCTGCACCTATTCCATGGATGGTATTTGTAGTTTAGGAGAAGAGAGATATCTCCCTCTGGCATTCTGACATGAGCCATTTCACTAGAGATTTGTTATAAGAATACTTCCCTGACAATTAAAATTTTACATATTTCTGTAAATACTGAACTTTCATAATATAATATATATGTTCAGAAACATATTAGTAATATATGTAAATCGGTTTCATGCAAAGAGGGTGAAAAGGTATTAAATAAAAACACACTTATTGCATCAAATTTACAAAGCCAAACTATTAAAAGCTTTCCTCATTTCTTTCTCGGGATAAGGAATATATCGGTTGTAGACTGAGGATTTCCATCTGCCCAATCTTTTAATAATATGCACTGGAGTGTCAGTGTTGAAGGAGACACAAGCTGCCCCTATTCTAAATGAAAGACCCGAGACATGGATACAACCCAATCTTAGGAGTAGTGTTCTGATGTAGAAGATGAATTTAGCCGTAGTCAGAGGGATTCAGTGAGAGTAGTGGTGAAATGTGTGTGGCATGACTGAATGTGGGTAAGTAAGAGTCAAGTATTTTAACTGGGCACTAGTTCTAGGTGGGATAAAGGGGTATAGCAGATGGATGAGTAGTTTGGTTAGTTTTAGAGGTTTGTAGAGAAAGTATATAGTGATCATGATTTTTAGCGATATCCAATATTTTTAAGGTGGTCTCAAATAAACATAAAATGCTATATAAAATTCATGGGAATATCGAATAGTCGTGTAGAGTAAATCAGAGAGGGCTCAGAATATCGAACCATCAATCGGTAACCTGGATGAAGTAGGGGGTCTATCTGTTTTATTAAATACGCGGTAATATGCTTTTAATGGGATAGGACGTTAGGAAATGTGTGTGATTGGGATAAGTGGTTGTGGCTGTATTTACCTTATCCTGGGACCTACCTGGCTCCTAAGCTTGAGCCGCGCATGGATGGATCACTCCTGCCTCCACACGAGCCACATGCGGCTTGATCTCCTCTTCTGACTTAGCCGCGTGCACTGACCGCAGTGATCGGTCACGTGGCCCGCCTGGCACTAGGTGCACGGCTCGAGTCACGAGCTCGCTCTTAAAGGGGCAGTGGGAGCCAAAAGTTGATTCAGGCTCCCATTGGCCCACGTCATTCCAGCACCCCCACACACGAACGTTTTGGGGGCGTAGGCATGACGTGGGCCAATCAAATGTTAAAGGATATTTAAACTTCCCTAGCCCTATCCACTTTGTCCTATCGTGGTTTCTGTGTCAGTACCCTTTAGTGCGTTCCTTGAATTATTTTGTTTATTTTGGTATTGACCATGGCTTTGTTCTTGACTCTGAATTTATCTTTAACCCTTTCCTGTCTTGTTTGCCCGTGTGACTGATTACCATCTACCTGACTCTGGCTTGTTCTCGTTTTCGTAGTCTCTCTGTTACCATGACCTCGTCTCGTTTCTGATTACGCTTTATCTCTGTCTGACGTTTAGTCTGGCCATTCTAAGTCCAGGTAATAAGTTATATCCTAGTCTTGACCCTTGCTATCCTAAACTCTGCGTGTTGGGGTATTACATCATGACATTATGATAGGACCATGGGCCCTGCAGGTTTAGGACAACAAACGGCCTCCTATGAGGCAAGATTTTAAGAACAGGATCACCGTATGGACCAGATTGCCCAGGCCCATCAGACACTTTTGTCCAGAAATGCTTATTTGGCCCCTGAGACACTGGTATGCGTACCATCTAAACCCGTACCTCCCATTCCAGAGGCATCTATCCTGACTAGAGATGTCCCGAATACTTCGCTGGCGAATAGTTTCCGGCGAACATAGCTTGCTCGCGTTCGCCACGGATGGCGAACATATGCGATGTTCGGTCCGCCCCCTATTCGTCATCATTGAGTAAACTTTGACCCTGTACCTCACAGTCAGCAGACACATTCCAGACAATCAGCAGTAGACCCTCCCACCTCCTGGATAGCATCCATTTTAGATTCATTCGGAAGCTGCATTCTTTTTTTTTAATCCTTTTTTTTTGACAGAAGTGTGTTATATTTGAGCATGCTAGGCTGAACGTGAGTATATCATGGCTAGTTGCACTGAGGGTATGAGTATGTAGCAGTACATTGTTGTGAAATATGGCTGTCATGTTTATGGTGTAGCTTGCACATTATCAACTGTGTATTTATATCAGCAGCTCCACCACTAGTTATAAATCAAGTGTGAGTCGCCCCATGAGATGAGACTAGTGAATAACATAATACATGAACGGTTAAGGTAAAGGCATGTAAGGAACTACGACAATAAACTCTTTAGGAGGTGAAATAATGACATCTTTAAACGCTTGCTACTTTACGATTAGTTAATGTGCAGAGAGCAGTTCATGTGATCAAAGGCATGGTGTGGAGGATCGGCTATAGTGGGACATGCTTGGAAGGCTGCTGTTTACTGCTTCTGCTCATACGATCCCTTCTGGGCACCAGGTGCAGACCCTGGGAGTCCCTGATACAACAAAGGCAAGTCTCTGGCTGAGTGCCGGGTTCACGGCTTGAGGTGGTGGAAGCTTGTTTTGTCGGGTGGTCGGATCTGTCCCGGTGGTGCTTCACGTCCAGTGCGGGATTGTGGTGGCCTAAGGTGGAGGCGAGTGTTTGACGTGGGGCAGGCTCTGCATTTCTGTTTGTGCCTCCGGTCCCGCCTTTGACGCCTTTTGCGTTGGTGGATTTTAATGGGGACTGCTTCGCTTAGCTGTGGTGGAGCTAGTTGGGGCTGTGGTGGAGCTTGTTGTGGCTTCCTGCTTGTTATTTGCTTCCAAAATTGATTAAAGAGTCTGTCCAGCTTAGACTCAATATCCTGCCATGCTTTGCTGGTACCAGGAGGACACGCGGCTGCCACCATATTGGGAGAGTCGCAGATGAGTATGTCAGCCTGGGCGGCTGTGCTCTGTGCGTCCATTAGCTCCAGACAGCCTCTCAGGGGTGGACCGGGATAACCACCACCGTTCCGAGGGGGGTAACGGAGCTACTCCTGGGCATCCCAGGATCGGCTGCCTCTCCCGCCCGGTGAGCACCAGGCCACACTTGCCACGCGGAGGTAAGGAAGACTCTGTCGAGTTGCTGACCGCTATTAAGCATGTCGGGTCGGTCAGGTAGGAGCAACATTGCTGGGTCATCCCCTTCTGGGGTGAAATTCACTTGTTGATAGCTGCTTAAAGTGAGATATTGAGGGAGCTCACACAAAGTGCGTCTTTCCTCCATGACAGCTAGGCCCCGCCCCCCGGAAGCTGCATTCTTAGTGAGAGGAGGGACAGTGTAGCTGCTGCTGATTTAATAGGGAAATCGATAGCTAGGCTAGTGTATTCAGTGTCCACTACAGTCGTGAAGGACTCATCTGATCTCTGCTGTAAGGACAGCACCCCAAAAAGCCCTTTTTAGGGCTAGAACATCAGTCTGCTTTTTTTTTCTGTGTAATCTAATTGCAGTTGCCTGCCTGCCAGCGTGTGTGTCAGGCTCACAGCGTATACTGTGCCCACTTGCCCAGTGCCACCACTCATATATGGTGTTACAATAGGTTGCATTTAAAAAAAAAAAACAATTTGACTGTAAAATAATAGCAGTCAGTTTCCTTCACACGTGTGCGTTTCAGTGCCTGCCAGGGCACAGTGTCACACCAGTGCAACTCATATCTGGTGTAACAGTTGTGTACATTAAAAAAAAAAAAACTAGAAATTTGACTGTGAAATAATAGCAGTCAGTTTCCTTCACACGTGTGCATTTCAGGGCCTGCCAGGGCACAGTGTCACACCAGTGCAACTCATATCTGGTGTAACAGTAGTGTACATTTAAAAAAAAAAATACAGGGGGCTTGTTGTCACCTTTCGGGGACCCTTGGTGTTGTACGTGGCTGGGTGGAGGAAGAGACCTTCAATGACATCAGTGAGGACAAGGAACGGGACATGGCTAGCTTGGTATCCAACCTTGTGCAAATGGGGAGTTTGCGGTTGTGCAAATGGACTGTTTGCGGTTGTTTGCGGTGCGTAAATCGGGGAGTTTGGTCTGTCACTGTGAAGCGGGCGTAACCCTTACACTACCTGATCGATACAACATCATACCTGATGTTTTAAAGCACGTTATTCCAAACAATTTAGGAATGTTAGGTGATTTATGCTCTTTATGGATTAAAACCAGACTCTGCATCAACTATGTAATTTTCCATGGGAGTTTTTCCCCTCCGACATGCCACAGTCCAGTTGTTAGTCCCCTTGAAACAACTTTTCCATCACTATTGTGGCCAGAAAGAGTCCCTGTGGGTTTTAAAATGCGCCTGCCTATTGAAGTCTATGGCGGTTCGCCCGGTTCGCCCGTTCGCGAACATTTGTGGAAGTTCGCGTTCGCCATTCGCGAACGGAAAATGTTATGTTCGCGACATCACTAGTGACTGGGTTTTCTATTGAGAATTATTGAACTGTCTGTCTGTGTATGTTTGACACCTCTTGATTTCCCAGATGTTTCTTATGTCTAAGTCACTGTGTCCATTATAGGTTGCAGAGTTTGTATTATTTGTTAAAAGAGCACTATAGGTTCAGGAACACAAACATGTATTCCTGACCCCTCTCACCCCTCACTTTTCCCCCTTAAATATAGTAAAATCTTACATTTATTCCAGTCTGATGCTGCTGCATCTGTCCCTGATCTGCCTCCTTGGGATGACATCAACAGAAGTGATGATCTCCGCCAATCACAATGCTTTCCCATAGGATTGTCTGAGACTGTCAAGGAGGCAGATCAGGGGCAGAGCCAGCACAAACCAAATACAGCCCTGGCCAGTCATCATCTACTCATATAAACGCATTGCATCAATGCATCTCTATGAGGAAAGTTCAGTGTCTGCATGCAGAGGGTGGAGACACTGAATGCCAGTCACACTCTGCAGCACTGCCCCAGAAAGCACCTCTAGTAGCTCTGAGGAGAGGCCAGTGAAGGTGTCCCTAGGCTTTATTGTAAACACTGTCTTTTCTCTGAAAAGAAGGGACTGATTATACTCATAAGAACAAATAAAATAAGCTGTATTCGTTCTGGTAGCTACAGTGTCCCATTAAATGTCTAATGTGCTCTCCTGTCCTGCTGATGCTCTCCAGCTAGGTGGATTTGGCTGTGAAGCCTGTGCAGCACCTCCTATTGGTTGTTAACAAACTTGCAAGCCTGTACAGCATCATCTTTTGGTTGTGAAGATCTTGAAACACTTATATGCATTACCTGAGTAGCAAGGCTAGTTAATGTGCATATTCAATAGATTTGCATATTATAGTTTAAGCAGGCATGGGATGCTTTTCTCATCAGTATTTGTCCTCCCCGCCCCTTTATAATGCAAATGCAGTGTCCTCACCCGATGAGGAGTGTGTCTAAGAGATTTGCTATTCTGAAAGCCAATCAATAAACAGTGATGCCAGACATTGAAAGATGTAACCATTGTGATGGACCTAGAGAGGTAGATATTCCTGGGCAGCCAGGCCCATACAAGGAGAGCTAGTGTAAGAAATTGGGTTAGTGTCTTACCAGCAAAGGTATCACCAGGAGAGAGCTATGAAGTCCTTGCATTTAAGGGCCTTGTCTCACCCTAGAGGATATTAAGTGGTTGAATTGCTGGATTCGAACTGTAATATTTCTGGAGAAGCATTATTAAGCCTTAATTTCTAGAGCCAATCATGAATACTGTAGGAAGCCTGGCGTCTACTTCCAAATCCAGTGCTTTGTCTACAGTGGCTCTGGACCCCTGTGGGATTCCATACAATATTATGAAAACTGGGGTGAAGAGAATGTCTGGGTCTAGAAGACACAAGGCAGACAAATGGAGGAGTTGGAGACTGCATATTTTCCAGACGTCTTGGGTGAACTGATGGAACTTGTGGCTGTGGAATGGAGGTTAGAGAGGAAGAGTAAACAGATCCATCATGAGATCCAGGGAAGATTGCAGGTGACATCTATCCCCAGCTAAGCTTGGGCTCCAAGGAGATGAGGTGGTTTGCCTTCCACCCCAGCAGCAGATTGGGCTCCAGGGAAAGGAGTTAGTCAGCCTCCCTCCCCAGCAGCAGGAGAAGTTCTAGAGAGAGCAGGTAGATGAAGCCAGCCTCTTTCCCCAGCGGCAGATTGGGCTCTAGGGAGGAAGGTAGTTTCCCTCCCTGCCCAATGGTAGATTGGTATAGGAGTTAGTAAGCCTCACTCCCTAGCCACAGATGGGGCTCCAGGGAGATGAGGTAGCCAGCCTGTCTCACCAGCAGGGGATTGCAGCCAAGCAAAAGAAATAGGAGTTAACTGGCCTCCCTCCCTAGAAGCAGACTGTGTTCAAGGGAGAGGAGGGAGTCTGCCTAGTGGCTATTGGACCTGATGGTCAGCCCAAGGATCCACACCTACTGGATAAAGAAATTAACAATGCTGCTTGAATACCTACCAGCACAAATAAGCTAGCTATAAGCAACAGGCTCCAACCCTGACTGGCTAACACAAAGGAGAACAATACTGGTCATAAAGGACCATAACAAGGGAACAACAACATCCAACTACTGACCAATCACCTGCCTCCTGTGGGGATATTTATGGGATAATAATAGTAAACAGTTGAGAATTGCCCACTATTTAAATTCTCTAGATCCCAAAGATCGTTATCATGTAAGTGAAATGTATTCCATATAAATAAAATCACAATTTGTTATAAAAATAGATACAATTTATTGTGACAAATTAAATAATAATAATATGTAACATGCGTGATAATAATCAATTAATATTTAGTATAACATAGTATGCAATACAATGGCAATACACATTCCAATGCTTAACACAGTAAAAATCTACAGCATCAGCTGTCACTTAGTAAGATTAATGAGGGGCTTCACAGAGAAAGAAAGTGAAACTTTCACACAGCACAGCGAAAGGCCATACAACCTTGGCTAACAGTTAGATCAACTGAGTAACCCTTTCAACACTGGTTAGATCCTCCTAGGCATATACTATCCTGTCCTTATGTAATTTTCAAATAAAATAACATTTAAACCAGCCATTAATCATTTACTGGAACCATCCAATAAGAGTAATCTACCAGATTCTATATACAAAAACATGGGTAGTGTTTGCACTCAATTACCTCCGAAAGCCCGAGGAAAGCAATTCAGCTATCTGGTACTCTATCCCGCCGTCTGAGGTCTATTTCGCCTGACGAACACGTTCAGCTATCCGGAACTTTATCCAGCTGTTCTACAAAGAAATTCTTATATCAACAGAACTTACCGGGACAGCTAACAACTTCCAGTACATAATTGAAAATTTGAACAGCAATACTACAAGGGGTGAGATCCAACCATAGACATACTATATACGTATATAGTGACTTTGCTAAGGACTCTTTTTCATAATTTCTTCAATTTTTCAATTTTTCAATTTTTCATTTTTTCATTTTTTCATACTTTTTCATTTTGTTCTCATAATTGTTTCACGTTTTTCTACATATTTTTTCTTTCTTTTTTCTGTCTTTTTTCAGTTTTTTGTATATACATTTTTTCTTGCAAAGATTGGATCCATCAGGACTGTGCACAAATAGATTGCTATGCATAGCTTTAGATGTGGGGATAGAAGTGTCATATTAATGAATTTTGATTAAGGACTGACCTTTATGCATTTTTCTGTATTATTACAGTGATTTCATACCAATGAATTTCAAGGATTGATTTCTAGTCCATATTTCTAAAATTAAGTGTTTGACATTCAGTGTAGTAGATGAATTTTCAAATAATGAATGAGATCATCAGAGCTTTGTGTGTACATATATGAATTTTGATTATAAATATATACTCTATTAAATTATTTTTTGCATACTAAATCACATCTGATTTATCAATTTACTTTTGATACAACATTTTTGAGTGCGGTATTTTATTTATTTTTTGGAATCTTACATTTACCAGATTCTATAAGTCAAATTTTAATTTGCCTAAAAAGATATCTTATCTTATTTTAGAGCAAATCAATACACCTGGATAAAAATAACGGTATGCTAACATGTGATAAATCACATTAATATATAATTATCCTTAATTCCACCTGCAGAATGGAATGTTTATAACAATATATTTCTTAGTTAACTAAGATTTCTAAATATTGAAATCTGACCGTGATTTATCCAGTCATATATCATGCTATTAGATTTTTAATTAATTTAGACTACCGTAATTAAATAAAACCAGCGTAATTACCAGTTAAATAGATGTTTTCATCAGATGCTTTTAGATAGTCCCAGGAACTTGAATGCGTGTATGATTGATTGCATGGAAGCATGCAAGTGTTGCTTGAGTGTTAGTTCTAGGAGTATTTGTCTGTCATAGATCTTTCTGCATGTCCGAATCTGGATGCCCAACTTTCTCTTTCAACTCCGACTGACTCTTCTCTGACTCACTTGATTAGCTCACTTAGCCTGCGATCCTGACTTTTAAAGGGCCAGACTTTCTGTACGTCATTAGGTGATAAGGCCAATAGGAAACTGAAGGTGTGGTCAACCTGCAGATTGCAGTTTAGGTATTTGGTCCATAGAGGATAGTATCGTCTCACGAAACTTTCCTATCTAGGAAAGAGTTAACTTTTACTGATGGCTATTTTGACATCATTTGGCTTATCTATATGGCTATCATAACTTAAATTTACTTGTCAGTTCAAAAAGTTTCTTTGGGTTTTCTCCAGACAGTGCGTTGACAATTTCTGTTGTAATTTCCCCTAACTTACAATGAGATCTTGTAAAATGTAGAAAGCAAAATTAAATTATTTAATCTTCTCTGTCACTAATGTCTGGGTTTAGATTTATTTATATTCCATTAACATCTAGGCAGAGCATCCATCCCCCTGTCTCATTTCTTATCACTTGGTTTGTTTATACAAAGCATTCCTTAGCTCAGGCTATGTGGATAGTGTTACAGAAAGGATAGAAATTTCGTGTCTTTGTTAGCTTGAAATCCAAAATGGAGTCTGCTCTGTTCTGAGTGACTCTGACAATATACACTTTTAATTTCTATCATAGCACAAAATGTCTGCCGATATAAATATCCTGACACTCCCCACAACATGGAAGGTCCTGCCAAGCATCATAACCTCCAAGATCAATGAGCATATGAGTCAGTAAATGAGCAATGCTCAGAGGAAGATTGGAAACAACACCAGAGGATCAAAACACCAACTTCTGGTAGACCAAGCAGTCATGCAGGATTCTAAGACCAGACAGACCAATATGTGCAGCCTGGATTGACTATAAGAAATCAATTGACACAATGCCACACATGGATACTGGAATGTTTGGCTATATACAAAGTCCACAAGACAATAAGAGTCTTCATCAAGAACTTGATGGGCAAGTGGAAAACAACTCTAGGAGCCAATTCTAGGACAATAACACAAGTGAACATCAAATGTGGCATATAACAAGGTAATACAGTATCCTCAAATGCTGTTTTGCATAGGCCTCAACAACCTTATTCAGATCATCATAAAGAGTGGCTATGAATACAGGTTCAGGAGTGGGACTACCATTAGCCACCTACTCTACATGGATGATATCAAACTGTATGCCAAGAGTGAGTGGGACATTGACTAACTGATCCACCTAACTAGGATTTACAGGAAGGACACTGGCATGTCGTTCAGACTAGATGGATGGATGCCAAGAACCCTCAGACTCCTGGGCCTCTGGTAGAGGACCCAAGAATTAGGAATATATACCACCCAGGAGAGGTGAGAACATATATTTATTATTATATATATTTAAGTTTTGCACTCAATTACAGTATTCATTTCCACTGTTCCTGGTCAGCTATGACATAAGACTCTGCAATGAACATCTAAATTGTTATTTAGCAGCTGAAACACTGAGCCGATAGATAGATAGATAGATTTAAATTGTATTTTTTTATTTTTTGTTGCAGACAAAGCCAATTCTTATTTCTAAGTGTTAACCTTAATATATCATAATGGCTAAATATATATATATTTTTAATACATTTTATGATTATTGTGTTAGAAATATAATTTGCTATGTGCTCAGAGATGGTCTCTCTGTTTCCCCCTTGAGGAGATTCCTGGGAGTATTTGTCATTCGAGATATTTTATATTCATGGATGTTTAGGGATTACTGTCTCTAAGTGCGATGTTATACAGAGGCTAATAGTAAAGAAACCAAGCAACTGAAAAAATACAGGGTAACATAAATCAAAATAGTTTATGGTTTACAAAATATGAAAAATTGGTAACAAATGGATATCAGGTCAGATGTGTGTCCATTGATCTAGAGTAAATAATATAGGTAACAAAATAAAGTTAATAGCTGTGAAATCACAATAATATAACAAAAAACACTCCCATCAACAAAACTACAATCAGATTTCTTCTCTTCCACAAAACTATATTCCCTGACTCAGTGGTGTATTCTGGTTTTGTGCTGCCCTAGGCAGGACAAAATCAGGCGCCCCCCTCCCCCCCGCGCCACCCCACCCAACCCTTCCCCCCGCCCCGTATTCTAAATACACACACATTCACTGACAGATACACACACTAACAGACACACTCACACACACACACAGACTAACAGACACTCTCACAGTCACAGGCAAACACACACACAGACTAACAGACACTCTCACAGTCACAGACACTCTCACAGTCACAGACACTCTCACAGTCACAGACACACTCACACTCGCAGACTCACACTCGCAGACTCACTCTCGCAGACTCACTCTCGCAGACTCACTCTCGCAGACTCACTCTCGCAGACTCACTCTCGCAGACTCACTCTCGCAGACTCAGACACTCACAGACTCAGACACTCACAGACTCAGACACTCACAGACTCAGACACTCACAGACTCAGACACTCACAGACTCAGACACTCACAGACTCAGACACTCACAGACTCACTCTCACACTCACAGACTCACTCTCACACTCACAGACTCACTCTCACTCTCACACTCAGACTCACTATAACACTCAGACTCACAGACTCACTCTCACAGACTCACCCACATTAAAAAAACATTTTAAATTTATTTAAACACCCCCCCCAGCCTCCTTACCTTTGGGAATGCTGGGGGGGGGGGGTGTCTCTGCAGAGGTGTGTTTCCCTGGTGGTCCAGTGGCTGCTGGGCGGCGCGGCCGGCGAGGGAGCACTTCCTCTGAGCTCTCTGCTCAGCTCCCTCGCGCGCCGCCCGCAGAGTGAGGCTGGAAGGCGGAGCCGGAATATGACGTCATATTCCGGCTCCGCCTTCCAGCCTCACTCTGCGGGCGGCGCGCGAGGGAGCTGAGCAGAGAGCTCAGAGGAAGTGCTCCCTCGCCGGCCGCGCCGCCCAGCAGCCACTGGACCACCAGGGAAACACACCTCTGGAAGTGCTCCCTCGCCGCCCGACCGCCCAGCATGTCAGTTAGCCGCGAGGCTAACAAGACATTTGCCCTGGGCATTTGGGGGCGGCGTTTTTTGCCGCCCCCTGGAAAATGCCGCCCAAGGCAAATGCCTTGTTTGCCTCGCGGCTAATACGCCCCTGCCCTGACTGTGAAAAGAGAGAGGTGTAAAATGATGGAAATAAAATACAACAATGGGGGAGATAAAAGGGAACCCAAGCTTACGTTATGTTTCCCACATTCCTGGTATACAGTTATAGATATAAAAAATACAGTATCAAACACAGGAAATGCCCACCTGTGCCAAAGACTTGTGTTAACCTTTTCCTTTTCTTTTGAAGAAATTAGTGGAAAGCTGCATAGTAGGAGACATTACTTTTAATTGTTTTTGTGTATGTTATCTGAAGCTGTATGGGATATAGTGTATAGATTATGGTAGGACAATATGAGTAATTTAGAAGGAACAATACATGAGCGATAAAGCTGCGAAATTGTTGAAAGTGTTCCTAAGTTACACATATATATCACTTATCTCAGCAATGCTAGGTTTGAAGGTTTATCAATATGATTAAATGCCACACATACCAAACACCACTTTAACAAAGGACATTCCCATCAAAAACATGAACTAATAAGACCAATCAGACCCTTTTTCTCCAAATAATTGTCCCAGACTTACAGATGTGCACCAGTATTCTGCTGGGTGGGATGTGGATTTGTGACCAAATTATGTTCAGTCAAAAGTCTGAATTGAGTACAGAAAACATATTTAATTTTTGCTGAAATGTAGGCAGTAACCCCATAGTGTAAGAAGTATCCCACAATTTCTGAACAATTTCTAAACCTACCTTATCACACATATATATATATATATATATATATATATATATATATATATATATATATATATATATATATATATATATATATATATATATTAAAGTGATACGCTAGGCAATTGGGGAGATTTAGATACTGTAATTACCGTCTGCATCCTTTCACTTTTACCATACCATACCTTAAGGGTATGAAAAGAAGTTCATAAAATAGAAAATAGACAACGGCAGTTTAGAGAGAAAGTTAGTAGACAGAGATAATAGTATAAGTGGTCAGAAAATGTCTAAGTCTTCCATTTATAACTATCCCTCCATACCTATAGCTATATACCGAGATGCTGCCAGTGCTTAAATGTGATTTGCAATTATACATACGATGTATCATATACGTACCACTTTTATTACTCTTTTCAAATAGTCTGTATTGATAAATTGTTATATAAAATATCGATTAAAAAAGATGAATTGGGGGAACACCCAGAACGTCTCAGGAATTGTGCTGCCATAGAGACCAGAATGTGTAAAAAATATAGATTAGGGAACAGCACACACACAAAAATACAGTTTTAATTTTTACATGGATACTTAAAGGAACTCTATAGTCACCTAAATTACTTTAGCTAAATAAAGCAGTTTTAGTGTATAGATCATTCCCCTGCAATTTCACTGCTCAATTCACTGTCATTTAGGAGTTAAGTCACTTTGTTTCTGTTTATGCAGCCCTAGCCACACCTCCCCTGGCTATGATTGACAGAGCCTGCATGAAAAAAAAATGGTTTCACTTTCAAACAGATGTAATTTACCTTAAATAATTGTATCTCAATCTCTAAATTGAACTTTAATCACATACAGGAGGCTCTTGCAGAGTCTAGCAAGCTATTAACATAGCAGGGGATAAGAAAATCTTAATTAAACAGAACTTGAAATAAAGAAAGCCTAAATAGGGCTCTCTTTACAGGAAGTGTTTATGGAAGGCTGTGCAAGTCACATGCAGGGAGGTAAACAAAGGGATTTAACTCCTAAATGGCAGAGGATTGAGCAGTGAGGCTGCAGGGGCATGTTCTATACACCAAAACTGCTTCATTAAGCTAAAGTTGTTCAGGTGACTATAGTGTCCCTTTAAAATCACCTATTTCAGCAAACGAATATAGGCATTCAGTTTCAAAATATTGCAATATCGTGTTCTGCCCACCGCTGTATTTCCGTGTGTGCTGTTCCTTAGTCTGTATTTTGTATAAAATAGATGTTGACATTTCTGCCCTGTGATCTTTTACAAACCCATTTAGTTTATTGTGTCTCTAAACACAGATATTAATAATTTTGTATTCATTTTTCATATTATTTCATATTTTTGAATAAACTTTAAAATGGATTATTTTTTCAAAATAATTTAATATTGTCACATTTTTAATATAGTTATATTTAGTATTTTATATGATTTTGGATATTTCATAATTTTGAAAAAAAAAAAACAATATAAAAATAATACCCACAAATATGAAATTATTTGAAATGTTTTTCTTGGTGTGTAACAATCTAAGATAATCTATCTGGCTTCACAATGGAATGGTATTTGAATATCAAAGGAGGTTGTCATCAAAGTTTACAGCGTAGATGACTTCTTTAGACTTCGGGAACAAGTCGTTCCAGTGTTTATTTACTATCAGATATGTGAGAAGAAGGTTTAGGTTTTCCCATAGAATGGGTAATACAGGTTTTACTGGAACTCTATAGAAAAAGGTGGTGGAGAAACTACTCTCTGGGAAGTACAAGGGATTCTGGGATATCGGGTTATTGGCTGAAATAATCAATCTTGGTGAGTAGAGCATAGCAAGTAAAAGAGTTCTGGGTCAGAAGACCCACAAGATGGTGAACTGAGAGAGACTGTCTCAAGATGAAGACCCAAGAATAAGATCTTCCTTTAGTGTTTAAGTATTGCCTTTTTTCTATGGTATCCATTGATTATGGGTTGGATGTGTTTATAATGTGTACTGTGTATTTTATAACCTGTAACAGTAACCGAAGTCAATATTCATAACACATTACATGCAGACCTTTTCCATGGTGCCACACTGGCTTCGTTTCCAGCTTACCGGCGTCTGAACTGAGTGACGCCACGTCACTCCATTACTATACTCCGTAGCCAGCGCTATGATGTGCTGTAGTTGCAACTGATGGAAAGCAAAGGGACTTCCTATGGAAGATATTTTAGAGTCATGTCTACAAATGCTCGCAGTTTAGGGAATAAGATACATGAACTTGTGGCAATAATGGCAACTGATAGTGTAGATTTAGTCGCTGTTACCGAGACATGGTATAATGAGAAAAATGACTGGGACATAGCAATACCAGGGTACTCTTTATATAGAAAAGACAGGGAAGGCAAGAAAGGGGGAGGGGTGGCCCTGTATGTAAAGGATAGCATAAAATCTAGCCTAATAAAGGTTAGTGAGGCGAACATAGAGTCCGTTTGGGTTACGTTAGAATTTGGTAATCACACAGTAACTCGTGTAGGTGTGATTTATAGGCCCCCAGGACAAATTGAAGAGTTAGATAATCTACTAGTTGAAGAAATAGCTAAAATGACAATGAAGGGGGAAGTTATCATCATGGGTGACTTTAATCTTCCTGATGTGAATTGGAAAACAAAAATAGCTACTTGTGCCAGGAGCACACATATTCTAAACTCCCTACTGGGATTGTCTCTAAAACAAGTCGTTGAGGAGCCAACTCGTAAAGAGGCCATACTAGATTTAGTGTTAACAAATGGAAATTTGGTATCAGATATTACTGTAGGTGAAAGTTTAGGATCCAGTGATCATCAGTCAGTGTGGTTTAATATAAGAACAGTGACTGAGTCACACCACACAAAAACAAAAGTTTTAGACTTTAGAAAAACAGACTTTTCTAAAACTAGAATATGTGTAAAGGAGTCATTATCAGACTGGAGCAATTTATATGGAGTCCAAAATAAATGGGATTATTTAAAAGTTGCACTACTGAAGGCAACAGAAAATTGCATTAGGCTTGTCAGTAAAAGCAAAAAAAATTCAAGAAACCACTGTGGTACTCCGCAGATGTGGCCAAAATAGTAAAAAACAAAAAGTTAGCATTTAGTAATTATAAAAAAAAGCAGAGTGAGGAAGACAGAATGACCTATAAGATTAGGCAGAAAGAGGCTAAGCAAATTATAAGAGCTTCCAAATCCCACACAGAAGAGAAAATAGCACAGTCAGTAAAAAAGGGGGACAAAACTTTTTTTAGATACATAAATGAGAAAAGAAAAGTAAAACAAGGATTAGTTAGATTAAAAACAAAAGAAGGAAGGTATGTAGATGAGGATAAAGGTCTAGCTGACTGCCTCAATGAATATTTTTGTTCGGTATTTACAGATGAAAATGAAGGAAAGGGACCTCTGTTAACAAAAAGGATAAATGAGTCATTTATTACACGTGAGTTTACAGAGGAAGAGGTTCTATTTCAACTGTCAAAAGTAAAGACAAATAAGTCAATGGGACCTGATGGAATACACCCAAAGCTATTAAAAGAGCTTAGTGGTGTACTAGCAAAACCATTAACAGATTTATTTAACCAATCATTGAAAACAGGAGCAGTCCCAGAAGATTGGAAGTTAGCGAATGTTGTGCCCATTCACAAGAAAGGTAATAGGGAGGAGTCGGGCAACTATAGGCCAGTAAGCCTTACTTCAGTAGTGGGGAAAGTGATGGAAACCATGTTAAAGGATAGGATTGTTGAACATCTAAAAACACATGGATTTCAAGACCAGAGACAACATGGGTTTACTTCAGGGAGATCATGCCAAACTAATCTTATTGATTTTTTTGATTGGGTAACTAAAATTATAGATCAGGGTGGTGCAGTAGACATTGCTTACTTAGATTTCAGTAAGGCTTTTGACACTGTTGCACATAGAAGGCTTATCAATAAACTACAATCTTTGAGTTTGGATTCGAATATTGTTGAATGGGTAAGGCAGTGGCTGAGTGACAGGCAACAGAGGGTTGTAGTCAATGGAGTATATTCGAAGCTTGGGCTTGTCACCAGTGGGGTACCTCAGGGATCTGTACTTGGACCCATTCTCTTTAATATTTTTATTAGTGATATTGCAGAAGGTCTTGATGGTAAGGTGTGTCTTTTTGCGGATGATACTAAGATATGTAACAGGGTTGATGTTCCAGGAGGGATAAGCCAAATGGAAAATGATTTAGGTAAACTAGAAAAATGGTCAGAGTTGTGGCAACTGACATTTAATGTGGATAAGTGCAAGATAATGCATCTTGGACGTAAAAACCCAAGGGTAGAGTACAAAATATTTGATAGAGTCCTAACCTCAACATCTGAGGAAAGGGATTTAGGGGTGATTATTTCTGATGACTTAAAGGTAGGCAGACAATGTAATAGAGCAGCAGGAAATGCTAGCAGAATGCTTGGTTGTATAGGGAGAGGTATTAGCAGTAGAAAGAGGGAAGTGCTCATGCCATTGTACAGAACACTGGTGAGACCTCACTTGGAGTACTGTACACAGTACTGGAGACCCTATCTTCAGAAGGATATTGATACCTTAGAGAGAGTTCAAAGAAGGGCTACTAAACTGGTTCATGGATTGCAGGATAAAACTTACCAGGAAAGGTTGAAGGATCTTAACATGTATAGCTTGGAGGAAAGACGAGACAGGGGGGATATGATAGAAACATTTAAATACATAAAGGGAATCAACACAGTAAAGGAGGAGACTATATTTAAAAGAAGAAAAACTACCACAACAAGAGGACATAGTCTTAAATTAGAGGGACAAAGGTTTAAAAATAATACCAGGAAGTATTACTTTACTGAGAGGGTAGTGGATGCATGGAATAGCCTTCCAGCTGAAGTGGTAGAGGTTAACACAGTAAAGGAGTTTAAGCATGCGTGGGATAGGCATAAGGCTATCCTAACTATAAGATAAGGCCAGGGACTAATGAAAGTATTTAGAAAACTGGGCAGACTAGATGGGCCGAATGGTTCTTATCTGCCGTCACATTCTATGTTTCTATGTTTCTATGTTTCTGTGTATTTTATAACCTGTAACCATAACCTAAGTCAATATTCATAATACATTTCATGCAGACCTCCTCCATGATGCTAACACACTGGCTTCGTTACCATCATGCCGGCGTCTGAACTGAGTGATGTCACGTCACTCCATTACTATACTCCGTAGCCAGCCCTACGATGTGCCGTGGTTGCAACTTGTGGAAAGCAAAGGGGCGATCTTTTCTGCTCTCCCTGATCCTCAATTTCTCAACATTGAGCGTCGACTTAGGAATTGAGTCAGATGGGAGAAATCATTTTTATGTTTTTAATATGTTTTTCTCCACATCTCTATATTTGCTATCAGAACTGCTAGCATGATGTATAGTTAGAATTTTTGAGCACTTTTTTTAAAAGCTAAAGCTCATCATATCATGACAGGTTCCCTTTAAAAACAAAAAAGTGTTTCTGTGAAATTATAGTACGTTCAAAATAATAAATGTTTATTTAAAAAAAGGCGGAGGCATATTTTCAATATATATTATTGTAGCCATATTAGCAAGGAAATGGTAACAAAATAATACCAGGAGCTTTTCACAGCCTCATACAGGGCCCCATACCCTGTTAGCCCCACCTGCAATGCCCCTGAGATGCCAGCTTCAAAAAGTGAGAACCACGGTAAAATCCCTGATTTTATAACAAGACAGAAGGCTCGTATTATGCATTAACTCCAGCAGCAAAGACATTTTTTCAATAAAGTTGAGTGAATAAAAAAGGTAAAACAACAGAGTAACTGAAATGGAATGTTGGTAGCCAATCAGCATCCAGCATAGTCCATATAGTGAATGATCCCCCAATATTCTCCCTCTTTCTTTGCTGCTCCAGTAGAGATAAGTATCGTATATATTCACTTATACTATTGTTTTCTAAACACACCTTCTAGTTTGATTACATGTTTGACATATGTATTTATTCATTTGGAATATATGTTTTTCTGAAGTAACACTATGCTTTTTATAGTTTTTTTAAAACATATATATTTCTATTTGGTACACTGTTGTGACGAACCCATCTGTATAGACTTATATTGCTGGTTTGTCTGTTTGCCCTGATTTCATGGATTTCCTGTCCGTATGCCCTTGTTCGTCTGTTTCCCCTAGTACCGATTGAAACTACCGAACAAACGGCCACCCAGGAGAGAAGTGTGCTGCTTGTTAACACCTTGACCACAATTAGAACGTTGCGGTTAACCGCAGACACCTCTCCATTCCATTCGTACGGGTGGTCGTCGTTCGTATGTCGACCACGAGGCGGCGGCCATTTTGGGACACGAGGAGAATCAGCGGTGTTCGGTGCAAAACCTATGGAACTAAAAACGGATACTTTATCTGCCGAACACCGCTGGAGGCTGCCGCCCACCTTCTATTTCGTTGAGGCATACGGACACCGGTTAGTTCGGGAGTTTCTATCCTTCGTATGGACTTCACCCAGGTAGCCGTCCCATGGAGTCATTCGTATACCGAAGGACTTGTGAGAGACTTTGACTCCATGGCGATTGAACTATGTACATCGGATCTGAGCGCTATTCGGTAGGAATATGCCCTCAGAGCCAGGCTATCTGGGGATACGTTACACGAACCATATGCAATCGGTATTTCTGACTTTATGTATTTTATTGTAATTTTCTTATTATGTTTTAAAATGGCGATGGTCTCTATCCTTGGAGATAATTAGGTTTCTTCCTAATTATCTCCGGGATAGAGAAGAAGGATTTCTGGGTAAAATGGGAAGGGCTTATATTGAAGCCACTGCGATTGGCTACTGTCCAATATGTTTTACAGTCTTCCACAAGGTCCCCTAGGGGAGTGTCCACCTTTTGGAGACCCGCATGAATACTGGGCAGGTAGCCCCCATTAAACACATTCCTGTTTGACCTTCAAGACGGAGCTTTGTCTCGTTTGTGGAGGGATTTATAATTGGGACAGCTGTTTCATTTATTTCTAGCTGTGAAAGGATTTCGGATGGATTGCTGATCGAGAGTTATCACGTTCGTTTACTCCGTTCGGTAGTTTTACGATCGGCTGGACTAAAATTGCATTTCTGGAGAAAGGGGGTTATCGACTAAACGGCGGCTTCATTCCCCTGGCGGTGAGTGTCGTAACAACTGTCTTTCATATTCTGTCTGGTAATAAATCACGGTTCGTCCGCGTTCGGTATTTCTTGTCCTTAAACGGTTAGATCAGTATTTTCTATGAATCGCGTTCGTTAGTTTTCACACGAATTACACCCATTTACTTTCGTATGTACTTTATTCTCGCGTTCGCGGGTTTTTTGTATGCGAACGGTCAATTCACTGTTCAGTCATTTCGGCAGTTTCTACGCGAACCGATGCACGCGCGTTTTTTTTTTTCTGTCAGTTAGTCCCTTATACATTGATGATGTTTTTATGGGCGGGAATACCAGTTAGTTGGTCATCAGCTAACTTTCCCGTCCACTATACCTCAGGACAGCGCTTTCCTCACAACTTGTTACTCTCTAATGGTAATTATTATCATAATTTGAACTATTTGAATTCCTGTAAGTATTTCCCCATATAATTGGCAACATTTATTTATTATTTAACTATTCTACGAATAGTAGATACAATTACTATTTGTTGCAATTTTGAAATTATGAACTCTAAGGAGATCAGACAGATTGAATCACCAAAACCTGGTGTTTCTCATGACTGTGAAATCCTCACTGAGGATTCTTTACATAATATTGTGGATTTATCCGTTTAAAAGTCAGTTTCCTCTGATATTTATACTGCAATGTCCTCTATGCAAGAGGCAATTGCAAAGTCTGTGGCTCAAGCCATAAATAACTCAAAAACCAGTGAGAAGACTCATTTAATTAAAACTCCTTCAGACCAATTCTGGTCATCTGTGGAGTCTGAATGAAACCTAGCTCAAGGTTTTAGGAGGTCTGGGAAGGCCACCCAGAAACGCAAACATTATTTTGACGGTCCTGCAGAATCCCCTAATGGCTCTAAGCAAATTAAGAGAGGGAAGGATCAAGACAAAAATACAATGCGTGCTTCACGCAAAACTGAAGAGTGTAATCAATCCCTCAAAAGACCCTCTGCTCGTGAGGAAGTTAAACGGGCTCGGAAGGCCATTCACAGGAACAAACCTGATTCCTATAAAACCTCCTCAGATAGTGAATCATCTTCAGTCTCAGAGGATGAAAAGTCTGACTCTGATTCTGCCTCAATTTGTTCATATATCTCAGAGACACATGAGCTTATTTCTAAATCCGACGATGAAAACATTATTTTGGATTTTAATGGTAAACCATTATTTGACCCAGACCATATTAAACACCCCAGGTCAGCCGAATGGGTCCCTATGGCTCATGTAGCCAAATATCTTGAACACTGGTTAAGGAAACCCCTTGACCAAGCGACTAGAAATAAACTAAGGGCTGAATGCCCTACATAGTTACATAGTTACATAGTTAGATAGCTGAAAAGAGACTTGCGTCCATCAAGTTCAGCCTTCCTCACACCTGTTTTTTGCTGTTGATCCAAAAGAAAAGAAAAAAAAAAAAAAAAAAGAAAAAAACCCAGTTTGAAGCACAATTTTGCAACAAGCTAGGACAAAAAATTCCTTCTTGACCCCAGAATGGCAGTCAGATTTATCCTTGAATCAAGCAGTTATTACCCTACATTGAAAGATTATATCCTTGAATATTCTGTCTTTGCAAGTATGCATCTAGTAGCTGTTTGAACATCTGTATGGACTCTGATAAAACCACTTCTTCAGGCAGAGAATTCCACATCCTGATTGTTCTTACAGTAAAAAAACCTTTCCTTTGCCTTAGACGAAATCTTCTTTCTTCCAGTCTAAACGCATGGCCTCGTGTCCTATGTAAAGTCCGGTTTGTGAATAGATTTCCACACAATGGTTTGTATTGGCCCCGAATATATTTGTATAATGTTATCATATCCCCTCTCAGGCGACGTTTTTCTAAACTAAATAGGTTTAAATTTGTTAACCTTTCTTCATAGCTGATATGTTCCATTCCTTTTATTAATTTTGTAGCCCGCCTCTGCACTTTTTCTAGTGCCATGATATCCTTCTTTAGAACAGGTGCCCAAAATTGCACAGCATATTCAATATGTGGTCTTACCAGTGATTTATAGAGAGGCAAAATGATATTCTCGTCCCGAGAATGAATGCCCTTTTTCATGCATGACAATACCTTACTGGCCTTGGCCACTGCTGATTGACATTGCACATTGTTGCATAGTTTGTTGTCTATAACAATTCCCAAGTCCTTTTCGTGTGTTGTTATCCCTAATTCGCTTCCATTAAGGGTATACGTTGCTTGTGTATTCTTTACGCCGAAGTGCATAACTTTGCATTTTTCAACATTAAATTTCATCTGCCATTTGAGTGCCCAGTCCCCCAGTCTATCTAAATCCTTCTGCAGCAAAGTAATATCTTGCTCACATTGTATTATAGACCGACCTTATCAAAGAAAATCGCACAGACCCCTGATCTAGATCCTACTATTGTACAATTTTTATCAAAATCAGGGAAGAACTCAAATAAAGGCCTTGACAGGTCACTGAAATCTTGTCAAGATAAATTAATGGACATTTCTGGTCCTGTGACTAAAATGTTTGAAACTTTGGAATATGCGGCAGCTTCTGGGAATCCTCCCAGCATTGATACTTTGAGAGGCTGGACCCAACACATTATATGTCTTTTGGGGAATGCTAATGCAGCGCTGACCAGTGAACGCCGCAGGTCTATTTTAATGAAAATTGACCCTCAACTGTCAAATCTAGCTACTTCCGAACCTGGTCCACCTGCGGAAGGTCTTCTATTCGGAGAATCCTTTATTAAAGACATTAATAAATATATCAATCTATTTAGTTTCCTTGATAAGGCTCAGTCATCCCTGAAGAAAGCTTTTGTTACAAATCGCTATTTGTAACTGGCCCTTTAAATGAAAAATTGCCCTGCTTCCCTGGATTGTGGAGTAGCCTATTTGCCAGCCTCCTTCCTTATGACTATGGCCCTGTGTGAGCGGTGATACCCCAGATAGCTATGCCATGGAGCCTATTCATATAATGAAAGACTATGGGAAAGACTTTAGCTCCATGGCAATTGAACTGTGTGAATAGGATCTGAGCGCTATTCGGTAGTTTTGTGCGCTCAGATCCCAGCTATCTGGGGATATGTGAAATGTCTGTGTGTTATGTGTAAAAGGTGACTTTCTGTATTTTAAAGTGTTTTATGTCTTTTTGCAACCATGTGGTTAATGGAGTCTGCCTCTAACCCTGGATAATTACTTTTCCCATTGTCTCCAGGATAGAGGGCCCTGTAAAACCTGCTTGAACCAGTTTGCCATGCTGCCAGCCAGGCCCCAAAAGATACTTTTGATAACTTTTGAACCCCTGGTCTAATTCGTGCCATTGATTGTTAATATGTATTTTTATGAAGATTGGATGGATGGTTTTGAAGTTACAGGGTATGGGTAAAAACTGTATTTTTACTGTCTGTGATAATTATGTTAATCCCTTGTGTAGCATAATTATATCACAGACATAGGGGAGGATTTTGTGTGTAATTACTGGGAGTGGTTTTAATGATGTACGTGTATGATTGGTTGTTTTGTCCCGCCCTGTGGGTGGTCCTGTATTTACAAAATGGTAATAAAAACCAGGCTGGGTGTTCCAGCACCTCAGACCTCTTCTGACCCTCTAACTTGCAGCCTTGACTCATGTTTGTAGGGGACAGCTATAATCACTACAGGGATTGCTATGCTCGTCATACTCCCTTAGCTACTGAGCTCTTGTAAGAGCTCTTGTTCCTGATCCTGCTTCGCTCTACAGAAGGAAGAGGTTCACCTACTGGAGCCTGGTCATAGGTCCAGGGTGCAGAGCAGACGGCGAGATACCAGCCCAGCAGCGGTGGTTCGTAGAGTCTGCAGTACTTATGGTGGCTATGCAGTAGTTATGGTGTCTACGGTGCTGATGATCCTTTGGTGAGCGCTAGGCGCATCCTTTTCTACGGTCCAACTTCCAGCCAGCCTGGAGGTAACCGTAACAGCTTTCAACCCTAAGGTTTTCGGAAGGGCTGGAACAGGAAGGAACCATTCTTCCAGCCGTTCCTTTCAACATAGACAGGTTCTAAGGAACACTTTTCAACCCTCCAGATCCTCATATGACACCCAACAATCAACTCCTTTCTTTCCACTATGTGGCAGACCTTGGAGATCAAGAGGCCATCGAGGAATGTCTCGCTTCAAATCTTCATCTGGTGAGTATGACAACTCCCCGTTCTTTCCCAGTAAGGTTAGGGGGCAGACTCACTCGTTTTTTCCATGTCTGGAGTCAGGTTACAAACGACTCTTGGATACTAGACATGGTTCTAGGTTACAAAATCGATTTTATATCATTCCCCGTCCAAAGAAACATGCCTTTCCCGATAAAATTTTTGGCCCAGGACCAGGTCCTGGTGCATCAAGAAATATTAAGTTTATGTACAAAAAATGCCATCATACAGGTGCCCATGAACACCCCAGGCATTTCAAAATGGAGGGAATTTATTACCTCAAAGACCTGTTGATATTCAATGACTGGTTGAGCAAAATAGATTTGAAGGATGCTTACCTTACGGTACCTATCCACCATTCATGTCAGAAATATTTACAATTCCTATGGCAAGGGAAGAAATGGCAATTCAAATCATTGCCATTTGGTTTATCCTCTGCACCTTGGTGTTTCACAAAATTACTGTAACCAGTAATATCCCTACTTCGAAGCAGGGGAATAAGAATGATAATATATCTAGACAACATACTGATTATGTCAAAGAGTGTGCAAACTCTTCAACTACATTCTCAATGGACATTGAATATGTTAACAAGCCTTGGCTTTGTAATAAATTACGGAAAATCGATTTTAACTCCCTCTCAGGAGATTTTTAGGATTTCTAGTAAACTCCAATTTAGCCACTCTCAGCCTTCCATCACGAAAGTTGAAAACAATTCGAAAAGAGATCAGGTCAGTTCTAAAGAAGGAATTAATTTCCATCAGGTCGTTAGCAAGGATTGTAGGACTTTTATCAGCCTCGATCCAGGCTATCTTTCCACCCCTCTTAACTATCGGGCTCTTCAAAGATTGAAAAGAGAACATCTAAACAATGGTCTCCTTTATTCAGACGAGATTTCTCTAACTTCAGAGTCAAGAATAGAACTTTCCTGGTGGTTAGATCACGTTCAAATTTGGAACGGGAAAGCCATTTTCACGTCATTCCCAGACCTAACTATAGAATGCGACGCAAGTCGTTTAGGCTGGGGAGCTCATTGTGGAGGCAATTCCACAGCAGGCAAATGGTCTCTAGAAGAGACGAATATGCATATAAACTGCCTGGAACTCATGGCAGGGTTTTTCGCTCTACGCAGTTTTGCCAAACACAAATCCCATTGTTGTATCCTTCTCAAGATGAACAACATATCAGCAGTCTAATATATAAATCGCTTAGGAGGTACAAAATCCAAGAAACTGGCCGACATTGCCAAAGAATTATGGCATTTTTGCCTCAATCGAAGCATGACGTTACGAGCAGAATACCTTCCCGGCCTTTCCAATACAGTAGCAGATTGGAATTCCCGCTTCCTAGTGGATTACAGCGACTGGATGTTGGATACCAACATCTTCCAACGAATACTTACTCTGTGGGTCCATTTCAATACGACCTCTTTGCATCACGGCTCAATCGCCAATTGAAAACATTTTTCAGCTGGCGGACGGATCCAGAAGCAGTAGATCAAGATGCTTTCCTCCAATGTTGGAAGGATGGAGTCAATTATGCTTTCCCCCCGTTTACGATGATATCCCGGGTACTTCTGAAAGCATGGTCCCAGAAATCGACCTTAGTGATTATAACCCCTCTCTGGCCTTCACAACCATGGTTCCCTCAGCTTCTCAGCATGCTGATAGACTACCCTCAACTAATACAGATGCGTCGGGATTCGCTTCGCGACCCGGAGGGAAATTGTCATCCTCTAGTACTGTCGGGCCAACTACCCTTGATTGCATCCCTCATTTCGCGTCATTCGAATCTCATTTTCAAACACTACTAGAAACATTCTCTCAGAAGAATGGGCACCGGAACCCGTGCAAATTACAGATCAGCCTGGAAAATTTGGCTTAATTGGTGCATGGAACGGGCAGTGGATCCCATACATTCAGATTTAGCAAACATTCTAAATTTTTTGTCAGCCTCTTTTGACTCAGGGAAAGCTTATCGCACATGTCTATAGATCCGCTATCTCAGCGAATCACGACCCTATAGAATTTTTCCCTGTGGGTAAACATCCTCTAGTCTGCAGACTTATGAAGGGTATCAGATTTAAACGTCCTCCATGCCCTAAATATAATTCCACCTGAGATGTTACTCTGGTACTCCAGTTGATAGAATCATGGGGGGCCAATAATTCATTATCCTTAAAATTGCTTTCGTTTAAACTTACCACTTTACTATGTCTCATCTCTTTCAAAAGAGTTTCTGACGTTAAGGCTTTAGACTTAAATAATAGACAATATACTCCTGATGGTGTTAAATTTTTTATTGTTAGACGTACCAAAACTAATCTCCGTACTGTATTCTATCCTTCATTTTCTGACCATCCTCTTCTATGTGTTGTTAGTTGTCTTCAAACATATGAGTTTAAAACCTCTTTGATTCGAAATTCTAATTTCTCACAATTACAAATCTCCTTTCGTAAACCTTTTCTGCCTGTCTCCTCTACATCTTTAGCTAGATGGGTACGACAAACTATGTCTATGGCAGGTATTAATATTTCAATGTTTGGAGCTCACTCATCAAGAGGAGCTATGACTACTAAAGTGTTTCAAGCAGGAGGCTCTTTATCAGATCTATTAAAAACTGCAGATTGGTCTTCAGAATCTACATTGAAACAGTTTTATTTTAGACCTAGCCAGCATGTTTCAAAAATAATATTGTAATAACTTCTGATGTATGTTATATTATGACTACATAGCTTTGAACATGCATAATACGAGCCTCCTGTCTTGTTATAAAATTCAATATTTTCCTAGTCTTGACGTCAGAAAATATAGATTTTATTAAAGACAGGAGGCGAGTATTATCCCTCCCATTAACCCACCCTGTTATTTATATTTCAGCTTAATCCTGTTTGGAGTTTTGTCATTCTATCCTTGGAGTTACTCTACTAGACACTTCTTCTACATTCGCAGCTCGAAAGAGGGAGAATATTGGGGGATCATTCACTATATGGACTATGCTGGATGCTGATTGGTTACCAACGTTCCATTTCAGTTACTCTGTTGTTTTACCTTTTTTATTCACTAAACTTTATTGAAAAAATGTCTTTGCTGCTGGAGTTAAGTAAAGAAAGTTAAAGGGACACTCCAGGCACCCAGACCACTTCAGCTCATTGGAGTGGTCTGGGTGCCAACTCCCACTACCCTTAACCCTGCAACTGTAATTATTGCAGTTTTTTTAAAACTGCAATATTTACCTTGCAGGGTTAAGTCCTCCCCTAGTGGCTGTCTATTAGACAGCCACTAGAGGACACTTCCTGCTTCATAGCACAGGTTTTCTGTGCTAGAGCGTCGCTGGACGTCCTCACGCTGTGTGAGGACCTCCAGCGTTGCTCTATTCCCCATAGGGAAGCATTGAAATTCATTTTCAATGCTTTCCTATGGGGTGCGCTAATGCGCATGCGCGGCATTGCCGCGCATGCGCATTAGGTCTCCTCGGCCGGCGGGCGAGATCAGTCTCGCCCACCGGCCGACGTAACCAGAAGGAGGAGCGGCGGGGGAGGAGGAAGCAGCGACGTGGGACCTGTCGCTGCCCCTGGTAAGTGACTGAAGGGGTTTTCACCCCTTCAGCAACTGGGGATTGGGGGGTGGGTGGGAGAGGGACCCTCCAGTGCCAGGAAAACGGATTGTTTTCCTGGCACTGGAGTTTCCCTTTAATGCATAATACTCGCCTCCTGTCTATAATAAAATCTATATTTTCTGACGTCAAAACTAGGAAAATCTTGAATTGTACACGTGATCAAAACCCAGTAGTATTATCTACGTGTCTATTTCTTAATAAGTTATTTTTAATGTGTTCAGATAATTTATAGCATTATTTTCAGTCATGTTGAATCTGGGGGTCAACTAAAAAGAATGACGTAAAAAAAAAAAAAAACTTGGCACACTTCAAATATTAAAGGACCACTCTAGGCACCCAGACCACTTCAGCTTAATGAAGTGGTCTGGGTGCCAGGTCCAGCTAGGGTTAACCCATTTTTTTTTTTATAAACATAGCAGTTTCAGAGAATTAATGGGTTAATAATATTAATGGGTTAAGCCTTCCCCCTAATCCTCTAGTGGCTGTCTCATTGACAGCCGCTAGAGGCGCTTGCATGATTCTCACTGTGAAAATCACAGTGAGAGCACGCAAGCGTCCATAGGAAAGCATTGTAAAGGCTTTCCTATGCGACCGGCTGAATGCGCGCGCAGCTCTTGACGCGCGTGCGCATTCAGCCGACGGGGCGGAGAGGAGGCGGAGAGGAGGAGGAGAGCTCCCCGCCCAGCGCTGGAAGAAGGTAAGTTTTACCCCTTTTCCCCTTTCCAGAGCCGGGCGGGAGGGGGTCCCTGAGGGTGGGGGCACCCTCAGGGCACTCTAGTGCCAGGAAAACAAGTATGTTTTCCTGGCACTAGAGTGGTCCTTTAAAAATACTTACTGACTTATGTTCATTGAATATATCTTGTGCTCTTTCTAGAGAGTCCATATTATCACCCATTACACATAACGTTTCACTGGCCATGCAAGGCATTTACCATCACACTATTCAGGCAGTTCCAATTCAGTTGCAAGATCTCTAATATAACCAATGGATGCATAAAATGGTGAAATTAACCAAGATGTTGCCCTAAAATGTAGTTTCTAAATGTAAAACAGGGTGCTAGTGTTAAATAGTTTACCTAAATAATGTAATGTACAATTTTACAACATACATCCCACTGAGATTTATCCACAGAAACTATCTTAAAATATAAAAAGTTTATTTACTGATGAAACATGTTATTTACTTTGTTATTTAGAAGAGATGGATGGTTATATAACTACTATTACACAGTAAGAATGTTTATTACTAAAGCGGTTTCCTTTATTTTCTCCTGCGAAAAAATCACAATGAGTATACAAAGTGTGGTATAAAGATATTGTTCACATGAAATGCCATATAATACAGTAGATATCTGACACAATCAAAGATAACAGACCAGTAAAACGAAATATACTAAATAAGATTAAACACAAGATTTGGAAGGTTATCTGCTGAGGACTGCCTGGTTAGTCAGGCAGATCACCAGCTCCTTTGGCTTCCAATATCATTTCTATGCGGTTGACATGCAATCTATCTGTCCTCTCCTGATCTCTTAACTCGTGTCTCTGACTGCCTGCTCACTTCCTTAAACCTAACCTGTCCAAAACAGAGCTTCTGGTCTTTCCTGCCTCAAGTGTCGCTACTCTCGTGTCTGTCCCTTTCCAAGTTAACAGCATTACCATCAGCTCTACCTCACAGGCTCACTGCCAAGTGTTCTGCTTCTCAGTGGTCTTACATGCTCCCAACTTGCCCAATTATAGTCTATATGTAATGCAGCGGCGAGGCTCATCGTCTAGCCCCCTATGCTCTGCTGAAGAAGCCTAAATATTTGTGCAACAAAGTGAATAAAGTGAAAATATATTCTTTATATCCGAAAAGCTCAAAAGCAGATGTCCCGGTTACTCAATATAGAAACAAAAAGAAAGAACATGTATAGTGTAATACAGCTTATATAAAGTCACATTATTAACTTTAAGGCAATACCACTCACAGGTAAAGAGCATATAAGTCTGCTCTATCTCTAAGCACAGTGATACGGACACTTACAGAGGTTATCAAGAGTGCCTAAAGTTAGAGAAGATTCATTATGTTCTTTTTTGTTTTGTTTCTATATTGAGTGACCTGGACATCTGCTTTTGAGCTTTTCGGATATAAAGAATATATTTTCACTTTATGCACTTTGTTGCACAAATATTTGGGTTTGCAATTTTTTGCATGTTTACACTTCTAGACGCAATGTGCACCTTATTTGATATGTGCACAAAGTACAATGCGTGAGTAGCACAATTCACATGAATTTAAAGGCATAGCGCACCTATATGAGTTTTTATTTATTTATTTTTGTTTTTTGTTTTTTTTTTATTTAAAACTGAAATGGACACGCTTTTTAACATTCCAAAACTTCACAAATCCTGTACATGAGTACTGTTGTACTTGTAAAATAGCGCTGAACACAAATGTGTATTTTATTTATGACATCCACACTTAAAATGCCATAAAGAACTTAACAACATTTCTTAGTTTCTCACACTTTTTTAAATGTTATTTCTCCTGAACAAAATGGTATCTAATAGGTGTGGGTGTAGTTAATCTGAAAGAGGTAAATGATGGTTGAACAGACACATAGTCTTGTTTTGGTTCAGAACTTGGACAATTGTGTCAGTCCTTACAGGGTTACGTACATCTTTTATCTTCTTTAAAGAAAAATGTCTGTCTAAGAAAAATGATAAGAAAAAATATTATGATAATATCTCTAGGTTTGAGATTGAGATTTTTTTAATATGTACCAGCTTATAGACTTTATTTTCTGAAAACCCAATAAATGTATGTTATCACATTTAAAAGTATGAAAAGATTGGTCAGCTTTAATAATTCAGATTTGGTTTTCAGCCAGGACAAAGTACTTTGTGTAGATTAAACTATTGTCAGAATATAGTTATTGTATGCCATTCCACACTGAGCAATAATGAATACTAGAAAATGTATTTTTTAATGATTTAAACCCTATGATAGTCCCATGGTTTTTCCGTAGACTAGTTTGAGTAGAGCAGATTTGATCTCTTTGTTCCTCAAGCTATAAATGAGAGGGTTTATTAAAGGAGTCCCCACTGTGTATAACAAGGAGAGAAGTTTATTAATATGTAAAGAGTTCTCTTTCGATAGGAGGAGATAAGCGACAATCAGAGTGCCGTAATATAAGATGACAACTGTGAGGTGGGAACTGCAGGTGTAGAAGGCTTTCTGCCTGCCAGTTGCTGACGGAATCCGTAGTATAGTGATAAATATGTAGATGTATGTGCCGCAGATAAACAATAGGGGCAGGAAAGTAGCAGGACCGCCGGTTATTAAGTTCTGTATCTCAACAAAGGATGTGTCGGAACATGCAAGTTGAAGAAGAGGGTTAAGATCACAAAAAAAATGATTGATGACGTTAGGGCCACAGAACTGCAACCTGCACATTTGTATGGCTGTATTCAACATGACCATGAAGGCTGTAAACCATGACCAGAAGACCAGGTTGTAGCACCTACGGTAATCCATTAGAAAGGCATAACGCAGAGGTTGGCATATGGTTATGTATCGGTCATATGACATCACTGAAAGGAGCAGGCATTCTGTAGTTGCCAAGGCACCAAAAAAGTAAAACTGAGTAATGCATCCCATACAATGTTATTGACATTTTCAAGTACATGGGCACTATGAACATCTGTAGACTATAACTCTAATATTTAATACGAGAGAAAGATGTGACTATTCTAAATGTGTGATAATTGTCTTCAATAGATGACATTAAATGAAAATACATATACATTTGTGATATTATAACTGTAACGGACCGGACAAGGGGTTAAAATCCATTTAGGCGATATGCCCCTTTCTGAGAGACAGGCACAGCTACTGCAGAACACCAAACTCCCGAACTGGATACAAAATAGCACTCCAAACTGGAACCTCACGAATAGCTGCTAGCAGACGAACAGGAAAAGCATACATCAGCTTACACTCCTAGCAATCAGTCTCCAACAGCATACAGTGAATCCCCAAGAACGAGACAAGGCTCCGTGTTGAGGGTCAAGCAGTGGTCTGTTTATTGAGGGCTACCTGCCCCTGTATTTATGCAGGTCTCCCACCTGGTGGACACTCCCCTAGGGGACCAGATGGAAGACTGTAACAACGGACAGACATTTAGCATTTCAGGACATACAGCAGTAAAACATCCCCACAATCCATCCTGGTTTCCACCCCTCTGCCCTGGAGAAGTAATTCAATAATCTCCCAGGACAAAGGCAAAACTCCATTACACACGTGGGGACACCAAGACAGACTATCACTTTAAAATACATAAAGACACATTTTATACATAAAACACAGACATGTAACATATCCCCAGATAGCTCAGGTCTGAGTGCACATTATTAGGTGAATGGCACTCAGACCACACGAATACAGTTTAATTGCCATGGAGCCAAAGTCTTTAATTACACTAATATGCTCCATGGCATGGCTATCTGGGTTAAAACATTCTTCCAACACAAAATACCGAATTTACATGCATTCACCAAATCCATACGAATTAGAACCAGGGGCTGGAGGTTCAGCGGTGCCTGCACGTAAAAGTGTCCGATTTTGGTGCATGAAAGCGGGGCAGAAAAGTGCTGGCTGCCCGGGGAGCTCCAGAACACTGCCACCTAGCGGCCGCTAAGTGTAACAGCGGCCACCCAGTAACTAACAATTAAGCTGCGGTTAACCGCAGCTTCAGGGAGGTAAATTGGAAGCACACTCCAGCTTCTGGGTGGCCAATTAACAGCGCCGGCCGGCTTCCCACGGCTCTGGGGAGGTTGCAAACAGGCTGTTTGTTTGGTAGATAGAATCTACCGAACGGCTGTGCAGAAAGGGAGAAATAAATCCTTCTGCACAGTAAAATTAACCCTTTAGCTGCCGGTCCATAATCCAAAGGCAGCAGGCGGGCAACCAGGCTCCTCCAATGCAATGTGGCGAGGTTGGTCTCATCACAATAACATGTTACAAATTTATATGACCTGCTCTATAAACCGTAATCTGAAAAGAAAATGTCCTCCATTGTGCTTAATTTCACAATTAATAGATGAAGAGCATTATATTTTCCCCTTTTTTATGAAAGTACATTTATTTATCTCTCCTCTGATCTGCTTGTTTCTCAAAGTATATATAATGGGGTTTAATAAAGGAGTCATCATGGTGTAAAATACAGAAACAAGTTTCTGTAAACCCAAGAAGTCTTCTTTAGATGAAACCACGTAATTAAAAATGAGTGCACCATAAAACATGCATACAATCGAAAGATGGGAGCTGCAGGTGGAGAAGGTTTTCTGTCTTCCTGTGGTGGACGTTATCCGAAGGATAGTGAGGAAAATATTTATATATGTTACAGTGATGCATATAAATGGAAAAATCAGCACGGGGAAGGATAAAACAAGGCTTATAATCTGATCTTCTAAAATGTGCGAACAAGCAAGTTTAAGCATTGGTACAAGGTCACAATAAAAATGATCAATGATATTCGAACCACAGAAAGTGATTTTGGCTAAACATATAACATGTAGCACTGGTACGACTGTTCCAAATACCCATGATAAAGCTGCTAGATGGATACAGTTTTTTAGGTCCATGATAGAGGCATATCTCAAAGGGTTACAGATGGCCAAGTACCTATCGTAGGACATTACTGTAAGAAGTAAACACTCCGTGCTCACTGATTGGGCAAAGAAAAAAAACTGTGTGAAGCAATCTGCAAGTGGCATTAGTCTTCCATGTCTTACGGTAATGACGAGCATTAGAGGAGTAATAGTGGTTGTAAGGAGGATGTCACAGAACGATAGATGGGTGAGGAAAAAATACATAGGATTGTGGAAATGTCTGGATGTAGCTATTATAAATATAATAATCATATTTGCAGATAATGTCACTAAATAATTTATCAAGGAGAGAATAAAGAGTAAAATTTGAAATTTGGGCATCTTCTCAAATCCCACAATCCAAAACTCATGGAATACTGTCTTGTTCTTAAAAAGTTCCATTAAAGAAACAATATTAAAAATATCTACAATAAAAAAAAAGCCACAAGAAACATATTACAGTGAGGGCAACTGCTTTATAATACATAACAGAAATGGTGAATATTCTGCAATTAAGGACAATTTATTTTGAAAAATAAGAAAGTAAAAATTGAAATATAGTTACCCCAACTTCATTTAAAGTTAAGAGAAAGATTCTAAAACGTCTGAGAAGAACATTGTACAATTATTTAAATACATGTTAGTCTAAAGTCCAACGACGAGGGGCTGTGTTTAACACTAGAAGGTTTTTAAAAGTATTAAATGGCCTTCACTTTATACCTACATACTGAATATACATAATCACATGTGAATAAACACACTAACCATCCTAGACTGTCACCTCAAATATATATATAATAATCCTTCCATCCAGTACTGACAGGAAATAGATTAAAATTAAATACATTAGAAAACTCATTCCTGCCTGTTATTATTTAACAGGGACCTTCAGCCATAGACATGCACCTTGTGTTGGAAAGTGTTTGACAACCAATAGTTAGTCTCTATGGTCTTCCCTGTTTCTGTGCCAGGAGTTAAGTAGGGAAGACTAACTGTTTTCAAACTCTGTCTGACCCATGGTGCTTGTATGTGACTGAAGGATCCAGCTATAGTCTAAAGGTAAGGATGAGTTTTTCTCTTTTTTCACATATTCACTATTAAAATATATATATAAAAAAAGAAGAAAAAAAGAAAAAAAAACCTTGCACTCCTACTCACATAATAAATGACCCGGTGCTCGATTGCACTGATAAATAAAACCAAAATTAATCAGCAACCAGGATTTGTAGAAAAAAAAAAACACTTCTCCTTTACTCCAATCATCAACATTTCAGTTCCACTTGGGAACTTTCATCAGGACAGCAAGCAATGCTGTCCTGATGAAAGTTCCCAAGCGGAACTGAAACGTTGACGATTGGAGTAAAAGAGAAGTTTTTTTTCTACAAATCCTGGGAGTGCTGATTATTTTTGGTTTTATATATATATATATATATATATATGTATATAAATTTCCACGTGTCCCGCACTCTCTGCTCCTGGTCTTGTTGTTGCCTAGGTGCAGTCTCTAACCTTGGTATATACAACATCTTGTTGAAGTGCACTCACTCACTCTAATCATGCTTTTTATTGTAGCATCAATATTTCAGTACAAAGTGTCGACGTTTCTGTCCCACCAGACTTTTTTCAAGGTCCTGTGAGTGCACTTCAACAAGATATATATGTATATAAATAACTTACAATACTGGATGAAAGGATTTTATTACATAAAAAAATATATATTAGAGGTTGCAGTTGTCCTTTAAGAGTGCTAGAGTTTTTTTTTTCACAAAGCAGTGAGTTGTAGTGATTTGAAAAATGACATATAAGACAAATATCTACATTGGAAATGGTCCCAATTCAAGTCTGGATTCTGTTACATTAAGACGCCCCAGTGCATAGTGCCCATTCCTCACTGAAGCCTACGAGATAATTGCATATCAATAAATAGGAGAAACATTATTTATTCTAATAGAACACAGCAGTTATTGGTTTTCATGTTGACATTTTTTTTTTGCCTAATTCTTGCAAGCCTGTTTTAGTACACCACAATGTATTGCTTAGCAAATCAAGCAATTCATGTGTGTTATTGTTTCAATCTTTTAACCTTTACCTAAAGTGTAGGACGTGATGAAGAGATTTTCTGGAAGCAGCCAATATGAAAATAATCAGCATATACTCTTTCCACAGCTGTCTAAATCTCCCAGACAGTGTTCACTGCACGGTGACCCATTCTTCAAATACTGGACTCCATACTGTTTTAGAATGTTGTTGTAAAACGAAACAGGCTCTTTGTGTAAGTTTGGCATTTTTGTTCAGATTTGCCTGTTGGCACATTTTCATTCAAATATATCCCAACTTTCTTTCTTTTTCAACGATGTTTTAATTTGAAATGATCAAACTGAACCATTCTTGTAATGACAGAAGAGCATATGATTGCAGGCAGATAAAGGTCTGCGTTTATATAGCTTGCAAAGAAATACAATAATCTCAAGAGAATGTTAAATGGCACAGCAACTGATTCCAAGAGATATTTCACTAAATTAATTTCTAAAGAACAGCTGATAAACACGTCCCTTTTCAATTTATTTATTTTACTGTAAGTAAGAGCACTAACCAACTACAGTAAAGTAAGATAATAAAATAGTTTTTAGAAAAATTCCTAAACTATTTCAATCACTATTTATATAGAATTAAAATAGGGTTACCCGTACTACACATTAAGTCATGTGTCTTAGAGAGAGAGAGAGAGAGCTTAGCAGCAAAAAATAATAATAATTTACTAAAAAAAAATTGGAGTTAACATTTTGTTATTATGAAAATGTCAAAAAGTCTAACAGTTTGAGTGGTAAAATATTTATGTTCTCTAATAAAAAAATATGGGTCACTGCAAACTATCTAAAAGACTTGGAGATTCATTTTGGACTGAACTGCAATTCGGCAAGATATAGGCCGTTCGGGTGATCGGTCAAATTCCTGAGTTTCAACCCACAATGTACCCGAATCACGGACTTATTAGACTTATTATTAAAGCACAACTGTTACCTTGCGACTTTAGTTTTTTTTTTAATTAATCCTATTATATCCCTCTATTTTCCCTTGTTTTATTTTATTTTTCATTCACCTTAATATTCTTTTTTAGTTATACATTAGAAAAAGTAAACATTACTTTTTCCTAGAGGACTGTGATCTTTGGTAACATGTGGCAGTGGGTGGATTGTACACAATGTTCCATTCCAGTTGCTCAGCTAATTTACCCACAATCTATCAGTAAAAAAGATCCCACAGAAGGGCAAACTGCAGATTTTATGGACACAGGAGAACAAAATGGCTGCAACTACATAACAATATCAGGCACAAGGAATAAAATAAAATAAATATAAATAAAGGCAAATGTGTAATTATTAGGATATAATGTGCATTAGGAAAGGAATGTCAGAGAAAACATGACAGTGTCACATTAAATCATTCTTCTCTTATCTAGCATGCACAATCAGTCGCACACTACACGTACACTATATAGACAAAAAGTATTGGGACACCTTAGCATTACACCAATAGGGACTTTAATGACATTGCAGTCTAAATAAATAGACATTAATATGTAGGTGGTCACCCTTTACACATATAACAGCTTCAACTCTTCTGGGACGGCTTTCCACAAGATTTTGGAGTGTTGCTGTGGGACTTTTTGCCCATTCATCCAGTACAGCATTTGTGAGGTCAGGCACTGATGTTGGACGAGAATGCCTGGCTCACAATTTCCATTCCAATTTATCCCACAACACTGGAAGCATAGCATTGTCCAGAATGTCTTTGTATGATGAAGCATTAAGATTTCTATTCCCGTCAATCAAAGTAAGGGGCCTAGCCCAACTCCTGAACAATAGTCGGGGGGAGGGGAGAGGGCAGACAGACAGGTAACATTCTCCTGGCATCCGCCAAACCCAGACTGTCTCATCAGACTGCCAAACAGAGAAGTGTGATTCGTCACTCCACAGAACACATTTCCACTGCTCCAGAGTCCAATGGCAGCGTGCTTTACATCACTCAATCCGACATTGGCATTGTACTTGGTGATGTGAGGCTTGCATGCAGTCGCTCGGCCAAGGAAACTCATTCCATCAAGCTCCCGTCACACAGATTTTGTGCTGATATTAATGCCAGTAGAAGTTTGGAGCTCTTCAGCTAAGAAGTTAGAAGAGCATTGGCAAACTGTACACACCAAGGGCCTCAACACCCGGTGACCCTGCTCTATGACTTTACACGTTCTTCCGCTTCATGGTGAAATTGCTGCTGTTCCTAACTGCTTCCACTTTCCAATGCTACCACTTACAGTTGCCCATGGAATATCTAGAAGGGAGGCAATTTTACTAACTGACTTATTGCAAAGGTGGCATTCTATCAAAGTATCACACTTGAATTCACTGAGCCATATCCTTCACAGATGTTTGATTTCATGCACCTGTGAAAATGGGTCTGACTGAAACACCTGAATTCAATAATTAATAGGTATATCCCATACAGTGTATATATTGGGAAATACATACAGTATCTCACAAAAGGGACTACACCCCTGACATTTGTGTAAATATTTTATTATAGCTTTTCATGTGACAACACTGTAGAAATTACACTGTGTATTACAATGTAAAGTAGTAAGTGTACAGCCTGTATAACAGTGTAAATTTGCTGTCCCCTCAAAATAACTCAACACACAGCCATTAATGTCTAAACCTTTGGCGTGCGTTCGGCAGGCGGCATCCTCCCAGCCACGGATGCCGCCCGCGTCTTCTTCTGCGTCCCCCAGCGGCAGCATGCATGACGCTGCACGCTGGGAGACAGCCACCTGACCCGGCGTTAAAGGCACAGTGACTCAATCACAGTGGGAGGTCTAGATATCTCCCACGTGTGATTGTTAATTCTGATTGGAAATTATCCAATCAGAATTAACCTAATGATTTAAATACTTACCTTTCCTGTTCCTCTCTGCCCTGTTGTGGTCTTTGCTTGCTAGTATTGCTACTGAATTTGTGTTTCTGGTTACGTACTCTCTGGCTTGTTTATCTGACTTTGTGACTTTCTCCTACCCTTTGACCTCGGCTTGTTTCTCGTTATTCTGTCTTCTGGTTCCCCTTACTCGGCTTGTCTCCTGACTATTCTCTGTGTGCTTAGCCCGGCCACTCTAAGGTCCGGTACTGCACCTTTTCTGTGTGTATGCGTGTTTGGTTCCCGGAATCGTGACACTAACATCCACCAGCTCCGTAATGTCGTCATGGAGGAGTGGAATAGAACTCCAGTGGCAACCTGTGAAGCTGTGGTGAACTTCATGCCCATGAGGGTTATGGCAGTGCTGGAAAATAATGGGGGCCACACAAAATATTGACACTTTGTGCCCAATTTGGACATTTCCACTTAGGGGTGTACTCACTTTTGTTGCCAATGTTTTAGACACTAATGGCTGTGTGTTGAGTTATTTTGAGGGGACAGCAAATTTACACGGTTATACATGCTGAACACTTACTGCTTTACATTGTAGCAGAGTGTAATTTCTTCAGTGTTGTTACATGAAAAGATATAATCAAATAGTTACAAAAAATTAAGGGGTGTACTCACTTTTGTGAGATACTGTATGATCCCTGTCGCACCGTGCTGCTGAATATGTTAAGGCTCTATGAGTTTTGTCTTTGAATAAATATTTGTTAAAGTAGACTGGTCATTTTGAAACAAGGTGATCCTATGGATAAGGATAGGTATGTGTATAGCGCTTACAGATATATAAGTGAATAAACATGCAGCTCTAAAGCACTCGTGTGGGAATACCTCCTCCCCACTCTTAAACAGTAATATACAAAAGTAGTATTTGGATGATAAACCTATATAGAAGTCGAAAGCTTGACAAAATATAAAACATGCATAAAAATGCTTACCCCTTAAACAGATACAAATATATCGAGGGTGTATCATCAAATGGAGTATATGAAACGTAAAAACATAGAGAATATATAGTGTAGATGGTATAAAATTATTGGTGTGTACAGATAGTGATTAGAGATGTCGCGACCATAAAATTTTCCGTTTGCGAATGGCGAACGCGAATTTCTGCAAATGTTCGCGAACGGGCGAACCGGGCGAACCACCATAGACTTCAATAGGCAGGCGAATTTTAAAACCCACAGGGACTCTTTCTGGCCACAATAGTGATGGAAAAGTTGTTTCAAGGGGACTAACACCTGGACTGTGGCATGCCGGAGGGGGATCCATGGCAAAACTCCCATGGAAAATTACATAGTTGATGCAGAGTCTGGTTTTAATCCATAAAGGGCATAAATCACCTAACATTCCTAAATTGTTTGGAATAACGTGCTTTAAAACATCAGGTATGATGTTGTATCGATCAGGTAGTGTAAGGGTTACGCCCGCATCACAGTGACAGACCAAACTCCCCGTTTAACGCACCGCAAACAACCGCAAGTGCTTCAGGACGTCCTGTAAGCCTGGGTACTTATGCACAAAGTGTTGTACGATCAGATTACACACATGTTCCATGCACGGCACATGTGTCAACTTGCCCAAATTCAATGCCGCCAACAAATTTCTTCCGTTGTCACAAACCACTCTGCCGATCTCCAGTTGGTGCGGAGTCAGCCACTGATCCACCTGTGCATTCAGGGCAGACAGGAGTGCTGGTCCGGTGTGACTCTCTGCTTTCAGGCAAGTCAACCCCAAGACGGCGTGACACTGCCGTATCCGGGATGTGGAATAGTACCTGGGGAGCTGGGGGGTGCCGTTGATGTGGAGCAAGACGCAGCAGCAGAAGAGGACTCAGCCGAGGAGGTTATGGAAGAGGATGGAGTAGGAGGAGTAGAGGAGGTGGCAGCAGGCCTGCCTGCAAGTCGTGGCGGTGTCACCAACTCCTCTGCAGAGCCACGCATTCCATGCTTGGCAGTCGTCAGCAGGTTTACCCAATGCGCAGTGAAGGCGATATACCTGCCCTGACCATGCTTTGCAGACCAGGTATCAGTGGTCAGATGGATCCTTGCCCCAACACTGTGTGCCAGACATGCCATTACTTCCTTTTGCACAATCGAGTAAAACTTTGGGGATTGCCTTTTGTGCAAAGAAATTTCGGCCGGGTACCTTCCACTGCGGAGTGGCGGATGGTTGAGAGGGGGCAAGGAGGACAGCAGTGGTTGACGTGGCTGAAGATGCTGGACCAGGAGGAGGGTGGCGGCTTTGAGTTTGTGTGCTGCTTGTACTCATATGTTGATCCCATAGGCATTTGTGATGTGCGATCATGTGCCTTCGCAAAGCAGTTGTACCTAGGTGGGTGTTGGACTTCCCACGACTCAGTTTCTTTTGGCACAGGTTGCAAATGGCATCGCTGTTGTCAGAGACAGACACACAAAAAAAATGCCACAATGCTGAGCTCTGCAATGACGGCATTCTGGTGGTGGACACAGCATGCGTTGATTGGCGTGCTTTCGGGCTGACCCCGGGTGCCGATGCATGCTGTCTGACTGTGCCACTAGCTCCTTGCGACGACCTCCCCCTGCTTCCAACTTGTCTCCTCCTCCTCCTCTATGTCTCCCCATCTGAACTTTCCCCCTGTTCTTCTTCTCTTCTATCGGGCACCCACGTGACATCCACGGACGCATCATCATCATCAACCGCTTCACTTGTATCTGACAACTCAGCAAAGGAAGCAGCAGCGGGTACAACATCATCATCATCATCACACTGTACGTCCATGTGTGTAATGCTGCCTGACTGAGACATATCCCTGTTATCCTCTGGCAATAATGGTTGCGCATCACTCATTTCTTCCAACTGATGTGTAAATATATCCTCTGACAGATCAAGTGAAGCAGCTGTGGTGCTAGTGTTGGTGGTGGTGGCAGGCGGGCGAGTGGTAACTTGAGAGGTGCTCAAAGCTAAGCTGGAGGAGGATGGTGCGTCAAGGTTCCGAGCGGAAGCTGTAGAAGATTGGGTGTCCTGTGTTAGCCAGTCAACTATGTCCTCAGAACTTTTCGAGTTCAGGGTACGTGGCCTCTGAACACTGGCCATTATTCTAGGGCCAAAGGGAATCACAGCACCATGACCACGACGGCCCCTGCGGGGTGGCCTGCCTCTGACTGTCATTTTTTTTTCGATTAGTGGTACTATGCGTGCAAGCTACTGTGACAACAGATATGAGTGGCACTGTGCACTGGCAGAAGTTGGCACAGTAGACGCTGTAGGCCTGACACACAGGCTTGCAGACAACTAACTGCTATTCAATCTATTACAGTCAAAATTTATTTTTTATTTTTTTAAATGTACACTACTGTTACACCAGATATGAGTTGCACTGGTGTGACACTGTGCCCTGGCAGGCCCTGAAACGCACACGTGTGAAGGAAACTGACTGTTATTATTTCACAGTCAAAAAAGTGTTTTTTTTTTTTTAAATGTACACTACTGTTACACCAGATATGAGTTGCACTGGTGTGACACTGTGCCCTGGCAGGCCCTGAAACGCACACGTGTGAAGTAAACTGACTGCTATTATACTACAGTCAAAAAAGTTTTTTTTTTTTTTAAATGCAAGCTATTGTGACACCAGATATGAGTGGTGGCACTGGGCAAGTAGGCACAGTATACGCTGTGAGCCTGGCAGGCAAGCAACTGCAATTAGATTACACAGGAAAAAAAAAAGCAGACTGATGTTCTAGCCCTAAAAAGGGCTTTTTGAGGTACTTACAGCAGAGATCAGATGAGTCCTTCAGGACTGTAGTGGACACTGAACACACTAGCCTAGCTATCGATTTCCCTATTAAATCAGCAGCAGCTACACTGTCCCTCCTCTCACTAAGAATGCGGCTTCCGAATGAATCTAAAATGGATGCTGTCCAGGAGGTGGGAGGGTCTGGGAGGGAGGGTATTCTGCTGATTGGCTGGAATGTGTCTGCTGACTGTGAGGTACAGGGTCAAAGTTTACTCAATGATGACGAATAGGGGCGGACCGAACATCGCATATGTTCGCCTGCCGTGGAGAACGCGAACAAGCTATGTTCGCCAGGAACTATTCGCTGGTGAACTATTCGGGAAATCTCTAATAGTGATTTATAAAAACTCACATGGACATAAGTCTGTAAAATATCTGGCTCAGTAGACAGCACCTTTATGCTCCTAAGGGCAGCATCAAACCTCTCCTGGATTATGGACAAATATGATACAAATATATAAGAGAAAGAGAGAACATACAGTAGTGCAGATTGTCTGAGAGTTTATTTACTTAATATATATATATATATATATATATATAGAGAGAGAGAGAGAGAGAGAGAGAGAGAGAGAGAGAGAGAGAGAGATGTTAAGCTCACCTTTAACTGAGCCTCAAAATCCTGGCTCAGAGGTAAAAAGCCTGAGTGTCACTTTATGGGGTGACACATTCCTTTGTGATGTGCAGAAGTCACAGGATTAAAACGGTACACCGGGTAAATCCAACAAAAACAATTTATTTTGTATAAATAAAAACACAAAAAAATTATAATTATAAAATCAGTGTTGGTTGCAGTCCCAAGCGGTGCAGTTCCGTGTGCCAAAACGCCTTTCGCTTGTTTCCAAGCTTCCTAAGTCGTATGTATAGTGTAGACTTCTGTTCAATTTTTTTTATATGCTTGTGACAGGCTTTCCTCCCAGTCTCATGAGTCCTTACTGTCCAATCTTAAGCTTCCATGCATGATTAGTATGTCCTGTCATTTCACCTGTACCATTTGGTGGCTATCCGTGATGTATGTGGTACTCGCGATACATCACTTTCCTTATCTTCGTCGGGTGCAGTCAATCTTTCTTCCCTAATCTTCTTACTGGCGTAAGTGGCATCACAACCCTCCATGACTCATCACTTCTGCCCTTACACATCAAACATACCAAACTATTATATTTCCAGATATGGGAAAGAACATCTTAAACAGACCCTCTCCAATGGAGGGACAAAAAGTACAGGGAAAATAAATGAAGACAATGATATTAATACACAATACAAAACACAATAGTAAAACATATCATGCAGGTTTTAATAAAAAATGAAAATGCATATCTATTATATTGGTATTGGGTATATATACAAATTGGTGAATTAATAAGGCCCTGGGGAGATAGCGCAGCTAAGCGGACAAGGGCACATGTAGGAGTGTGGGGATAGATGCATGGGATTGGTTGGGAAGAGTCTGTGGGTGTGATTATGTTCTGTGTAAGACAGTGTGGGGGAGGTCTTACCTCAGTGCCACTTGGGATTCGGGCCAGCAAACAGCTTCCTGTCTCCAGCTCCTGTTTGCCTGGGCCTGCAGGTTTACACAGCCTGATGGTTGAGGCTTTCTGGCTTCCCTCAGGGCTGCTGCAGCGTGGATGGTGGCCGGCTCCTGTGGAAACAATTGGCAAGCATTACTGAAGGTATGGCTACCGGTGTGGGCCCCCCCCCCGCGGCCTACCTTCCCCTGGAGCACCCCCTGCGGTCTCCCCTGCTGCCTCCTCCTGGAGCACCCCCTGTGGTCTCCCCTGCGGTCTCCCATGCGGTCCCTGCCCCTGGGGGCCGCAACAGCACTGGCAGGCGTTCCCACCCGCCTGCCAGGCTCTCCCCTGATCCCACTCCTCGGGCCCGGTTGATGAGGTGGAGCCCGGGCCCGAGGCATCAACAGGACCGCGTGTCTGGGGCTCCAGACACGCGGCCTACCTCCAGTGGCTGTGATTGGCGGCCTTCTGCGGCCGCGCGCGTGGCACGGCCTTTTGCCACGAGGCCTGCCACTGCTGCGCGGCCAGCCGCCTCCATTGCCGCACAGCCTGGTACTCCCAGGCCGGGGATGCGGCCTAGTACCGCCGCGCGGCCTGCTGTTTCCACAGCCGCGCAGCCTATTGCTACAAGGCCGGGGATGCGGCCTGCTACCGCCGCGCGGCCTCCTGGTGCGGCTGCCGCGCGGCCTACACGTTGGTCTCCCTCCTCACCATCCGCCCCGGCCGCCTGTGCTGGATTGCGGTCCGGGGGCGGTGGGCGGCGGTTACAGACATCCGGGCGGCAGGCGGCCGCCCGGCAACGGTCCGGGTCCCCCCGTGGCCCGCGGGGGTGTGTGGTGGTGAGTAGGCCCTCACGGGCCGCGCGGGGTACCTTGATACCGCCGTTGGGAGTCCAGGGGGGGTCCCCTTGCCCGTCGGGAGCCTCCTCTGCCAGTGAGGAAGGCTCCCAGGGCTGTCTCACCTGCCCCCCCCCCCTTTCCCCTGTTGGTGCTGTCCGTTCCGCTGGGGGGCCCAGCTTACCCTTGGCTGGTCCCCCCCCTCCTCTTGCCTGGTTTCCTCTCCCCCCCCTCCCCCTCTCTGGTCCCCCCCCATCTGCTCTAATTTTCCTCCCTCTCCCCTCCTGTTTCCCCTTTTCTGCTATAATCCCCCCCTCTCTGTCCCTCCCTGTATGCCTCCCCTCTGTTCTCCCCACCCCCTATTCCTAGCCTGGCTCCCCCCCCCTCCCCCTGTAGGTCACTTACCTCGGCCATCTCCTCTGGGGCGTGGGCTCTCATCTTCTCTGCTGCTTCTTCTCAGGACACTGCTGCAGTTATAGGACCGTCCAGCAGGTGGCGCCTGGAACCCAGCTGATGTCTTCTGTGGATGCTGGGACTGCTGTTTCTTCGCCTTCGCCTTCTGTGAGCGCAGTGCCGGGCTTGGATCGACAGGCTGCGACCAGTGAGTTCACTTCCCCCCTCCTTTCCGCGCTTTGCGTGCATACGTTGTTTCTTCCTTTCTTCAGTCTGGTCCTCTTGCACACACACAAAAAAAAATAAAAAAAAAAAAATACACTGTATATTGCAAAATGGCATAAATTACAAAAAAAAAAAATAATAATAATAATAAAGAAAAGTGCATACTATGACATATACAAGAAGATTAAACGTTAACATTGAAAAAAAAAAACAACTATAAAAAAAAGAAAAAGAAAAAGGAAATGCAAAACGACAATAAAAAAAAAAAAAGAACAAAAACGGAAGAAAACAACTGACATAGAATACAAGTACTTAGGTGCATGGACGCCGCTTCCCCCTCCCCCTTAATTTTCAGTATGCATCATATGTTTCAGTGCGCTTTCCTGCAGCGTCCCGGGTTCGCATGAATCTGGGTGTTGCTGAGCTTATATGGCCCGCTTGGCTTCCGCGCAATGCTAGGGAGCAGATGGGGGGAGGGGCTTTTATTGCAGGGATGTTCCCTCCTGCCACGGGGGGTCCCTTGACTAAGAGGGACATTAGGGGCTCCGGGAGGGTCGTGGGGAGCATGCTGTGGTCGGTTACGCCCCCTGGCACATATTCAAATGTACCCGGTGTTCTGGATAGCATGGTCGGGGAGACGGCTCCCCGGGGATGCGCTGCGTGGTTCTGCGGTCAGGACACCTTCGGGACACGTATCGTCCCTGGGAGGAGCTGGGTTGGTGGAGGTACGTTTTGCACTTTAGTTGGCGGTGCAACCCTTCTTGGCCTGGGGCCGGATGGGCTTCGGCCTCTGGTTTTACTTAGGACTCGCCTGGTGCCTCAGAACGGTGCATTTTTTCGTCCTCTCTGCGATCTGTCGGGTTGGGGACGTGGGTGCTCTCGGCGCTGGACCCTCAGTCCATGTGAGAGCTCCTTCGGGTGGTGTGGGTCCAGTTTCCCAAAGAACGCTCGATTAGCCTACTTTCCAATCATTACAGGTGCCCCTGGAGTTCGCTTTGCGGGCCCCCCCCTTTGGGATGTGGTACCCATGGAGGAGCGGGGTTGATATCGCCTGATTCCTTATTTACTCGTCTGTCGTTTCCTTCTGGGGGCTGGGTTTGAGTTGGTGGCTCGGCGCAACGGTCTGCGTGGGTGGGGCTGCGTGACCTTGGGGCCTTGCTGACGAAGGCGGCGGTGGAATCGGTCTTCCGGCTGCTGCCGGTACGCCCGTCGAGTTGTTGGTTCTGGGCTGTGTTTCTGCCGGTCAGGATTAGGTGGCTATGTGCCTCCACGTAAGTTGCTCCCGATGTCACCTATGTGTGGGGCTGTCAGTGTCGCATGTACGCACTCTGCTGTTGCAGTGGTTTTTTCTTGGGATAGTGTTTTGGAGTTTCTGAGTTCCGTGGCCAAGGCCTTATCCGTGCGTCGGGATGTGTGCTCTTGTCTCCTGGATAGTGGGATCAATTCCTGTAAGGGGAACGCCGGTGCCCCTGGCTGCGGTTTGGGGCATCAGGCAGGAGGCGTCGGTGGTTTGGAGAGGCGTTGTGGGTTTCGGCTGCGCTACCCGTGGGCTCTCCTGGGTACGCTGGGCTTTGCCTGTTGGGGTTGCCCTTGGGACTGTATGGGGTTCCTGCTGGGCCTCCTCTAATGCTGGCCTGTGCAATCTGGCCCCCTGTGTCCTTTTCCGCTGGCTTCCAACTGTTTTGCCGCCGCACCAGGTTTTGGGATTTTGGGCCATTTGGACTCTCGGGGGTGTGCTGCCTCTTGCCCAATACGCTGGCTCTGGCGGACGCTGGTGTTCTTGGAGGTCCCCCCTTTCTGGTGGCATGGTAGGCATGTGGTACCCAGCTCACGGACAGGTGGGTGGGTTTTCCTTGTGGACCATCGTGGGGTGATGCTGGCTGTCTTTCACATGTGACAGTACCCTATACCCCGGTGGTACTCTGGTACTCTGGTTCGGTGCTGTTTGTGTCTAAGGGCAGCTGGTCAGGGTTTTGTCTGGTTATTGCCGATAGGATGGCCGATGCTTTGTCTGGTTCGTTATAGAGCGTACTTCGGGTGGAGGTGTCACGGGTCGATTTTTCTTAAGGCAGGGGAGGGGTGGTCCCTTGGTCCAACGGTCTGCTGAAGCTGGTCTGTGGGCGATCTCTGGGGCGGCGTGGGGCCCGCTCCAGTAAGGTTGGAGTGTTCGGGACGGATGGGTACGTTTCCTTTTGGGTTCCGGGATTGGACTGCTCATCTACATGTTTGGTTCCGCTATTGCGGGCGTTGGGGGCGATTTCTGCGATTAGCGGGGCTCGGCTTCCCGTTCATGTTACGGTCGTCGGCAAGTGGGAGGGTGTTTTGGTGGAGTTGAGTAAGCGTTGGGACGGACTTCCTTCAGGTTTCGCAGCTCGATGGCTGTTGTCGTTGGGAAGCGTAAGTTGGTTTATGGTTGGCTGTTTCATCGATGGGATCTGTGCAATTCTTGGTTGTTGAGGGGTTGACTTTCTGCATCCTCCTGGGGTAGGGGGCTGCACGGGGTAAGTGGTTGGGCTCCTACCGTGCTGTTATGGGTTTCCAGGATGGTCTGTAGTGTACCGTTCCGATCGTTGGGAGTACTGTTCCGTCCCTGGGATTGTTCAGCCTCCTCCCCGGTTTGGATCTCGGTGATGGGGTTTTTCACCCCCGCGTCCATTTAGTTGGGGTGTTCCTCTTGGGGGCTCGACTTCCTGGATAAGGATGGTGGAGAATTCATTTATTTTGGTTGGGGGCGGCTACGGTCACCGCCAGGCTGGGCGTGCCTGCGCCGATGGTTCAGAGGGCTCGAATGGTGGTGCTCAGGGTGGTGGGTTCCTTGGGTCGCCCTGTTGGTCTCTGCTTGGATTTATCGCCGCGTTTACGGTCCCCCCCCCCCCGGACTGGGGAGGGCGGGGTTTTCATGGGTAATTTGGGAAAGGAGGCAGGGACGAGTGGTTGGATCTTCCGTCTTCTGGGGCGGGGTTCGGTGGTCTGGCTCCGGGTACGTGGAGGGGGTGTGGCTCCTCCTCATACGGGGTCAGCTGCCCAGGGGTTTTGTCATCCCGGGGTGGAATGACATGGGTCGGTGGTGTTTTAGGACTTGGGTGCTCGTCGGCCTGGACACGTTCGCATTATGTTTCTTCCGAGAGGTTCTCACGGGCTGGGCTGCGCCTATCGCCCTTTCCTGTTGGCAGTGCACTCTGCACTGTGAGTGCCCTGGGGGCGCTGCCGTCTGTCATCGGACTGGATGGGTTTCTGGGTTTGTCGTGGCCATAACTAAAAGACTATCCACATAACTGACGAAATGAATATATAAAACATACACTGTGTGCAGAATTATTAGGCAAATGAGTATTTTGACCACATCATCCTCTTTATGCATGTTGTCTTACTCCAAGCTGTATAGGCTCGAAAGCCTACTACCAATTAAGCATATTAGGTGATGTGCATCTCTGTAATGAGAAGGGGTGTGGTCTAATGACATCAACACCCTATATCAGGTGTGCATAATTATTAGGCAACTTCCTTTTCTTTGGCAAAATGGGTCAAAAGAAGGACTTGACAGGCTCAGAAAAGTCAAAAATAGTGAGATATCTTGCAGAGGGATACAGCACTCTTAAAATTGCAAAGCTTCTGAAGCGTGATCATCGAACAATCAAGCGTTTCATTCGAAATAGTCAACAGGGTCGCAAGAAGCGTGTGGAGAAACCAAGGCGCAAAATAACTGCCCATGAACTGAGAAAAGTCAAGCGTGCAGCTGCCAAGATGCCCCTTGCCACCAGTTTGGCCATATTTCAGAGCTGCAACATCACTGCCCGAAAGCACAAGGTGTACAATACTCAGAGACATGGCCAAGGTAAGAAAGGCTGAAAGACGACCACCACTGAACAAGACACACAAGCTGAAACGTCAAGACTGGGCCAAGAAATATCTCAAGACTGATTTTTCTAAGGTTTTATGGACTGATGAAATGAGAGTGAGTCTTGATGGGCCAGATGAATGGATTGGTAAAGGGCAGAGAGCTCCAGTCCGACTCAGACGCCAGCAAGGTGGAGGTGGAGTACTGGTTTGGGCTGGTATCATCAAAGATGAGCTTGTGGGGCCTTTTCGGGTTGAGGATGGAGTCCAGCTCAACTCCCAGTTTCTGGAAGACACCTTCTTCAAGCAGTGGTACAGGAAGAAGTCTGCATCCTTCAAGAAAAACATGATTTTCATGCAGGATAATGCTCCATCACACGCGTCCAAGTACTCCACAGCGTGGCTGGCAAGAAAGGGTATAAAAGAAGAAAATCTAATGACATGGCCTCCTTGTTCACCTGATCTGAACCCCATTGAGAACCTGTGGTCCATCATCAAATGTGAGATTTACAAGGAGGGAAAACAGTACACCTCTCTGAACAGTGTCTGGGAGGCTGTGGTTGCTGCTGCACGCAATGTTGATGGTGAACAGATCAAAACACTGACAGAATCCATGGATGGCAGGCTTTTGAGTGTCCTTGCAAAGAAAGGTGGCTATATTGGTCACTGATTTGTTTTTGTTATGTTTTTGAATGTCAGAAATGTATATTTGTGAATGTTGAGATGTTATATTGGTTTCACTGGTAAAAATAAATAATTGAAATGGGTATTTATTTGTTTTTTGTTAAGTTGCCTAATAATTATGCACAGTAATAGTCACCTGCACACACAGATATCCCCCTAAAATAGCTATAACTAAAAACAAACTAAAAACTACTTCCAAAAATATTCAGCTTTGATATTAATGAGTTTTTTGGGTTCATTGAGAACATGGTTGTTGTTCAATAATAAAATTAATCCTCAAAAATACAACTTGCCTAATAATTCTGCACTCCCTGTAAACACTTCCAGTTCGCCTTTTGGGTTTGGCTAAATGTGGTTTAGTTATTTCGAGGGAAGGGTGCGCTTGCTGGAGGTCGGACTTGACCTCTGTTACTCTAGCGCTGCGTGAAGTGGTGGAACAGGCCATGGCTGGTTGTGGTGGGGTCCCCCGCTGATTTTAGGCGTAAAACAGCGGGGTTGTGGCGGGGGTATGTCCTTGCCAATTGAGTTTGAGGTTACGTTTAAGTAGATGAGATGAACAAGTTTTTTAAGGTCTCAAACCTCCCCTGCTCTAAAGGTTTAACTTTAGGTTGCCTGAGGTCTCGTGCCCATCGAGCGTGGATAAGGTCGGCTGATGGCAGGCATTGGAAGGATTTTTTATGACGAGGGGGGAGGTGAGAGGGAGTGGTGATTAGGAACCACTCCATGTTTTTATTGGCAAGGACGGTTGGGTCACTGTATAACACTATGGGTGGAGTTATATATGTATATATGTTAATTTATGCTTATTTATGTCTAATGTTTTGGTTACAGAAAAGAAGAGATTTAATAAATAAAGTTATGGATGTGTTATGCAGTAATTTAGTTGTGATAATAAATGCTGTGGCCTGTTTCATCCATACTAAGTGGTCTGTCGTTATTGGGGGGTTTAATGGGGTTAGATTTTGTTCTAGGCTGCATCGCGATTCCCCACTACGTACATACAAGTCAATTGACAAAAAATCTATTTCAGAATTGCTATACATAAATATTGTTCAATGCATATAAAAATATATATTGAAAAATGCACTTTAAAGATATATATTTATAAAATATATATTAAAAAAATTATAAAAATATGAAAAAATATAAAAAAAATATATTGTAGAAAATTCATATTTACAAATTACTTAAAAAGGTGATAAGTACTTCAATTTTATAGGAAATATAGGCATAATTTGAAGTCTATATTTAGACTTGCCGGTTGTAGTGTATGCAGGTCAAATATCCACTTAATTTCTGCCTGGCCAAGAGTTTTAATAATTTCACCAGCTCTCCAGTTTCTTGAAATTTGTGAACATAAATTTTCTACAATATATTTTTAATATTTTTTATAATTTTAAAAATATATATATTTTTTAAATATATATCTTTAAAGTGCATTTTAAACTCTGCACCTGTAGTCCAATATTTTTTTATTTTACGTATGAGAATTAAATACCTTAGTAGAAAAAGATAATGAATGTCTGGATGTTTTGTACAAAATAGTGAGTTATCAAAAGAAAAATTAATTATCATCTTTGGCGGATTTTCCTGTGGACCCCCCAAAAATTATGTTTTTGAAATATAACATACAAATGTTGTCAGGATCCCGTGGGCGGTTGCGAGGGGAGGCTGCAGTCCGCTCGCGGCACTCACCCTCCAGCCATCCGTGGTCCCCTTCCCGGCGTACGCTTGGCGGGTGGCATCCTCCCAGCCTCGGATGCCGCCCGCGTCTTCCTCTCCGTCCCCCAGCGGCAGCATGCATGACGCTGCACGCTGGGAGACCGCCCAGTTTTATAAACGCCGGGGTCAGCCACCTGACCCGGTGTTAAAGGCACAGTGCCTCAATCACAGTGGGAGGTATAGATATCTCCCACGTGTGATTGTTAATTCTGATTGGAAATTATCCAATCAGAATTAATCTAGGGGTTTAAATACTTACCTTTCCTGTCTCTCTCTGCCCTGTTGTGGTCTTTGCTTTCTAGTATTGCTTTTCTACTTGTGGTTCTCTCTGATTACGTACTCTCTGGCTTGTTTATCCAACCTTGTGACTTTCTCCTACCCTTTGACCTCGGCTTGTCTCTCGTTATTCTGTCTTAAGGTTCCCCTTACTCGGCTTGTCTCCTGACTATTCTTTGTGTGCTTAGCCCGGCCACTCTAAGGTCTGGTACTGCACCTGTTCTGTGTGTGTGTGTGTTAGCGTGTTTTGGTTCCCAGAATCGTGACGTTACAACAGGGCCACCATGGAACCTGCTGACATTCCACAGCTGTTAGTGAATCAGGAGGCTAGAATGGATGGTTTAGACCACCGTATGGATCAGTTTGCCCAGACTTTACAAACCATACTGGCTCGTACTGCCCACTTGCAACCTACCGTTCAGGAAGCTGTTGCTGCTGTGCCAGAACCCATTCCCAATCCAGTACCCATCCCGGCTCACGTAGTTCACAAGACGCCACCACAGCGCTTTAGCGGTGATCCAGCGTTATGTCGTGGTTTTCTCAACCGAATTGATATTCATTTGGTGATGTACCCACGTTCCTACCCCACTGATAGAACCAAAATTGCTTTTTTTATTAACCACCTGTCCGGGAGAGCTTTAGCATGGGCTAATCCCATGTGGGAAAATGCTTCCCCAATGTCCTTTGCAGACTTTTTAACCGCTTTCAAACGCACATTTGATCAACCCGGTAGGGTTGCTTCTGCTGGCAAAGCTCTGCTTAGGGTCCGACAGGGTAATAGGTCAGTAGCGGATTATACTATTGAATTCGGCACTCTAGCAGCTGAAGTGGTTTGGAATAACGACGCCCTCGTAACAGCCTTTCAGGAGGGTTTGGCCGCTTACATATTAGACGAGATAGCATCCAGATAATTGCCTGTGCTTCTGGATGATGTATCAGAGAGAGGCGTAGTCAAAAGACAAAGACATATCGGTGCTATCTGCTTTACCCAGTACCGCATTACTAGCCTTACCTCCTCCTAGACAACCATCTCCTGAACCCATGCAATTGGGTGCTATAGGGTTAACTGAAGCTGAAAGGACATATCGCAGAAGGGAGGGGTTATGCCTTTATTGTGGGAAGCGGGGGCATCTCCGAAGAACCTGCCCTAATCTGCAGGGAAACTTCAGCACCTAAGGCCTAGAGAGGGGTTGGCCTCGGGTGTTATGACCTTTACCACTCATGTGTCCATCCCTAGACCATTTCTTAAGGTTACTCTTTTGGTCAATCAAACCACTATAACAACCAAAGCCTTGATCGATTCAGGTGCTGCAGACAACCTCATGGATGAGAAATTTGCTAAAATCGCAGCCTTGACTCTAAACCAAAAGGCCACACCCTTGGCCGTTGAGGCCATAGATGGTAGACCACTTAAAAAAAAACTTGGTGACCTAGGAAACCCAAGAAATTGTTATGACCGTGGGTGCCTTGCACCAAGAAAGGTTAACATTTCAAATAATCGACTCTCCTACAGCCTCTATCATTTTGGGCTTCCCCTGGTTGGTTAAACTCAACCCCATGCTTGATTGGGGTTCTTTGGAGATTCTTTCCTGGGGAAAGTCTTGTCAAAGAGATTGTATGATCCACATTTGTCCTGTTGGCTTGCTTAATGTGCCCACAGCCAGACCACTTTCTGTTTCTGTCCCTCCTGTGTATGCAAGGGTTTTTGAAAAAAGGGTGGCAGATAAACTGCCCCTGCACCATGAATATGATTGTGCCATAGACCATGCCACCTAGGGGTAAGGTATATCCTCTTTCCGAAAAAGAGAACCAGGTCATGGAGGAGTACATACAGGATGCCTTGAGTAAAGGTTTTATCAGAAGGTCCTCCTCTCCTGCTGGGGCTGGTTTCTTTTTCGTTGCCAAAAAGGAGGGTGACATAAGGCCATGTATAGACTACAGGGGACTGAACAATATAACGGTTATGAATGCCTACCCTATCCCCCTTATTACTGAGTTGTTCGATCGTGTTAAAGGTTCTAAGTACTTTACTAAATTGGACCTCAGGGGGGCTTATAACCTTGTCCGTATAAAGGAGAATGACGAGTGGAAGACAGCGTTCAATACGCGTAGTGGGCATTACGAATACCTGGTCATGCCTTTTGGACTGTGAAATGCTCCTGCTGTGTTTCAGGACCTCATAAATAGTGATGTACCGAACGGTTCGCTGGCGAATAGTTCCGGGCGAACACATGCCCGGTTCGATCCGCCCCCTGTTCGTCATCATTGAGCAAACTTTGACCCTGTGCCTCACGGTCAGCAGACACATTCCAGCCAATCCGCAGAAGACCCTCCCTCCCAGACCCTCCCACCTCCTGGACAGCATCCATTTTAGATTCAATCTGAAGCTGCATTCTTAGATAGAAGAGGGAAAGTGTAGCTGCTGCTCATTGTATAGGGAAATTGATAGCTAGGCTAGGGTATTCAGTGTCCACTACAGTCCTGAAGGACTCATCTGATCTCTGCTGTAAGAACAGCACCCCAAAAAGCCCTTTTTAGGGCTAGAACATCAGTCTGTTTTTTTTTGTGTAATGTAATTGCAGTTGCCTGCCTGCCAGCCTGTGTGTCAGGCTCACAGCATATACTGTGCCCACTTGCACAGTGCCACCACTCACTCACTGGTGTCACAATAGCGTGCATTTAAAAAAAACTAAAAACTTTTTTGACTGTAATAAAATAGCAGTCAGTTTCCTTCACTAGTCAGTGTCCTTAAAGCGGATGTCAGACCTTCAGCGTGTACTCTGCCAACCTCTGCCAGTCCACTTTGCCACTCATATCTGGTGTCACAATAGCGTGCATTTAAAAACAAAAAACGTTTTTCACTGTTATAGATTGAATAGCAGTTATTTGTCTTCAAGCGGGTGTCAGGCCTTCAACGTGTACTTTGCCAACCTCTGAAAGTGCACTTTGCCACTCATATCTGGTGTGACTATAGCGTGCCTTTAAAAAGAAAAAACGTTTTTCACTGTAAGCTAATAGCAGTCAGTGTCCTTCAAGCTGGTGTGTCAGGCCTTCAGCGTGTACTCTGCCAACCTCTGCAAGTGCACTTTGCCACTCATATCTGGTGTCACTATAGCGTGCCTTTAAAAAGAAAACAGTTTTTCACTGTAAGCTAATAGCAGTCAGTGTCATTAAAGCGGGTGTCAGGCCTTCAGCGTGTACTCTGCCAACCTCTGCAAGTGCACTTTGCCACTCATATCTGGTGTCACTATAGCGTGCCTTTAAAAAGAAAAAAGTTTTTCACTTTAAGCTAATAGTAGTCAGTGTCCTTAAAGCGGGTGTCAGACCTTCAGCGTGTACTCTGCCAACCTCTGCCAGTCCACTTTGCCACTCATATCTGGTGTCACAATAGCGTGCATTTAAAAACAAAAAACTTTTTTCACTGTTATAGATTGAATAGCAGTTAGTTGTCTTCAAGCGGGTGTCAGGCCTTCAACGTGTACTTTGCCAACCTCTGAAAGTGCACTTTGCCACTCATATCTGGTGTGACTATAGCGTGCCTTTAAAAAGAAAAAACGTTTTTCACTGTAAGCTAATAGCAGTCAGTGTCCTTCAAGCTGGTGTGTCAGGCCTTCAGCGTGTACTCTGCCAACCTCTGCAAGTGCACTTTGCCACTCATATCTGGTGTCACTATAGCGTGCCTTTAAAGAGAAAAAAGTTTTTCACTGTAAGCTAATAGCAGTCAGTGTCATTAAAGCGGGTGTCAGGCCTTCAGCGTGTACTCTGCCAACCTCTGCAAGTGCACTTTGCCACTCATATCTGGTGTCACTATAGCGTGCCTTTAAAAAGAAAAAAAGTTTTTCACTTTAAGCTAATAGTAGTCAGTGTCCTTAAAGCAGGTGTCAGACCTTCAGCGTGTACTCTGCCAACCTCTGCCAGTCCACTTTGCCACTCATATCTGGTGTCACAATAGCGTGCATTTAAAAACCAAAAACTTTTTTCACTGTTATAGATTGAATAGCAGTTAGTTGTCTTCAAGCGGGTGTCAGGCCTTCAACGTGTACTTTGCCAACCTCTGAAAGTGCACTTTGCCACTCATATCTGGTGTGACAATAGCGTGCCTTTAAAAAGAAAAAACGTTTTTCACTGTAAGCTAATAGCAGTCAGTGTCCTTCAAGCTGGTGTGTCAGGCCTTCTGCGTGTACTCTGCCAACCTCTGCAAGTGCACTTTGCCACTCATATCTGGTGTCACTATAGCGTGCCTTTAAAAAGAAAAAAGTTTTTCACTGTAAGCTAATAGCAGTCAGTGTCATTAAAGCGGGTGTCAGGCCTTCAGCGTGTACTCTGCCAACCTCTGCAAGTGCACTTTGCCACTCATATCTGGTGTCACTATAGCATGCCTTTAAAAAGAAAAAAGTTTTTCACTGTAAGCTAATAGCAGTCAGTGTCCTTCAAGCTGGTGTGTCAGGCCTTCAGCGTGTACTCTGCCAACCTCTGCAAGTGCACTTTGCCACTCATATCTGGTGTCACTATAGCGTGCCTTTAAAAAGAAAAAAGTTTTTCACTTTAAGCTAATAGTAGTCAGTGTCCTTAAAGCGGGTGTCAGACCTTCAGCGTGTACTCTGCCAACCTCTGCCAGTCCACTTTGCCACTCATATCTGGTGTCACAATAGCGTGCATTTAAAAACAAAAAACTTTTTTTACTGTTATAGATTGAATAGCAGTTAGTTGTCTTCAAGCGGGTGTCAGGCCTTCAACGTGTACTTTGCCAACCTCTGAAAGTGCACTTTGCCACTCATATCTGGTGTGACTATAGCGTGCCTTTAAAAAGAAAAAACGTTTTTCACTGTAAGCTAATAGCAGTCAGTGTCCTTCAAGCTGGTGTGTCAGGCCTTCAGCGTGTACTCTGCCAACCTCTGCAAGTGCACTTTGCCACTCATATCTGGTGTCACTATAGCGTGCCTTTAAAAAGAAAACAGTTTTTCACTGTAAGCTAATAGCAGTCAGTGTCATTAAAGCGGGTGTCAGGCCTTCAGCGTGTACTCTGCCAACCTCTGCAAGTGCACTTTGCCACTCATATCTGGTGTCACTATAGCGTGCCTTTAAAAAGAAAAAAAGTTTTTCACTTTAAGCTAATAGTAGTCAGTGTCCTTCAAGCGGGTGTCAGGCCTTCAGCGTGTACTCTGCCAACCTCTGCAAGTGCACATTGACACTCATATCTGGTGTCACTATAGCGTGCATTTAAAACCAAAAAACTTTTTCCACTTTTATAGATTGAATAGCAGTTAGTTGTCTTCAAGCGGGTGTCAGGCCTATAGCGTGTACTCTGCCAACCTCTGCCAGTGCACATTGCCACTCATATCTGGTCTCACAGTAGCTTGCACTTATAGTACCACTAATCCAAAAAAAAATGACAGGCAGAGGCAGGCCACCCCGCAGGGGCCATCGTGGTCGTGGTGCTGTGATTCCCTTTTGCCCTAGAATAATACCCAGTTTTCAGAGGCCACGTACCCTGAACTTGAAAAGTTCTAAGGACATAGTTGACTGGCTAACACAGGACACCCAATCTTCTACAGCTTCCGCTCGGAACCTTGACGCACCATCCTCCTCCAGCTTAGCTTTGGGCACCTCTCAAGATACCACTCACCCGCCTGCCGCCACCACCAACACTAGCACCACAGCCGCTTCACTTGGTATGTCAGAGGAGTTATTTACACACCCGTTTGAAGAAATGAGTGATGCGCAACCATTATTGCCAGAGGATGTAGATAACAGGGATATGTCTCAGGCAGGCAGCATTAAACACATGGACGTACGGTGTGATGATGATGATGTTGTACCCGCTGCTGCTTCCTTTGCTGAGTTGTCAGATACAAGTGAAGCGGTTGATGATGATGATGCGTCCATGGATGTCACGTGGGTGCCCGCTCGGCAAGAAGAAGAACAGGGCGAAAGTTCAGATGGGGAGACAGAGAGGAGGAGGAGACGAGTTGGAAGCAGGGGGGGGGGTCGTCGCAAGGAGCTAGTGGCACAGTCAGACAGCATGCATTGGCACCCGGGGTCAGCCCGACAGCACGCCAATCAACGCATGCTGTGTCCACCACCAGAATGCCATCATTGCAGAGCTCAGTGTGACATTTTTTTTGTGTGTCTGCCTCGGACAACAGCGATGCCATTTGCAACCTGTGCCAAAGGAAACTGAGTCGTGGGAGGTCCAACACCCACCTAGGTACAACTGCTTTGCGTAGGCACATGATCTCACATCACAAACGCCTATGGGATCAACACATGAGTACAAGCAGCACGCCTACTCTAAGCCGCCATCCTCCTCCTGGTCTAGCATCTTCGGCCACGTCAACTACTGCTGTCCTTCTTGCCCCCTCTCAACCATCCGCCACTCCGTCTCCCGCCTTGAGCAGTTCCCGCTCATCTGCCCACAGTCATGTGTCTGTCAAGGACATGTTTGAGCGTAAGAAGCCAATGTCACCAAGTCACCCCCTTGCCCAGCGTCTGACAGCTGGCTTGTCCGAACTATTAGCCCGCCAGCTTTTACCATACAATCTGGTTGAGTCTGAGGCGTTCAAAAATTTTTTAGCTATTGGGACACCGCAGTGGAAGGTACCCGGCCGGAATTTCTTTTCACAAAAGGCAATCCCCAACTTGTACTCGATTGTGCAAAAGGAAGTCATGGCATGTCTGGCACACAGTGTTGGGGCAAGGGTCCATCTGACCACTGATACCTGGTCTGCAAAGCATGGTCAGGGCAGGTATATCACCTACACTGCACATTGGGTAAACCTGCTGACGGCTGACAAGCAAGGAATGCGTGGCATTGCAGAGGAGTTGGTGACACTGCCACGAATTGCAGGCAGTCCTGCTGCCACCTCCTCTACTCCTCCTACTCCATCCTCTTCCATAACCTCCTCGGCTGAGTCCTCTTGTGCTGCTGCGTCTTGCTCCACATCAACGGCACCCTCCCAGCTCCCCAGGTACTATTCCACATCCCGGATACGGCAGTGTCACGCCGTCTTGGGTTTGACTTGCTTGAAAGCAGAGAGTCACACCGGACAAGCACTCCTGTCCGCCTTGAACGCACAGGTGGAAAAGTGGCTGACTCCGCAGCAACTGGATATCGGCAAAGTGGTGTGACAACGGAAAGAATTTGATAGCGGCATTGAAGTTGGGCAAGTTGACACATGTGCCGTGCATGGCACATGTGTGTAATCTGATCGTACAACGCTTTGTGCATAAGTACACAGGCTTACAGGACGTCCTGAAGCAGGCCAGGAAGGTGTGTGGCCATTTCAGGCGTTTCTACACGTCCATGGCTCACTTTGCCGATATCCAGCGGCGAAACAATATGCCAGTGAGGCGCTTGATTTGCAAAAGCCCTACACGTTGGAATTCCACACTCCTAATGTTCGACCGCCTGCTCCAACAAGAAAAAGCTGTTAATGAATATTTGTATGACCGGGGTGCTAGGACAGCCTCTGGGGAGCTGGGAATTTTTTTGCCACGTTACTGGACGCTCATGCGCAATGCCTGTAGGCTCATGCGTCCTTTTGAGGATGTGACAAACCTAGTCAGTCGCAACGAAGGCACCATCAGCGACATCATACCATTTGTTTTCTTCCTGGAGCGTGCCCTGCGAAGAGTGCTGGATCAGGCTGTAGATGAGCGTGAAGAGGAAGAGGAAGAGTTGTGGTCACCATCACCACCAGAAACAGCCTTATCAGCATCGCTTGCTGGACCTGCGCCAACGCTGGAAGAGGATTGTGAGGAAGAGGAGTCAGAGGAGGAATGTAGCTTTGAGGAGGAGGAGGAGGAGCAAGACCAAACACAACAGGCATCACAGGGTGCTCGTTGTCACCTATCTGGTACCCGTGGTGTTGTACGTGGCTGGGGGGAAGAACATACCTTCAATGACATCAGTGAGGAGGAGGAACGGGAAATGAGTAGCTCGGCATCCAACCTTGTGCAAATGGGGTCTTTCATGCTGTCCTGCCTGTTGAGGGACCCTTGTATAAAAAGGCTGAAGGAGAACGACCTGTACTGGGTGTCCACGCTACTAGACCCCCGGTATAAGCAGAAAGTGGCGGAAATGTTACCGAATTACAACAAGTCGGAAAGGATGCAGCATTTGCAAAATAAATTAAAAAGTATGCTTTACCCAGCGTATAAGGGTGATGTCACAGCACAACGGGAATCTAACAGGGGGAGAGGTGGAAGTCATCCTCCTCCTCCTCCCACGACCACGCCGGCAAGGACAGGACGCTTTAAAGACGTGTTGTTGATGGAGGACATGCGGACCTTTTTAAGTCCTATGCATCGCCACAGCCCTTCGGGATCCACCCTCAGAGAGCGACTCGACCGACAGGTAGCAGACTACCTCGCCTTAACTGCAGATATCGACACTCTGAGGAGCGATGAACCCCTTGACTACTGGGTGTGCAGGCTTGACCTGTGGCCTGAGCTATCCCAATTTGCGATAGAACTTCTGGCCTGCCCCGCTTCAAGTGTCCTGTCAGAAAGGACCTTCAGTGCAGGTATTGTCACTGAGAAGAGAAGTCGCCTAGGTCAAAAAAGTCTAGATTACATCACCTTTATTAAGATGAATGAGGGATGGATCCCGAAGGGACTGACACTGGGCGATACATTCGATTAAAAAAGGCCTGATGAGATGAGCTGCCTTGGGCTAAAAATGGTCCACACGCTGCTATATTTTAGCTCTGAATGACGTTTGACTTGCGTGACTTATCCGCCACCAACTAGGGTTCAAGCCGCCATGTTTTAGGGCACTTTCTGCCTGTGAAACAAACATCAATTTTTCTGGCCGCTGCTACAGCAGCGGCTGCAACAATACCAAATTTTTCAGGCATGTGTACATGCCTAATTTTTAGGCCCACTGGTGCAGCACTGTGGCTTCAAATACCAAATCAAAAAAAAATCCTCCAAGATGGCACCAATATACCAGTGGTCTAAGCATCTTCCCACCTTGGCCTAAAAAGGGGAGGTGATTCAACAATTACAAATCTCTGCCATTTACACGTCCACTGATAGGAGACGCGGAAGGTATTAAACTGATATGAACAATACTAAACTCACCACTCCTATCTGGTGGCACATTAGCTTGCCCGCGCAGTGCCACAAATTTCAAGTAAGAGGACCGACCAAGCATCTTCTTCCATCTCCCTGTTACATAAATTAATGCCATATCCATAGAACTTGTAGAGAATATCCAGGATAGTTTTACTGGGCCAAATCATGTCGCCTGTTGAAAGAGGTGACCTTGCTCGGGTCCCAGGTGTGCGGTTCCTAAAATGGCTGCCATATACATGTCCTCTGATAGGAGACGCGGAAGGTATTAAACTGATATGAACAATACTAAACTCACCACTCCTATCTGGTGGCACATTAGCTTGCCCGCGCAGTGCCACAAATTTCAAGTAAGAGGACCGACCAAGCATCTTCTTCCATCTCCCTGTTACATAAATCAATGCCGTATCCATAGAACTTGTAGAGAATATCCAGGATAGTTTTACAGGGCCAAATCATGTCGCCTGTTGAAAGAGGTGACCTTGCTCGGGTCCCAGGTGTGCGGTTCCTAAAATGGCTGCCATATACACGTCCACTGATAGGAGACGCGGAAGGTATTAAACTGATATGAACATTTACTAAACTCACCACTCCGAGTGCTGTTATTTATTAAATTTTTTTGTGGTGAGGCTTTACAGGACAGAGTGCTTCTCCACGGGACATGTTAACTCACGGGCAGCTGGCTCATCAAGGAACCAGAGCAGCTTGAACGAGGTGAACTTGCTCGGGTCCCAGGTGTGCGGTTCCTAAAATGGCTGCCATATACACGTCCACTGAGAGGAGACGCGGAAGGTATTAAACTGATATGAACATTTACTAAACTCACCACTCCGAGTGCTGTTATTTATTTAATTTTTTTGTGGTGAGGCTTTACAGGACAGAGTGCTTCTCCACGGGACATGTTAACTCACGGGCAGCTGTCTCATCAAGGAACCAGAGCAGCTTGAACGAGGTGACCTTGCTCGGGTCCCAGGTGTGCGGTTCCTAAAATGGCTGCCATATACACGTCCACTGATAGGAGACGCGGAAGGTATTAAACTGATATGAACAATACTCCACTCCTATCTGTAGGTCCGTCCCATTGTGATTTATGCCCCCCACCCACCGCGCAGGGATGGGGGCCGGGGGGGAGGAAAGTAGGCCCCCCATTGTGATTTATGGCCCCCACCCACCGCACAGGGGTGGGGGCCGAGGGGGGAGGACAGTAGGTCCCCCCATTGTGATTTATGGCCCCCACCCACCGCGCAGTGGTTGGGGAGGACAGTAGCTCCCCCCAGTGTGTATCATGGGCTTTGAGGACAGGTGTCAATCCATACCTGCCAAGTGACCCTATGTAGGGGGAACAGTCCCTATTCTGCTCTGTGTCAGTGTGTTTCATGGTCTCTGTGGACGGGGAACAGTCTCTTTTCTGCTCTGTGTCAGTGTGTATCATGGTCTCTGTGGACGGTGAACAGTCTCTATTCTGCTCTGTGTCAGTGTGTATCAGGGGTTTTGAGGACAGGTGTCAATCCATATCTGCCAAGTGACCCTATGTAGGGGGAACAGTCCCTATTCTGCTCTGTGTCAGTGTGTATCAGGGGTTTTGAGGACAGGTGTCAATCCATATCTGCCAAGTGACCCTATGTAGGGGGAACAGTCCCTATTCTGCTCTGTGTCAGTGTGTATCAGGGGTTTTGAGGACAGGTGTCAATCCATATCTGCCAAGTGACCCTATGTAGGAGGAACAGTCCCTATTCTGCTCTGTGTCAGTGTGTATCAGGGGTTTTGAGGACCGGTGTCAATCCATATCTGCCAAGTGACCCTATGTAGGGGGAACAGTCTCTATTCCGCTCTGTGTCCGTGTGTATCAGGGATTTGACTATCTTTATTCAGATTAAAAAATTACAATTCCAGGAAAAATTTAACAAACATTTACAAGAACATGTTATGCACATCATAGAAACAACGTGAACCTCTTTAAAGCCACAAACTTAAGACAAAAAGTATGTAGACACAACCTTACAGGGTTTGAAAGAATATTCTGAATCCTTACATGTTTACTTTATCGTTTGTTTGATTTTTGTGAACCATATATAAACTAAAAGCAGCGTGAAAACTATAAAAGCTCAAGTGGCCATGCTGATCAAATTAAGTATGCTTTACACAGCGTATAAGGGTGATGTCACAGCACAACGGGAATCTAACAGGGGAAGAGGTGAAAGTCATCCCCCCCCTCCCACTTCCCCGCCATATCTGCCAAGTGACCCTATGTAGGGATAACAGTCTCTATTCTGCTCTGTGTCAGTGTGTATCAGGGGCTTTGAGGACAGGTGTCAATGTTAGGTGATTTCTGCCCTTTATGGATTAAAAGCAGACTCTGCATCAACTGTGTAATTTTCCATGGGAGTTTTGCCATGGATCCCCCTCCGGCATGCCACAGTCCAGGTGTTAGTCCCCTTGAAACAACTTTTCCATCACTTTTGTGGCCAGAAAGAGTCCCTGTTGGTTTTAAAATTCGCCTGCCCATTGAAGTCAATGGCGGTTCGCGCGGTTCGCCGGTTCGCGAACATTTGAGGAAGTTCGCGTTCGCCGTTCGCGAACCGAAAATTTCGGGTTCGCGACAACACTAGTGTGTATATATATATGATATATAGACATATTATACCTATATAATATATGTCTATATATCATATATATATAATGTCATACTAAGTGTGTTTTTTATATTAATATGTACATATATTAATATAAAAATACAGGTATAATTAAATTACACACGGATATATATAGAATATATATAATAACTATATATATTGTATATATATATATATATATATATATATATATATATATTATAAAATACAAATTATAAGTAAATTAAATTAAATACAATTTTTTAAAACAATATTTAAAAAAAATGTATATATCTATATAAAATTTTATTCTAACTGTATTTTGATATTAAAATATATATATTCATATCAAAATACACTTAGAATGAATTGTATATATATCTATGTGTTCAGCAAAGTCTCCTGAGTATAACAGTACCCCCCATGTACAGATTTTATAGCGTTTTTGAAAGTTACAGGGTCAAATATATGGGTCAAATATTTTTACATTGAAAATGGCCAGGTTGGTTATGTTGCCTTTGAGAGTGTATGGTAGCCCAGGAATGAGAATTACCCTCATGATGGCATACCATTTGCAAAAGAAGACAACCCAAGGTATTGCAAATGGGGTATGCCCAGTCTTTTTTAGTAGCCAAAATTAGCGTTCAATTTAGTTTTTTACTTTTTTCACACACAAACAAATATGAACGCTAACTTTGGCCAATGTTTGCGACTAGGTGGCTACTAAAAAAGACTGGACATACCCCATTTTGAATACCCTGGGTTGTCTACTTTAAAAAAAAATATGTACATGTGGGGTGTTATTCAGAGATTTTTGACAGATAATAGTGTTACAATGTCACTATTGATAAATTTGAAAAAAATTATATTTTGGAACCGCAATATCCTACCTGTACCTATAGCCCTATAACTTGCGGAAAAAAAGCAAAAAAGCATGTAAACACTGGGTATTTTAGAACTCAGGACAAAATTTTGAATCTATTTAGCAGTTTTTTTATTTGCTTTTGTAGATGAGTAAAAGATTTTTCAAGTAAAAGTCAAAAAACATGTATTTTTTTCAATTTTTCATCATATATATATATTTTTTTAATTAAATTACATGAGATTATATAAATAATGGTATGCAAAGAAAGCCTTTTTTGTCCTGAAAAAAACAATGTATAATTTGTATAGGAACAGTAAATGAGAGAGCGGAAAATTACAGCTAAACACAAACACCACAAAAGTTTAAAAAGAGGCCTGGGGGGGCGGGGCCGGACCACCGAGCTGAGCGGTCGCAAGTTTGAGCAGCTCCTGAAACTCACCAACTTTTAAAGTCTATAAACATGGAATCTGAACTAACTATAGACCGACAGCAAGGGCCCTCAGTGCAAAGGGCATACTGGATCCAGGGCGAGGCCGGCTCTTTGAGTTTCAGTCCCCTGGAGGTGAGGGCTTCGATGTTCCAGTTAGGGCCTTCACCGGCAGTGAGTGGGACGGACGGCCGCTGCCCAGCTACCCTGCCTGACAGCGCCCAGCCAGAGGCCCAGCTCCAAGTGGATCCGGCCCTGTTCCCCCCCTATGGACCGGTGGCGGTGATCCCGGTCCTCACCCAGTGGCTATGCAATCCAGGCCCAATGACCTCACCGCCCCGATTGGGGATACGGGCGCAGCACACAAGATGGCGGACACCATGTGTGCCGAGATCAAGGTGAATGGCCGCTCTCTCATGGAGCCCACAGCACTCAGTGAGTCTTCTGCACAGAGACTTTGAGGTCTGAAGAGCATGTGTCCCCCATACCCCACAAACCAATCCACCAAGGGAGCCTTTACCTGTCCCATCAACGAGTCAAGCGAACGGAGGTACAGCTGAGCCGCCGACAGCCGTGGCACTGGACAGTCAGGACATCGCAAAGCGACTACCCACGCCAGGGACTCGCGACAAACCGCGAGCGAAACCACAAACCCACCGTACACAAGTCCTGCAGTGCAGCAGCCCCAGAGAAGGGTTCCATGTGACACCCGGCAACAAGCTTTTTCAGGGACTTTGCCCGGATCCCTACCCTGATGGACAATCGTTCCCTGCCATACTGATGTGACCGACTGGGTATCGGCTAACCGTAAGCCGGCTCATAACAGCGAGGTATCACACCTGCAATACAAATGACTCTCAAAGCCTGTACCAGTACATGCATATTAGACCAGCCAGGGTGACACATTATAAGCAGCTTAATACTCAGAACCAGCATGCTAACACTTCAAGCTTAGGGGCTCACTATATCAGCAGTATCTCTTACTACACACATTGGGTACATCAGGCACATAAACAGTTAACCTGGCTACTACAAATTGATTACTGACACAATTACTAGTTAAGCAACCGATTAACTGTTTTCTGCCATCTACTAAACTGTGCACCAGCTCAACTATCAGCCACCACTGGTTATTCTCATCCCTAGTTCTTAGTGTGCCCCATTTTACTTTCCTACATGTTTTCTACTATGCACACAATACAAGGGAGGCATACTGAGAGCCCATGAGCAAAGTACTCAATGTGGAACACCTGTACTTAGCTATTGATATTCCACAACCATGTCTAACAGCGCCCAGCATGATGCTATATGCGTTACTATACTCTTCCTCTTAACTAACTTAAAAAATATGTTGTTTATTCTTATGCAATACTATGCCTGTTATACCTGTCTGTCAGTTACTATACAACTAGCGACTGCACCTAGCATGTACACACATGTAAACTACAAAATCGAGACCTACCTAGCATGATATTATATCTTTTGTTCTGGCACTTATAAAAATCATAATTTCTCTATTCGTACACCTACTAATGCTGATAATTGCATGTCATTTATCGCTAGATAGTCTTACCACGCTTAAAAATGCTTAAACATGTTTAAAAATGTGCTTTCACCTCATTGCCGCATATGTATGAATCTGTGATATTAACTTGATTATGTTTGCTATTGTGGCAACGTATATCAATTTGTCAAACCATGCACAACAAAAAAAAAGAATAAAAAAAAAAAAAAGAGGCCTGGTCGCAAATGTACAACATCGCAAAAACAGTCCAGTCCTTAAGGGGTTAAAGGGGGATGTAATTGTTTACATCCACAGTTTAAAATTATGTATTTGTTTGGATCTTGTTGTCCTTAATAAAAATTGTAATGTCTAGGAAATTGACCTCCAGAGGGCTATACATTGTAGTTAACAAAATGCCCCAATTGTTCATATTTAGTGATGGTAAAAAAAAAAACAGCTTAAATCCTCATCAGAGCCCTTACAGATGAAGAAAATGTCATCTATATACCGCTTATAGGAAATCAGACTCACACTCCAGTCATCCCCATATACATGGGTACATTCCCATAATGCCATTAAAAAATTGTCATAACGGGGTGTGATTCTGGTTCCGATAGTGGTACCACAGATTTGTAAATAAAAATCATCCTGGAACCAAAAATAATTGTTTTGTAAAATAAGTTGTATACTTTGTATGATGTAATCTATTTGTGCTTGGGGGTATAGTCCATATTATTTTTTAAAAAAAAGTTTTAGTTGCTTCACAGCCTTTCTCATAAGATATTATAGTATATATGAATGTATAGTATTCAGAGAATCGATATCCACAGTCGCTAATAGGTAATTGGCCCTCCACTGAATTTCATTTAAAATTTGGATAATGTTTAAAGTGTCCTTAAGATAACTAGGTTTTGTTGTACTATGGGTTGAAGGCATCTATCAATATATTCCGATAGACATCCTGGTGGATTTTACTGATTCTTATGGATTTTAAGTAAGTGATAAAAAACAGGTGTGCGATGTATTTTTATATTTAGATATTTATGATAATTTTCATTTAAAATTCCACTATATTTCCCTTACTTTGAAGAATTCTCTGAATTTTGTAACTGTAACATCAGTTAGTTTTTTGTATGTTACAGTGTCACTTACTAATCTTAGGCCTTCTTCCAAATATGTAATGGTATCCATTACCACAATGCACCCCTCACCCCTAAGCCTCCACTGTGTCTCCAAGGAGAGATGGGGCACTTGACATGTACTCTAAATAACTAGACACCACTCACCCTGTATACCAATACATGTATCTAAATGCATGTGCTACACACCTGCTTGTATACATTTACACTAAAGATGTAAAATAGGAGAAAAACAAATATTTGTTTAAATCATGGGTAGTCAACATGGTCCATACTGCCCACTAGTAGGCGGTTTGGCATTTCAGCTGGGCGGTGGAGGGTTCTGCAGAAACGCTCGGTGTTCCTCAATGGCCATGGACCAAGGCCGACAGGTGAGATAATTTCATCTCCCCTTCTGGCCCATGCAGAGCCAGCCTTGCTGTAAGCCCTCTCAGGCTAGTGAGGAGATCAAAGATCTTGCTCAGTGACCCACTGGCACTTAGTTTCAGCAGAGGGAGGGAAGGACCTGGGATGCTCTGTGTTCCTCCTGCAAGCAGGCTGGTCAGAGCGTTGCTGCTTGTTAACATGGCAATGCTCCGATACAGTGCTGTGCTCACAGGACGAGCTGCAGGTTAAAGTGAACATACCACCACTGGACCACCAGGGCTTGCAGCATTATGTCCCCCAGCCCTTGTAAAAGGCAAGAAGAAGGGAGGGAAAGACAGTAAGATAGATTTTCACATCTCAACCACCTACACACAGCATAGACCCTATGCACCCTTCAAACACAAACACACTACACCCCTCATGCAACCACACGCTACATTCCTCACACACACACTGCCACCTCACACACACTACATCTTTCACGCACACATACTGCCCCCTCACACACACAGACAGCCCCCTCACACACACAAATGGCCCCCTCTCACACACACACTGCCCTCTTACTCACACTGCACAACTCAACACACACATACACACACACAGCACCTCTGACACATACACACTACCCAACTCTACACCCACCACACACACTGCCCCTCATACACACTGCCCCCTCACACACACTCCACCCCTCACACACACTGCATACTTCACACACAGCACCCTTCACACATACACAGGACCTCTCACACACACACCACCCTTCAAACACACACTACACCTTTCACAAACACATACTGCACTTCTGACACATACACACAGCACCCTTCACACACACACAACATCTCACAGACACAAAAAAAAGGTAAAAAAGAAAATAAAAGAGGGGAAAAATAGATAAATTTAAGTACATGTTTTTTTTTAAAACCCTCCTTTCTAAAAAAGAATAACAATAAAAAAAATTTGCGCTTGCGCTATCACATTAGTTACTGTAGCACTGGTGGGCGGTAAGGAAATTTTACCATCAACAAAGATACAAAAGTGGGTGGTAGGTATTAAAAGGTTGACTACCCTTAGTTTAAATGGTGAACTTTATGGAACCTTTAAACATTAAACATGTGCAATTCATTTTGTTCCGAAATTATATGTATGGATGCTCCCGAATGTCCGAAGTGCCTGAAGTGCCGAATTGCTGAAGTGCCGAAGTGCCAAAGTTCTGAAGTGCCAAAGTTCCGAAGTGCTTCGGATTAAGGGTTAGGGGTTAAGGGAAGGGGTAAGGGTACGGTTAGGGGTGGCGTTTGGGGTAGTGTTTGGGGTAGGGTTAGGAGTAGGGGTTAGGAGTAGGGGTTAGGGGTATGGTAAGGGTTAGGAAATGTCCGAATGTCTGAATGTCCAAATGTCCGAAGTTCTGAATTGCCAAAGGTTTGGTAGTTCGGAAGTGCCGAATCAAACCGAATTGCCGAAGTTCCAAAGCTTTGGATTTAGAGTTAGGTTTAGGGGTAGGAGTAGGGGTTAGGGTTAGGGGTAGGGTTAGGATTAGGATTAGGATTAGTGGTTAGGGATTAGGAGAAGGGTTAGGGTAGGGTTAGGATTAGGGTTAGGGAATATCTGAATGTCCAAATGTCCAAAGTTCTGAATTGCCAAAGTTGACCGAATGCCATTGGTCTAAAATGCAGAAGTAGACATATTTTTTTTTTTATTTACCCGAATTTCCAAACCAGATTTTTTTGCCCATGCACATCCCTATTAAAACACAGATTACTATGTAACTATGTATGATAATAGCTTATTTTAATATGACATCTTATTTTATCATTACAGCGCATTGTATAATTATGGCTCATTCTATTATTACATCTTACTTTACAACTCAGTGTTTAATTACAGCTCATTGTATGACTACAGCTTAAACCTTTCACTACCAAGCAAATTTCAGAAGAACCACAGAACCCGAGTAATTTGGGTTTCCTGGAAATTAATGTTTACCAGTATTTTTGGTTTCAGTGTGCCTAAATAGCTCAATAATTGATGGCAACAAAAATGAAAATTTTGTCTGGACAGAAACACTTTACAATATAATTTACCAATTAATGAGACTACAGAAAACTCAGTTGTAAATAAATAACAGTTTCCAATATGTAACTGTCTTCTTCCGCACATAGTCTGTAATCCTCTCAGCTATACAGTGTTCTCAACTGTGTGTGTGTATATAGCTATATATATATATATATATATATATATATATATAGAACTCGAATGTCAAGTGGAAAACTATTCTAGAAGCCAATTCCTGGCACATCAAATGTGGCAAATACCAGATCTTCAATAAGAGTGGATATGGATACAAGAGTGGAGCTAACATCAGGCACCTACTCTACATCGATGACATCAAGCTGTATGCAAAGAATGAGAGGGACATTAATGCACTGATCCATCTAACTAGGATATACAGAAATGACACCAGAATGTTGTTTGGACTAGACAAGTGTGGCAGGATGATAGCAAAAATAGGGAAGATGATCAGGACAGAAAATGTTCAAGTACCAGAAGGCTAAATATGAGATGTAGAGAACAGCTACAAGTACCTGGGGGTACCACAAACACATGAGGAAGAGGCAAAGAAGATAGCAATATCCAAATACCTCCAGAAGGTCAGACAGGTTTTGAATGATCACTATAGGGTCAGAAACACAAACATGTATATAGTGTTAAAACCACCATCTAGCCCCCCTGGGCCCCTCATGTCTGCCTAAAAATAGCAAAATCTTGCTGTATTCAAGCCTGAAGCTGTAACTCTGCATGCTGTTTGCCTAAAAAAACAAGATGTCTGCTGACATCATCAGAAGTGGTGGCCTCATCCAATCACAATGCTTCCCCATAGGATTGGCTGAGACTGACAAAAAGGCAGATCAGGGGCAGAGCCAACATGATTCAAACACAGCCCTGGCCAATCAGCTTCTCCTCATAGAGATGAATTGAATCAATGAATCTCTATGAGGAAAGTTCAGTGTCTGCATGCAGAGGGAGGAGACACTGAATGTTTGGATGCATTTTAGGCAGCCATGTCCCAGGAAGGATCTCCAACAGCCATCTAAGGAGTGGCCAGTGAAGTTATCACTAGGCTGTAATGTAAATACTGCATTTTCTCTGAAAAGACAGTGTTTACAGCAAAAAGCCTGAAGGTAATGATTGTACTCACCATAACAAATTCAACAAGCTGTAGTTGTTCTGGTGACTATATGTCCCTTTAATGGTAAGATCCAAACTATCAAAAAATATGCCCTACCAGTCATCAGGTACTTGGCAATAACAACCTGACCAGGAGAAGGACTTGTCATCATGGATGTCAAGCCCCTGGGAACTATTTCCTATGAATCAAGGATTCCACTGAAATCCAGCAACCAGTACACCAGTCGGAAGATGGACACATATCAAGGACTGAAATAAAAACTAGAAAAGATGTGACAGGAAAAGGCAGTTGTAGTCCCAGCTGTGATAGGAGCACTTGGGGCAGTAACCCCAATATTTTGGGAGTGGCTTCAACAGATTTAAAATGGGACATCTGAGATGGCTGTCCTAATGGTATATATAACCCAGGAGTGGTGAGAAAATCAATTTAAATGTGTGTGTGTATGTATATATATATATATATATATATATATATATATATATATATATATATATATCTCCATGATATTACCTATACTATATCACCCTCAACATTGCAGCCACGGACACACACACACACACACACACACAAATACACATGCACACATACAGACACTGATACAAATGCACATGCATACATTTTCATATATGTAAATATATGCACTTCATACACAAATACACATACACACTCTGATAAATGCACACACACACACACACAAGCATGATGATGTGACACACATACATATACACACACATACACTGACAGATACGGTTACACAATCACAGTGTGTTTCAGGCATTGTTTATCACTGTGCATATGTGAGTGTATATCTGTGTTTGTTTATCTCAGTGTCTGTGAGTACATGTATATCTGGAAGTGCATGTGGGGAAGGAGCTGCTTGTGTGTATGGTTTAGTTTACATTCTTCTCCTTGTTGCCTTTGAGATAAATTTTAGTAAAGCTTCTCTGATCTGCTTATTTCTCAGACTGTATATGATAGGGTTTAACAGTGGAGTCACTATAGTATAAAGCCCAGAAACCAGCTTGTTTAGATCAAAGTATTCTTCTTTGGATGGAAATAGATAATTAAATAGTAAGGTCCCATAATATAGACATACGACAGTCAGGTGTGAGCTACAAGTGGAGAAGGCTTTCTGTCTCCCGGTGGTGTTTGAAATACGGAGAATGGCACGAAAGATACTGATATAAGTCATAATGATAATAATGCATGGACAAAATGCTACTGGAATGGAAAAAACAATGCTTAATATTTGATTAGTCAATCCACCAGAACATGAAAGTTTAAGAACTGGAACTAGATCACAGAAAAAATGATTAATATTTGACCCACAAAACTTCATTTGGCTTAAATTAGCAATGTGCACTAATGAAAAAAGTAATCCAGTTCCCCAAGATGGAAGTACGAGATTGACACAAAGTTTCAGGTCCATGATGGAGGAATAATGCAGTGGGTTACAAATCGCCAAGTACCGATCATAAGACATTACTGCGAGAAGTAAGCACTCAGTCATAGCTGATTGAGAAAGGAAATAAATTTGGGTAAAGCAGCCAGATATAGATATTGTACTTCCTTCTTTTAATATGATAAAAAGCATTTCAGGGACAATGTTTGAGGAGATGATCACATCATTGAAAGACAGATGGCCGAGGAAGAAGTGCATAGGAGAGTCAATATACCTGGATGTGGATACCATTGAGATAATCATTATGTTTGCAGACAATGTTAAGATATATGTTATCAGCAACAGAATGAAGAGGAAAATTTTGAAATTGTGGATGTTCTCAAAGCTATGCATCCAGAACTCCTCAATGCTTGACTTGTTTGAAAAATGATCCTATTTTCATGCAAAATAAAAAAAAAATATATATATATATATCACTTTGAAATACACAAAATTCAGAGGTATAAAAAAATGATAAAGAAACATTGAAATGCAAATTACATATATATATATAACACTATTCTAATGCTCCTGTTTCGAATTGTGCACTTTCAAGCATTGTTTCATTGTTGTAGCAAGACATCTCCATAACCACTGATGGTGCCATTTTAAAGATTAGATAGCTTCACACTGTACGTTCTTAGTTCTGTAAAGTTAAACTGACATCAATAAATCATAGAAATTCTTGATTTTGTTTTACTTTATATAAAGAATATTAAAGAATATTCAATATAGAATACTGCAGTGATAATGATAGGAGGAAAGACGAGACGATTGGAGGAAAGACGAGACAGGGGGGATATGATAGAAACATTTAAATACATAAAGGGAATCAACACAGTAAAGGAGGAGACTATATTTAAAAGAAGAAAAACTACCACAACAAGAGGACATAGTCTTAAATTAGAGGGACAAAGGTTTAAAAATAATACCAGGAAGTATTACTTTACTGGGAGGGTAGTGGATGCATGGAATAGCCTTCCAGCTGAAGTGGTAGAGGTTAACACAGTAAAGGAGTTTAAGCATGCGTGGGATAGGCATAAGGCTATCCTAACTATAAGATAAGGCCAGGGACTAATGAAAGTATTTAGAAAACTGGGCAGACTAGATGGGCCGAATGGTTCTTATCTGCCGTCACATTCTATGTTTCTATGTTTCTATGTTTCTAAAATAACACATACATATTTCTTATATACCTTGAAGTCTGGAAATATTTGGACACTGACACAAGTTGTTTTTTTATTTTGACTGCTTACCAAAATAAAGCCAAGTTACAGTTAAATAATGAATATGGCTTAAAGTGCAGTCTCTCAGCTTTAGTTTGAGGGTATTCATATTCAAATTGGAGGAAGGGTGTAGGAATTACAACTCTTTAATATGAAGCCCTCTTTTTTTTCAGGGGACCAAAAGTAATTGGATAATTGACTAAAAAGCTGTTTCATGGACAGGTATCAGCTATTCTCGCATTATCAATTAAGTATATAAAAGGTCTGGAGTTTTTTCCAGGTGTAGCATTTGCATTTGGAAGCAGCTACTGTGAACTCACAACACGAGATCAAAGGAGCTCTCAATGCAAGCTAAACAGGCCATCCTTAGGCTGCAAAAAAAATGAACATTAGGAAAAAAGAGAGCACTGGTGAGCTATGCAACACAAAAAGGACTGGACGTCCAGGGAAAACAACAGTTTTCACAAGGTCCAGTCACGAGAAGAACACTCTCCGGTAGGTAGTTATATCATTATCAAAGTCTACCATTAAGAGAAGACTTCATGAGAGCAAATACAGAGGGTTTATCACAAGGTGCATACCATTCCTAAGCCTCAAGAATAGAAAGACAGGATCAGACTTTGCCAAAAGCAACTAAAAAAGCCAGCACAGATCTAGAACAGCATTCTTGGGACAGATGAAACTAAGATTAACATATACCAGAATGACTGTCAGAAAAAAGTATGGATAAGGCTTGGAATGGCTCATGATCCAAAGCATACCACATCATCTGTAAAACAAGGTGGAGGCAGTGTGATGGCATGGGCATGCATGGTTTCCAATGGCACTGGGTCACTAGTTTACTGGTGATGTAACAGAAAACAGACGGAGCTGGATGAATTTTGAAGTGTATAGGGATTTAATATGTGCTCAGATTCAGCCAGACTCAGTGAAGTTGATTGGACCTTACGTTACTGATGGACAATGGCCCAAAACATACTGCAAAAGCAACCCAGGAGTTTTTTTAAGGCATTTAAGACGTTGAATAATCTGCAATGGGTGAGTCAACTGCCTGATCTAACCCTGATCGAGCATGCAATTCACTTGCTGAAGGCTAAACTTTAGGCAGAAATACCCAAACACCCAAATACCCAGAGGTCACCCGTTTACAATCGATGAAAGGAATTGTTTACAGTAACAAAAATAAAGGTAATAAAATATCTTTCAAAATAAATATTTTAACTCATTCTGTAGAGACTGAAGGATTTCTAGGCAACAACAAATATTCATGCACAGGTCTACGCTATATAAGTGATAAGAGCTTGTTGACACAAGGAAATTGCTATCTTGACCTAAGGAGTGGAAGTATATATATGCAATATCAAATCTCCAAGCTGTGGTGGAAAAGTCCCACCTCTGGGCTTATATTGCATGACCGACCATCCTGGCTTTGTTCTTCGGTGTCCGGTGGCCAGCTCAAGAGAGTTCGTTTTCTGTGTAAATCAAACTGATGGCATTTCTGTCCATAAAAGACACCAGTGGCTCTACTGCTCTGTGAAGGGACTTTTCTGCATAGTTCATATGAAGACATACATAACCCATGCATCACAAGAATAACACAGACCTATCTCCAGACCTCCAGACCTATCTCTTAACTATTCAACTTCTATACCTCCCAGTGTTGAGTGGTAAGCTATATATATATAAATATATATAGAAAGGTTGAAAATGATAGCACTCCCAGGACTCCAATTTAAGATTTAACTTTTAATAATTAGTAAAATAAAAGAATCGACGTTTCAGTCTGCTATTTGCAGACTTTCATCAGGACTAATACATGCAGGACTGGTACACACATATATACAGAAGTAAAAACAAGCAATTAACTTACCCACCACCGGAATAAACTCCCACTCCCTGTCTGTCCGGTCCGAAAAACGCGCGGGTTCCGCCGTCGGTCACGTGTGCGTGCGTGACGTCATCACGTGGCGTCGGCGTCATTACCGCGTCACGTGATCGGCCGGAATGCAGCTTCATTGGGAGACTGTTGCTATGCGGCCAAAGTGTCCATAGCAACTAAAATAAACATAAACACAGCTCGAGGGACATTTGCATAATATGTATATTGGGTATAACCCAAACAGTCTGCCCAATCTAATTCATTATCAAATATGTGATACACATATAGCCCTTGATAGAATATATACATAAAGTACCAAGTGTAAAGGCAGAGAAGGCTTATCAATAAATTTAACGACCAAGCAAAGCAGGCATGTAAATCAAACCAGAGAGGAACTGGAAGCCAAGAAAAATAAAATAAAAATACATAATAATAATGATAACATGCATGAGCTCAAGAAGAATGTGTCACATGCACTAAATCTAAGCATTGCAGGGTAGTTAATGACACTGGCTGTCATAAATCAAACACCTATGTGTCTATATCCAAATATATTACAACACATTAAAAAAAAAAAAGAGCCACTTCAAAGCTAGGGATATACACCAAGTGGAAATTAGAGCAAGAAAAGTATTGTATCGTGGGAGAATGCCTATCCCCCTGGGTGTGCAACACTACCCATACTTTAAACTCGCCATGAAGCAGAATGAACTTAGGACTGGATGAAATAGCTCCATAGGATTGAGCACCTCAAGAATGCATGGAATTGTTCCATGTGGACATAAAGTGTATGGTTCCAAATAGGAATTCTATTCCAGAGCAGGGAGGATGTCAGTCCCCTAGTTAAAAATATATACAACACAATAATCTGTACAAAAGTACCAGGAGAACGAGCAGTACCCTAGTTAGCAGGGAAGCTAGGGTGTATGCCTATCCCCCAGGGTGGGCATCACTTCCCCCATTCTGCCTCCGCAGGGTACATGGGTGCACAAATGAGTAAAGAAAAATAGGTACCATACAAATATACCCAACAACGTAACCAACTGCTAATCTAAGTCCTAAAGCAGTGTATTTGAACTATACCGAGCTCTTAAATATACGAGCTATTTCATCCAGTCCTAAGTTCATTCTGCTTCATGGCGAGTTTAAAGTATGGGTAGTGTTGCCCACCCAGGGGGATAGGCATTCTCCCACGATACAATACTTTTCTTGCTCTAATTTCCACTTGGTGTATATCCCTAGCTTTGAAGTGTCTCTTTCTTTTTTTAATGTGTTGTAATATATTTGGATATAGACACATAGGTGTTTGATTTATGACAGCCAGTGTCATTAACTACCCTGCAATGCTTAGATTTAGTGCATGTGACACATTCTTCTTGAGCTCATGCATGTTATCATTATTATTATGTATTTTTATTTTATTTTTCTTGGCTTCCAGTTCCTCTCTGGTTTGATTTACATGCCTGCTTTGCTTGGTCGTTAAATTTATTGATAAGCCTTCTCTGCCTTTACACTTGGTACTTTATGTATATATTCTATCAAGGGCTATATGTGTATCACATATTTGATAATGAATTAGATTGGGCAGACTGTTTGGGTTATACCCAATATACATATTATGCAAATGTCCCTCGAGCAGTGTTTATGTTTATTTTGGTTGCTATGGACACTTTGGCCGCATAGCAACAGTCTCCCAATGAAGCTGCATTCCGGCCGATCACGTGACGCGGTAATGACGCCGATGCCACGTGATGACGTCACGCACGCACACGTGACCGACGGCGGAACCCGCGCGTTTTTCGGACCGGACAGACAGGGAGTGGGAGTTTATTCCGGTGGTGGGTAAGTTAATTGCTTGTTTTTACTTCTGTATATATGTGTGTACCAGTCCTGCATGTATTAGTCCTGATGAAAGTCTGCAAATAGCAGACTGAAACGTCGATTCTTTTATTTTACTAATTATTAAAAGTTAAATCTTAAATTGGAGTCCTGGGAGTGCTATCATTTTCAACCTTTCTACATTTTGGCTTGACAAGCACCGGGCAAGTATTTCCACTATATGGAGTGCAAGATTATTTTCCATTTTTATAAATATATATATATATATATATATATATATATATATATATATATATATACATACAGTATCTCACAAAAGTGAGTACACCCCTTTACATTTTTGTAAATATTTTATTATCTATTTTCATGTGACAACACTGAAGAAATGACACTCTGCTACAATTTAGTAGTAAGTGTACAGCCTGTATACCAGTGTAAATTTGCTGTCCCCTAAAAATAACTCAACACAGAGCCATTATAATGTCTAAACTGTTGGCAACAAAAGTGAGTACACCGCTAAGTGGAAATGTCCAAATTGGGCCCAATTAGCCATTTTCCCTCCCCGATGTCATGTGAATCGTTAGTGTTACAAGTTCTCAGGTGTGAATGGGGAGCAGGTGCATTACATTTGGTGTTATCGCTCTCACACTCTCTCATACTGGTCACTGGAAGTCCAACATGGTGGGCAAGACCATACAGCGGTTTCACAGGACAGGTTCCACTCAGAACAGGCCTTACCATAGTTGACCAAAGAAGATGAGTGTACATGCTCAGCGTCATATCCAGAGGTTGTCTTTGGGAAATAGACATATGAGTGCTGCCAGCATTGCTGCAAAGGTTGAAGGGGTTGGGGGTCAGCTTATCAGTGCTCAGACCATACCCCGCATGCTGCATCAAATTGGTCTGCATGGCTGTCGTCCCAGAAGGAAGCTTCTTCTAAAGCTGATGCACAAGAAATCCCACAAACAGTTTGCTGAAGATAAGCAGACTAAGGACATGGATTACTGGAACCATGTACTGTGGTCCGATGAGACCAAGATAAACTTATTTGGTTCAGATGGTGTCAAGCGTGTGTGGCGGCAACCAGGTGAGGAGTACAAAGACAAGTGTGTCTTGCCTACAGTCAAGCATGGTGGTGGGAGTGTCATGGTCTGGGCCTGCATGAGTGCTGCCAGTACTGGGGAGCTATAGTTCATTGAGCATGAGCATGATCCCTTGTCTTCGGAGACTGGACTGCAGGGCATTATTCAAACATGATAACGACCCCAAACATGCCATAAAGACGACCACTGCCTTGCTAAAGAAGCTGAAGGTAAAGGTGATGGACTGGTCAGGCATGTCTCCAGATTTAAATCCTATTGAGCATCTTCAAACAGAAGGTGAGGGAGTGCAAGGTCTCCAGTGGCAACCTGTAAAGCTCTGGTGAACTCTATGCCCATGGGGGTTAAGGCGGTGCTGGAAAATAATGGTGGCCCCACAAAATATTGACACGTTAAGCCCAATTTTGACATTTCCGCTTAGGGGCGTACTCACTTTTGTTGCCAACGGTTTAGACATTAATGGCTGTGTGTTGAGTTATTTAGAGGGGACAGCAAATTTACACTGTTACACAGGCTGTACACGTACTAATTTACATTGAAGCAGAGTGTGATTTCTTAAATTTTGTCACATGAAAAGATATAATAAAATATTTACAAAAATGTGAAGGGTGTACTCACTTTTGTGAGATACTGTAAATATACCAGGAAAGTTATTGTGGGGAAAAAAGTGGAGTCAATACATTTTAAACGCATGTCTGCACACACCAGACAAGCCATAAGACTTTATTTTCCCACAGAAAAATCTCAAATGTGCAGTGAGGTTTCTACCGCAAGGTTCAACAGTGAATCACCCTTTTGCCTCATTATTCCAATTTAAAGATGGATGCCTTGGATTTTATGTTTACTGTATACAACAGCCTTGAAACATAACTCAGGAAGAGATTCAAAGGGTGATTAATTGTGATTCCCAGTAAGGACATTTTTTATTGTGTTGTGTGAAAATCTTAATCTAAGTTGGCAAAAAGAAGTAAGGTTACCAGGGATGCCATTGAGAATTTGTCGTACATATAAAACTCTTATGGAAACCTTTTGTAACATTTTGAATGATCTGTTATATGACCGAATATTACTTGCTGGAAGTACTGTTTTTGCTAGTTGTATGCTATGATTAATATTGCTATTTAATGCTTAAATTATTGGTGAAAGCTCAGGGTTTCCGTTGCATGTCTTAAAGGGACTCTCCAGTTCCAGGAAAAAAAATCTGTTTTCCTGGCACTCCAGAATCCTGCAGCGCCTACCTCCCGCCACACATCCCATGTTGCTGTAGGGGGATGGGGACATACTCTCTATGTCTGGCATATTAAGGTATGTGAATTTTCCTATGTCCAATGTAATTACTTAAGGTAGTGAAACTAGTCCCTCCCAAAACTCCAGGCTACTGCCTTTACATATACCGTATATAAAATTCCTTTTTTATTGGACTAACATAATACTTTAAAGACAAGCTGTTGAGGGCTTTCCTCTCTTCCTCAGGTCTGAAGCAATACTGGTCAATATGATAGAGTATAACACTTAAAACAACTGATGTTGTTAGAGAAGGGGGGGAGTGGGGTGTCATAAATAGCAGAAGAGAGTGAAAGGTGCCGATTGGTTGAAAATAGCTAGAAGAAGTAGATAAACAGAGGAGAGTCGATAAGCTAATTTAATTTTTTTTTTTTTAAACAGCAGAGAAGATCATACAAATATTCAGCTACATATATATATATATATATACATTTATCAAATATAGGTAAAGATAATTGAAAAATAAATATATTGATATACTGATATCTGATACCTTGTTTGATGTGATTGGGATGGAAGCTGGATGTGTGGAGGCAGCTGTACCTGTCTGTGGGTTTTCTGTATATAGATGAATGAAGAAAGCCATAGGTGGCAGTTATTGTGCAGTCCAGGAAGTTCACACTGTGATCTGAGAAGTTCATTTTAAGGTTTTTGTTGATGGGTGGAATAAATGCAAAGCTTTATGGAATTTTATAAGACTTTCTTCTACTTCTGTCCATATTATGAAAATATCATCACTGCAACAGGAATATGTATATGATTTGTGGGGCTGTGTACATAAGAATCTATTTTCTAGGTAAGCCATGAAAAGATTAGTGTATTGTGGTGACATTTTTGTGCAGATCGCTGTCCCTGTCATGAATGCAGCCGTGAAGTTTGATATGCACAGATTGCTGCATAGGGTGAAAAGGGAGCCACCAGTTACAGCCACTCTGCAAACATGCTAAAGGACATAGCTGAACACTTGATATCAACACACTTCTAATTAAGTAGGAAAACACTGATTTCTGCTGTTTTTAGTATAATATGTAATGTCTCTGCAGTGCATATCATGACTCTCCATTAGCAACATTTCTGATTGCCTATTCTATTAACCTCAGTAAAATGTCACCCTGCAAGTCATTCAGAGATCATCATGAAATCGGAATATTGTTTATCTACAATGTCTACATATTTTTCATAACAAATACAAATGCTAAAATTACGCCATCGGCGCTTCACGCAAGAAACCCAGAGATACGAGACACCTGGATAAAGTGGATAATGCTGTGAGACTTTTTACGTAACACATTTAAAATATTCAGATATTCCATGCAACTGCTACCTCTGATGCTTGCCTTACAGACTTCTGTAGGGCTGCACCTTTCCTGTGGAATGACCTTTCCCTTTCTGATAGACTTTCACCCAGTCTCCACTCCTTCAAAAAAATTGTTGAAAACTAACTTCTTCAGGAAAGCATATCAATTAAACAGCTTTCTCTCCCAGCACCCTGATTCCTCTGCTGCAACTGTCATCAAAACAAAACACTAAGCCCTCAATACTTTCCTACCCTGCCCTTTGTGTCACTATACCCCACTCCCTGTAGCATTTAAGCTAATTGAGAAGGGCCCTCAATCTCTTGGTTCCTGTGCATCCAACTCATCTGGTTACTGATACATGTCTGTTAGTCCACCCATTGTACAGCACTGTGAAATGTGTTGGTGCTTTATAAATAATAATACTGGATCTATCACTTTGAGTGGGTTTGTAAAAGATATCAGGTATAATGTGTATAACTACTGTACGTTTACCCTTTAAACATCTGCATTCTGTGCTTGGTGGGTCTGGAAAAGATAAAGAAATATCAGCATGTCTTTGGAGTTGTCAAGCTCTACGGTTGCTGAAATTTCTTAAAAATGTATATACTCCCTTGTTGGCTTTGGGACATTTAAAATATCCAGCAGTATTATCTCCTCACAGACGGACCACGAAATGTGTGCAAATCAGTAAAATACTGCTATTTATGTTTCTACTTCAGACAATGAGAATCCTCAAAAGGTCTCTGAGCTGCATCAGAAGTGCTTCCAAATCTTAATTATCTTCATGGGAGTTTGAAATTTTTTTTTCTCTGATGTGTTGCTTTAATTCCCAGGACATACTTGAAAACGAGAGAAATCTCAATGTATCTTCCTGGTAAAATATTTTATAAATAAATAATAAGGATTCAGCTTTAACTTCTGAAAATTATGTTAACCATATAAATATGTTTATTTAATAGAATGCTGTACTGAATGCACTGATTGAATTTGTTAATGTAAATGCATATCATTAACTTATTATTTATACTAATGATAACTGATGATACATTATTAACTTTACTTGGTTAGTATTACTGAAGTAAGAAACCTCAAATACTTCCTAAAATAGATATATATATATATATTTTTTTTTTAATTCTTTATTTTTGTTTGTGCATGAAATTACAGGTCGGCTCGTTGCGCCACAATAGCACAGCAAACCGTTCATTAACATATAATGACATGGCAGAAGAAATACAGAGCACTTTTGAATATGGTATAAAAATTAACAAGGTCAACATTGTAGACATTAAAAATAAACAGATTGTAATGTATGAGTCTAGCTGTTCTGTTTTCGCTGTGATAACAGTATATTTTGGGGGTGTTATATATATGAGATTCAATTGGGCAACAAGGATTATCTAGACGACAGGGCAAAGTATACGTTTGTTTCGGTCTATATTATCTTGCTGCAACTTTAGACAATACTACGTGTGGTCTGGCATCTTGTTGAGGTATCCAGAGTCCCTTAAATACATTGAGCCTGCATGCAGAGCATATCACCTATTCAGGTGGCATTATCCCCCCCAATGACCCGCCAAGGTGGCTGGTTTTTATACAATGTCCTAGTCTTGTCAAGCACTCAGGTGGGCATAGCAGTCATGTCCGCAAGTCTAAAATAGCAGTCAGTATTGAGAGCCAGAGGGGATTTGAAAAATTAAACCCTTGAAGAGAGAGCGCATTCAAGAGACACTGGAAGGCCATAATGCACAAGAACAGTAAAATAATCTTATAATATAGTAGAGGTTGTAAAGACCTCTATGCCCGCATATGTATTACCTATGTACTAAGCTGTCCAGGCTGCACCTGAATTATGATTGTGTAGCGAGCATTACAAATTACAGCGTGGCCATACCTGTCCCGCTAGATGTACTATGTGATGAAGTGCCTTACTGTGCATGTGTTAGGAACCTAGTTCCATCGAAGGCATGTCTAATCACATTCGAACCAATTGGTTAGATTAGTGAGGCATGCATCGTTTTTGTCGTCGCACCCTTGGAGTTACTTTCTACAAAATAAACTTAAGTGCAGATAGCAGGAGGCCCTATATTGTAAACAAAAAAAAGAAAAAACATCATGTCTAGTGCTAGTCAGGTAAGTATAAACCCGTAAATGCTCTGAAACTAATAGATGCCCACTTGTATCTCAGAGTCGGGTTAGCAGGTAACCGGAACGTAAAATCTACACATAGACTACTGTCCATCAAAATGTACATTCAGCCAGGGAACCGTAAGTTAAGGAATTGCTCCCCATTCCACATGGAAAAATAGGAAAACAGTTGACTCGGAAAAGATGCCTGGTATATGAAAAAAAAATATATAATATAAAATAAAAATTACAGGAGTGTAGTAATGCGGACAATTCACAGCTGTAGGGAGAGTCTCGGTAAAGCCGTGGAATGTGAGACAGGCCTCCATTTGGGCCTTCGCTCCTGCCAGCTCCTGATCTCTCTTCTCGTCCCTCGTTTCCACCGCACTGATCCGCGTGGTTATGCCAGCCACTTCAGACCGCACTCCCGCCAGGTCGGCCTTCCAGACCTCCCGCAGGTCAACCAGCAGTTTTTTAATGTCCCCTTTAGTGGAGGGTGAGGTGTCGGAGTCTGAATCTTCACTCACATAAACCCGGTTTGGGGTCACCGAAGGTCTGTGGTCATCTTCCTCCGGGGATTCATCTGAGTAGCTAGAGTCTCGGGTCTGCTCGGGCGCCGTCTTGGGCTGCGCCTGTTGTTGCGGCCTGTCGAAGGACGCGCGGATGTCGGGCTGTTTAGAGCTGCCCGAGTGGGTCAGCTTGTGGTTTTTTCTCCCCATTTCTCTCTGTGGGGGTTCTGCTGTGTGCAGGTATTCTTTGTGGGTCTTTTAGGACCACTCTTTGTGGCTAAATAGTGTGTTTGTCGATGGGGCCTGCAGGAGCTCCACATCAGCACGTCTGGTTGCTTGCTCAGCTAGCCGATATATATATTTTTAAATCTATATCGCCATCTACTGGTCAGTTTACTGATCTTCGGCTTTTACCAACAGATACAATTTGCTAACAGACATTGCATACATGGTAATATTCTGCCTGCAGCTCTAGCTATGCTCTTTCCAAACAGTGCTTGTATGTAACTGACTTTGTATATCAGCACAAACAGAGTGGTTTTCTGATACGATGACATAAGAGCAGTAGGATATTTTCTAAAACTAAGTTTACATCTGGCTTTTTGTTATTTAACTCTATCAAAATGTTAAATAAGTGAAAACCGTGCCAGAAAATTCTATCAAAGCCTTTCTTTTTATTCTAACAACAATACGGTCGCATACAGTTGAAAACTAGCTCCTTGCAACGACCTCCCCCTGCTTCCAACTCGTCTCCTCCTCCTCCTCTCTGTCTCCCCATCTGAACTTTCCCCCTGTTCTTCTTCTCTTCTAGTGGCACCCACATGACATCCACGGACGCATCGTCATCATCAACCGCTTCACTTGTATCTGAAAACTCAGCAAAGGAAGCAGCAGTGGGTACAACATCATCATCATCACACCGTACGTGTGTAATGCTGCCTCACTGAGACATATCCCTGTTATCTACATCCTCTGGCAATAATGGTTGCGCATCACTCATTTCTTCCAACTGATGTGTAAATAACTCCTCTGACATACCAAGTGAAGCGGCTGTGGTGCTAGTGTTGGTGGTGGCAGCAGGCGGTCGATTGGTAACTTGATAGGTGCCCGAAGCTAAGCTGGAGGAGGATGGTGCGTCAAGGTTCTGAGCAGAAGCTGTAGAAGATTGGGTGTCCTGTGTTAGCCAGTCAACTATGTCCTCAGAACTTTTCAAGTTCAGGGTACGTGGCCTCCGAACACTTGGCATTATTCTGGGGCCAAAGGGAATCACAGCACCACGACCACGACGGCCCCTGCGGGGTGGCCTGCCTCTGCCTGTAATTTTTTTTCGATTAGTTGTACTATGCGTGCAAGCTACTGTGACAACAGATATGAGTAGCACTGGAGTGGCACTGGTGTGACACTGTGCCCTGGCAGGCCCTGAAAAGCACACTCGTGAAGGAAACTGACTGCTATTATATTACAGTCCAAAAAGTTTTGTTTATTTTATATGCAAGCTATCGGGACACCGGATATGAGTGAGTGGTGGCACTGGGAAGGCCCTGAAACGCACACTCGTGAACGAAACTGACTGCTATCATATTACAGTCCAAAAAGTTTTTTTTTGTTAAATGCAAGCTGTGGCGAAACCGACCTCGCCACGTGTCCTTGGAGGGGGCTGCTTGCCCGCCTCTTGCCTTTGGACTATGGACCAGACTTTATGTGAATGTGTTAACCCAGATAGCTATGCCATGGAGCCCATTTGTGTAGTTAAAGACTTCGGCTCCATGGCAAGTGAACTGTGTGAATAGGATCTGCGCGCTATTCGGTAGTTTTGTGCGCTCAGATCCCAGCTATCTGGGGATATGTGAAATGTCTGTGTATTATGTGTAAAAGGTGAATTCATGTATTTTAAAGTGTTTTACTGTCTTTGTGTCCCCATGTGCTCAATGGGGTCTGTCTCTGTGCTGGGAGGTAAGTGGATTACTTCCCCAGGAGAGAAGGCTCTGTAAAACCGGTCTGAGCTGGAAAGCTAGGGGTTTAAAAGATACTTTACTAACTTTTGAACCCCTGGTCTGATCCATGCCATTTTTTAATATGTTGTTCCCCTGAATGGATTGATTGTGGATATGTATTTTTATGTGAATGTGATGAATGGTTTTGAAGTTGTAAATATTGTGTAAAAAGTATATTTTATACTGTATGAATAATGGGATTATGTGTCACACTAAGGGGAGGGGATGTGTGGGTTGCACCCGTGATACTATTGGTTATTTTATGCCTCCCCCTGGGTGTGGCCTGTATGTGTACAATTGTAATAAAAGCCAGGCTGGATGTGCCAGTCCAGAGTTCCTGCTTAACCCTCAAAGTGAAGTGTCGTCTCATTATTGGGGGAGGATTTATTGTATGCTGTTCCAGTTTGACTGCTAGGAGTGTAAACCTATTCGCATGGTTTTTCCTATTCGGCTGTATACAGCATTCATACGCCTGAGAGCATTCATATGCTTCTCCGATTCGGTGGTTGTGGTGTCTGCCAGAGTGCTTGGAGTCCTCAGGAAGCGCTAGGAGCATCCTTTAACGGACGTGCCCAGTCGGGGTGCCAGGCGATCCGTTACATTGGTGGCAAGCGGTGGGATGGCGTCCTAGTGCGAGGAGAAGCAGCTCGGAGACACTGGTAATGTTTGGATTTACAAAGTGAGGGCGACGCTAGTGTTCGTACAGCGTCCCTGTCTACATAAAGATTTGGGAAAATGGGGTTCGTGGACCCCTGGGCACTCATACCTGAGGAAGAGAATGAATTGGACTGGAGAGATAATGCCCGGAAAGAATTATGGTATGCTGCCCTAGAGGAAGTCCAGTATCAACGGCAGCAGCGCCTTCCTGGTGTTGCATACCAGTTGGAGGAACAAATGGCCTGGCGGATGCCACTTCTGGGAGACCAACCCGGAGGGCAGCGGGTAAGACAGCTGGAGTACCTTGTGGAAAGGGAACTGAGCCTGGACGCCTCATACCGGGCACTGTGGTGGTGCACCGTCCAGCCAGAGACGTGGAGGGCAGAGGGCATCCCGCCGGAGGGAGAGAACTACACTAGCCCTGTGTCACGTCTAAACATTTGTTATGAAGGAACACAACTGCAGATTTCGTATAGTTTGAATATTTATTATAAAAAGTAAAAGGTATTGACTTTAATTCCAATTTACAGGTACTGTAATTTTAAGTAATAAACGATAACTGAAGTCCACAATTATAAGCACTGTAGCTTTAAGTAGTAAATGATAACTGAAGTCCACAATTACAGGCACTGTAGCTTTAAGTAGTAAATGATAACTGAAGTCCACAATTACAGGCACTGTAGCTTTAAGTAGTAAATGATAACTGAAGTCCACAATTACAGGCACTGTAGCTTTAAGTAGTAAATGATAACTGAAGTCCACAATTACAGGCACTGTAGCTTTAAGGAGTAAACGATAGTAAATTGCAGACACTGAATCAATAAAGAGTCTCTTAGTAGAATCAACGGTTTAGGTGATAAGTAATTACAATAGCTGTTCCATACTTTAACTGAAGCAAGACAGATGCAGATAACTGATATGAAGTATGAGTTGAAGTTAGCTGTAACGGGATTGTTTTTACCGAAGGACTTTTGGAGACAGGTAATAACAGCTTTTAGATGCAACTCTTATCACATTGGTTTTACTTAGCTTCCGGCATATAGAACACTGGTTCCCGAGATCTCCTCAGAGGCGTATGAAGAGTGTTTAATCTTTAGTCGTGGATGAGGAGAGGTGAAGGGAACTTTGCAGAGTCTTTCAGTCCGGTCTGGTAGCAGAGGCTTTCACCATGAAGTTGTAGCCGGGTTGTGAGTAAGGAACGTAGTTCAATAATCCAGCCCTGATCAGCTGGTGCAGTCAGATTAAATAGGCAGACCGTGTCATAAAGGGGTGTGGCTAGGCTCCGTGGAACCAGGAAGTAAGAGGATACCATAGTTAAGGCATGACAGTACCCCCTCTCTAATGAGCAACCTCTGGGTGCTATTGACTTGGTTTAGAAGGGTAACGCTTGTGAAATTTGGAAACCAATTTGTCAGCATGAACGACAGAGGAGTTTTCCCATGTATCTTCATCAACACCATATCCTTTCCATCTGATGAGGTATTGTAAGGAGCCACGATGGATCCTTGAATCCAGTATACTTTGAATTTCGTATTCTTCTTCACCCTGGACCAATATGGGATCAGGAGAAGTAGTGACATTTCTTTGGAAAGGATCAGGATGATGAGGCTTCAACAAGGACAATTGATTGGATCTTTGGCATACAGAACAAGATTTGACATAAGATTCGATAGTTTGGTCTTGACAAGGCCACCAACAGTATCTTTTAGACAATTCAAGGGTCCTTTTCATACCTGGATGACCTGCCAGAGGAGAATCATGAATAAATTCAAGTACTTTAATTCTGAAAGAGGGAGGTACATAAATCCGGTCTTTAAAATAGTAGAGAACATTTCAATAATAAATACTTGTTTAAAAAGAAAAAGACAAACAGCGGTTTGGCAATATCTAGATTAAGTTTCTGTGGGCAAATACCATCTGGTCCTGGGGCTTTGTTTACATAAACTTTATTTAATTGCTGTAGCACTATATCCTGTGTCATTCAATTAACACTTTTGTTGTAAGTTATATTTCAACAGTGATTTGCATATTTATACACATAGGTTGGTCTATATACTAAAGGAAAATCATATTTAAAATGTCTGCCTTTTTGTGGCCCTAATTAACTAACAAACCTAGGCTTGATTTTCATAGATCAAACACTTTTATTCTTGAATGTTTTAGAAATAAATGCACTAAAAAAAAAAAAAAAGAAAAAAAAAAAAAAAATAGTAGAGACCGTTTTTCTTGGATAATTTCATTGATTTAGGAAGTTCAAGAGCATCTTCACTGAGACCTTTAATGTCGTCAATAAGAGAAGATAAGATTCCAATGACTTTAGGCAAAGGAGGTTCTTGAGGAGTTTTGTGTTGAGAAAGGACAGCTCCAATTGCAAATTCCGAAGCATCCGTTTCAAGGACATAAGGATATGAAGGATTTGGAAGTTGAAGGATAGGAGCTGTTGTAAACTTTCTCTTTAAAGCGGCACTGTCATGCCGAATCCCGTTTTTTTTTTAACCCCCCTCCCGCCTCCACTACATCCAATTGACCCCCTAGTCACCCCCAAATGCCCCTAAGCCCCCCAGATTACCTATTTTTAAATCTGTATCTTCTGCCCCGATCTTTATTCAGGGCGCCGCCATCTTTGTGTGGGTAGGTGAAGTCCCTGTGGGACACGTCATCTACCCACACTACACACACTGTGAGATTCCCGCACATGCCCAGTGAAACATCTGGACATGCGAACGGGAATTTCATCTATTCATTCATTCATCAGACAGACGAATGAATGAACAGAAAAAATCAGACGAACAAACTAACACTGAGTATCAGTGTTCGTTTGTTCGATCAGTTTATTACAAGGAGGGAGCTACCGACGTGCAGCTCCCTCCCTGTAATATGTAAAGACAGAAGCGGTGGGGAGCTATGCTCCCCACCACTTCATAAGCCCCCCAGGTCCCCCCTCACTCTATGGGGGTCAATATGACCCCCATAATAGCACAAGGGAGATTAAAATCTCCCCAATGCCCCTACTCGCTATACCGCGAGTAGGGGCATGTCCACGAAACAGTGAGCAGCCTGTGGCTGCTCACTGTAAAAACATAAATGGTAATAAGGGGGGGGGGGGGACCTACTGTCCTCCCCCCCCGGCCCCCACCCCTGCGCGGTGGGTGGGGGCCCTAATAAAACAATTAGGGGGGGGTGACCTACTGTCCTCCCCCCGGCCCCCACTCCTGCGTGGTGGGTGGGGGCCCTAATAAAACAATAAGGGGGGGACCTACTGTCCTCCCCCCCCCGGCCCCCACCCCTGCGCGGTGGGTGGGGGCCCTAATAAAATAATAAGGGGGGGACCTACTGTCCTCCCCCCGGCCCCCACCCCTGCGCGGTGGGTGGGGGCCCTAATAAAATAATAAGGGGGGGGGACCTACTGTCCTCCCCCCCCTGGCCCCCACCCCTGCGCGGTGGGTGGGGGCCCTAATAAAATAATAAAAGGGGGGGGACCTACTGTCCTCCCCCCTGGCCCCCACCCCTGCGCGGTGGGTGGGGGCCCTAATAAAACAATAAGGGGGGGGACCTACTGTCCTCCCCCCTGGCCCCCACCCCTGAGCGGTGGGTGGGGGCCCTAAATGAACCCCCCCCCAACAAGGTGACTAGGGGTCCCAAGCCCCTAGTCACCCCCCCACCCCAAAACATTCTAACCCCTACCTACCCCCCTCACCCTAAAAATAGTGAGGGGGGAATAAAATAACTAACCTGTAAAAAAAATAATTAAACTTACCATTTGACGTCTTCTTTTTTCTAAATTCTTCTTTCTTCAGCCCCCAAAAAGGCCAAATAAAAATCCATCATACCCGTCGCACTTTAAAAAAAAAAAAAAAACGAGCGCAAAATAAAAATTAATCCATGTTCACCCATGGAGGGCACGCCGCGTACTGAGCTCCGCAGGGCGGGTCAAGGCTTATATAGCCTTGCCCCGCCCTGCAATTAGGCTTAGAACACACTGATTGGTTGGTTTAAGCCAATCAGAGTGCTCTGTGTCATTTTACAAGCGTGGGAAAATTCCAAAGAACTTTCCCACGCTTGTAAAATGACACAGAGCACTGTGATAGGATGGTTTTCAAGCCATCCAATCACAGTGCTCTGTGTAATTTTACAAGCTTGGGAAAGTTCTTTGGAATTTTCCCACGCTTGTAAAATGACACAGAGCACTGTGATTGGATGGCTTGAAATCCATCCTATCACAGTGCTCTGTGTCATTTTACAAGCGTGGGAAAGTTCTTTGGAATTTTCCCACGCTTGTAAAATGACACAGAGCACTGTGATTGGATGGCTTGAAAACCATCCAATCACAGTGATCTGTCATTTTACACAGCGTGGGAAAGTTCTTTTGAATTTTCCCACGCTGTGTAAAATGACACAGAGCACTCTGATTGGCTTAAACCAACCAATCAGTGTGTTCTAAGCCTAATTGCAGGGCGGGGCAAGGCTATATAAGCCTTGATCGGCCCTGCGGAGCTCAGTACGCGGCGTGCCCTCCATGGGTGAACATGGATTAATTTTTTTTTGCGCTCGGTTTTTTTTTGTTTTTTTTTAAAGTGCGACGGGTATGATGGATTTTTATTTGGCTTTTTTGGGGGCTGAAGAAAGAAGAATTTAGAAAAAAGAAGACGTCAAATGGTAAGTTTAATTTTTTTTTTTTACAGGTTAGTTATTTTATTCCCCCCTCACTATTTTTAGGGTGAGGGGGGTAGGTAGGGGATAGAATGTTTTGGGTGGGGTGGGGGGTGACTAGGGGCTTGGGACCCCTAGTCACCTTAATGGGGGGGGGTTCATTTAGGGCCCCCACCCACCGCTCAGGGGTGGGGGCCAGGGGGGGGAGGACAGTAGGTCCCCCCCCTTATTATTTTATTAGGGCCCCCACCCTCAGCGCAGGGGTGGGGGCCAGGGGGGGAGGACAGTAGGTCCCCCCCCTTATTATTTTACTAGGGCCCCCACCCACCGCGCAGGGGTGGGGGCCAGGGGGGGAGGACAGTAGGTCCCCCCCCCTTATTATTTTATTAGGGCCCCCACCCACAGCGCAGGGGTGGGGGCCAGGGGGGGAGGACAGTAGGTCCCCCCCCTTATTATTTTACTAGGGCCCCCACCCACCGCGCAGGGGTGGGGGCCAGGGGGGGAGGACAGTAGGTCCCCCCCCTTGTTATTTTATTAGGGCCCCCACCCACCGCGCAGGGGTGGGGGCCAGGGGGGGAGGACAGTAGGTCCCCCCCCTTGTTATTTTATTAGGGCCCCCACCCACCGCGCAGGGGTGGGGGCCAGGGGGGGAGGACAGTAGGTCCCCCCCCCTTATTATTTTATTAGGGCCCCCACCCACAGCGCAGGGGTGGGGGCCAGGGGGGGAGGACAGTAGGTCCCCCCCCCTTATTATTTTATTAGGGCCCCCACCCACAGCGCAGGGGTGGGGGCCAGGGGGGGAGGACAGTAGGTCCCCCCCCTTATTATTTTATTAGGGCCCCCACCCACAGCGCAGGGGTGGGGGCCAGGGGGGAAGGACATTAGGTCCCCCCCCTTATTATTTTATTAGGGCCCCCACCCACCGCGCAGGGGTGGGGGCCAGGGGGGAGGACAGTAGGTCCCCCCCATCTTTAACCCCCGCGCAGGGGGGGGGGGGGGGGGTTATTAGGTGTTTTTTTTTTTTTTTTTACAGCTTACTAGACATGCCCCTACTCGCGGTATAGCGAGTAGGGGCATATTATTTACTAATACTAAGTAATCTTTACTTAGTATTAGTACATTTGGCTTCAAGACCAATTCAGGTCTTTCAGCCTTTTAGTAGATAGCTCCCTGATACCGTGGGAATTAGGGAGTTATCTACTAAGCGGCTGCAAGATGCAGCCACAGCAATGAATAGGATCGGAGTTTCATTCATTAGAATGAAATTCCGATACGATCAAAGTACCGAATTGCATCCTAACACCAATGGAGAAACTCTTCTCATTCTGTTAGGATGCAATTCGGCAGTTTTGCCGGCGTTCTGTCTAAGTGACAGGACTTTCGGCAATACTGACAGGAAGTATTGTGGGAACTGGGAGGAAAGCTAGGGATCATGGGAAAATTGCTCTGACCAGCGGAAATGAAGCACACTTTGCTCCTCCGCTGGTCAGAGCTGGTCAAGCGGAGGAATCCTCCATAAGACAAAGAGTCCCTACTTTGTCTTATAATTTTAAAGAAAACTAAAGAAGACAGGAAGAAAAGAATAACAGATCCTGAGAGAGGCGGAGAAGAGGAAGAGATTGAGGAAAGGTAAGTTCGGCATGACAGTGCCGCTTTAATTCACCAATGACTGTAGGAGGAGGAGACTCCAGTTCGGTGTCAGAACAACATGAGGTTTTAGCTGGTTCTTTCGTAGACTGAAGAATTGGAATTTGCTGTAAACATGTTTCTTTACAATAATGTGAGTTAAAGGTGAGAGAGAAAGGAAACCATGAGATTTGAGGGTTGTGGTTCCTTAACCAGTTGATCCCTAATATAATAGGAAAAAATGGTGATGAGATAACATCAAATATAAGACTTTCCGTATGAGTATGATTGATGGTTACTTTTAGAGGGATGGATTCATGAAGTATTGGTCCCGATGAGATGAGGGACCCGTCAATCACTTTAACAGGTACAGAAGTTCTTTTACGAACACAAGGAATTTTATTCTTTGTTACAAAGGCTGAGTCGATGAATACTCCATTTGCACCGGAATCGATAACAGCCTTGGTTATAATTCTTTTATTGTCCCACTGTAATACAAGAACGATAGGGGACATTTGAGTATTTGCTGTAGAGGGAAGTACACTTAGGATGGAAGAGGCATGAGACTGCCTTCTGCCTTTTATCCGTTTCAATGAAGGACAATCAGAGACTAAATGAACTTGAGAGGCACAATACATGCATAGGTTTAATTGACGTCTTCGATTTTTCTCTTCAGGAGTGAGGGGACTTCTTATTATCCCTATTTCCATAGGTTCGATTGGTATGGAAGTCTTATCTGGAGCTTTTGAGGGAGTGAAAGGTTTGCGGTCTTTTGAATGTGAAAGGGCTTTTTCGGCCTTTCTTTCTCTTAATCTTCTGTCAATGCTGATTGATAGGCGAATTAGAGCGTTCAAATTAGTAGGGAGTTCTGTTCTAGATAATTCATCTTTTACAGCTTCCGATAAACCAATTCGAAACTGGTTGCGCAATGTGATGTCATTCCATTGCGTTTCTATAGCCCATCTTTTGAATTCAGCAATGTAATCTTCAACGGGTCTATTTCTTTGCTGTAGTGTTCTGATTGTTAAATCAGCTGTAGCTTGTTTGTTAGGATCTTCATAGAGAAGAGACATGGCTTCAAAAAATTAATCTAGTGAATTTAAAATGGGGTCATCGTTTTCCAGAAAGGAATGAGCCCATGACATAGGTTCACCTCTTAGAAAAGAAATAACCGAACAAACTTTAGTTCTTTCTGTAGGATAGGATCTAGGTTTCAAAGCAATTAAAAGTTTGCAAGAGTTGAGGAACTCCCTGTATCTGGAACGATCTCCATAGAACTTTTCAGGGTTACACACAGCAGGATCACTAGCCGAGTGCAGAGTAGTATGAGGAGTATGAGTTTGTAAATCTCTGATATAAGTGAGAAGTCTTTCATTAGTAACTTGCAGGTCTTGCACACTTTGGGCTAGTGCATTAACTCTTTGATTCAGCGTAGCTATAGTAGAATCGAAATCTGCTGGATCCATTACAATGGCTGGATTATTCTGTCACGTCTAAACATTTGTTATGAAGGAACACAACTGCAGATTTCGTATAGTTTGAATATTTATTATAAAAAGTAAAAGGTATTGACTTTAATTCCAATTTACAGGTACTGTAGTTTTAAGTAATAAACGATAACTGAAGTCCACAATTATAAGCACTGTAGCTTTAAGTAGTAAATGATAACTGAAGTCCACAATTACAGGCACTGTAGCTTTAAGTAGTAAATGATAACTGAAGTCCACAATTACAGGCACTGTAGCTTTAAGTAGTAAATGATAACTGAAGTCCACAATTACAGGCACTGTAGCTTTAAGTAGTAAATGATAACTGAAGTCCACAATTACAGGCACTGTAGCTTTAAGTAGTAAATGATAACTGAAGTCCACAATTACAGGCACTGTAGCTTTAAGTAGTAAATGATAACTAAAGTCCACAATTACAGGCACTGTAGCTTTAAGTAGTAAATGATAACTGAAGTCCACAATTACAGGCACTGTAGCTTTAAGTAGTAAATGATAACTGAAGTCCACAGTTACAGGCACTGTAGCTTTAAGGAGTAAACGATAGTAAATTGCAGACACTGAATCAATAAAGAGTCTCTTAGTAGAATCAACGGTTTAGGTGATAAGTAATTACAATAGCTGTTCCATACTTTAACTGAAGCAAGACAGATGCAGATAACTGATATGAAGTATGAGTTGAAGTTAGCTGTAACGGGATTGTTTTTACCGAAGGACTTTTGGAGACAGGTAATAACAGCTTTTAGATGAAACTCTTATCACATTGGTTTTACTTAGCTTCCGGCACATAGAACACTGGTTCCCGAGATCTCCTCAGAGGCGTATGAAGAGTGTTTAATCTTTAGTCGTGGATGAGGAGAGGTGAAGGGAACTTTGCAGAGTCTTTCAGTCCGGTCTGGTAGCAGAGGCTTTCACAACGAAGTTGTAGCCGGGTTGTGAGTAAGGAACGTAGTTCAATAATCCAGCCTTGATCAGCTGGTGCAGTCAGATTAAATAGGCAGACCGTGTCATACAGGGGTGTGGCTAGGCTCCGTGGAACCAGGAAGTAAGAGGATACCATAGTTAAGGCATGACACCCTGGCCTGTTGTGGAAAGCCTTAGCGGAAGACGTCGACTTCGGCAGTCCAGCAGAGTCACGGTACTGGGCTATCTTTCATTACCGAGGGGAGATGTTACAGGGCCCGAGATCTATGGGACTCCGAGAAGACCTCCGCCGTTTTGCTGCCATGGAACGAGAGCTGGAGATGGACTATGTGGAACTACTAAACTCATTTCAGCCACAGAGCATGGACGCAGAACGGGAAAACTGGGTGACAGAGCCAGACCTGCTAGCCTACAGCTGGGAAAACGTGGCTGAGGTACCCCCTGCTTCACTACCAGCTGCAGAAGTGGGGGACCTCATAGACTGGTCCTGGAGAGACCCACAGATGGCAGGTGGAGATGGGATCGAGATCTCTCTACCGGCCCTACAGGGATGCTGGGCAGTCGGCCCAGATCCCCAGCGGCAGTGTGCGTTACAGGGAGCTGAAGGTGCCATCCTTCCTCCCCAGCGGCAGAATATTTTACCGGGAGGGGAGAGTCTCGTTCCCCCTCCCCAGCGGCAGCCCAGCTCACCAAGGGGAGACAGTAAGCCCCTCACCAGCGCAGATGGGACCGTGGTCTCTGCGCCCTGCCTACAGGGAGTACAGAGGGTCAGCCCTGCTCCCCAGCAGCTGAAAGTGTGTAAGGGAGAGGAGTTTGTTACGCCCTCTCCCCAGAGGCAGCTTAGCACACCAAGGGGAGACAGTAAGCCCCACACCAGCGCAGATGGGACCGTGGTCTCTGCTCCCAAGTTACAGGGAGCTGAAGGGGCCATCCTTGCTCCACAGCGGCAGTCTATGGTTAAGGGAGAGGAGTTTGTTACCCCCTCTCCCCAGCGGCAGCTTAGCCCACCAAGGGGAGACACTAAGTTCCCCACTGGCGCAGATGGAACCAGGGTCTCTGCGCCCAAGCTACAAGGAGTACGGACAGTCGGTCCTGCTTCCCAGCGGCAGCCTAGCCCACCAAGGGGAGATGTTAAGCCCCACAACGGTGTAGATGGGACCGTAGTCTCTGCATCTGCACCACTGGGGATAGGGACAGTCTGTCCTGTTTCCCAACAGCAAGCCAAGGTATTGGAAGGGGAGGCAGTCGGTTTTCCCCTCCAGCAGAGAGAGCGTCAGGGAGAGGAGCCTGTTACCCCCTCTCCCCAGCGGCAGCTTACAGTGCAGAGAGAGGAACTTGTTGCACCCTCTCTCCAGCGGCAGCCTAACCCACCAAGGAGAGATGTTACACCCCCCAACGATGCAGATGGGACCGTAGTCTCTGCACTTGCAGCACAAGGGGTAAGGATGGTCAGTCCTCTCCCCCAGCCACAGAGCTGTGTACCCAGAGGGGAGACGGTCGGTCTCCCCCTCCTACAACCAGGCTCCAATCAGGCTACTTCAGTGGTAGCGCTGGCACCAGGGCAGAGTACAGCTGGTCTCTGCCCACTCAGCAACCCACCAAGGCAGTCTACCAGCTCCCCGCACAGCCGTGGTGAGGAACCTGGACCTGGACAAGCTGCTACTTTATCCAGTTGGAGTAAACATTTATTGTGGGTGGGAGGTACTGCTGTTTGTGCTTCGTGGGTGGGTTGCTGGACTAACCAGGGCACTGACCAGCAGGAGGTCAGATACCTGTTAGTCTGGGGGGTAAAGGGGAGAAGTGTGGCGAAACCGACCTTGCCACGTGTCCTTGGAGGGGGCTGCTTGCCCGCCTCTTGCCTTTGGACTATGGACCAGACTTTATGTGAATGTGTTAACCCAGATAGCTATGCCATGGAGCCCATTTGTGTAGTTAAAGACTTCGGCTTCATGGCAAGTGAACTGTGTGAATAGGATCTGCGCGCTATTCGGTAGTTTTGTGCGCTCAGATCCCAGCTATCTGGGGATATGTGAAATGTCTGTGTATTATGTGTAAAAGGTGAATTTATGTATTTTAAAGTGTTTTACTGTCTTTGTGTCCCCATGTGCTCAATGGGGTCTGTCTCTGTGCTGGGAGGTAATTGGATTACTTCTCCAGGAGAGAAGGCTCTGTAAAACCGGTCTGAGCTGGAAAGCTAGGGGTTTTAAAAGATACTTTACTAACTTTTTAACCACTGGTCTGATCCATGCCATTTTTTAATATGTTGTTCCCCTGAATGGATTGATTGTGGATATGTATTTTTATGTGAATGTGATGTATGGTTTTGAAGTTGTAAATATTGTGTAAAAAGTATATTTTAAACTGTATGAATAATGGGATTATATGTCACACTAAGGGGAGGGGATGTGTGGGTTGCACCCGTGATACTATTGGTTATTTTATGCCTCCCCCTGGGTGTGGCCTGTATGTGTACAATTGTAATAAAAGCAGGCTGGATGTGCTAGTCCAGAGTTCCTGCTTAACCCTCAAAGTGAAGTGTCGTCTCATTATTGGGGGAGGATTTATTGTATGCTGTTCCAGTTTGACTGCTAGGAGTGTAAACCTATTTGCATGGTTTTTCCTATTCGGCTGTATACAGCATTCATACACCTGAGAGCATTCATATGCTTCTCCGATTCGGTGGTTGTGGTGTCTGCCAGAGTGCTTGGAGTCCTCAGGAAGCGCTAGGAGCATCCTTTAACGGAGGTGCCCAGTCGGGGTGCCAGGCGATCCGTTACATTGGTGGCAAGCGGTGGGATGGCGTCCTAGTGCGAGGAGAAGCAGCTCGGAGACACTGGTAATGTTTGGATTTACAAAGTGAAGGCGACGCTAGTGGTCGTACAGTGTCCCTGTCTACATAAAGATTTGGGAAAATGGGGTTCGTGGACCCCTGGGCACTCACACCTGAGGAAGAGAATGAATTGGACTGGAGAGATAATGCCCGGAAAGAATTATGGTATGCTGCCCTAGAGGAAGTCCAGTATCAACGGCAGCAGCGCCTTCCTGGTGTTGCATACCAGTTGGAGGAACAAATGGCCTGGCGGATGCCACTTCTGGGAGACCAACCCGGAGGGCAGCGGGTAAGACAGCTGGAGTACCTTGTGGAAAGGGAACTGAGCCTGGACGCCTCATACCGGGCACTGTGGTGGTGCACTGTCCAGCCAGAGACGTGGAGGGCAGAGGGCATCCCGCCGGAGGGAGAGAACTACACTAGCCCTGGCCTGTTGTGGAAAGCCTTAGCGGAAGACGTCGACTTCGGCAGTCCAGCAGAGTCACGGTACTGGGCTATCTTTCATTACCGAGGGGAGATGTTACAGGGCCCGAGATCTATGGGACTCCGAGAAGACCTCCGCCGTTTCGCTGCCATGGAACGAGAGCTGGAGATAGACTATGTGGAACTACTAAACTAATGTCAGCCACAGAGCATGGACGCAGAACGGGAAAACTGGGTGACAGACCCAGACCTGCTAGCCTACAGCTGGGAAAACGTGGCCGAGGTACCCCCTGCTTCACTACCAGCTGCAGAAGTGGGGGACCTCATAGACTGGTCCTGGAGAGACCCACAGATGGCAGGTGGAGATGGGATCGAGATCTCTCTACCGGCCCTACAGGGATGCTGGGCAGTCGGCCCAGATCCCCAGCGGCAGTGTGCGTTACAGGGAGCTGAAGGTGCCATCCTTCCTCCCCAGCAGCAGAATATTTTACCGGGAGGGGAGAGTCTCGTTCCCCCTCCCCAGCGGCAGCCCAGCTCACCAAGGGGAGACAGTAAGCCCCTCACCAGCGCAGATGGGACCGTGGTCTCTGCGCCCTGCCTACAGGGAGTACAGAGGGTCAGCCCTGCTCCCCAGCAGCTGAAAGTGTGTAAGGGAGAGGAGTTTGTTACCCCCTCTCCCCAGCGGCAGCTTAGCACACCAAGGGGAGACAGTAAAACCCACAGCAGCGCAGATGGGACCGTGGTCTCTGCGCCCAAGTTACAGGGAGCTGAAGGGGCCATCCTTGCTCCACAGCGGCAGTCTACGGTTAAGGGAGAGGAGTTTGTTACCCCCTCTCCCCAGCGGCAGCTTAGCCCACCAAGGGGAGACACTAAGTTCCCCACTGGCGCAGATGGAACCAGGGTCTCTGCGCCCAAGCTACAAGGAGTACGGACAGTCGGTCCTGCTTCCCAGCGGCAGCCTAGCCCACCAAGGGGAGATGTTAAGCCCCACAACGGTGTAGATGGGACCGTAGTCTCTGCATCTGCACCACTGGGGATAGGGACAGTCTGTCCTGTGTCCCAACAGCAAGCCAAGGTATTGGAAGGGGAGGCAGTCGGTTTTCCCCTCCAGCAGAGAGAGCGCCAGGGAGAGGAGCCTGTTACCCCCTCTCCCCAGCGGCAGCTTACAGTGCAGAGAGAGGAACTTGTTGCACCCTCTCTCCAGCGGCAGCCTAACCCACCAAGGGGAGATGTTACACCCCCCAACGATGCAGATGGGACCGTAGTCTCTGCACTTGCAGCACAAGGGGTAAGGATGGTCAGCCACAGAGCTGTGTACCCAGAGGGGAGACGGTCGGTCTCCCCCTCCCACAACCAGACTTCAATCAGGCTACTTCAGTGGTAGCGCTGGCACCAGGGCAGAGTACAGCTGGTCTCTGCCCACTCAGCAACCCACCAAGGCAGTCTACCAGCTCCCCGCACAGCCGTGGTGAGGAACCTGGACCTGGACAAGCTGCTACTTTATCCAGGTGGAGTAAACATTTATTGTGGGTGGGAGGTACTGTTGTTTGTGCTTCGTGGGTGGGTTGCTGGACTAACCAGGGCACTGACCAGCAGGAGGTCAGATACCCTGTTAGTCTGGGGGGTAAAGGGGAGAAGTGGCGAAACCGACCTTGCCACGTGTCCTTGGAGGGGGCTGCTTGCCCGCCTCTTGCCTTTGGACTATGGACCAGACTTTATGTGAATGTGTTAACCCAGATAGCTATGCCATGGAGCCCATTTGTGTAGTTAAAGACTTCGGCTCCATGGCAAGTGAACTGTGTGAATAGGATCTGCGCGCTATTCGGTAGTTTTGTGCGCTCAGATCCCAGCTATCTGGGGATATGTGAAATGTCTGTGTATTATGTGTAAAAGGTGAATTTATGTATTTTAAAGTGTTTTACTGTCTTTGTGTCCCCATGTGCTCAATGGAGTCTGTCTCTGTGCTGGGAGGTAATTGGATTACTTCTCCAGGAGAGAAGGCTCTGTAAAACCGGTCTGAGCTGGAAAGCTATGGGTTTTAAAAGATACTTTACTAACTTTTGAACCCCTGGTCTGATCCATGCCATTTTTTAATATGTTGTTCCCCTGAATGGATTGATTGTGGATATGTATTTTTATGTGAATGTGATGTATGGTTTTGAAGTTGTAAATATTGTGTAAAAAGTATATTTTATACTGTATGAATAATGGGATTATGTGTCACACTAAGGGGAGGGGATGTGTGGGTTGCACCCGTGATACTATTGGTTATTTTATGCCTCCCTCTGGGTGTGGCCTGTATGTGTACAATTGTAATAAAAGCCAGGCTGGATGTGCCAGTCCAGAGTTCCTGCTTAACCCTCAAAGTGAAGTGTCGTCTCATTATTGGGGGAGGATTTATTGTATGCTGTTCCAGTTTGACTGCTAGGAGTGTAAACCTATTCGCATGGTTTTTCCTATTCGGCTGTATACAGCATTCATACGCCTGAGAGCATTCATATGCTTCTCCGATTCGGTGGTTGTGGTGTCTGCCAGAGTGCTTGGAGTCCTCAGGAAGCGCTAGGAGCATCCTTTAACGGAGGTGCCCAATCGGGGTGCCAGGCGATCCGTTTCACAAGCTATTGTGACACCAGATATGAGTGGTGGCACTGGGCAAGCGGGCACAGTATACACTGTGAGCCTGACACACACGCTGGCAGACAACTAACTGCTTTTCAATCTATTACAGTCAAATTTTTTTTGGATTTATTAATATATATTTTTTAAATGTACACTACTGTTACACCAGATGTGAGTTGCACTGGTGTGACACTGTGCCCTGGCAGGCCCTGAAACGCACACTCGTGAAGAAAACTGACTGTATTAAATTACAGTCCAAAAAGTTTAGTTGTTTTGTTAAATGCAAGCTATTGTGACACCATTGAGTGAGTGGTGGCACTGGGCAGGACCTGAAGCGCACACTAGTGAAGGAAACTGACTGCTATTATATTACAGTCAAAAACGTTTAGTTTTTTTTTAAATGCAAGCTATTGTGACACCAGATATGAGTGGTGGCACTGGGCAAGTGGGCACAGTATACGCTGTGAGCTATACGCTGTGAGCCTGACACACACGCTGGCAGACAACTAACTGCTATTCAATCTATTACAGTCAAAATTCTATTTTTTTTTTTTTTAAATGTACACTACTGTTACACCAGATATGAGTTGCACTGGTGTGACACTGTGCCCTGGCAGGCCCTGAAACACACACTCGTGAAGGAAACTGACTGCTATTATACTACAGTCCAAAAAGTTTCGTTTTTTTGTTAAATGCAAGCTATTGTGACACCAGTGAGTGAGTGGTGGCACTGGGCAGGCCCTGAAACGCACACTAGTGATGAAAACTGACTGCTATTATATTACAGTCAAAAAAGTTTAGTTTTTTTTAAATGCAAGCTATTGTGACACCGGATATGAGTGGTGGCACTGGGCAAGTGGGCACAGTATACGCTGTGAGCCTGACACACACGCTGGCAGACAACTAACTGCTATTCAATCTATTACAGTCAAAATTCTATTTTTTTTTTTTTTTAAATGTACACTACTGTTACACCAGATATGAGTTGCACTAGTGTGACACTGTGCCCTGGCAGGCCCAGAAAAGCACACTCGTGAAGGAAACTGACTGCTATTATATTACAGTCCAAAAAGTTTTTTTTTTTTAAATGCATGCTATTGGGACACCAGATATGAGTGGTGGCACTGGGCAAGTGGGCACATTACATGCTGTGAGCCTGACACACACGCTGGCAGACAACTAACTGCTATTCAATCTCTTACAGTCAAAATTGTATTTAAAAAATAAAATAAAATTACACTACTGTTACACCAGCTATGAATTGCACTGGTGTGACACTGTGCCCTGGCAGGCCCTGAAACGCACACTCGTGAAGGAAACTGACTGCTATTATATTACAGTCCAAAAAGTTTAGGGTTTTTTAAATGCAAGCTATTGTGACACCAGATATGAGTGAGTGGTGGCACTGGGCAGGCCCTGAAACGCACACTAGTGAAGGAAACTGACTGATTATATTACAGTCAAAAAAGTTTAGTTTTTTTAAATGCAAGCTATTGTGACACCAGATATGAGTGGTGGCACTGGGCAAGTGGGCACAGTATACGCTGTGAGCCTGACACACAAGCTGGCAGACAACTAACTGCTATTCAATCTATTACAGTAAAAAATTGTGTTTTTTGTTAAAAATGTACACTACTGTTACACCAGATATGAGTTGCACTGGTGTGACACTGTGCCCTGGCAGGCCCTGAAATGCACAATCGTGAAGGAAACTGACTGCTATTATATTACAGTCCAAAAAGTTTCGTTTTTTTGTTAAATGCAAGCTATTGTGACACCAGTGAGTGAGTGGTGGCACTGGGCAGGCCCTGAAACGCACACTAGTGAAGGAAACTGACTGCTATTATATTACAGTCAAAAACGTTTTTTTTTTTTTTTTTAAATGCAAGCTATTGTGACACCAGTGAGTGAGTGGTGACGCTAGGCAAGTGGGCACAGTATATGCTGTGAGCCTGACACACAGGCTGGCAGGCAGGCAACTGCAATTACATTACACAGAAAAAAAAGGGCTTTTTGGGGTACTGTCCTTACAGCAGAGATCAGATGAGTCCTTCAGGACTGTAGTGGACACTGAATACACTAGCCTAGCTATCAATTTCCCTATCAAATCAGCAGCAGCTACACTGTCCCTACTCTCACTAAGAATGCAGCTTCACAATGAATGTAAAATAGATGCTCTCCAGGAGGTGGGAGGGTCTGGGAGGGAGGGTCTGCTGCTGATTGGCTGGAATGTGTCTGCTGCCTGTAAGGTACAGGCAGTGTCAAAGTTTACTCAATGATGATGAATAGGGGGTGGACCGAACAGTGCATGTGTTCGCCATCCGTGGCGAACGTGAACAAGCGATGTTCGTAGGGAACTTTTCGCTGGCGAACAGTTCGGGACATCACTAGTTGCTATATAAGGTATAAGGTGTTCGGTCATTGCCTTTATGAAAGGGTGAATTTAACTGTCCCATAATTTCCCAGTTCCTAGTTGAAAAAGGAACAATTCAACTAGTTTCACTCGAAACTCACCAATAGATAGAAGAAAATACCCCTCCCCAAATAGACACACTAATTCCTTTTTTTTTTTTTTTTAAACACAAAATCAATATAAACGGAGGGAGAGGGAGGATTCTTCCTCTCCAAATTATCAGCATTCACCTCCAAAAAGGTCTTGTGCACAGGTGGCCAGTACTAGCCATGGCAACGAAGGAGAAAGGCATTGTGGTGGAATCTCGGTAAAAATAAATTTAGTAGGCCGAGATTACCACGTGGCATGTGTACGTGCACATGCTGACGTATCGATCAGTTGGTTGCACGAGACAAGATACAATCAGTAGTGTACGGAGCATGTGCAAGAATACAGGATGTAGTATTCCCCTCCTCCATTGTGCTGGACAGGCCATGCGGTCAAGCAGGAAGTTAATTCTTATTTGTATTGATTGGTCAAGAGAATGTGCGGGTGGAGCTTAATATGGGAGGAGTTATGTGCTTATATAAGGAACCTGCACTATTGTCCGGGGCTCAGAACTTGCTGTATTTTGGTGACACTAGTCCCTCTGAGTCCCGATCGGTGATCCAATAAAGAATCTCTTCCTTCCTGAAGAAACCTGTGTCCATCTCTCTGTGCTTGGCTTCCGTCAGTTTCTCCGGTATCATTTGGTGCATTGGCCGGGAAGCTCATCGTTCAATGGTAGCTGAGAGGCAGAGGCGTGAGACGGTCTATCTTTGCCCACGTTCTCTACGGCTGCACCCCTGAACTTCTGCGTGGACCTCCCTTCGTCTCGGCGCCACTGGTCTGTTGTCCAGGAGATCATCGGCCTCTACGTAAGAAGTGCTGGGGTGTCCCCGTCGATGAGTGTGAACTCAGGTTCAGGAACGAGGAGGTAAGACGACCGCTGTTTTAGACGGCGGACCCACTAGGGGTATACCGATTGTGCGGTAGGCCCATAAGGGGTTTAAATCTGTGTATGGAATCTGCCCCCTCTGTCGGAGGGAAGGAGCGAAGGCGCACCGCTCAATCGAACGCTCTTTAGTAAGACCGTTTGATTTGGTTTGGAGTCAGGCGGGGTCCTGTGTAAATAGCCCTAGCCGGACACCGGTGTCTTGTCTAGACTAGCGTTCTAGGGTGTATATTACGTTCGCTAGGTCGGAGGGACCGGGAGACTAAGCGGCGCCTGTGTAAATTCGGTTCGCTAGCTCTCAACCTATCTTGGCTAAGTGGGAAGGCGTGTAAATTTGGAACCCACTAGATTTTTGATAGAGTAATAGACTAAGAGGCATCTGTGTAAATTCGGTCCTCTAGTTCGCTATATGTGGTGCTTGGGCAGTGTGGCTAACCAAAACGGGTATATATAGTTTTAGGTAGTCCATTCAAGGTACTGGCCAATAGTTTAGTTGGGATTGTAAATGTGTTAAAGATTGTTAGTAAAGTGTATATCTTGTTAGATAGCGCGAGCTCAGCCGTCTAGCGAGAGTGTTAATAGTGTGTTGCTGTATCATAGTGCACGGTACCATAACCCTGTATATTTACTGACACTGTATATAAGTACTAATCATTGTCGTCTATTGCATGTTTAACACCATAACCACTAATAATTGTATTGTGACCTTAAATTGTGCTTTGACCTATGCTAACCGTACTGTAACCGCTATTTGTAAAAGACGATGTTACTGGGGTGTGTTATAGACGGGTAATTCATATATAGAGAATTATAGCGTGGGTGACTGTATAGTTTCGCCAAAGGGCATAATATTGATTATTTAGTGACTGGTGTAACAGCTGTGTGTGTACGGGAATTCCCTGAGTGTTTATTGTGTTATTGTGTACGTTTCACTTGGTAACCGTACCACGTGGTGCTGTTGCCAGAGGAAACGGGTGTGACTCTTGAATAGAACGCGTGTATAGTATTCGTTGTCTACGACGTTCCATTGATAAGTATGGGCGCGTCGGAGTCAACGATTTTGGATCCCTTAGGTTGTATGGTAAAGCATTTTAAAAAGGGATTTAAAACATGTGATTTTGGGGTTAAAATGTCTCCTGTACGTTTGGTCACTTTGTGCACTAGGGAGTGGCCTACTTTGGTTGCGGCATGGCCGCCACGTGGTAGTTTGGATCCAACCCTGATACAGCGTGGCTGTATCGGGTAGGCCTGAACTTTACGGGCAGTTTCCTTATATTGATTGTTGGAGACAGGCCGTAAACGACTCGCCAAAATGGATTCAGATATGCCACGAGGAGCAATGTCGCCTCATGGTGGCCAGGACTTGTTTGTCCACTAGGACTGGTGTTAGGCCCATTTTGGACACGCCCCCTGAGTCCGAGATCCCTTTGCCGCCCCCTTATTTTCCTTTAAGAGGAAGTGACGCGAATGCAGGAAGTCCTGCACCCCTTCCCTTATTGCCCCCATCCACTTCGCGTTCCTCCTCCAGTACAAAATCCACCCCCCATCGTATTAAATCTCCCCTTCCGGAACCAGGACCAACCCCCATTAGATCTGAATATCCTGATTTGGCACCACTTCAAACTTCCGGTCAAGCTTCTTCTAGCTCGGCTCGGAGTGTTCTATTCACTAACTTTTCCCAAAATCAAGCTCCCATATCCTCATGCTCTATTACCCCCCGACCGGAACCTCTAACTGACGCCCCTCCACGTAGTCCCATACTAACCCGACAACTGACCGGTACCCAACAATTAAAACATTATCAGATGCCTCTTCGTCTGAATCCTGGGTCAGCCTATATCGATGCCGCAGGTCAAATGGCACATGCTGACCCAGTCTTCGTATATGTCCCGTTCACGACTACCGATCTCTTGAATTGGAAGACCCACAACTCCTCGTACACTGAGAAACCACAAGCTATGACGGATCTGTTCACCTCGATAGTTCAGACACATAACCCGACATGGGCTGATTGCCAGCAGTTATTAATGACATTGTTTAATAATGAGGAAAGGACAAGGATTAATCAAGCGGCCATTAAAGCGCTAGAGGATAGAGCCCGTGCTTTAAATCAAGCCAATCCGGCAGCATGGGCTGCAACACATTACCCTAACACCGATCCCGATTGGAATGTTAATGGCGCTGATATGGTTCAACTCAAAGCCTATAGAGACGCTATAATTGCTGGCATGAAAGCCGGAGGGAAGAAAGCTATTAATATGTCGAAGACAGTTGAGGTGATTCAGAAAAGTGATGAAGCGCCTAGTGTCTTTTATGACCGATTATTGGAGGCATACCGCTTGTATACCCCCTTTAATCCGGAAGACGCTGATAATTCCCGAATGGTAAACTCCGCCTTTGTCAGCCAAGCTTACGGAGATATTAAGCGCAAGCTACAGAAGTTAGAAGGGTTTGCAGGTATGTCTATCACCCAACTAATGGAGGTAGCGAATAAAGTATATATGAACAGGGAAACAGAAAGTAAGAAAGAGGAAGAGCGCAAGATGCGTAAAAAGACTGATATGCTAGCGGTAGCGATCGCAGGCGTAGATAGACGGGGCCCAGATAGAGGCGATAGTAGATGGAATAGGGAGCCTTTGAGTAGGAATCAGTGCGCGTATTGCAAGGAAGAAGGGCATTGGAGGAACGAGTGTCCGCAAAGAGAGCAGTACGAGAGAGACCAACCCAGGGCAGGTTACGGAAACTTTAGAGGCAGAGCGAGAGGTAGAGGAGGCCCCAGAGGGAGTAATGGTAATAGAGGAAGTAATGGGAACAGAGGAAGTGTAAGGGAAGATAGGTACTATCCAGCAGCGCAAAGGTCCCGCGATAGAGAAGGTAGGGACTTTGTAGGATTGGCTGACACGGTCATGGAGGACTATTGATACCGACCGGGCTCCATCCCCCTTGGTCGAGCGGAGCCTATGGTCGATGTATCAATAGGGGGAAAAAGGAGTGCGTTCATGATCGACACTGGTGCTGAACATTCGGTGGTGACTAATCTAGTTGCTCCTCCATCTGGAAGAACTATTACTGTAATAGGAGCAACTGGAAGAAGTGCTGAAAAACCGGTTCTTAAAAGTCGACTCTGTACATTGGGAGGCCACGTAGTAAAACATCAATTCCTTTATATGCCTGAATGTCCAGTCCAATTGCTGGGACGTGATATGCTATCCAAATTACAAGCACAGATTACGTTCCTACCAAATGGAACAACATCTTTAAAGTTTAATGGACCTTCAGGTATTATGACATTATCCGTACCAAAGGAAGAAGAGTGGCGACTTTATACAGCGTTGACTATCCAAAACCCTAGGAGTGATGAATCCTTATTCAACATACCATGAGTTTGGGCAGAGAACAACCCACCAGGACTGGCCCGCAATATTCCACCTATTAAAATTGAACTAAAACTTGGGGTTTATCCGGTGAGCCTAAGACAATATCACATCCCTCAGAAGGCTAAGAAGAACATCCAATCTTATCTGGATAAGTTCATACGGTATGGTATCCTAAAATTCTGTACTTCCCCCTGGAACACCCCATTGCTGCCTGTTCAAAAGCCCGGTACAGATGAGTATCGACCTGTGCAGGACTTGAGAGCAGTCAATGATGCGGTTGTTAGTATACATCCAGTTGTGCCCAATCCGTGTAACCTGCTTGCTTTAATTCCGGGTGGGGCTACTTACTTTACAGTCTTAGATCTCAAAGATGCCTTCTTTTGCCTCCGAATTGCCGCAGAAAGCCAATGTATCTTCGCTTTCCAATGGGAAAACGCTGTGACGGGCTCAAAACGCCAAATGACCTGGACAAGACTGCCCCAAGGGTTTAAAAATTCACCTACCCTATTTGGTTCAGCTCTAAGTCAAGATCTATTGGATTTCGAGTCTATTCCAGGAGAGTGTGTATTGTTACAATATGTAGATGACTTGTTGATAGCAGCAGTTACCAAGGAAATATGTCAGCAAGCAACGCACGATCTACTACACATTCTCTGGAAGGCAGGATACAAGGTGTCTAGAAAGAAGGCTCAGTTGTGTTTTCCAACTGTCAAATATCTGGGATTCCATATCTCTGAAGGCCAAAGAATTATGGGGCCAGAGAGAAAAGAAGCTGTGTGCCAAATACCGATACCCAAGAATAGAAGACAAGTGCGAGAATTCTTGGGGGCAGCAGGCTTCTGTAGGATATGGATTCCCAGCTACGCGATACTGGCAAAACCTCTGTATGCAGCTATCAAAGGTACAGAGCACAAGCCCTTCTTATGGACTCAAGAACAGCAAACGGCATTTGAAGATGTGAAGAAGGCTTTGATGAGTGCCCCAGCATTAGGTCTACCTGATCACACACGACCATTCTACCTGTATGTACATGAGCAAAGAAGAATGGCTGTGGGAGTATTGACACAGTACTTGGGATCATGGCAAAGACCTGTTGCCTATATGTCTAAGCAACTGGATGCAGTGGCCAGCGGTCTTCCACCTTGTCTAAGAGCCGTAGCTGCAGCCGCCCTGTTAGTAGCTGAAGCCGATAAACTCACTCTGGGTCAAGAACTTTATGTACGAGTTCCACATGCAGTACAGACGTTGTTGGATTACAAAGGAAATCATTGGTTTAGTAACAGCCGTATGACCAAGTATCAAGCAATGTTGTGTGAAAACCCAAGAGTGCATTTAGAGACTGTAAACACCTTAAATCCAGCTACCCTTTTGCCACAACTTACTGAAAGTCAACATGATTGTTTGGAAGTAATGGATGAAGTATTTTCAAGTAGACCAGATCTTCGTGATTTTCCCATCCAGAACCCCGATGTTCAATATTACACTGACGGCAGTAGTTATGTGAAAGAAAGGATCCGCTATGCAGGATATGCAGTAACAACGATAGACAAGGTGATAGAAGCTCGGCCACTGGCAAAAGGAACATCAGCACAAAAGGCAGAATTGATAGCACTGACACGAGCGTTACAATTGGCTGAAGGTTTAAGAGTGAACATCTACACGGACTCCAAGTATGCGTTTTTAACCACTCATGCCTACGGAGCTTTGTATAAAGAAAGAGGACTATTGAATTCAGAAGGCAAAGAAATCAAGTACGCAGCTGAAATCCTACAACTATTGGAAGCAGTGTGGGAGCCGAAAGAAGTCGGTATTATACATTGTCGAGCGCATCTGAGTGGAGATTAAAGACCTCCATCATAGGTTGTGTTTGCATAGCAAGGAAAGGAATGATGTACATTACTTCTGTAGGAGAATTAACTTGTCTAGGGCAAAAAGCTTATGATGATGATACAAAGAATACAACTTGGTCGGCTTCAAATGTCTCAGAACCATCTAACCCGTTTGCTAGATACGCCAATTTAAAGGATGTGTGGTTTGATTTATCCATCACATCTAACTGGAGAGCCCCGTCAAATTTGTACTGGATCTGTGGTAAGAAAGCCTATTCCGAGTTGGCACAGGACTGGGAAGGGGCATGTGTGTTGGGTATGCTCAAACCATCCTTCTTCTTGTTACCTATTGAAACAGGTGAGACTTTAGGTGTTAAAGTGTATGATGTGAATCATAGGAAGAAAAGGGGACCCATAGAGATAGGTACCTGGGAAGATAATGAATGGCCTCCCCAGCGTATTATAGATTATTATGGGCCAGCCACGTGGGCAGAAGATGGTACCTTTGGTTATAGAACCCCAATTTATATGCTCAACCGTATTATAAGATTACAGGCAGTGGTTGAGATCATTACTAACGAGACATCACAAGCGCTCAATCTTCTAGCGAAGCATAATACCAGGATGAGGACAGCAGTATACCAAAATAGATTAGCCTTGGATTACCTTTTGGCAGTAGAGGGAGGTGTATGTGGGAAGTTTAACCTGAGCAATTGCTGTCTTCAAATAGATGACGAAGGGCAAGCAATAGCTGAGCTTACTAGCCATATGGTTAAACTAGCGCATGTGCCTACTCAGGTTTGGAAAGGGTATAATCCAAGTAGTTGGTTTGGTAGCTGGTATGAGTGGTTTGGAGGGCTTAAGGCAGTGGTAGGTGGAGTCCTACTGATTTTAATGTTGTGTCTACTCCTGCCGTGTCTTATACCCTTAGTAGTTAGGTCTGTGCAAAGCCTGATAGAAAATATAGCAGAAAGGAAGGCTGCTGCACAGATAATGGCTATATATAAATATAAGGCTCTAGATCAGGGAGAACCAATGCAGGAAGATGAGTGTTGAAGATTCACATCATAAGATAAGTCTGGTCTGGTTCAAGGTAACTTGCGGTGTATGCAAACCAAGGTTAAGTGATGCCTCAAGTAATTGTGAAATATCAAGAGGCATCAAAGGGGGGAATGTGGTGGAATCTCGGTAAAAATAAATTTAGTAGGCCGAGATTACCACGTGGCATGTGTACGTGCACATGCTGACGTATCGATCAGTTGGTTGCACGAGGCAAGATACGATCAGTAGTGTACGGAGCATGTGCAAGAATACAGGATGTAGTATTCCCCTCCTCCATTGTGCTGGACAGGCCATGCGGTCAAGCAGGAAGTTAATTCTTATTTGTATTGATTGGTCAAGAGAATGTGCGGGTGGAGCTTAATATGGGAGGAGTTATGTGCTTATATAAGGAACCTGCACTATTGTCCGGGGCTCAGAACTTGCTGTATTTTGGTGACACTAGTCCCTCTGAGTCCCGATCGGTGATCCAATAAAGAATCTCTTCCTTCCTGAAGAAACCTGTGTCCATCTCTCTGTGCTTGGCTTCCGTCAGTTTCTCCGGTATCAGCATGACTTTTTTTTTAGGGAAAGAACACAATTACAAAAAAGGGAAAATAACACAATTCTTCAAACCTCGACACAATTTAAAGGAAACCTCACTAGACAACCAATTAAACATCCCACCCAAAAGGAAAAGATTAGACGAGGACACTCAGAGAGAAGACTTCACAAGAAAAAGGAACTAGAAAAACAACATGGAATCTATAACCTAACAAGTATAGAATTAACTGACAATGATCTAAAGGGATTACAATTTGCCCCAAATCGAATTTTTTTTTATTTTAATACCTATATAGACCTTCAAAAATATATTCGAAAAATGACATTAAAAAGATTTTTCTTAAAAAAGGAAACAGAGAAAATTACACTTTTAGATGATAAAAACGAAAATCAATTTAAAAGAAAATCTCAATTCTATCCGGTAGGACATAGAGGTCCATTTCTGGAGACCTTTAATAATATGGTGTACCATGATTTAGAAAAATTAGAAAAAGAACTAGTTTAAAAAAAAAAAACAAGTATAATATTAGTAAGGAAGAATCAGCGAACATACTTAAATTACAAAAAATGGACAATATAATTATAAAGGAAGCGGACAAGGGAGGGGCCATAGTCATTATGATGAAGAAATATTACATGCAAGAAGCATATAACATCTTGGGAGATGTAAATACATATACAAAACTCACAGAAGATCCCAAAAAAAATGTTTAATTCCATTTTAAAATCTTTATTAAACCAGGCATTTGAAGAAGGTACTATTTCTAAAAACAGAGAGAATATTTATTTAATAATTTTCCAATAATTACAATATTTTATTTTTTTACCCAAATTGCATAAGAATCCAATAACACCACCTGGAAAGCCAATTATTAGTGGAATTGTTTCTGTAACTGCTCATTTGTCAGAGTTTGTAGACCACAGTCTTCAGAAATATGCGCAGGAGGCACCCTCATATTTGAAGGATACCTCGCATATCCTGAGAATTGTGGAAAACATAAATTGGAAAAATAATTTTATCTGGGTAACCATAGATGTTGCCTCGTTATATACAATTATTAAACACAACAACGGTTTAACTGCAGTAGAGTGAGTCATGGAAAAAGAGGAAAACATTTCATCTAAATTTCAAAACTTTATACTCAAAAGTATTCATTTTATTTTGAAACACAATTATTTTCATTTTGATAGTTCCTTCTGTCTTCAAACTACTGGTACAGCCATGGGGACCAGGTTCACCCCCAGCTATGCCAACATATATATGCGAGATTGGGAATCCAACCACATATGGAGGGGGCATGGCTGGGTAGTGAACCTGGTCCTATGGAGACGTTTTATTGATGATGTCATAATGATCTGGCAAGGACCACAGGAAGAACTACAACTCTTCCTTAACTACATCAGTAAAAAGAAATTTTGTGAAGTGTTCTTGCCTCCACCAGTAGTCTACAACTGGAGTGGTCGGAAGTAACTGGGTGGAGTGGCTTGAGTAACTGTTGTGTGGTTGGAGTGACTGGAGTAACTGTGGAAAGGAAGCATAAGCAAAAAAAAGGGGGGATGATCTGCTGAACCAATCACAAATAAAGCAACATAGCATATAACTATGTATATAAACAGATTATAAGAATTGTGTTCACAAGTGGCCACTCACACTTTTACTGAAGTTTGCAAGCCTTGAATATTTATTTCTTTTCAGAATGAGAATTCCAAATCTTCTATCTGGGTTAGAATCTCCATAGATGCATTTAGATATATGTGCTCAAGAAAGGAAATAATAAAAAATGAGGTGCACATTCAGAGTGTAGTACAAAATTGAGTTTTTAATAACTTACATCAAGATATAAAATCATCAGTGTAGTCCCTCTATGTCACCACCAGGGATCCTAAGCGTTTCATCCAGCAAAATAGGACTTCCTCAGGGAGTTGTGTGGTGTGTGATCAACAAATACAAATGAACATAAAATAAACAATTTAACGATAAATTAACGATTGATTAATGGCCGCTGGAACGCATTTGGAACGCAGATGTACTCGTGACGTCACTTCCGGTTTCGGCGATCACGGCCATTTCAGGTTTTCTGCCGAAAAAAGGGCGCCAATTTTATTGTGAAGCTAGAAACAGCTGATGAAGGAAGATTCCTTCTCCAATCCGAATAGAAGAAGATCTGCACGCCCACTGAATCCACCAATGGACTTAGGGACTAGCCCTATTTAAGGAAACAGGGAAGGTTTTTTTTTTTAGGATATGTTTGTTTGGAATATGTATTGATACATTTTCAATTGTTTTTATTGCGGTCCCTGAGGAAGTTCATTTAGAACGAAACACGTAGGACTTTTTTTCTGCTCTTCATATCCTATGCTGATTGGTGACTGCTTACTTTTTTATTGAATAAATTTCACATTTTTTACCTTGACCTGTGGAAGTCCTGTGTAGGAATAATTATCTGGAGGTGATCAGAGAGATCTGTTGGCCCCCCATTACATCGGGGGAGGCACCTTAAGAATGCTTACACTTATCTACATCTAGTGAGTGCAAATATTGCTGCGCATTACGAAACTGTGTTGTTACAATATCACACTATGTTTTATTTTATGTCTTTTCTGTAGATTTACACAGCCATATCCCGAATTGTTTGTTTTGGTTTTCTTAGTACAATGGGTCACTGGTCTGTACATTATTATGTAACCAAACCTGGAAAGGAATAGAGACCATCAAGCTTGTCTGGAGGATAACATAGTAGACTGAACTAAATAAATTAGATGATTGTGGTCAGCTACAATGATTATGGGATCTTTAGAACCTTCAAGCCAGTGTCTCCAATCCCTAAGTGCAAGATTGATGGTGAGTAGTTCTTGGTTCCCTGTATCATAATTCTGTTCACCGTCTGATGATACAGTCAAATGAGTTTAGTATATCGAATCATATCTATATCATATATATATCGATACACTGACCTAATTTTACTACGAATCTGCCACAATGTTATAATTGGCATTTGTATGCAATAGTTGCAACATTCAATATCAATGTAACATATAACATTGACTTTAGATTCTTACTGAAGTCAGGTTTAGCTCCCCAACTTTATCGGTAATTTTCATATGGCATCATTAGGCAACCATCCTACTTCAGCATAAAACTTCACATTTACCTCTTACCTGGGGGTTTATTCACAGGAGTATTTCTGCTGATAACTTCACACTTTCTAACACCTTTGTGAAACATTTACCATTGTTCTGAGTAGAAATACATTGTTCAGACAATGGCCCCCTTTTGATTTGTATTCTACCTATTGGATAAGATAGCAACATAAGTCAGCCTGACCACTACAGGGCATATTCTGTACCTTCTCACTTACATTGATTCAATACCCTGCCACCAATTTAGGGGACTGATTAGTGAATGATCCCCATGCCTCTCCTGATGGTGGTGGGGGGGCTACAACTCTCTCCAAATGGTCACCATGATCCAGTGAGCAAGCCTCAGGAATCCTAGTCACACCACCAAACTCAAGAGAGCCATTTAAAAGTACCAAATGGTTTACTGGCAAATTAAATAATGAAAACAGTATAAAAATATAGAACAAAAATGGTTCCTACGTGTTCCTCACGCACTGATATATTAATAACAAAACAATAATACAATAGCAAAATGTCAATGCCTGATAACACCCTCAAAATGTCAATGCCTAATAACCCAGTCCCTAGCTGTCCAAGAAATTGGCCATTAGGAGAAATGTATTTTTTTTGCCATGGTATATATAAATGATAAATCATTTATAAATAAATGTAGAGAAGTGAAACTGGGGAAGATTATGTAACCTTATATTTGAAATGCTTAAATACATTATTATGTCATTTGTAGTAAATATGATTTTTTTTTCACATTTCTTCAAAATAAATTAATTATTGCTCCTTTAAACTGCTCATTTCTTAGACTGTATATAATTGGGTTTAATAAAGGGGTCACTATAGTATAAAGCCCATAAATCAGTTTTTGGATACCCAAAATATTCTACTTTAGATGGAAACAGATAATTAAATACCAATGTCCCATAATATAGACATACGACAGTCAAGTGGGAGCTGCAGATGGAGAAGGCTTTCTTTTTACCGGTGGTGGTGAAGATCTGGATAATCACAAGAAAGATATTGATATATGTCACATTGATAAAAAGTAGTGGGGCAAATGTGACTGGCACAGTCAATACAATGGTTATTATTTAATTAACTAATGAACTTGAACAAAAAAATTTGAGAACTTGACCTGTCTGCGGCTTTTGACACTGTTGATCATCAACAGCTTCTTCTCATACTCTGCAATATCGGTCTACAAGATATTGCTCTCTCCTGGTGCACCTCCTACCTCTTAGAGTGCTCTTTCAGTGTTTCTTTCTCTGCCTCTGCTTCTTCTCCCCAACTCCTCTCTGTTGGTGTCCCCCAAGATTCAGTCCTTGGTCCCCTACTGTTCTCTATCTATACTGTTTCCCTTGCTAAACCTATTAACTCCTTTGGCATCCAATATCATTTCTATGTGGATGACACGCAAATCTACCTGTACTCTCCTGATCTCTCCCCGTCCCTCTTAACTAGTGTCTCTGACTGCCTCTCTGCTATTTCTAACTTGATGGCTGCCCACTTCCTTAAACTCAACTTGACCAAAACTGAAATTCTGGTCTTTCATCCCTCAAGTGTTGCTACTCCTGTGTCTCCCGCCCTCCCTCCAAGTCAACGGTGCTACCATCAGCTCCACCACGCAGGCTTGCTGCTTAGGTGTTCTCTTTGACTCCGACCTCTCCTTCAAGCTTCATGTTCAGTCTATTGCCAAATCCTGTCGTTTCCATCTTAAACACATTGTTCGCATCCGACCCTACTTAATGCCAGATGCGACTAAGGTGCACTGTCCTTTCTCGCCTTGACTACTGTAATCCACTTCTCAGTGGTCTTACGTGCTCCCACCTTGCACAGTTACAGTTGCGGCGGAGAGGCTCATCTTCCTGTCTGCCCACACCTCCCACGCCTCACCCTTCTGTCAGTCCCTACATTGAAAAAACAAAAGTTTATAGGCGCTCTCTATAATACAACAAATAAGTGAGGGATGCTGTATACAGTACAATGATTCCCAAAACCTTGTGTAATAGTGAAACAGAAATTGAATATGGCGTATACTGCACCCAAAATCATACGTACATACACCTGGAGAAGGGAGGGCTGGTAAATACCTCAAAATAATAAAACCGAAAAACAATAATAGTGCAATACAATTTGATAAAGTGTGATATATTAGCTAAATAGCTGTAGGAAAACCACTCACATTGGATAGAGCTATATAAGAGCTCTGCTGTATTGCGCGTGGACGGTATGATCCCCGTCTAAGGATATAGGATGATAGAGATGGTACTGATGCTCCAAATGCGAGTGCAGATATTGATGATAAATATAAAAGGAGAAGAGAGAAAACTCTGATAGTATAGTAAGTACTATAAACTGGGATGTTTAAAAAAAGTAATGTACTTACAATTTATAGAGCAAGACCTGCTCTAGTTTTCACAGCATGGGTGGTACTATCCCCACCTAAGGATATGATGGCACCAGGTAGCAAACAGGATACAAAGTGGAATACAAAATAGTTAAAAGTATTAAAATTAACTATTTATTATAAGACATATATAACATAAAGAATATGTATAGGTACAAATAAATGTCCAAAAAAGTCCCACTTGACGCGTTTCGCCTCTCCAGAGGCTTTATCAAAAGTGTCACTATAACATAAAAAATATGTATAGCTACAAATAAATGTCCAAAAAGTCCCACGTGACGCGTTTCGCCTCTCCAGAGGCTTTATCAAAAGTGTCACTATAACATAAAAAATATGTATGGTACAAATAAATGTCCAAAAAAGTCCCACTTGACGCGTTTCACCTCTCCAGAGGCTTTATCAAAAGTGTCACTTGTCTGGTTACAACTACATGTCTGTTCGTCCACCCATTTTAAAGTGCTGCAGAATTTGTTGGCGCTATATAAATAATGACATAATATTAATAATAATAATAATTAAGAGATTAGTTTATCTTAGTCTTAACACTTGGATTACTATTGGCCAGGCCGGTCATGTGACGTGGCCGACGCCATTTTGTTTTGTTTTTGCACATTACATTTACTAATTTTTTTTTTTGTATAAAGTTATTTATAGCTTTAAAAACGCTTGTTTTTTACTTATTCCAATTCCATCCACTCCCCACTACCCTTCTCTTTTACCTTACTAAGTTTTAAAATAATTTTGTATTATTGATTATGTTAATTAATTTTGGTCATGTGACCTGTGATGTCACAGAATCAGTATTTTCAAATCCACCCCTCCTCCCCATTTAAGCAGCTTAGGTTTCCCATGTCTGTAAAACACTTTTGAGAAAGCCTCTTGTCAGGTTTGTCAGGTGAAACGGGTTAAGTGTATTTATTATTATTATTTATCTCACTTTGAGTGTATTTTTTCTTGTTTTATATTTTTATATTAACTACCTTTAAATAAAAGTACTTTTTATTGGACCAACCTTTGCTGCTATTCTGCTTGAACTACCGTATCCATGGTGGGGATTGTGCCTCTCAAGCCCAAGGGATAGAGCAGTCCACATCTGCTCCATCAAATGTGAGTACATTTCTTACTACTTTAATTGTATTGTGTGCACACACTATTTTGTTTTTTGTTTTTCCTTTTTCTCCTATATTTCTGGAGGGAAAAGACCATCATCTGTACTTACAAGTGGGCGAGACACTATAATATCCGAAGCCCATATCCGCAGAGCTGCTTATGTTTCCACCATTTAAGTGACCGCAACCACCAAGAATCACATTATATCCCTGAGTGGGGATTGTTCCACCCAGGCGTTCTAGTTGGAACTACAAATTTAACTCCAGGAAAAAGTGAGTGTATTTCTTTTGTTTTATTCTATTTATTTGGACAGTGACATACTACACTATATATATTTCCTTTTTTCTCTCCCTGCTTTTATATATCTACTTGTACTTTCATCTATCTGTGGACGGAATGAGAAACCCCGGCTCCAGTGATTTAGCTGCCGTTTGGACTGTTCCAGTTACTGCTTAGCGCTGAATATCCTTTAGCTTTTTCATTCTCTCTAAAACTGAGCTCCTTGTCTTTCCTCCTCCTAATACTGATACTCCTCTTTTGCTCTCCCTTCAAGTTTGTGGTATCCACATAAGCCCATCCTTGCAAGCGCACTGTCTTGGCATCAAACTTGATTCTGGCCTCACCTTTGAGCCTCACATCCAGTATGTTGCCAAATCCTGTAGATTCCATCTTAAAAACATAGCCTGCATCGACCCCTTTCTTACGCAAGATGCTACCAAGGAGCTTGTCCATGCTCTAGTAATTTCCCGCATGGGTTATTGTAACCCTCTCCTAATTGGTCTTCCCAAAAACTGTATTGTCCAGTGTTACAGAAGCCTTAGTTTTATGGTGCACCTTTAAGTACCATTTTTATCTATGCAGCCGTTCGGATGATTTCATACGAATTCTTTGTGCCCGGAATAGGTGGCCGCCATTTCGGGACTTTACACGTGTTCGCGGCCATCTTGCGCACGAACAGCGGTGTTTGCCTGTAACCACATGGAACTAAAAACGGATACGCGAACAGGCGAACACCGCTGAGTCCTCCAGACCTCCATGAATTCGTACAGAAACTACCGAACGTCACACCGTTCGGTAGAAAGACTAAATAGACTATGGGGAGTCTGGCGACCATAAAGATTCGAATGGATGGCAAGATTTTCGTGTCCTTTCACCGTGCGAATGGAGACCGACCGCAAGGCCAAAACTCATGGAACTATTTTCGGCTAGTTGGTCTGTGCGGTCGGTCAAAACTTTGACTTAAACTTGATTTAAATCTGTACCCCCTGTTTTTGGGGTACATCCAGAACTGGGGTAAAATAATGTATGTTTAATTATGTTAACTGGTTATCTGAGAGGAGGGGATGTGTGGGTTGTACCCTGTACTGGATTGGTGATTTTATGCCTCCCCCTGGGTGTGTTATTTCTGTACTGAATCCTAATAAAAAGCAGGCTGGGTATTCCAGTCCTCAGTTTGTGTTTGACCCTCAAATCGCAGCCTTGACTCGTTTTGTGGGCAGAAGGGTATCCTAGCTGTGCTATAGCTAGTGGGATTATTCTATATTTACAGGACTCGGATGGAATACTATGCAAAGCAGCTTCTCCCCTCTTCCACGATAGGAATCCAGACTACTAAACGGTCCAGCTCTCAGCCAGCCTAAGGGTAACCGTAACATCCAGCTACAGTCTGTAATGAATGCTGCCGCCAGACTGATTTTCCTCTCCAGCCGGTTCTCTCACACCTCACCCCTCTGTCTGTCCGTACATTGGCTTCCTGTATCCTATAGGAGTCAATTCAAAGTGCTAACCCATACCTATAAAGCACTGAACAATTCTAGCCCCTCTTATATCTCTTCACAGATCCATAGGTATGCCCCTTCTCGGTCTCTCCGCTTTGCCAGTGACCTTCTCCTGTTCGTTGCTCTCACCCGTACGGCCAACTCACGCTTGAAGGACTTATCGCAGGCAGCTCCCTTTCTATGGAATAGCCTGCCTACCGCCATCAGACTCTCCCCTAGTCTTCAATCATTTAAGAAGTGCCTTAAAACCCATCTCTTTAGGAAAGCTTATGGTTTCCCAGAGTACCCTCTACCTTACATACCTGTCTGCTGTTCTCTCCTAAAAGGCAGCACTCTACTCTCTCCTCCAGGTCTGCTTCACTCCCACCTTATTTGATTGCTATTTCCTGTCCTATTGTGTTTTATACCCCAACCCCTATAGACTGTAAGCGTGTTTGAGCAGGGTCCTCTTCAACCTATCGTTCCTGTAAGTTTTCTTGCAATTGTCCTATTTATCGTTAAATCCCCCCTCTCATAATATTTCAAAGTTCTACGGAATCTGTTGGTGCTATATAAATGGCAATAATAATAATAATAATAGTCATACCATGCATACTGTCAGTTGGAGTACTGTTAGGGTAAAAGCAGTCAGCTGCCAATCTCAGTCAATCACAGTGGCTCATTGCTGCTTAGGCTAAAACATCCTCATTAGCGCAAGCACAGAGGGGATGGATGATGGACACTCTCTTCAGCATTAAAACATGAAAATATCTAAACAGTGTTTAATGCTGAACGAAGTCATAACTCCAGACACTATAACCAGTCTAATGAGATGAAGCAGGTACAGTGCCTACAGTGTCCCTTTAAAAAAAACAATAATAACATAGATGCATCACAGTTACAACAGTTATGTTCATACAGCATTCTATAAAACAAACACATTCATTATCTGAATTAAATTATATTTGGGTGAAAAATAATGTTTATGTTTATAGAGTTAGATCCAGAAGGAATATGGATGTTTGAGAAAATAAAACTCCAATTAATATAATTAAGAGTCTCTTGGAAGCTCTTCTGTTACATCTCAGAGATCTCTTGAGGTTCTTTATTTTCTGAACTATAGATATATAAGAGGCAGATTGTTATCGATCTGTACAAGTCTTCTACTCCATCTCTGCTGTGACAATGTCATTTAAATAACCGGAAGAAATAAAAAATAGAAAATATAAATTTGTTTAAGAAATTTCACCAATGAGGAAACGTGTGGACAACTTCAAAATACATGGTAATATTTCTTAATCTATGAACCATGAAACACAGTTATTTTGATCGGAATGCTAAGGAATACCTTGTTTTGTCAAACCACTCAAAAGGTTTTTTGCACCACAACCATTAAAATAAATTGAAGGAAAAAAAAAAACAATAACTGTAATAATACAAATAGAAATTAATAAGATGTAATGATACAATACACTGCAGTTATACAATTTAGTTTTAATAACACAGTAAGATATAATAATACAATCAGGTGTAATGGTAAAATTAGTTTTAATAATACAGTAAGATAAAATAATACAATAAGCTGTAATAAAATAGTAAGTTGTAGTGATACAATAAGTTGCAATGATACAAAAAGCTGCAATCATATATTAAGCTGTAATAATATAACCGTACTGGTACGATAATTAAAAAAACAAGAAAATCAAACGTGAGCTGTTCACTACAGAACCAGCAAAAATATTCCAAAGGTCTACTATTACGTAGAGCACAATATTGCAATAATATGCCCATAATAATGAAATCCACAGTGTATCAATAAAATTCCCACTCACATTTTCAGGAGCCTCTTCAATGGCTCTCCAAAATAAACCTTACAGAGAAAGAGCTGTCACTTTACTTTTGGTACCAGTGTGTGTTTGTTCCTCACTGGAAGGACATTCTCAATCTCAACCACAAAGTAGAACACACAGAAAGAGAACAAAACAGTTTAACTTAAAAACATAACTATTTATTATACGCCACAAATTCAGCTTATATTAAAGGAAAAAAGTCAATTTTCAGAATTTATACTGTTAAATAAAAGATTGAAAATGCACTATAACTTGTGTTAACCTATTAGAAAATGTCATATTAATCCAGTTCAGACAAACATTGCATTATTTTCACTAATTTTACTATTGCAGGCATGAATAGGTAACTGGTTTATTTATTTATTAAAGAGATAATAGTTGGTAAATTAAAGTGAATTCAAACCAAATTTCCCATTTAAAGTCAAAATTACTGAACTGGAATACTCCAAGTCAGCTATATTTATAATTGACCTATTTTAGGCTTAAATTTAAAATGTACTTTGAATGTCTGGCAATTCTTAGTTTACTGAATGACCCGGATAAAACTGTCTCTGATTTCCTATAATTACTGAGATTATGGAACAATACAACACTGCTACTAAGATACAGATTATAAAATATAGAAATCAAGCAATAACCATTGTACCTTTTACAGAAATGGTTTGAATGGAAATATAGAAATCGTTTCAGAGATTTTAAAAGGGGCACGAACGCTCCTCTGAAAGTAACAGGTTATCATTCCCTCATCCCAGAAACACTATTAAGACATTTAGTGCCACACTATTTAGCAGAGGTAAGTGAAAAATACTGCACTTACCTGCAGTGCATGTCCATGTTCAGGGTGACATTGTCTTCCCATGATGTTCTGGACACATTAATTCAGATTCATGCAGAGTAAAGACAAATGGGAACATGTGAGTTTGGGTATTCCTTCCGTAGTGTGTTAATGCAAGCTTACATTCATTTACAAGGTATGTATTGTCAGTGTAAGGGGAACCAGGCAATGAGAATTAGAACATGACAATGTCTGAGATTTTTTTTTAGATACAGAGCAGAGTCCATAATGAACGATTAGTTTTTGGTTTGTATTAAAACCCACGTCTGTCAGTTCAACTTTATTCTGGAAGATGTTTTCTGGAAAAGCTGGCGAAATGTGTTTGCTGGTACAGATTAATTTATTTATAAAATATTTTACCAGTAAGGATACATTGAGATTTCTCTCGTTTTCAAGTATGTATTGGGTCCACAAAACATTGCATTCATACATTATGGTACAATAAAATTCAAAAACAATATTAATACACAATATATACAAAATTTAACATAGAACAGGTAGGAAATATATAATCAACCATAACACGTGCATTCTGTTTTGAGATATGTAGAGAGGGATCTCTTAAAATAATTTAGGCTTGGGGAAGATTTTAAAGTGTGCGGGAGGTCGGTCCATAATTGTGGCTATGTAGGAAAATGAGGATCGAGATGCTTTCTTTTTGTATTGAGGTAGACTAAATAAAGTGCTGGTAATGGATCGGAGGCTGTAGGAGATGGGAAAAGCTGGTGAGAGCATAATGTAATTACATTGCAGCACAAATCGGCAGAACAAGTTATACAATGTATTGAGTTTATTAAGGTGTGTTTGCGGTGCAGGTGCAGGGGCGGTGCAGGTGCATATACTACATCCCTATAATCAATGACTGGCATCAGAATTTGCTGTACAATCTTGTCCTTTACTGTAGGGCTTAGGCAGGATTTGTTTCTGTACAGGGCACCTAGTTTGGGATAAAGTTTAGATGCAAGTTTTTTCTATGTGAAGGCCAAAAGATAGATTGGGGGTCTAACAACATACCCAAGTATTTGAAAGAGTGGACTGCGGTCAGTGTGCGATTTGATTATGTTTTGCTGCATAGATGGGAATTGTGTAATTTGTGTAATTTAGGTACTGTATTGTGACAGTTTTGTCAATGTTTAGATGGTGGAGGGTGTTCTATGAAAGGTTTTTCTATGGATGCAGAGTTCCTTGACTCGTTACCGTGAAGTTAAGATTCAAAGGCAAGAATTGAACCAGTGATTGTCCATATTGGGCTTATTATTTCATTAACCTTTCATTAACTTCTTCAGGAGTAACCATGTGTTCACACAGGAGGCAGAGCTGTGTCTCCAAACGCAATCTCTAAACACAGGATTTATAGCATTTCTATTACATATGTTTTTTAATCATCTGAATATATTTTTGTCTGCCAAATTTAATACTTTCTATACAGTTCTGGTTATTTTCCAGACATACATGGTTATTTACTATAGAGAGAATTCAAAGTGAATTCCACATTTAAGACCAGAGTCACTGGACTGAAAGCATAGCCAACTTACAAATATTTTCCAGTTAGGATATTTTAACCTTAAATTTGAAATATAATTTGAATTTCCCTTGAATTGTCACTTCAGCGAATAACCCAGAGAATGTCATGTTGGAAATTGTTTGATGTCCTGGAAATTGTGATTGGAGCTTTGAACTGTGTAAAGAAATGGAACGCAAATGTTAAATGAAATATTCAGGATCGGCTGAACAATCGCAGGGAACAAAATCTATGAATGTGGAATTATTTAATACAAGTCAATAATTTTACTAAATTAAAAATAATTACAGATCATTTACCAAAACATAAAACATGGATTTGGGGTCTATGGTATTACTGTATCAGAGAACATGCTAGTGATGAGTTTATTTAATAATTATCTCCTCATACACTTTAATGAATAATAGTGTCATCATTCTGTTTCCTGGTGACACCTCTGGCCAAAAAGATCTATTGTTCTGGTCCCATAGTTATAGAGGCTGAAAAGAGACATGCAGTCATCAAGTTCAGCCTTTCTCCCATCTGTTTCTGCTGTTTATCCACAAGGCTGCAAAAAAGAACCATTTGAAGTGCTTTCCAATTTTACAACAAACTAATTCCTTCTCATCCCCTGAATGGCCATCCACAGATCTCTCTTTGCGTCAAGAAGCTGTTACCCAACATTCTAAAATGATATCCCTAAATATTATGTTTTTGAACTTATTCAGTTGCTGTTTAATCTGTATATACTCAGATAATACCACCACTTAAAGCAGAGAATTTCACATCCTGATTGTTCTTACTGTGAAGAAATTATTTCCTTTGCCTAAGACTAAATCTCTTTTCTTCCAATCTAAAGTAGTGACCACATTTTATTTGTATAGGCCTCTTTATTAATAGATTTCCAAACATCAATTGTTTGTACAGGTTTTAAATATACTATATTTGTTGCCCAACTGTGTTTCTAGTGCCTTAAAATCCTTCTTTTGAACAATAGCCCAAACTTGCACAGTATATTCAAAGTGTGGTCCTACAATTGATTCATAAAGTGTCAAAATCATATTTTCATCCTGAGAAATAATGCCTGTTTTTATGTATGACATTACCTTACTGGCCTTGGCCACTGCTGATTGACATTGCACATTGTTGCCTAGTTTGTTGTCTATAACAATTCCCACATCCTTTTCATCTGTTGTTATCTCTAATTTATTACCAATTAGTTGAGAAATTATTGCCTTAAATGTAAAATTTTGTAAATTAGCTTTTCAAATGATTTCATATTTTGGATAACATTTTAAAATTATTTTTCCAAATATTAAAAAAAAATATTGAAATATAAAATAAAAACAATATCAATATATAAAAATAAAAAATAAAAAAAATTAAACTTTTTCAGTCATTTGAAAAGTTAAACCAAAATATTCAATCATGGCCTATGGGTATTATATCGACCTTTGCTTTACAATGTGAGTAGGACAGCATGTGCATGTTCATGTTCGATATATGGGATTTCTCTCTAAATGTATTCCACATACTACTTGAGTTTAGTGATTTTCTTTTTTTATTTAAATGTAGGAAAATTTTAAGAACAAGTCAAAAGTGGAGGAGTTCTGGATAGTCGGATTTGAGAATATTCACAATTTTAAGATTTTACTCTTTCTTCTGTTCCTGGTCATTTATTTTATGACATTATCTGCAAATATAATGGTGATCTCGATGGTATCCCTGTTTAGATACATTGACTCTCCTATGTATTTCTTCCTCGGCCATCTGTCTTTCAATGACATGATTATCGCCACAAACATTGTCCCTGAAATGCTTTATATTATATTAAAAGAAGGAAGTACCATATCCTTTGCTGGCTGTTTCACACAAATATACTTCTTTTCCCAATCAGTCATTACTGAGTGCCTGCTTCTCACTGTAATGTCCTACGATCGATATTTGGCCATCTGTAACCCACTGAGATATTACATTGTCATGGACTTGAAACTTTGTTCTTCTCTTGTAGCATTATCTTGGGGGTTTGGATTAATAATTGCTTTACCACATATTATTATTTTAAGCCAAATGACATTTTGTGGGTTAAAAGTTGTTAACCATTTTTCCTGTGATTTAATACCAGTTCTCAAATTTTCTTGCACAGGTTCATTAGTTAATGAAATATTAACCCTGGTATTGTCTGTTCCAGTCGTATTTGTCCCAATAATTTTTATCAAGGTGACATATATCAACATCTTTCTTGTGATTATACGGATCTCTACCACCACCGGGAAACAGAAAGCCTTCTCCACCTGCAGCTCCCATCTGACCGTCGTATGTCTATATTACGGGACATTAGTATTTAATTATCTGTTCCCATCTAAAGGTGAAGATTTGGGTACCAAAAAACTGATTTCAGTGCTTTATTCTATCGCGACCCCTTTATTAAACCCCGTTATATACAGTCTGAGAAATGAGCAGTTTAAAGGAGCAATAATTAAATTCATTTTTAAGAAAATATGTGAAAAATAATCTGTTTTCACTGCAAATAACAGAATAATGCATTTAAGCATTTCAGTTACAAGGTTTCATTACCATCCCAGCTCCCATTTTTTCTGTACATATAGATTATGTATTATTTATATGTACGATGGTGAAATCAAAAAATTCCTACTAGTGACCCATTTCTTGAGCTGCTACTTAAAATCAGTGCATGTCATGTCTGATTTTCAATTCAAATAAATGGTAAAAATACTCATAATTTAATTCTAATCTCTTATATAGTTTCTGAAAATGTTCCCCAATCTTTACTCTGTGACTCCCAAATCATAGGTTTGCCAATTAACCCCTTAAGGACATCGGGCGTGCTATGCTGTCCTTGGGGACCTGGCTCTAAACGCTGAGGGGCGGCATAACACGTTCCTGATGTACTTACCTGTGAGCCCAGGGAGTCCCCCTCCTTCCACTTCGGCCCCCATGGGATATGTGATTGTGAGGTCCTTGCGAAGACCTTGAGATCACATGGACGGCATAGCCGCCCAAGGCAGTGCCAGCAGGGGGAGTGCCTGTAATGACAGGTACTCCCCCTGCTGTCTGAAAATGAAATAAAACATGTTAAATCAGTGTAAAAATAAATAATATATAGATCATATATATATATATATTTATTATATTATATTATTATATATATGATCTAAGTATATATATGCACATATACACACATACACATACACACATATACACACATACACATAAATATACATAAATATACATACACTGTCTAAGTGTATTTTAATATTAATATATATAGAAAGGCCATTAGGCCTGAATTTGTGGGAGGAGTAAGTCCCCTACTTAAACTCCCAGCCCCTACTCACCTCTGCCTTTCCAGTTGATTGTCTATCCCCATAGCAACCAGCACTTCCGGTCCGAGCTTCCCGCCAAACATCTTCAGTCTCCTGCAGCAAGAGTGTCCAGCGGAATCCTCAGTCCGTTCTGCGGCCCTGCCACCCGTCTTCCTCCCGGTCACGGTACCTGGCGTCCGGTCACGAGACCCGCACGCTCACGTAAGCTAGTGAGGGAAATAGCGTTCGGCTATTTCCCTCCGTTCGGGCCTAAAAACGTTGGGGTAGGCTCCCTTTTTTCCCTTATACGTACTCTTACTCATTCATGCATTTCAACATTCGCGCCACTAAAAGTAGATGAACGCCCGCTATACTTACGTATCATTGGGGCCTTCGTACGGTCAAAACTCAGGAACCATGTATAGGCATAACTCTGGTGCTAATCGTTATATTTCTGTGTTACCTTTCGGTCATACGCACGAACCATGTACCTATTTACTAACCCGTTCGTGCATCTTAAGCGATTGATGAAAATCCTGTTCAGCCCTCGCATACTTACCTAATTCATGATTTTGCTATTCGTGCGGAATTAAACGAACGCACATTATACTTTACCTAAGCAGGTCCCTCGTACGGCTAAATGTACCGATCCCGTTCTAATAATACAAGCATTTCATACACACAAATTCATTTAAAGCACATACTTTCTGTTCGGTTATTTAACTGTTTATACCTACCTGTCAGTATGAGTTATTAAATCCGTTTAAAACTACAACCTTTTACTAAACTGTGTTTGCCGGTTTAATTATGTTTAAAACAATTAAACCCCCATTTTATACTAGTAATCGGATCTTTTCCTACACCTAAGTGGTTAGTAAACTATGTTTAAACGGTTATTTATCAATTAAAATAGATTCCTCCTGACACCAAACTAAAAAGGGCAGAATTCTTTAATTCCACGCCAACCATGTACAAAAACTACATACATATACTAATTATTAACACGATCTTCTAGGGCAATTCTGGTAAAATCCCACATTTTATTTTATTACGTCTTCTCCTTAAAATTACGCAGTCATTAATCCTGCCTCTGTTACATTTCTTTGGCTTCACAGATTGCCTCGGTTTCTTGCATTTCTGCTTAAAGTTAACAAATTCAAGTTCTTTATTTCTTTACAAACCCAGGTATAGTATTTACTCACTTTGGTTTCATCCATGTCAATGCCTCAATACAACACGCACTCTAGACTTGTCACAGTAAAACATTTTTGTTATTTATAACATACTGTCACAGCCTTCGCTAATTATTAAATATTCAATGGGTTTAATCCATAACTCCAGAATTATTCTAGGCCTCCACTGATTTCTACGTATAAAACCAGTTACGCTCATCCTAGTACCTGTACTACAAATCAAGGTATAGTTCTCTACTCATTACAGGACCTTTACTTACAAGACCTAACGCGGTCTCGATTCATTACGACTGACTCTAGGTCCTACGCCCTTGGTGTTTTAATTCTTTAAATTTTTCTACCCAGGCCTACGGTCATACTGCCATCAGGCAAGAAAACACCCAACCTACCTAACCCGGTACTCAGCCATACTACCAGGAACTTACATCCTTACTCATGTACGGCAATCACTACCCCAAGGCCTCAATCAGCCTCTCTCCATAACGTAAACTCGTCCCAGTCTTAGACTAACCATTCAGAACCCTCAATTCAGGATCTCATTTTGCGCTCCTAACAGCCAACCCCCACTACAAATCATACGCCACCAAGCTACGCATAAATACATCAACATCGGTCTTAATCCTTAGGCTTCTTCTACGAGGACAGCAGCAGCCAAGACTCACTACATAAAAATACTAGAAGGTTCCAGTTCTCGATTTCAACCCCTTCAAGGTTAGTATCCTCACATTACACGAGAAATTCCAGTCAACCTTAAGTATACAAGTGAACTGGCTTACAGGGTCTAGGCTACCGCCCTAGCTCACCCTATTAGAAAATCCGGTCCCGCAAGGCCATCTCCCACCTCAACACGGAGGTTAGGTCCCACGCCCAAATCATAGTTATACGCCTCGCCCGCCCTACTACATGGCTATAATCAGGGCCTCACTAGTCACGGCCACACGTTTTGAATCTCTTTACAGTCATCGAGAGGCCAACACCCCGCCACCACGTCTGTGGCCACGATTTTCCTAAGCCAAATCATAGATAGAGCCTCTCACCACCACTTGGCATTAGCAGGGCCTCACCTATCACCAATTTCACAGCTACGTTTTTCACTTCGGCACTAGGATTACAGTCCAGTTCTTCTAAAAATACCCCCCTCATATCCCTCCCGGTTCCCCTACTCCCCTTCTAATATCCCATTCACTAAATAATTTTTAGAATGTCCCAAGAACCAACCCCCATCGAAGAGTTGCCAGAAGAGATCCCGTGTATGCCCATCAGACCAGAGTCTCCAGGCGAATCTCTCACCCCCTCAACTTCCACATCTTTGAGAGCATGGACTATTCCTAAAATTACGGCCGAGCTTAGGCTCAGGGGAATCCCCTTTCCAGCTACGGCTAGAAAGGCAGAACTTTACAGACTGCTCACCTACCAAGGCCCTGAGCCTAGGCTAAGCACTAGCTCTCAAGGACAGCCACCAAGCGCTGGCACGGCCACCCAGGATACCCTAGCAGCAATCTTGGCCAACTTGCAGACATTAAATAACAGGCTATCTAAGGTGGAGAGCGCTATCGCCTCCCCAGGTAATACCCCGGGCCTCCCAGTCTCCACCCCGTCTGTCCCCGCGGTACCACCATGCCCCCCACATACTCCCCTCTCCAGCACCAGCCACAGCAATATCACCTTTTGAGTCACCAGCTCACTCCGTCCCAGACTCCATCAGGAAAGAAATCCTAGACGGTAAGGACGTGTGTCTGGTGTCTCTGCTCATAGCATCCCAAGACATACTGGACAACAGGGCATACAATTACGGGGACATCTCAGTGGTGCTTAAGACTGGAGACCCCAGGCTTAACAAGAAACTATCCATCCCCCAGTTCATGATAGCCTTCGGGATATACTGTGACATCATCTGCACGGTGTATCACCACTGAAGAGATGAGTTAGACCTCTACCTCCACAAGGTGGTGGATCTAGGCATCAAGTACGGGGGCTCCTCTTTCTACGACTACCATAAGTCAGTATCAGCAAAGGCGGCGACCCATCTGAAACAGTTCAATGTCATAATTAATTGGTGTCAGATGGATACAGAACTATTCTGTCGACACTTCGCTGGTCTCAGGCCCCCGTCTTGCGCCGTATGTAACTCTACATCGCCTTTCCTTCCGAAGCAGATCCTACCACCTCCACTCCCACCCCTCATCCCACTTTCACCCCACACAACAAGCCAGTGGGTGGTCTACATGACAAGCAGGGTAGGCCTATCTCCTTTTTAGGCAAGGCACAGGTGTGCAATAATTTCAACGCAGGCTCCTGCAGTTTCAGCGCCTGTAGATTGTTGCACATCTGCTCCATATGCTTCAGGGCACATACCAAGACCATGTGCCCGGCCAGGTTGTCCCCCAACAAATGACCAACCGACATCAATGTCGACAACCTGTTTTTTTACCTAAGGTCACACCCTAGCAGGCACTTGTTGGAATATCTGACCACTGGGTTCACACAGGGTTTTCTCACGGGTATTGTAGCCATTCCCACAGGCACACTGGGATGTCCCAATCTTTTGTCAGCATGCCAAGATCCAGTTTCCACAGACACTCTCCTTTCCTCTGAAGTTTCCAACGGTTTCATGATCGGCCCCTTCACCTCCTCACCGTTTTCCTCCTGGCGCACTAACCCCATTGGTGTCGCAGTGCACAAATATTCTAATAAAAAACGGCTAATTATTGATTTATCGGCACCGCACTCCTCTTTTGTTCCCATCATAAACGCACTCATACCCGCAGACGAATTCTCACTTCAGTATGTAACAATTGACGACGCCATACAGTCCATCATCTCATCTGGTAGTCGCCCCTGGCTCAGCAAAACGGACATCACAAATGCTTTTAAATTATTACCCATGCACCCCTCACTCTGGCACTTGCACGGTGTTAAATGGCGAGAAAAGTACTACTTCTCCACACAACTCACTTTCGGCTCTCGAAGCAGCCCCAAACTGCCAACACTGGTTTCGCTGCCATCTTTGGGAACCACTGGTTCAGGGGTCACTGGCCCACTGAGACGGATGCCTTGCCAGGATTCAAGGAGACCTCAGCCCTATTCGAAATCTATCCCATTGTGGCGGCCGCACACACTTGGGGTCATCTCTGGTCCGGCAAGGCAGTAAAATGCTACTCTGACAACTCGGCGGCTTGAGAAATCATTAACAAGGGGCGCTCATCGTCCCTGACCATTATGTGGCTGATTCGCAAGCTGACCTGGCTTGCAGCAACCGTCCAGTTTCACTTAGCTTGTTTTCACATCCCGGGTATCCACAACACGGCTGCTGATGCTCTTTCTCGCTCTCAATTCCAGGTATTCTCCCAGGCACTCCCTATGGCTCACCACCAGCCATCCAGGACACCACGATTTCATGAACTAATCCTGGATTGAGCACACTAATGCATCACGCTAGGACTCTTATACAATAGGGCACTTACCATATTTAACAAATTCACTGCAGAATTCGGATTACAAGGCGACTTTTCTACACAAACCATGGTGGCTTTTGCCTCTTTCTGCAACTTACATCTTAAACTTTCTCACAACACCATTAAACTTTACCTCACCAGGGTTCAGCACCATAGCTTAACCAATTTTCCTAACAACACCCCCTTCTTGTCATCATATCCCATTAAACTGGTCTTGAAAGGTATTTTAAAGGTTTCAGTTCCACTCACCACCACAAGACTACCTATAGATGGGCCTATCTTTAGATCACTTAGCAATCTCCTTGACAAATCTCTGTTCGATCCCAACACAAACCTGTTGATCAAATTGGCTATTTATCTTGCTTTCTATGGTTTTCTCAGACCCAGAGAGTTCACCGTTGTTTGTCAAGGAGATATCACGCACAGCCTAAAAACATCACACCTCACAAAGGTGGAGGATCACTACCTACTTACGATCCCATCAACTAAAACTAATCATTCACAACACCCCACCATAATTCCTCTCTTCCCTAACGATAATGCCTGGTGTCCGGTAAAGGCACTAGACCACCTACGGTCAACCCATCACGCGCACTTACCAGACTCTCCGCTCTTATCACTACAAGGTAACCCGCTCACCGTGGCTTAATTCACGACACACGTCAGAACACTACTAGCTATACTGGGTTACAATCCGGCTTCATTCTCCGGGCACTCCTTCCGCATAGGAGCAGCCTCATCAGCCTCTAGCACAAACATCCCGGTCCACATCATCAAGAGACTGGGTCGTTGTAAATCCTCCATACGCCATACATATAAACCATGACCGGAGAAAGAGCTTCGTCAAGCTTTCAGGAACTTGGTTATGTATAAAGGCAATAAAGTGTGTATTTTCTCGAACTTCTCTTTTGCCCTCTTTTATTTACAGGCCCACTCGTACATTGGTTTCAGCACACCACAACCAACTTTTCCCTTCCAGATACTATCCATTACGTATTAAATTCCGAGCACAAATATATATATATACATATATAAAATTATCATCAGCAAAAATCAGCACGGTTTTATGAAGCACAGGTCGTGTCAAACTAACTTGATTGCATTCTACGAAGAAGTAAGTAGAAGTATAGATCAGGGTGTTGCAGTCGATGTGATCTATTTGGACTTTGCCAAGGCATTTGATACAGTTCCACACATAAGATTAGTGTTCAAACTCAAGGAAATTGGTCTAGATGAAAATGCTTGTTCTTGGGTAGAACATTGGCTTAAAAACAGAGTACAAAGAGTTGTCGTTAATGGTAAATTTTCAAGCTGGACAGAGGTGGCAAGTGGTGTCCCTCAGGGGTCTGTTCTGGGACCCCTTCTATTTAACATGTTTATAAATGATCTTGCAGACAGCATTGAAAGTCATGTTTCAGTGTTTACAGATGACACAAAACTTTGTAAAATAATACAATGTGAGCAAGATATTACTTTGCTGCAGAGGGATTTAGATAGACTGGAGGACTGGGCACTCAAATGGCAGATGAAATTTAATGTTGAAAAATGCAAAGTTATGCACTTCGGCGTAAAGAATACGTATACCCTTAATGGAAGCGAATTAGGGATAACAACACACGAAAAGGACTTGGGAATTGTTATAGACAACAAACTATGCAACAATGTGCAATGTCAATCAGCAGTGGCCAAGGCCAGTAGGGTATTGTCATGCATGAAAAAGGGCATTCATTCTCGGGACGAGAATATCATTTTGCCTCTTTATAAATCACTGGTAAGACCACACATTGCATATGCTGTGCAATTTTGGGCAGCTGTTCTAAAGAATGATATTATGGCTCTAGAAAAAGTGCAGAGGCGGGCTACAAAATTAATAAAAGGAATGGAACATATCAGCTATGAAGAAAGGTTAACAAATTTAAACCTATTTAGTTTAGAAAAACATAGCCTGAGAGGGGTTATGATAACATTATACAAATATATTCGAGGCCAATACAAACCATTGTGTGGAAATCTATTCACAAACCAGACTTTACATAGGACACGAGGTCATGCGTTTAGACTAGAATAAAGAAGATTTTGTCTAAGGCAAAGGAAAGGTTTTTTTACTGTAAGAACAATCAGGATGTGGAATTCTCTGCCTGAAGAAGTGGTTTTATCAGAGTCCATACAGATGTTCAAACAGCTACTAGATGCATACTTGCAAAAACAGAATATTCAAGGATATAATCTTTCAATGTAGGGTAATAACTGCTTGATCCAAGGATAAATCTGACTGCCATTCTGGGGTCAAGAAGGATTTTTTTTCCTAGCTTGTTGCAAAATTGGAAGTGCTTCAAACTGGGTTTTTTTGCCTTCTTTTGGATCAACAGCAAAAAACATATGTGAGGAAGGCTGAACTTGATGGACGCAAGTCTCTTTTCAGCTATGTAACCATGTAACTATGTAACTATGTAATATATATATATATATATATATATATATATATATATATATATATAATGTAAAATAAATAAATATGTATATAATTAAATAAAAAAATTATAAATAATAAATAAATAATATATATATGAAAAAGTCCCTAGTGGACTGAAACGTCGACACTATGTAATCAACTTTTGAAGCTTGAATAAATGTCACATTTTTGGCAACAGTATCGAGTCCTGTGAGTGCACTTCCAACAAACCACTCAAGTGTTGCTTTAGCAGTGTGTTTGGGGTCATTACCCTGCTGGAAGGTGAACCTCCATCCTAGCCTCAAATCACGCACAGAGTGGTAAAGGTTTTGCTCAAGAATATCCCTGTATTTAGCACCATCCATCGTTCCCTCAACTCTGACCAGTTTCCCAGTCCCGGATGCTGAAAAACATCCCCACAGCATGATGCTGCCACCACCATGTTTCACTGTGGGGATGGTGTTCTTTGGGTGATGTGATATGTTGGGTTTGCGCCAGACATAGCATTTTCTTTGATGGCTGAAACGTTCAATTTTAGTCTCATTAGACCTGAGCACCTTCATGCATCACTTCATCCTTAAAGGGACTCTATAGTCAGCATATAAAAGCAAGAAAGACAGGTCCCCCAGCCTTTCTTCTTGCTTTTATATGAACTTTCATTTATTAAAAATTATTTTCGGAGCGTTTTTATATTAAAAACTTACCCCCGTTCCAGCACCGAGCTCCCAGCCATGCCGCGCCCCCTTTTTCGTCAAAATGACGAAATCGCGAGGCCCAATAGGACGCTTCTCTGAGAGAAGCGTCATCACGATGTGGTGCGCATGTGCGGCTTCGCGCTGCACCAATCGCGTTCTTCATAGAGTGGCAGTGACAGCCGCCCTATGAAGACACTCAGCGCTTTACCGCACATGTGCGTGGAATGCACGTTCGCGAGTTGAGCTGAGTGACAGCTCAGCTCGCTGTGTGCCCGCCCCCCTCCTACTCCAAACTTCGCATGCAAACACTATATGTAGAGGTTTCTCTATATATAGTGTTTGCATACAAACACACACATATTGTTAAACATACACACACACTTTAAATAAATATTGTTAAACACATACACACTCTATTTCTACTTCTTTCTATTTATCTATATCTATTTCTTTCTATCTATCTAATTCTTTCTATCTATCTATTTCTATCTATTCCTTTCTATCTACCTAATTTTTTCTATCTATCCATATCTATCTATTTCTATCTATTCCTTTCATCCATATACATCCCCAAATCCATCCACTCCCATCATCCATATCATCCATCCACTCATATCATCCATATCATCCAATAAGGGGGGGACCTATTGTCCCACCCGGCCCCCACCCCTGAGCGGTGGGTGGGGGCCCTAAAATGAACAATAAGGGGGGAACCTACTGGCCCCCACCCCTGAGCGGTGGGTGGGGGCCCTAAAATAAACAATAAGGGGGGGACCTACTGCCCCCCCCCGGCCCCCACCCCTGAGCGGTGGGTGGGGGCCCTAAAATAAACAATAAGGGGGGACCTACTGCCCCCCCGGCCCCCACCCCTGAGCAGTGGGTGGGGGCCCTAAAATGAACAATAAGGGGGGAACCTACTGTCCCCCCCGGCCCCCACCCCTGAGCGGTGGGTGGGGGCCCTAAAAATAACAATAAGGGGGGACCTACTGTCCCCCCCGGCCCTCACCCCTGAGCGGTGGGTGGGGGCCCTAAATACAAAGGGGGGACCTTAGTCACCCCTCCCCCAAAAAAAATTTTATCTCCCTACCTACCCCCCTCACCCTAAAAATAATATACCGATGGAAAATAAGCTCAATCTCTATATACCAATGGAAAATAAGCTACTCAATCTCTATATACCGATGGAAAATAAGCTACAGACAATCTCTATATACCGATGGAAAATAAGCTACAGAATCAATCTCTATATACCGATGGAAAATAAGCTACATAATAACATCACCAGTTTTAGACAACATCTAAAAATTAAAAAACACCAGAAATTCCAACGGGATTTCAAAGACTTTAAAAACGGGGACATTTTCAGACAAAAAATAAAGTATAACAGAAGACCTAGTAATTACAGAGGGTCTTCTTCGGGTGAGACTGATTGGTCAGACCAAGATCAACCCTCTAGAACAAGACGAAAATCACCATCTAATAGAAGTACTGACCGCAAAAAGGATTTCAGTACCCAATCCTATCAAAATAAAAGTATTCTTAGGAACACTGATAAAACTGTATCCTTTTTGGACATTCCCATTCCCCTGGAAACTAATAATCCATCGACTCAGTCCACCGCATCATCGGCCACTTTTTTAGAGCAGGACCCCCCCCCGCCAACAACGGGGGAGACTCAGAGACAGGGACCGCTGGGCTTACAAAATTCAGGGCCGAATACAAAGGACGTAACAAACAATAGAATCATCAACTTGTCAGACTTCCCACTACAAATACGTCATACCACCCTTCTCAGCAAAGGACTTTCCTTTGTACCCACCCCCACTTGTAGTAAGTTCAATTGGTCGAAAGACATACATCTATTTGGTAGGAAACTCGCTCTAAATATTATGCATGCCAAACAAGATCTGCAACTGGCAAATGACTAAGGTCTTTCCTTGAAGGACTATGAGCTCTCTAAAATTTTGACCAGTCTTCAAGATGAACAGGATCCTCTTAGACCTCTCACTAACTTGAAACCACCCAGCTGTTTCACACCGAACTTTAAGGACACACCTCATGTAGACCTTTTTGTAGAGATGTCCCTTAACCAATTTGAGATGACGCCTAACCATGCCTCCACCCTTAACAATTTGAGCTTGCAAGAACGCCTAGCATTAAAAGAACTCACATCACTCGAAAACATCATTATCAAGCCAGCAGACAAGGGGGGCAACATCGTCCTACAAAATAGACCAGATTATGTTAACATGTGCATGATCCATCTAAATGATACTCTATCTTATAGGACCCTCCCCTCAGATCCAACCACCAAATTCCTAAGTGAGTTAGACAACTTGCTAACGGAGGCTAATACACTGCAGGTTATAACTCCAGATGAATTCAAATTTCTGTTACCTCATAAGAATCCGACAATTGGCACATTTTTATTGTCTACCTAAAGTACACAAAGGTACTCGTCCACCACCAGGGAGACCCATAATATCTGGTAACAATTGTTTAACTGAACGCCTTAGTCAGTATATGGAGAAAATTCTACATCCAATTGTACTAATGTTACCCTCATATCTACAGGACACCAAAACTACCTTGCAACTTTTACAAGATATGAAAGTCCCTCCATATACCATGCTGGCCAGTCTGGATGTGGTTGCTTTGTACACGAACATACCCCACCATATGGGCCTTAGAGCGTGTAAATATTTTTTGGAAAATACCTCTTATAGTGATTCTCAAAAGAAGTTCTTTATTAATGCCCTTGACTTCATACTGACCCACAATTATTTCACCTTTAACGGACAGTACTACTTGCAAATCTCTGGGAACGCTATGGGCACAACTTGCGCACCCACATACGCCAACTTATTTCTGGGATGGTGGGAACAGCATGTCGTCACATCAGCCAAATTTGACCGGTATCACGGTTATATTTTGAGCTGGCATAGATACATTGATGACGTGTTGCTCCTTTGGTCAGGTCCCATCCAAATTTTTGAGGAGTTTGTACAGACCCTCAATGACAATGAGATTAATTTAAAGCTCACCCATGTAATCGATGAACACGAACTGGTGTTCCTAGACCTTAAAATCATACTCACAGAAGATGGCACCATTCAAACTGAACTGTTCCGCAAATCCACCTTGACCAACAGTCTTCTTCACTGGGGAAGCCATCACCCCTTCAAACTAAAAGCATCCATTCCATTCAGCCAATACCTACATATGACAGAGAATGTAAACTGTTAAGGTCCAGATTTAAAGAGCTAGGATATCCGAACCATGTTCTCAAACAGGCATTTCAAAGAGCCAGTGGCATAAATAGACATCTAAACCTTACCACGATTAAATCAAAGGTGGATTCCAAGACACCTAGGTGTATTGCCACTTTTGATCAAGGCTGGAGGACAATGTCAAACATACTCCACAACAACTGGCCCATTCTGCTTCACAATCCCTTTCTCAAAGACATCCTACCAAACTATCCTCCCCTTAAAGCACGGAGATCTACCAACCTACAGGACCTTCTGGTCCATAGCCATTTGCCATCACCATCTTCACCCAGCAATTGGTTATCCAGTACTAAAGGGACGTACAGGTGTGGCCACTGTAAGGCATGCCAGTATATCACACCCTCAAAGACTGTTCAATCTACACAGTCTAAGATTACCATAACCACTAATGCTTTGGACAATTGTAGCACCACCCGTGTTGTGTATTTAATAACATGTAGTTGTGGTACACAATACATTGGCAAGACATTCCAACAGTTCCGTAGGAGGATCTTACAACACATTAACTCTATTGACAATACCATTAATCCTACACCAGTGGTCAGACACATCAAGAATTTTCATGACGGCAAACCTGAAAATCTTAAATTCCAGGCAATAGAAAGATTATTGCCCAATCCAAGAAAAGGAAACTTTAATAGAATATTGTTACAAAAAGAATCCAAATGGATTTATCTCTTTAAAACTTTGCTTCCATCGGGACTGAATGAAGAATTTAATTATACTGCATTAATTCACTGATGACAAGCACTGTATAACATCTTAGCTACTCTTAATTGACAAGCACTTTTGTTGCATTTCCATTATTTGGACATTTCTCAGTTAAATAACTATCTACTAATACACACCTTTAAATGATATGTCTCTCCTTTGTGATCGACCACCAACTACTGTGACATACTTGCTGTGGCGAAACCGACCTCGCCACGTGTCCTTGGAGGGGGCTGATTGCCCGCCTCTTGCCTTTGGACTATGGACCAGACTTTATGGGAATGTGATACCCCAGATAGCCATACCATGGAGCCTATTCATATAATGAAAGACTATGGGAAAGACTTTAGCTCCATGGCAATTGTACTGTGTGAGTAGGATCTGCGCGCTATTCGGTAGTTTTGTGCGTGCAGATCCCAGCTATCTGGGGATAGGTGAAATGTCTGTGTGTTATGTGTAAATGTGACTTTATGTATTTTAAAGTGTTTTATGTTGTTTTGCAACCATGTGGTTAATGGAGTCTGCCTTTAGTCCTGGGTAATTGGATTACTTCTCCAATTAACTCCAGGGCAGAAGGGAGGAAACCAGGGTGCATTGTGGGGATGTTTTTCTGCCAGCCAGAAAGGAACAAAATATACTTTTAGTAACTTTTGAACCCCTGGTCGGATTCATGCCATTTTTTAATATGTTGTTCCCCTGAATGGATTGATTGTGGATATGTATTTTTATGTGAATGTGATGTATGGTTTTAAAGTTATGAAAGTTGTGTAAAAGTATATTTTACACTGTATGCATAATGGGATTATGTGTCACACTAAGGGGAGGGGATGTGTGGGAGGTAACATCTATGTCATTGGTTCTTTTATGCCTCCCCCTGGGTGTGGCCTGTATGTGTGAGTTGGAAATAAAAGCCAGGCTGGATGAGCCAGTCCAGAGTTCCTGTTTTACCCTCAAAGTGATGTGTCGTCTCATTATTGGGGGAAGGATTTATTGCATGCTGTTCCAGTTGACTGCTAGGAGTACAAGCCTATTCGTATGGTTCCTATTCAATGGTCTACAGCATTCATATGCTTGGGAGAATTTAAAAGGTTTCTCGGATTCGGTGATTGTGGTGTCTGCCAGAGTGCTTGGAGTCCTCAGGAAGCACTAGGAGCATCCATTAACGGAGGTACTCGGTCGGGGTGCCAGGTGATCCGTTACATTGGTGGCAAGCGGTGGGATGGCGTCCTAGTGCGAGGAGAAGCAGCTCAGAGACACTGGTAACGTTTGGAATTACAAATTGAGGGCAACGCTAGTATCCGTACAGCGCCCCTGGCTACAGCAGGATGGAATCAGCTAGTTTTTGGACAGCGTTCCATGATGAGGAGGAGGAGGCGGCCGCGGACTACAGGGATGCAGACAGAAAGGAAGTCTGGTATGATGCCCTGGAAGACGCCCAGTGGCGGCGAGGTGAGAGTCTCCCCAGTGATGAACAGCGGCTACAGAAGCGTGTGGCGATGCGCATGTATCTATTGGGAGAGCAGCCCCTGGATGAGTGGGTGACAAGACTAGAGACCCTGGTATGGCGAGAGATCTGGCTAGACAACGCATACCAGGCCCTCTGGTGGCATACCATTCGACTTACCCCCTGGACGGCCGAGCACGACTTACCGGAGGGGGATGATTATGATGGCCCGGGTTTATTATGGGATGCCTTGGAGGACGACATTGATCTTGGCAGCACGGAGGGGTCTAGGTTTTGGGACATCTACGACTACCGGATGGGCATGTATGTCTGGGCTGACGAATGCGAGGTGAGCAAAGACATGACCCACCTGGTAACAAGGGAGTGGGAGCTGGAGCAGGACTACCAACACCTGCTCAGCTTCGTGCAGCTCCAACCTACCCGACAAGCAGAACCAGACCTCATACACTGGTCCTGGAGAGACCCACAGATGGCAGGTGGAGATGGGATCGAGGTCTCTCTACTGGCCCTACAGGGATGCTGGGCAGTCGGCCCAGATCCCCAGCGGCAGGTTACAGTTCAGAGAGAGGAGCTTGTTACACCCTCTCTCCAGCGGCAGCCTAACCCACCAAGGGGAGACCGTAAGCCCCACACCAGCGCAGATGGGACCGTGGTCTCTGCGCCCAAGTTACAGGGAGCTGAAGGAGCCGTCCTCCCTCCCCAGCGGCAGTGTGATTTGTTGGGAATTGGGAGCCCGGTCTCCATTCCCCAGCGGCAGAGTATCCAGCAGGGAATAGAGAGCCCATCCCCCTTTCCCCCACAGCAGGACTCTGTGCTGGGAGGAGAGACAGTCGGTCTCCCTCCGCAGAGACGGGAAGTATGCATGGGAGAGGAGATTGTTACCACCTCTCCCCAGCGGCGGATCATTAATGTACAGGGAATAGAGAGCCCAGTCTCCATTCCCCAGCGGCAGAGTGTTCTAATGGGAGAGGAGCTGGTTACCACCTCTCCCCAGTGGCAGCTTAATGTACCAGGGGGAGACTGTAAGCCCCACACCTGTGCAGATGGGACCGTGGTCTCTGCACTTCCAGCACAGGGGGTAGGGACGGTAGGTCCTGCCCCCCCACAACAGGGCTGTTTAGCCAAAGGGGAGACAGTCTGTCTCCAGCAGCAGAGCTGTGTAACTAAAGGGGAGACAGTCGGTCTCCAGCAGCAGAGTTGTGTAACTCAAGGGGAGACAGTCGGTCTCCAGCAGCAGAGCGGTGTAACTCAAGGGGAGACAGTCGGTCTCCAGCAGCAGAGCGGTGTATTTAAAGGGGAGACAGTCTGTCTCCAGCAGCAGAGCTGTGTAACTAAAGGGGAGACAGTCGGTCTCCAGCAGCAGAGCTGTGTAACTCAAGGGGAGACAGTCGGTCTCCAGCAGCAGAGCGGTGTAACTCAAGGGGAGACAGTCGGTCTCCAGCAGCAGAGCGGTGTATTTAAAGGGGAGACAGTCGGTCTCCAGCAACCAGGCTCCAACCAGACTACTCCCGTGGTAGTGCTGGCAACAGGACAGAGTACCGCTGGTCTCTGCCCCCTCAGCAACCTACCAAGGCAGCCTACCAGTCCCCCACACAGCCGTGGTGAGGCACCTGAACCTGGACAAGATTCTCCCTCACCCAGGTGTAGTAACTGTTTATTGTGGGTGGGCTGCTCTGCTGTTTCTGTCTTGTGGGTGGGCTGCTGGACTAACAAGGGCACTGACCGGCAGGAGGTCAAGTACCCTGTTAGTCTGGGGGGTAAAGGGGAGAAGTGTGGCAAAACCGACCTCGCCACGTGTCCTTGGAGGGGGCTGATTGCCCGCCTCTTGCCTTTGGACTATGGACCAGACTTTATGGGAATGTGATACCCCAGATAGCCATACCATGGAGCCTATTCATATAATGAAAGACTATGGGAAAGACTTTAGCTCCATGGCAATTGTACTGTGTGAGTAGGATCTGCGCGCTATTCGGTAGTTTTGTGCGTGCAGATCCCAGCTATCTGGGGATAGGTGAAATGTCTGTGTGTTATGTGTAAATGTGACTTTATGTATTTTAAAGTGTTTTATGTTGTTTTGCAACCATGTGGTTAATGGAGTCTGCCTTTAGTCCTGGGTAATTGGATTACTTCTCCAATTAACTCCAGGGCAGAAGGGAGGAAACCAGGGTGCATTGTGGGGATGTTTTTCTGCCAGCCAGAAAGGAACAAAATATACTTTTAGTAACTTTTGAACCCCTGGTCGGATTCATGCCATTTTTTAATATGTTGTTCCCCTGAATGGATTGATTGTGGATATGTATTTTTATGTGAATGTGATGTATGGTTTTAAAGTTATGAAAGTTGTGTAAAAGTATATTTTACACTGTATGCATAATGGGATTATGTGTCACACTAAGGGGAGGGGATGTGTGGGAGGTAACATCTATGTCATTGGTTCTTTTATGCCTCCCCCTGGGTGTGGCCTGTATGTGTGAGTTGGAAATAAAAGCCAGGCTGGATGAGCCAGTCCAGAGTTCCTGTTTTACCCTCAAAGTGATGTGTCGTCTCATTATTGGGGGAAGGATTTATTGCATGCTGTTCCAGTTGACTGCTAGGAGTACAAGCCTATTCGTATGGTTCCTATTCAATGGTCTACAGCATTCATATGCTTGGGAGAATTTAAAAGGTTTCTCGGATTCGGTGATTGTGGTGTCTGCCAGAGTGCTTGGAGTCCTCAGGAAGCACTAGGAGCATCCATTAACGGAGGTACTCGGTCGGGGTGCCAGGTGATCCGTTACACTTGCAATTCGTATTATTCACAATTACACACACCACTCATTCTTTACTATTGATCTATTATGCCATCAATTTAAAAAATTGGCAATAATCATGAAGAATCTTCCTTATGTGGGTATTTGCGATTCATCCTGGGGGAATTACCATATTCATACCATCTATTATCATTATGTGTTATTCTTTATTGTTCATCACCCCTACACTATCAGGATGGATGATCTCCCTCATTTAATCAGTATATTCTTGGGTGTTACTGTGTGTATACAAGAGTTGAACATCACGGGGTATCTTATGGTTAGCGCTGTCTGACTTGCATTGATCGCGCTCAGCCACCGTACGTTCAACAACCGCAAATGACATTATGCATTTGGTTGGTCCAATAAGGACTCTAGGCGGGCTATTTAAACTCACCTTGTTCGGGGAGCCGGTTCCCCCTGATGAGCCTGTGTTTGGTGAAATGCGCGTCGGGGCTCGACATTTGGTCCGGTGTTACATACCTCATATGAATTTTCATGCTACCTTACACGTTAACTCTGCAGCCATTTCTGCTACACCGAGGGCCGCTGGACTGAGACTATTAGATCTTATTCAGCATCCTAGTTTGCTAACCACTATTTGCACAGCTAGGTGCCCACGAAGGCACAGATTAGAACAGTCGTTAGCAACAGCATAGCTTTGTTAACAGCCTAGGTGCCCATGAAGGCACAGTTTATCAAGTACTATTATAGCTCTATTACAAGCTAGGTGCCCATGAAGGCACAGATCAGGATATAAGTACAGACTAGATTGTGGTTTTTAATACCTAAGCTGGATATTATTTAAACCTTAATCATTTTCATCACGTTACTAGTAGGGTGCTGACCTATGGCTACATCCTCCTCCAATACAATTGGGACCCCGGTGTACTTTATATTTCAAAGTGGGGCTTTCCCTAAGGGGATACTAGCTACGATTTTTTTATGTCTCTCAGGGCACTTACTCACATTAAAGCTCCCACCTCCCACCTTCCAACTATCCTCTAGTTGATTACACAAATCCCTCATTCAGAAGGGGCACTCTTGGCACATTGTAGCCAATTCTGTGTACGTTTTTGATACTTTTGTTACACTGCACTTATACCTTACGATCTTGCCAGTCAGTTAATCCGGGGCAATAGTATCGTGTGCACTGTACTACTCTTGGGGTGGGGACTCATCTACTAAACCTCTTTGTGGATTTTGCCCTGTCATTGTCTATCTATGTTCTGTTCACTGTCTTCCCATTTGTATATATTTCTCACGTACTATGTCTAGTTGCAGCCACCGTGTCTGCCCCAGGTATCCATTATTGGGAAAGTAGTGACTAGCAACTTTGTTGTAATTGTGTGTGTTCTTAGTGTTACCTAATAAAATATTTATCATTCATTAATTTATTATTTTCTAAATTTGCTTACATACTGTTTAGGGACAGTCTCCTCTTCTTTCCTTTTGCATTTATCTACTTAGGGTTACCCCCTGTGCTGTTCCTTAATTTCTTTATCCATTGTTATAGGGCCAACCCTCTATTATACTAAAAATACACAGTATACATGTAAAAAAGACTGCTATACCAAAATGCAGGGTTCTTGCTGGTGCTCTATGCATTGACTTCCTCAGGAGATTCTAACTTCTTCCCGGTCCTCTCTTCTGTTAAATCCGCCGGACCGTGCGTCTCTTTCCGTGATTGCGCATGCGCAGATCATGTCGGACGCACTGTCATACGTAATGACATGCGGGCGACCGATATGCGAATGCGCCACTATGCTGGAACGCAAGATAACTTTATGCATAGTACACAGAGCCACACCAACTTATAGCCCCACATCCGACCACGTTGATGACGACATCGGCATGATCACGCACATTCTGAAGTCAAAGGTCAATTTCAGCCAATCAGGGTAAAGAGAAATGTATTTAACCCCTTAAGGACCAAACTTCTGGAATAAAAGGGAATCATGACATGTCACACATGTCATGTGTCCTTAAGGGGTTAAACTCCTTTCTTACCTTTCCTCATTGCCCTGTCGTGGTTTCCCTAGTGGTTGTCCGCGAGTGTGTTTCTGAGCGTTTATTTCTGGTTATTGACTTTGGCTTAGTTTGACTTCCCTGTATTATGGTATCCCTGACTTTTGGGTTTCTCTCATCGTTGTGTCTCATTCTGTGTCCCCGACCTCGGCAAGTATTCTGACTATTCTCTGGTACATTAAGTCTGGTCATTCTAAGGCCTGGTAAGACGTTACCTGTTAGTCCAAGGTGTGATACAGTTCTATGTGCTAGAGCAACTTGTAATCCTGTGTTAACAAGAATATATCAATATTTAATGTTTCTCAATGAAATGCAATAAACCTCATCTTGATAAAATGGAATTTGGGTCAATTCATTGACAACATCTTCCCCGGGATTCTGGTCAAAGTAGGAAAATCTCCATGAAATGAGGCTGAAGGCATGGTAGGTGGGTACAAGTACCGGTTAAGACCAGAACCTGGCTATGTACAGAACCCTCTACTCACTGTAGATAAGGCAGGTATTGACCCTTCTACCTTTGTTCTGTCAGCAAAAATGGGTGGGAACTCAACCTTCTACCCACTGGAACAGGTCCCTAGAAGGCAGGCAGCGACCCTCTGTCTGTTCTTCTTCTCCCAAGCAGGTATCAATCCCTATGCCAGGCCATCTTCCCTAGGGGAGGTATTGCCCCCTTTGCCTGTTCTTCTCTCCCAGGCAGGAATTGACCCCTTTGTTTTTCCTCCTTCTCCCAGGCAAGTATTGACCCCTCTGTCAGTTCTTCTCCCAGGCAGGTATTGACCCCTATGCCTGTCCTCCGTCTCTAAGCATTTATCGACCCTTTTGACTGTGCTTATATCCTTCTTCCAGGCAGATATGACAATAATACAAATCCTGTATCTAGAATGGATACAGAGTGACTTACATATAAGGGACTCTGGGGAACCACAGGATGTGTCAGACATACAAATGCCCACAGTTCCATAACTCCCAACAGCAAAACCCAGTCCTATATTATCCCAAGGTGGAGCAACTCCTGGGACAATGGAGGCCAACCTTAAAAATTGTTGTATATGTCAGAGATCATATTGTCCGAGTATGGGAACTACCATCACAATAATAAAACCAGCATCATTGTAAATTCAACCACTCACATATACAAGAGCAATGCCTAGGCTCTTTAATTAGTGCTCAAGGGTGACTCTCCGGGCATGGGTATTCTGTGCAATGGACCCAAGACTTAAAATACAAATGAATAGATTATAAGATCTCCCTTTGGGGATAAGCAGTGGAAAAGATAAAATACTGTGTATGATAATATCTCACCACCAGCTGACTCTTTGCAGCAAAGAAAGCACAATACCGTCTGACTCAACAAATCTTGCTGTTCCAAATGCATAATATAGCAAGTTACTGAAGTCCTTTTATATCCCATGTTTCACTTTTTGTTCCCTGCAGCTTCTGGAGGACATGTCCCCATACCTGCAGTGATTTGGGATGATTTGTTTTATCTTTATATTATGTAACCCTACATCTTTAAGTAAAGTGCCACAATTTGATATTCAGTGAGTAATTCTGTGAGGAATCTCTCATGTCATTATTTATAGTTGTGATGTATGGGTGCCCTAGGCATGTATACATGTATATTTATATATGTATGTATTATATTAAAGTGGCTCATATTTTGCAAAGACCCCCAAATGTGACATTCCTGTTTGGGATGTGGTGGCCCAGTTGTGCAGTGGGAGATAGATATGCTTACCTGAAGCTGTACCCTATGGCTGCTACCATATTGTTATTTCTTCAGCTTCTGGTGCTGCATCTGCCAGTGGTGTATTCTCATGTGTGTGCTAGAGTTTAACACTAAAGTCAATACCGTGTGAGCCTCCATAGACTAACTCGGTTATTTGAAAAGTGATAATGATTGGTATTTAAAATATAAATATATAAACTATTCGAGGAATGGCTGAACCAAACACTCACTGGTGCCGATAGACATACACATACAGAACAGTGCATTGTTGAGAAACACACTGACTCATAGATTCACACAGCTGCTGAGATATACACACAAACACTCATTATATGCATACATACTCACTGACATGTGCCAACTGACACACACACACACACACACACACACACATATACACTAAACTATACATACAGACATTAAAACAAAGACACACTCACAGATCCAATCACACACTCCCTGACCCAGACAGACTGCACTCACCAGCAGCTGCCCAGATGCCTCACCAGTGTTGTGATGGAGTTTCCCTACAGCTTGTTCCATGTATTCACACACTCTCTTTGTCTTGCGCACAGAGCTTAAGGCCACTGGAATACAGGTTATAACCCAGCAGCTTTAGATCTGTGCACAATATAAAGAGTTCTTGTCTACAACATCTCCTCTTTCACTCCTCTCAGTATCACCAACTGCTGTCCGGATAATTTATCTTTAAAAAAAAAAAGTTTTGTCTGTGGCAGCTGCCTTGTACCCAATGTATGGCGGCCCACAGGTAAAATGTCCCATTATCCCAGTGGGTCAGTATGGCACTGAAATAGATAACATGGACACACACATTAAAGAAATGCTTAAATTGTCACAAGACCTCAAGATGAAAGATATTAAAGGGAGGACTAGGACTATCTGTAGCTTCTTGGCCAGAGGTGAAGCCATGTTTTGATCCGGTGATGTAGAAATGTGGTTGAGCCATGGTTTATAAGAAAATCATTTCAATCTTCCTGTCTGATGTGCCGTGAAATGACCATCTTCTCAGTGTTACAGTTATCCAATAAATCAAGAATCTTGGCACAATTCTATTGTCAAAATCCATTAGAGTGTCTCACCATTTATTATTGAATAGCAAAGAAAAACACAAATGTTTATAACAAGCAGCTCATGTATAGAATAAAACTGTTGCAACTGTACATCTGCATTCTAGATTTTTGCACTCTTTTTTTCCTTGTGTTGACTTAACTACTGGATTTATCCTTTTGGAATGTTGTCTTCCCTGGCTTATACTGTCTTGAAACACTGCAGATTATAGAATTGGATCTGATAGCACTATAATAAATGTAAACATCTAGTAGTCTTATGATATAATTTAAACAAAGCCATCTCTGTGTTTTAAATATATTTTTAGCTGCTGGGAAAGACACCCATCATGACATACAACATTAGAAAGTTTCAGTGGTTCTGCTGTGGAAACCATTCATAATGCAAACCCTGTTTGGTGGACTCCTACCAATCAGGCCCCTTGAAATTAAATGTATGGACAGAGAAACTCGAGCACAGTGGAACTGAAAGGAAATTATCCATGTATCTCCTTCATAAAATTCTTTTGAAATATCTTCTTTATTGCTGTTTTGATCTCATGGTTCCTCAGGCTGTATATAATAGGATTTAAAAAAGGGGGCACAACAGTATACAAAAGGGACACAATCTTGTTGGTATTCAATGAATCACTTCTAGGAGGAAATACATAGATAGCAATTATAGTCCCGTAATACAAGCACACGACAGCGAGGTGGGAGCTACACGTAGATAAGGCTTTCTGTCTCCCAGTGGTGGATGATATCCTGTGTATAGCGAGAAAGATGCAAACATACGTAGAAATGATAAACATTGTTTCAATGACAGTTTCTGGAGTAGCAATAATAACTAGTGCATTCTGTACAACTGTTGCATCAGAGCACGAAAGCTGAATAAGAGGAGCAAAATCACAAAAGAAATGATCAATGATATTTAAGTCACAAAAATCTAAGTTTTTTATCAAAATGGTGATAATCAGAGATATCGTAAAACCGAAGACCCAAGACACTGTGATTATACCAAAGCAATATTGGTGGCTCATTAATATAGTATAATGTAGTGGTTTACAAATGGCCAAATATCTGTCATAGGACATCATGGTGAGCAAAATACCTTCTGCAGCTGCAGAGACACCAAATATATGAAACTGAGTAATACATTCACTGAATGTTATGGGGATCCCATTTTTTTATTGTTACATGGAGTGCACTTGGGACGGTAGCTGTAGCGAGCATGATATCATTGAAGGACAAGTTGGAGAGGAATAAGTACATTGGAGAATGGAGTCTTTGAGTAGATGAAACCAGAGCTATTATCAGCAGGTTTCCATTGAATGCTTTGTTTTTCCTCCTTCTCCCAGGCAAGTATTGACCCCTCTGTCAGTTCTTCTCCCAGGCAGGTATTGACCCCTATGCCTGTCCTCCGTCTCTAAGCATTTATCGACCCTTTTGACTGTGCTTATATCCTTCTTCCAGGCAGATATGACAATAATACAAATCCTGTATCTAGAATGGATACAGAGTGACTTACATATAAGGGACTCTGGGGAACCACAGGATGTGTCAGACATACAAATGCCCACAGTTCCATAACTCCCAACAGCAAAACCCAGTCCTATATTATCCCAAGGTGGAGCAACTCCTGGGACAATGGAGGCCAACCTTAAAAATTGTTGTATATGTCAGAGATCATATTGTCCGAGTATGGGAACTACCATCACAATAATAAAACCAGCATCATTGTAAATTCAACCACTCACATATACAAGAGCAATGCCTAGGCTCTTTAATTAGTGCTCAAGGGTGACTCTCCGGGCATGGGTATTCTGTGCAATGGACCCAAGACTTAAAATACAAATGAATAGATTATAAGATCTCCCTTTGGGGATAAGCAGTGGAAAAGATAAAATACTGTGTATGATAATATCTCACCACCAGCTGACTCTTTGCAGCAAAGAAAGCACAATACCGTCTGACTCAACAAATCTTGCTGTTCCAAATGCATAATATAGCAAGTTACTGAAGTCCTTTTATATCCCATGTTTCACTTTTTGTTCCCTGCAGCTTCTGGAGGACATGTCCCCATACCTGCAGTGATTTGGGATGATTTGTTTTATCTTTATATTATGTAACCCTACATCTTTAAGTAAAGTGCCACAATTTGATATTCAGTGAGTAATTCTGTGAGGAATCTCTCATGTCATTATTTATAGTTGTGATGTATGGGTGCCCTAGGCATGTATACATGTATATTTATATATGTATGTATTATATTAAAGTGGCTCATATTTTGCAAAGACCCCCAAATGTGACATTCCTGTTTGGGATGTGGTGGCCCAGTTGTGCAGTGGGAGATAGATATGCTTACCTGAAGCTGTACCCTATGGCTGCTACCATATTGTTATTTCTTCAGCTTCTGGTGCTGCATCTGCCAGTGGTGTATTCTCATGTGTGTGCTAGAGTTTAACACTAAAGTCAATACCGTGTGAGCCTCCATAGACTAACTCGGTTATTTGAAAAGTGATAATGATTGGTATTTAAAATATAAATATATAAACTATTCGAGGAATGGCTGAACCAAACACTCACTGGTGCCGATAGACATACACATACAGAACAGTGCATTGTTGAGAAACACACTGACTCATAGATTCACACAGCTGCTGAGATATACACACAAACACTCATTATATGCATACATACTCACTGACATGTGCCAACTGACACACACACACACACACACACACACACATATACACTAAACTATACATACAGACATTAAAACAAAGACACACTCACAGATCCAATCACACACTCCCTGACCCAGACAGACTGCACTCACCAGCAGCTGTCCAGATGCCTCACCAGTGTTGTGATGGAGTTTCCCTACAGCTTGTTCCATGTATTCACACACTCTCTTTGTCTTGCGCACAGAGCTTAAGGCCACTGGAATACAGGTTATAACCCAGCAGCTTTAGATCTGTGCACAATATAAAGAGTTCTTGTCTACAACATCTCCTCTTTCACTCCTCTCAGTATCACCAACTGCTGTCCGGATAATTTATCTTTAAAAAAAAAAAGTTTTGTCTGTGGCAGCTGCCTTGTACCCAATGTATGGCGGCCCACAGGTAAAATGTCCCATTATCCCAGTGGGTCAGTATGGCACTGAAATAGATAACATGGACACACACATTAAAGAAATGCTTAAATTGTCACAAGACCTCAAGATGAAAGATATTAAAGGGAGGACTAGGACTATCTGTAGCTTCTTGGCCAGAGGTGAAGCCATGTTTTGATCCGGTGATGTAGAAATGTGGTTGAGCCATGGTTTATAAGAAAATCATTTCAATCTTCCTGTCTGATGTGCCGTGAAATGACCATCTTCTCAGTGTTACAGTTATCCAATAAATCAAGAATCTTGGCACAATTCTATTGTCAAAATCCATTAGAGTGTCTCACCATTTATTATTGAATAGCAAAGAAAAACACAAATGTTTATAACAAGCAGCTCATGTATAGAATAAAACTGTTGCAACTGTACATCTGCATTCTAGATTTTTGCACTCTTTTTTTCCTTGTGTTGACTTAACTACTGGATTTATCCTTTTGGAATGTTGTCTTCCCTGGCTTATACTGTCTTGAAACACTGCAGATTATAGAATTGGATCTGATAGCACTATAATAAATGTAAACATCTAGTAGTCTTATGATATAAATTTAACAAAGCCATCTCTGTGTTTTAAATGTATTTTTAGCTGCTGGGAAAGACACCCATCATGACATACAACATTAGAAAGTTTCAGTGGTTCTGCTGTGGAAACCATTCATAATGCAAACCCTGTTTGTTGGACTCCTACCAATCAGGCCCCTTGAAATTAAATGTATGGACAGAGAAACTCGAGCACAGTGGAACTGAAAGGAAATTATCCATGTATCTCCTTCATAAAATTCTTTTGAAATATCTTCTTTATTGCTGTTTTGATCTCATGGTTCCTCAGGCTGTATATAATAGGATTTAAAAAAGGGGGCACAACAGTATACAAAAGGGACACAATCTTGTTGGTATTCAATGAATCACTTCTAGGAGGAAATACATAGATAGCAATTATAGTCCCGTAATACAAGCACACGACAGCGAGGTGGGAGCTACACGTAGATAAGGCTTTCTGTCTCCCAGTGGTGGATGATATCCTGTGTATAGCGAGAAAGATGCAAACATACGTAGAAATGATAAACATTGTTTCAATGACAGTTTCTGGAGTAGCGATAATAACTAGTGCATTCTGTACAACTGTTGCATCAGAGCACGAAAGCTGAATAAGAGGAGCAAAATCACAAAAGAAATGATCAATGATATTTAAGTCACAAAAATCTAAGTTTTTTATCAAAATGGTGATAATCAGAGATATCGTAAAACCGAAGACCCAAGACACTGTGATTATACCAAAGCAATATTGGTGGCTCATTAATATAGTATAATGTAGTGGTTTACAAATGGCCAAATATCTGTCATAGGACATCATGGTGAGCAAAATACCTTCTGTAGCTGCAGAGACACCAAATATATGAAACTGAGTAATACATTCACTGAATGTTATGGGGATCCCATTTTTTTATTGTTACATGGAGTGCACTTGGGACGGTAGCTGTAGCGAGCATGATATCATTGAAGGACAAGTTGGAGAGGAATAAGTACATTGGAGAATGGAGTCTTTGAGTAGATGAAACCAGAGCTATTATCAGCAGGTTTCCATTGAATGCTAACACATAGACCACAAGGAGGATGGAGACAAGGATAATCCTTGAACTGTGAGAGGTTTGGAATCCCAGAAGGTAAAATTCTTTGATTGTTGATTGGTTTCGCCTTTGAATCATCTAATTGAAAAACGAGAAAATGAAATCTCAGACTGGTCACCTAATAGAATCTTATGTTCAGCTTTGGCACAGTAAACTTTAAAAAAGGAGTCATGATATATATTTGCATTAACTATATATGGAGACATTAGCAATGATTATATCATAATTAGAAGAAAAAAATATTAACTTAAAATGAAAGACAATGAGTTCTTGCGTACCCATCCAGATATGCAGTTAAATGTTGTACTTCTTTACCCCTGTCAATAGTGTCACCTACATTATCTGTATTGTCCTCTATATGGAATGCATATTTCCTAAATGCTAACAGTATAGTATGTGTATATATATATATATATATATATATATATATATATATATATATATTTAAATCTTCATAATGCTGCTATTACCTACCTATCCTCTCAAATACACAAGCATGTCCTTTCCAAGCCCCTATGCTCTGCCAAAGACCTGCATCTATTCTCTGTTCCTCATGGGACCGCACCATTCCTGTGGAACTCTCTGCAAATACCTAGATTTAGATACCTGGCATTTTATATATATACCCAAACCAATTATGGTGGGGAAAAAATTGTGATTGAAAACCCCTTCCACCTGAAGTCTGTGGATAGTTAATACAATGTTAAACAAAAATCTGCACACAAGTCAAGCCATAAGACCTGGACTTGCTTTTCCCACAGAAATCACAAATTTGCAGTGATGTTAATACCGCGAAGGATTCTGGGTGGGCATATGCAAATCAGTTAAACAAAGAATCAAATATTTTCCTAATTCTATTTTAAACATGGATTCCTTTGAGTCTGTGTTTGCTGTAACACAACACAACAAAGATGCAAAGCCAGTGAACCACTCATGGACAGCTGTTTCATTGTTAACCCCTTCAGGACGGAGTCAATAGTGCACGTTCTGATCAAAACAAAACGTAAACAAAAACTGGAATTTGCGCTATATGTCTGTTCAACCGTAATTCACCTCTTTCATATTAAATGCACCCACACTTATTATATATCATTTTGTTCAGGAGAAACAGGGCTTTCATTTCATATAAAATATTTGTATATGAAACAATTTATTATGAATAAAATAAAATAAAAACTGAGATTTTTTTTTTTTTTTTTAAATTTGTCGTTCCGCCTCACATTTTAGCTGTAAATGTCATAATACTGTTAGGTTTTACTGCAACAAAATGCACATATTTGTAATCAGCTATGTCTCACGAGTACAACAGTACCCCCCATTAACAGGTTTTATGGTGTTTTGGAAAGTTACAGGGTCAAATATAGAACGTTCCATTTTCAAATTGAAATTTGCCAGATTAGTAATGTTACCTTTGAGACGGTGTGGTAGCCCAGGAATGAGAATTACCCCCATAATGGCATACCATTTGAAAAAGTAGACAACCCAAGGTATTGAATGTGGGGTATGTTTAGTCTTTTTTAGTAGCCACTTAGTCACAAACACTGGCCAAAGTTAGCGTTCATATTTGTTTTTGTGTGAAAAAACCAAAAAACTAATATTTGGCCAGTGTTTGTGACTAAGTGGCTACTAAAAATGACTGGACATACCCCGTTTGCAATACCTTGGGTTGTCTACTTTTGCAAATGGTATGCCATCATGGGGGTAATTCTTATTCCTGGGCTACCATACGGTCTCAAAGGCAACATAACTAATCTGGCAAATTTCAATGTGAAAAAAATGAAATGCAAGCCTTATATGTGACTCTCTAACTTTCCAAAACACCATAAAACCTGTACATGGGGGGTACTGTTATTCTCGGGAGATTTCACTAAACACAAATATTAGTGTTTTAAAACAGTAAAACATATTACAACAATAATATAGTCCATAAAAGTGCCGTTTGTTTGTAAAAAAATGCAATAAACTTCACTTTTACTTAAAATATCATCGTTGTAATACAATTTACCAGTTTTAAACACTAATATTTGAGTTCAGCGAAGTCTCCCGAGTAAAACAGTACCCCCTATATACAGGTTTTATGGTGTCTTAGAGAGTTACAGGGTCAAATATAGTGCTTGCGAATTAAATTCTCTGCACTTTCCTGTGTTGTCAGGCATGTCAATCAAATTTTAATTAATCAAATGACATAATTATGTTAAAAAATTACTTAAATATACACGTAGAATTTTAATATATATGCATTTATAGGTATTTAAATTCTACGTGTATACTAATGTAATCTTTTATGTAATTATATGTATTTATCTATATATATATATATTTGCGGTTATTTGTATTTTATATATAGATAGATATATATAGAATGTCATTCTAAGTGTATTCTGTTTCCAATATATATATATTAATAACAAAATACAGTTAGAATGAAATTACATATGAATATATAATTTATTTTAAATTTTGTTTCAATATTTTATTTATTTATTTAATTATTTTATTTATTTATTATTGTAATTATACGTATATATATATAATATATATATGTAGATCTATTATATATATAATATATACGTATATTATATATATGTAACGTCATTCTAAGTGTATTTTAATACTAATATATATACTAATATTAATATTAAAATACATTACGTATGACGTTACATATATATAATATGTATATATATTATATATATAATATATATATACATATTATATATATATAAAAATGCATTTAATTTATTTTATAATATGTTTAATATTTTTTTTTTACACTACCTACCAGCAGGGGGACTGTCTAATATTTTAGACAGTCCCCCTGCTGGCAGATCCATAGCCAGCTATAGGGTGCCATGTGATCGCTCTTTGAGAGCGATCACATGGCCCCCGGGGGCCTCATTTGCCGGAGGGGGGCTGCCTGGGCTCTCAGACAGCCCCCCAGAAGAGGATCGCGGCGGAGGTGAGTACCTCCTAGCTCCTGGGGCTGCAAGCCGTTACGGCGTTATATGCCGCCGCAACGGCTTTAAAGCCCTTTAAAGCCGCGACGGCATAGAACGCCGTAACGGCGTTAAGGGGTTAATGCAAATCATCAGCATGATTGCCCACCCAGAATCCTTTGCGGTAGTAACATCACTGCAGATTAGTAAATTCTGTGGGAAAAGCAAGTCTTATGGCTTGACGAGAGAGAGAGAGAGAGAGAGAGAGAGAGAGAGAGAGAGAGAGAGAGAGCACATAGGGGCTTGTAAAGGACATGCATGTGTATTAGAGATGATAGGTAGGTTATAGCAGCATTATGAAGACATTTGTAAGAAAATACCAGAAATTTAAATTTAGCATATTTTCTATTTTCCTGGCTAACCATGGTAGCATATACTAATGGTAACACCTAGGATTAATTCCAGGATTGACTAATAATAAAGGCTGATTAAACTAACTGAAGGATCTGACATGCAAACTGCTCATTGAGGATCTCACATTCAATTTATAGTTGAGTATAAAATTATGAGATGGTGACCAACTACCATCTTTACAACAGAAGCCCAGGACGCTGAGACTGTCTTTGTCGACTAAGCTTGTAGTCTATCCAGTATATGAAGGGACTGTGATTGGTAGCCTTTGGAAATAGCCAAAACAATCCATTGTCTCAGAGTTGATGCAGATGCTGCTTCACCCTTGCAGTGGGCAAACAGCAAAACAAAGAGGCCACTATACCAATGAGTGGCATGTATACTTTTTCTGTGACCATTCTTCTTGTTCAGAAGATTGTCAGAAAAGTTGTTTATCTAAGAATTTATTTGTGCCTGGGAGAAGCGGTTTTAATGTATTAGCCATCCATAGCATCCTCCAGCATGTAAGCTTTGTTGAGCAGGGCCCTAAACCCCCCCCCCCCCCTCTTTTCCTGTGCATCCACTTGTCTTTTAAAATTACGTGTCTGTCAGTCCACCCATTGTACAGTGCTACGGAATTTGCTGGTACTCTATAAATAATAAAATAATAATAGCAATCAACGTCTTTTATCACCAAATATCTGTGATTAAGTACTATGTGCAAGTTTGGAGCCAAGTGAAGAAAACACTCAAAGGGTTATTCCTGGAGTTCTTAATTTGGCAATAATGTAAAAAGGGTTATAACTGGAATTTTTTATTTTGGTGGCCTTTTTGAAGGCCACCATAACCTTCAAAAACATCCTGGGGGCTGTGCTCATCCAATGAGGTAGTGTGCAGAATTAATTATGGATTTCTTGTTATCACGGGAGTCATTTACCAACATGCAGGAAAGTGGAAACCCACAAAAGGTGGATTCAAAAGACATATTACCGAGCCTTAGAGTAACTGGACTTAACATATTGATTCAGAAAGAAAGAAGGTCAAGATAAACCAAGGTCAGGAATACAGAAATACTCAGAGTTAAGACAAAGCCGGATCAGGATATCAGAAAATCACAAAGTCAAAGCCAGTTCAGGATACCAGGAATCACGAGAACAATACAAAGCTAGGTCATGATACCAGAAATTACTAGGTCAATATGAAATTGAGGTCTAACACAGAAAATCACATGGTAATCATCAGGAGCATAAAGGGAGGATCTACACAGAAACCACGATAGGGCAAATAATAGGGTTCAAAGCAAGCCTTAAATCGGTTTATCTGTGTTCAAATTTTTCCACATCATCATTGTGACACAAAACAGATTAGGGGTGGAAAATAATTATTTTTAGCAGGGTCCATGCTACGCGGCTGTGTGTAGTTTTCGGGCCACTTGGCAGGTGGAGTACAGCACAGGCTAGTTAAGGTAAGTAACGCTACACTTATAGAGCACATCTGAGAAACCATAAATGCAAACAGCATATAGTAATAAGCATCTCACAGATCTGTGGAATTAAGAATTTCCACTTTGAAAGATGTTCAGGTGTTTGTTGATTACTTGAAGATCTAAAATTGGTCATCAATTCCCTTTCAGACAGAGTTGAATAATGGTCTTGACATTTTTCCTGGAAGAACATTTCCACTTGCCTGAATTCCAGTATGTGTGCTGAAGAGATTATAGATTGGATCCATGTATCATAACTATTCTGATTACACATGTTTTGAAAGCTCATAAGATGGGTTACAATTCCTGACAGTTCATCAAAATATTTTTTTGATGTAATGAAAAGATCGATTTCTTGGTACGATTCAATCTGGATGTTCAGATTTGCCAGTATTTTCTTTGCCAATACGACAGATTTTATTGTCATGGAAGTATTAATCTCTTTTAATTTTCTTTATATTTGCGATGTAGATACTTTTCTGGAACATTTTTTAAGGCCTTCCTGATGAATTTTTCAAGAGTTATACCAAACAAAATCCTCCTTTAAAAGGGATGGAGCATAGATTAGATACCAGCCCTTCAATATCATAACCATAAAGCTCTTGGAATACCATGGTGTGTGAAGAAACGTATGCTTTAGAAAAAAAAAAAGTCTGTTGCTATTCATAGATCCAAAATAAAATTATGCAAATCTAAATGTATTTACTTTTTTTCACATTTTCCTGTAGTGAATATAAACAGATTTGTTTTGTTCAAGTGACTGCTGTAACAGCTTCTGAAGAATGGCAACCTGCATCACCAGCCATGAAAATTTTAGAAAAACCTGAATTAAAATTACAATCCATAAGCTCCCATAGTGAAGACGAACTATCCAGAGGAAATGTACTTTCTTTTCAAATAGTGTTTATTGAACATTTTTGCAAAGTTTACAACAAATTATAATAACAGTATAATGATGGTAGTGGGAGGAAGGGGAAATCATGGAAGTGGGAAATGGGGATATCCATCCATTATAACAATAAGTACATTAATGTACAAGGCATATAAATTGAATAATACTCCATAGCAAGTCATTAGAGATTATAAGTTTTTTTAACATCGGTTTCCCATTGATCCCAGTGATATTTTAATTCTGCAAATATGTGTGAGTTGCTTAATTGAGGGTGTGTGTTTAGTTTTCCAGTATCTAGGCAAGCATGTAGTAGCAGCTATCAGAATGTGGCCTATTATTATTCTATTAATTCTGTTGACGGATTCAGGGAATTTTTTGAATGAAGCTAATTCGGATGTGAAGCTATCTATGTTACTGTCCACCTTAATGATCAAATTGTGTATCATTTTCCAATATTTAGTGAGTCTTGGGCAATGCCACCATATGTTGGCCATATTGCCCAAACCTCCGCAGTCTCTCCAACATCGATCACTGCACATATTGTTCATATTGTGCAACCTGGAAGGAGCTAGATACCATTGATACAGTATTTTAAAATGTTTTTCATGATGGCTAGAACAAAAAGATAATCCCTTCAACGCTGAAAAAAACCTAAACCACTCCTCCAACTCATATTGGGCACCCAGCTCCGTCTCCCAAGACAGCATGTGCTTCAATTTAACTGTTGGTTTGTCATTGTGTAGTAAATAACATATAGATATTGTGCCCTTCCTGTTCGGGTCATGTAAATACAGTTTTTCTAATGGTGATATTACTAATGATTTATAGTTCTTATGCGCAAGAAAAGATCAACACGCATGCGCATACTGGGAGCCGCACGACAATGATGACATGTGCGTCATGACGTCATTTGGGCACGACCCGCGCGAACAAGCGGGCGCCCGGCTACGATATTAATACAGATAAATTATACATTCTTTCACCTGCACAGGGCCACTGAAGGGACTGAAGGGTCCCAAGCGCGCAGCCCGGCCTTTCAAGAGCTTGAACACATATACCTGACAAGGACCTGCCAAGGACGTGGAACATTTCATCCAACAAGGAGGAACAGTTTTATTGCAAGGACAACAGAGCAGGGACATTTCACCTGGAACAGGACTTTATTTCAACAGGACATTTTGGTGAGATCCACCTAAATACAATAGTGTGTACACACTGGGACTGTATATATATATTTTTTTTTTTCTCCCGTGTTTTTGCATTTTTTAAATTTTTCCAAAATATTTTTTATGTTTATTTTTTCCACTATTGTATATATTTCCTTGTCCGCATCCATCTATATTCCAAATTTGGAATTTTCTATGACACTATACAGTATGGCATTTGTTGTATATTAGTGAGCCAGCTCTTGTTAGGATTTTTTATATACATGGAGTTATATTGGTCGCTATAGGATACATACTCCTTAAATCATTATTTTCTTCACGTTTTTTTCACTTTTTGTATATATTCATATACTTGTGAAATACTTATGAAATTTATGAAATTCATAAATTATTAAAAACAACATTATATTTTCAAATTAATTGAGTGCGGTATCATTTATTGGTTCAAAAATAGACAAGAAACAGATTCACAGACAGCATCATTGCTAAAGTGTAAATTATTGGGAATTCAGAATTAATTCAAAGCTAATTATTGGCTAAACACCAAACTTGAGAACATGAAATTCAAATTGTAACATTTAGGCTAAATACTAAGTCTCTGACTATTTTGACCTCGGACATGTTTCCAGATTAGATTGTTTTGCCTAAATGTTGAACTTTGTATTTGATTGCCCTAAAGTAAGGAATTTAGAAAATAAACCACTGAGTGTATTTATTTATTTAATTTTATTAAATAAACCCGAGAGTGAATTGAGAACATTAGGCCAATATAACAGAATTATAAATATTCTCCGTCAGCTGTTTTGAATTAAAATTTGAAATTCACCTAAAATAAATACTCCAAACTCCTAAAACACTGTATCTAGCTGAAAGCTTTATGCGCAGAGAATATGACCGCTTTCTTCATTTTACAAAGAGTGCAGATTTCCATTGAAATTGGGACTTAAACTAAATTAACATTGTTACAATCAGACACCCGGTCCTGTTACTCCATGGTAGTCTAACTCAAGAGGCAGCAATTGCCCAGAATAGCTGCCCTGCAAAGAGTTCTCATTGATCTACATTGGGAAGCCTGCGCGGGTGTTAAAGCTTACAAAGGCTGCACACAAGAAACATGCAGATTTTGCAATATATATTTAGATACACACCCAATGAAAAAATGTATCATTAAATACATGCATGTTTTCTTTTAAGTATGTCTACTAAATACTATTTATTTTAGAGTTTGGGTAGTGGAGTGTCTCTTTCAATTACCGTATATACCGTGTATAAGTCGATCTCATGTGTAAGTCGAGTGCAGTTTTGTGACCAACAATTGGGAAATATGCTATGCCTCGTGGATAAGTCGAGGGTAAAACTTGGGGCTATGAAATTCAATGATTTTTATAATTATATACACACACACACTCTTACAAACACACACACTGCATTATATACACACACACTCATACAAACACACACACTGCATTATATACACACGCATTATATACACACACACTCATACAAACACACACACTGCATTATATACACACACACTCATACAAACACACACACTGCATTATATACACACACACTCATACAAACACACACTCTGCATTATATACACACACACTCATACAAACACACACACTGCATTATATACACACACACTCATACACACACATACACTGCATTATATACACACACACTCATACACACACACACACACTCATACAAACACACACACTGCATTATATACACACGCATTATATACACACACACTCATACAAACACACACTCTGCATTATATACACACACACTCATACAAACACACACACTGCATTATATACACACACACTCATACAAACACACACTCTGCATTATATACACACACACTCATACAAACACACACACTGCATTATATACACACACACTCATACACACACACACACACACACTCATACAAACACACACACTGCATTATATACACACTCATACAAACACACACACTGCATTATATACACACACACTCATACAAACACACACACTGCATTATATACACACACACTCATACAAACACACACTCTGCATTATATACACACACACTCATAAAAACTACCTTCTGCGGTTCAGTTGGCTCGGGTATTTACCAAAGAGGTTTTTCACTTGCATGGTATACCACAGGATATCGTATCCGACAGGGGTCCTCAATTTGTCTCTCAGTTTTGGAGGGGCTTTTGTGCTGAGATGGGGATTTCCTTGTCATTTACTTCCTCCTATCATCCACAATCTAATGGAGCTGCCAAACGGGCGAATCAATCTGTGGAGTTATATTTACGCTGCTTCACGAATGCACACCAGGACAACTGGTCTCACCTCCTTCCCTGGGCTGAATTCACCAGGAACACTGTGACTCATTCGTCCACTGGCTTAAGTCCTTTTTTGGTTGCTTATGGGTTCCAACCCTCTGTCCTTCCCGGCGTATTCTCCGACAAGGGAATACCCACTTTGGACGAGCACCTCACCTCCTTACGGAAGATGTGGGATCAGGTCCATGCTACTCTTTCTCAAGTGGCTGTTACTCAGAAGAGATTTGCTGATCGTCTTATGTTCCGGGTGATAGGATTTGGTTGTCCTCTAGGAATCTTCGCCTCAGGGTCCCCTCGATGAAATTCGCACCCAGGTTCCTTGGCCCTTACAAGGTATTGCGTAGGGTCAATCCTGTGTCCTACTCCCTGGCCTTGCCTCCTTCCATGCGTATACCTAACACCTTTCACACCTCCCTTTTGAAGCCCCTGCTCTGTAATCGATTCTCTGGTCCTCTCAGGCGTCCGGATTCCCTCCGCGCTGTCTCTAGTGACACGTACGAAGTGGCTGCCCTGCTTGATTCTCGTTTTTCTCGGGGTCGCTTGCATTATCTGGTTGACTGGAAGGGATACGGCCCTGAGGAGCGGTCCTGGGTTTCTGCCTTTGACTTGAAAGCGCCCTCTTTGATCCGCTCCTTTCATGCACGGTTTCCTTTGAAGCCTTCGGCTTCCCGCCCGTCGGGCGGTCCTCGAGGGGGGGGTTATGTCAGTGGTCTCTCCTCCTCCTACCTGTCGGCGAGCGGCGTCTCCTCTCCGCCGCTCGCATCCTTCATGCCTCCCAGTGGCAGCATGTATAACACTGCACGCTGGAAGGTCGTTCATTTATGCAAATGCCGGGGTCAGGTGAGTGACCCGGCGTTAAAGCAACAGTACCACAATCACATGTGATTGTTAATTCTGATTGGAAGTTATCCAATCAGAATTAAACCTAGGGTATTTATACTTACCTTTCCTGTTCCTCCCTGCCCTGTTGTGGTCTTTGCTTTATAGTATTGATACTGAACTTGTGCTTTCTGGTTACGTACTCTCTGGCTTGTTTATTCGACTTTGTGACTTTCTCCTACCCTTTGACCTCGGCTTGTTTATCGTTATCCTGTCTTCTCGTTCCCCTTACTCGGCTTGTCTCCTGACTATTCTGTGTGTGCTTAGCCCGGCCACTCTAAGGTCCGGTACGGCACCTTTTCTGTGTGTGTGTGTGTTAGCGTGTTGGGTTCCGAGAATCGTGACACTTTAGACAATCCAGCACACAGTAGCTGGGTGCACAACCAAGTTGCTGCAATTGTGTACTTCAATATCTGCACCAAATATGGGCTGCCATATAGGAGATACAACAAAGGCTGGTTAAGAATGGCAGTGCTTCAGATCCAGAATGACAAGCAAGTACTAAACAACTAACCTGACTTTGTGTTGGTAGATAAGAAACAGAACACTGCAGTGCTGGTTTATGTGTCAATACACAGTAACTTTAACAACAGGAAGAAGGAACATGAGAAGATGGACACATATCAAGGACTGAAAGAAAGCTAGAAGGGATGTGGGAAGTAAAGGCAATAGCTGTCCCAATTGTGACAGGAGCACGTGGGGCTTTGACCCCCAAGTTGTGGGAATGGCTTCAACAGATTCCAGGTGGGACATCAGATATTGCTGTCCAGAAGAGTGCAGTTCTAGGAACAGCTAAGATACTGCACAGAACCCACAGACTCCAAGGCCTCTGGTAGAGGACCCAAGACTTGGGAATATTTACTACCCAGGAGAGGTGAGAAAATCTATTTATTATATACATTGAAGTTTTGCACTCAATTATAGTATTAAATCCCAGATGCAATGAACATCTAAATTGTTATTTAGCAGCTGAAACTCTGAACCAATAGATAGATAGATAGATAGATAGATAGATAGATAGATTTAAATGTTTTATTTTTTTTTGCAGACAAAGCCAATTCTTATTTCTATGTGTTAACCTTAATATATCATAATGGTAAAATATCTAAAAAATAAAAATAAAATAATAATAATTTAAATACATTTTATTATTATTATTATTATTATTATTATTATTATTATATTTATAGAGCACCGTCAAATTTCGCAGCGCTTTACAATGGGTGGACGAACAGACATGCAGTTGTAACCAGACAAGTTGGACACACAGGAACAGAGGGGTTGAGGGCCCTGCTCAATGAGTTTACATGTTAGAGGGAGTTGGGTATAGTGACACAGTAACAGAGGGATTGAGGGCCTGCTCAATGAGCTTATATGTTAGAGGGAGTGGGGTATAGTGACACAGTAATAGATGGATTGAGGTCATGCTCAGTGAGTTTACATGTTAGAGGGAGTGGGGTATAGTGACACAGTAACAGAGGGATTGAGGGCCCTGCTCAGTGAGTTTACATGTTAGAGGGAGTTGGGTATAGTGACACGGTAACAGAGGGATTGAGGTCCTGCTCAGTGAGTTTACATGTTAGAGGGAGTGGGGTATAGTGACACAGTAACAGAGGGATTGAGGGCCTGCTCAGTGAGCTTACATGTTAGAGGGAGTGGGGTATAGTGACACAGTAACAGAGGGATTGAGGGCCCTGCTCACTGAGTTTACATGTTAGAGGGAGTGGGGTATAGTGACACAGTAACAGAGGGATTGAGGTCCTGCTCAGTGAGTTTACATGTTAGAGGGAGTGGGGTATAGTGACAGTAACAGAGGGATTGAGGCCCTGCTCAGTGAGTTTACATGTTAGAGGGAGTGGGGTATAGTGACACAGTAACAGAGGGATTGAGGGCCCTGCTCAGTGAGTTTACATGTTAGAGGGAGTTGGGTATAGTGACACGGTAACAGAGGGATTGAGGTCCTGCTCAGTGAGTTTACATGTTAGAGGGAGTAGGGTATAGTGACACAGTAACAGAGGGATTGAGGGCCTGCTCAGTGAGCTTACATGTTAGAGGGAGTGGGGTATAGTGACACAGTAACAGAGGGATTGAGGGCCCTGCTCACTGAGTTTACATGTTAGAGGGAGTGGGGTATAGTGACACAGTAACAGAGGGATTGAGGTCCTGCTCAGTGTGTTTACATGTTAGAGGGAGTGGGGTATAGTGACAGTAACAGAGGGATTGAGGCCCTGCTCAGTGAGTTTACATGTTAGAGGGAGTGGGGTATAGTGACAAAGTAACAGACGGATTGAGGGCCCTGCTCAGTGAGTTTACATGTTAGAGGGAGTGGGGTATAGTGACACAGTAACAGAGGGATTGAGGGCCTGCTCAGTGAGTTTACATGTTAGAGGGAGTGGGGTATAGTGACAGTAACAGAGGGATTGAGGCCCTGCTCAGTGAGTTTACATGTTAGAGGGAGTGGGGTATAGTGACAGTAACAGAGGGATTGAGGGCCCTGCTCAGTGAGTTTACATGTTAGAGGGAGTGGGGTATAGTGACACAGTAACAGAGGGATTGAGGCCCTGCTCAGTGAGTTTACATGTCAGAGGGAGTGGGGTATAATGACACAGTAACAGAGGGATTGAGGCCCTGCTCAGTGAGTTTACATGTTAGCGGGAGTGGGGTATAGTGAAAGTAACAGAGGGATTGAGGGTCCTGCTCAGTAAGTTTACATGCTAGAGGGAGTAGGGTATAGTGACACAGTAACAGAGGGATTGAGGGCCTGCTCAGTGAGTTTACATGGTAGAGGGAGTGGGGTATAGTGACACAGTAACAGAGGGATTGAGGGACCTGCTCAGTGAGTTTACATGTTAGAGGGAGTGGGGTATAGTTACACAGTAACAAAGGGGTTGAGGGCCCTGCTCAATGAGCTTACATGCTAGAGGGAGTGGGGTAAATTGACACAAAAGTTAAGGAAAGTATTAGACTAGTGACAGTTGCAGAAGAGGAATAAGTTGGGGGCTCTTAAGAGTTTAATTGATTTTAATTTTATGATTATTGTGTTAGAAATATAATTTGCTATGTGCTCAGAGATGCTCTCTCTGTTTCCCCTTGAGGAGATTCCTGGGAGAATGTGTCACTCTGGATATTGTTATATTCATGGATGTTTAGGGATTACTGCCTCTAAGCACGTGTTACACACCAGAGACTAATAGTAAAGAAACCAAACTACTGAAAAAAATACAGGTCAACATAAATCAAAATGGCTTATGGTTTAAAATGTAAAAATATAGAATTGGTAACAAATGGATATCATGTCAGATTTGTGTCCATTGATTCTAGAGTAAATAATATAGGTAACAAAATAAATAAATTCTGTGAAATCAGAATAATATAACAAACACACTCCCATTAACAAAATTACAATCATATCTCTTCTCTTCCACAAAACTATATTCCCTGACTGTGAAAAGAGAGAGGTGTAGAGTGAAGGAAATAAAATACAAAAATGGGGGAGATAAAAGGGGAACCCAAGCTTACGTTATGATTCCTACATTACTGGTATACAATTATAGATACAAAAAATACAATATCAAACACAGGAAATGCCCACATGTACCAAAGACTTTTGTTAACCTTTTTCCCATCTTTTGAAGAAATTTGTGGAAAGCTGCATAGTAGGAGTCATTTCTTTTAATTGTTTTGTGTATGTTTTCTGAGGCTGTATGTGCTATAATGTATAGATTATGGCAGGACAATACGAGTAATTTAGAAGAAACAGTATATGAGCAATCAGGGCCGGCCTTAGGTGATCAGACGCCCTGTGCGAGCCCAACATATGGCGCCCCCCCCTTCAGCAAAACCCCTGCCCCTTCTACAATAGCCCTGTTCCGCCTACTACAAAACCCTTCCACAAAACCCCCGCCTCCCTTTCTACAAAAACTCTTCCCTCCTTTTTACAAAACACCTGCCCCGTCTACAAAACCCCTGCTCTCCCTTTAATACAACCCCTGCCCACCCTTCTACAAAGTTTTTTCTCCCCCTTTAACAAAACACATGCTATCATTATATATATCAACTATATAGCAATGTACACATAATATCACTAAAACCTTCCCCCTCCACCAAAACCACTGCCACCCTCTACAAAAGCCCTGTACTCATTCTACATAAACCTCTGCTCCCCTTCTACTAAACCCCTGCTCCCATTATACTAAACCCCTGCCCCCTTATACTAAACTCCTGCCCCCTTATACTAAACTCCTGCCCCCTGATACTAAACCCCTGCCCCCTTATACTAAACCCCTGCCACCCTTATACTAAGCCCCTGCCACCCTTATACTAAACCCCTTCCCCCTTATACTAAACTCCTGCCCCCTTATACTAAGCCCCTGCCACCCTTATACTAAGCCCCTGCCCCCCTTATACTAAACTCCTGCCCCCTTATACTAAGCCCCTGCCACCCTTATACTAAACCCCTTCCCCCTCATACTAAACCCCTTCCCCCTCATACTAAACTCCTGCCCCCTTATACTTAACTCCTGCCCCCTTATTCTAAGCCCCTGCCACCCTTATACTAAACCCCTTCCCCCTTATACTAAACTCCTGTCCCCTTATACTAAGCCCCTGCCACCCTTATACTAAACCCCTTCCCCCTTATACTAAGCCCCTGCCCCCTTATACTAAGCCCCTTCCCCCTTATACTAAACTCCTGCCCCCTTATACTAAGCCCCTGCCACCCTTATACTAAACCCCTGCCACCCTTATACTAAACCCCTTCCCCCTTATACTAAACTCCTGTCCCCTTATGCTAAGCCCCTGCCCCCCTTATACTAAGCCCCTGTTCCCTCTACAAACCCCCTGCTTCCCCTTCAAAAAAAACCCATGCCCCCTCCACAAAATCCTTTCCCCTGCCACTTCACCAGAAATGCAATCCCCCTCTTCTACAAAACCCCTTTCCTACACCAAAACCCTAACCTCTTGTATAAAACCTCTGCTCCTCCCTAAACCAAAACCTCTCCCCCCTTCAGAAAAACCCCTGCCCCTTCTACAATAGCCCTGTTCCGCCTACTACAAAACCCTTCCACAAAACCCCCGCCTCCCTTTCTACAAAAACTCTGCCCTCCTTTTTACAAAACACCTGCCCCGTCTACAAAACCCCTGTTCTCCCTTTAATACAACCCCTGCCCACCCTTCTACAAAGTTTTTTCTCCCCCTTTAACAAAACACATGCTATCATTATATATATCAACTATATAGCAATGTGCACATAATATCACTAAAACCTTCCCCCTCCACCAAAACCACTGCCACCCTCTACAAAAGCCCTGTACTAATTCTACATAAACCCCTGCTCCCCTTATACTAAACCCCTGCCCCCTTATACTAAACCCCTGCCCCCTTATACTAAACTCCTGCCCCCTTATACTAAACTCCTGCCCCCTTATACTAAACCCCTGCCCCCTTATACTAAACCCCTGCCACCCTTATACTAAGCCCCTGCCACCCTTATACTAAGCCCCTGCCACCCTTATACTAAGCCCCTGCCACCCTTATACTAAACCCCTTCCCCCTTATACTAAACTCCTGCCCCCTTATACTAAGCCCCTGCCACCCTTATACTAAGCCCCTGCCCCCCTTATACTAAACTCCTGCCCCCTTATACTAAGCCCCTGCCACCCTTATACTAACCCCCTTCCCCTCATACTAAACTCCTGCCCCCTTATACTAAACTCCTGCCCCCTTATACTAAACTCCTGCCCCCTTATTCTAAGCCCCTGCCACCCTTATACTAAACCCCTTCCCCCTTATACTAAACTCCTGTCCCCTTATACTAAGCCCCTGCCACCTTATACTAAGCCACTGCCCCCCTTATACTAAGCCACTGCCCCCCTTATACTAAGCCCCTTCCCCCTTATACTAAACTCCTGCCCCCTTATACTAAGCCCCTGCCACCCTTATACTAAACCCCTGCCACCCTTATACTAAACCCCTTCCCCTTATACTAAACCCCTTCCCCCTTATACTAAGCCCCTGCCACCCTTATACTAAACCCCTTCCCCCTTATGCTAAGCCCCTGCCCCCCTTATACTAAACCCCTGTGTTCCCTCTTCAAACCCCCTGTTTCCCCTTCAACAAAACCCATGCCCCCTCCACAAAATCCTTTCCCCTGCCACTTCACCAGAAATGCCATCCCCCTCTTCTACAAAACCCCTTTCCTACACCAAAACCCTAACCTCTTGTATAAAACCTCTGCTCCTCCCTAAACTAAAACCTCTCCCCTTCTACAAAACCCCTTCCCCAACAATCTATTTAATAAAAGAAAATCACTAGTTATAACAAGATTAAGCAGACTCACATTAAATCTTGCTGCTCCCTGGACCCTCCTGACAGTGTCCCAGTCTGCCGACCTTGATACCAGCACTGACCTCCTCCCTCACACTCACTGTGCGGATCCTTCCGCGAATGACTGTGGAGGCGGAGCATGCTCTTCCTCTGTGCTCCAGGACCTCCTCTCTCACCCCGCCGCTGCTCTCTTCATAATGTGCAAGTCAAGTGCACAGCACAATGCACTTGACTTGCTCTGCACATAACTCGGACCGGCCTGTGAGTGACTGAGTGCGAGCTGTGTCGGCCGCCCGGCGCCCCTGTTGCCATGGCGCCCTGTGCGGCCGCACAGGTCGCACACCCCTAAGGCCGGCCCTGTGAGCAATAAAGTTGACAGTTGCGAAATTCGATTGTTGAAGGTTGTTCCCAAGTCACACAAATATATCACTTACCTCGGTAGTGCTAGGTTTAAAAGTTTAGCAATATGATTAAATGCCACACATACCAAACACCACTTTAACAATGGGCATTCCCATCAAAAACATGAACTATTAAGACCAATCAGACCCTTTTCATCCAAATAATTGTTCCATACTCATATAGAGATGTGCACCACTATTCTGCTAAGTGGGATGTGGATTTGAGCTAAAGTATGTTTAGTCAAAAGTCTGAATTGAGTATACAAAATGTATATTCAATTTGCTGAAATGTAAGCAGTAACCCCATAGTGTAAGACGTCTCCCACAAATTCTAAACCATGAAACCTCTGGCAATTAAAGAATATATACAGTATATATTTACAGTATCTCACAAAAGTGAGTACACCCCTCACATTTTTGTAAATATTTTATTATATATTTTCATGTGACAACACTAAAGAAATGACACTCTGCTACAATGTAAAGTAGTAAGTGTACAGCCTGTATAACAGTGTAAATTTGCTGTCCCCTCAAAATAACTCAACACACAGCCATTAATGTCTAAACCATTGGCAAAAAAAAGTGAGTACACCCCTAAGTGGAAATGTCCAAATTGGGCCCAAAGTGTCAATATTTCATGTGGCCACTTATATTTTCCAGCACTGCCTTAACCCTCATGGGCATGGAGTTCACCAGTGCCTCACAGGTTGCCAGTGGAGTCCTCTTCCATTCCTCCATGACAACATCACTGAGCTGTGGTTGAGGTTGTTATCATGTTACCATACCGCCCTGCGGCCCAGTCTCCTGAGGGAGGGGATCATGCTCTGCTTCAGTATGTCACAGTACATGTTGGCATTCATGGTTCCCTCATTGAACTGTAGCTCCCCAGTGCTGGCAGATCTCATGCAGGCCCAGACCATGACACTCCCACCACCATGCTTGACTGTAGGCAAGATACACTTGTCTTTGTACTCCTCACCTGGTTGCCGCCACACACAGTTGACACCATCTAAACCAAATACGTTTATCTTGGTCTCATCGGACCACAGGACATGGTTCCAGTAATCCATGTCCTTAGTTTGCTTGTCTTCAACAAACTGTTTGCAGGCTTTATTGTGCATCATCTTTAGAAGTGGCTTCTTTCTGGGATGACAGCCATGCAGACCAATTTGATGCAGTGTGGCATATGGTCTGAGCACTGAAAGGCTGACCCCCCACCCCTTCAACCTTTGCAGCAATGCTGGCAGCACTCATACATCTATTTCCAAAAGACAACCTCTGGATATGACGCTGAGCATGTGCACTCAACTTCTTTGGTCGACCATGGCGAGACATGTTCGAAGTGGAACCTGTCCTGTTAAACCGCTGTGTGGTCTTGCCCACCGTGCGTGCTGCAGCTTAGTTTCCAGGTCTTGGCAATCTTCTTATAGCCTAGGCCATTTTTATGTAGAGCAACATTTTTTTTTCAGATCCTCAGAGAGTTCTTTGCCATGAGGTGCCATGTTGAACTTCCAGTGACCAGTATGCGAAAGTGTGAGAGCGATAACACCAAATTTAACACACCTACTCCCCATTTACACCTGAGACCTTGTAACACTAATGAGTCACATAAAAACAGGGAGGGAAAATTTCTAATTGGGCCCAATTTGGGCATTTCCACTTAGGGGTGTACTCACTTTTGTTGCCAACGGTTTAGACATTAATGGCTGTGTGTTGAGTTATTTTGAGGGGACAACACATTTACACTGTTATACAGGCTGTACACCCACTACTTTACATTGTAGCAGAGTGCCATTTCTTCAGTTTTTTCACATGAACATATATAATAAAATATTTACAAAAGTGTGAGGGGTGTACTCACTTTTGTGAGATACGGTACATATATTAAAGTGATACGGTAGGCAACTGGGGAGATTTAGATACTGTAATTACAGTCTGCATCCTTTCACTTTTACCATACCATACTTTTAAGGGTATGAAAAGAAGTTCATAAAATCATAAAATAGACAACTGCAGTTTAGAAAGGAAAGTTAGTAGCCAAAGATAATAGTATAAGTGGTCAGAAAATGTCTCAGCATCTTCCATTTATAATTATCCCACCACCCCTATAGCTATATACCAAGATGCTGCCAGTGCACACATGTGATTTGTAATTATACATAAGATGTCATCTTCGTACCACTATTATTGATCTGCATATAAAATAGAGATTAAAAAGGAGGAATTGTGTGCACACCCAGAATTTGCATTTCTCAGGAATGATGCCATATAGACCAGAATGTGTAAAAAATGTAGTTTTAGATTTTACACGGTTACTTAAAATCATCTATTTCAGCAATCAGAAATGAGGATTCAGTATATAGTGTTATGCCCATCACTGTAATTCTGTGTGTGTGCTGTTCCTTAGTCTGTATTTTGTATAAAATAGAGGTTGACATTTCTGCCCTTATGTGAGCTTTTACAAACCCATTTAGTTTCTTGTGTTTCTAAACACAGATATTAATATTTTTGGATCAGTTTTTCAAAATATTTCATATTTGTGAATAAACTTTAAAATGGTTTATTTCTTTTAAATAATGTAATATTGTGAAATTTTTCATATACTGATTTTTTTATATGATTTTGGATATTTTAGCTTTTGAAAAAAAAAAAACAATATAAAAAATACCTAACATATGAAATTATTTGAAAAAAGCTTTTTAAAACAATATTAAATTGAGGCCCTTGTATTTAGCTGATTTTGCATATGTAAGAAATGTAAGGTGCCTTGGTGTGTAACAATCTAAGATAATCTATCTGGCTTCACAATGGAATGGTATTTTAATATCAAAGGAGGTTGTCATCAAAGGTTACAGCGTAGATGACATCTTTATATTTTGGGAACAAGTCGTTCCAGCATTTATTTACAAACAAATCTGTGAGAAGGGGGTTTGAGTTTTCCCATAGAATGGGTAATACAGGTTTTGCTGGAACTCTATAGAAAAAGGGGATGGACAAACTACTTTCTGGGAAGTACAAGGGATTCTGGGATATCGGGTTATTGGCTGAAAGAATCAATCTTGGTGAGTAGAGCATAGCAAGTAAAATAGTTCTGGGTCAGAAGACCCACAAGATGGTGAACTGAGACAGACTGTCTCAAGATGAAGACCCAAGAATAAGATCTTCCTTTAGCGTTTAAGTATTGACGTTTTTCTCTTGTATCCATTGATTATGGGTTGGATGTGTTTATAATGTGTACTGTGTATTTTATAACCTGTAACAGTAACCTAAGTCAATATTCATAACACATTACATGCAGACCTTTTCCATGGTGCCACACTGGCTTAGTTTCCAGCTTACCGGCGTCTGAACTGAGTGACGCCACGTCACTCCATAACTATACTCCGTAGCTAGCGCTATGATGTGCTGTAGTTGCAACTGGTGGAAAGCAAAGGGACTTCCTATGGAAGATCTTTTCTGCTCTCCCTGATCCTCAATTTCTCAACATTGAGCGTTGACTTTTCAAAAATCATGTTTATGTTTTGAATTTGTTTTTCTCTATATTTGCACTCAGAACTGCTAGCACAGTGTATAGTTCGAATGTCAAGCACTTTTTAACTACTTAAGAAAAAACAAATAGATCTAGCGATGTTGCCAGAGACACATTGGAATATAGAAGATAGGAGGTGGGCATGTGAAGGATATGAGATAATTTCACAAGCGTCCTTGAATAAAAAAAAGAAAAGAGGAGTGGCTATAATTCTATCGAAAAAAATAAACAAAGAAATAATATATGAGGAAATAGATAAAGAAGGAAGATTTCAAATATTAACATGTAAGTTGGAAGAGAAGATCTACACCTTGGTCAATGTATATCTCCCGAATATACTCCCAACCAAATACTTTAAAATGATAATGGGAAAAGTAGATAAGATTAAGGTGGGACTGTTAGTAGTCTCGGGAGATTTTAATTGTGTAATGGATCCTGTTCTAGATTAAAAAATTAGAAATAGCAAACTAATATCCAAGCATCTGATAAATCAAGCCAGAATATTAAGAAATATATTATTAGAACATAATATATGGAGGGTATACAATCCAGAAGAAAGAGAATACACACATATATCAAAAGTACATTCCTCTCTTTCTAGAATATACTTTATCTTAGGAGAAGCAAATCTTGTAGAACAAATAATAAACATTCGTATAGAAGATAATATATGGTCAGATCATAGCTATATTGTTTTTAATATAAAAACAGAAATTAAAAAAAGATCTAACACGACATGGCGGCTAGATGATTATATTTTGAATAATAAAAATGATCAAGTACAAATAAGACAACTGATTACATTGTATTTTAGAGAGAACTGTTCAGAAGAACTTTCTCTAGCCACAATATGGTGTGCTTTTAAAGCGGTAGTTCGGGGGTACCTGATTAAACTAAAAAATAAGATCCAGAGAGAAAAAGGTCTGAGCAGGGAAAGACTTTATATTGAATATTATCAATTAGCAAGGAAAAATACAAGTTTATTAAATATAGAGTCATCTAAACAACTATCAGAGCTCAGAATGAAGATAGAAAAAATAGAAAGAGAAAGAATAGAAAAAAAACTAGAACGGATGAACGCAAACTTCTATTATGAAAATAATAAGATCAATAAATGGCTAACTAGAAAACTGAAAAAAAACAGATGGAAAAAATAGGATAAACTGTATTAGGAAAGAAACAATTCTATTAAAGAAACCAGAAGATATAGCGAAGGCTTTCCAATTATACTATGAAGAACTGTATAATATACCTAATCAACCAAAAGATCAAATAATAAATGAATATCTGAAGGAAATACATTTCCCTAGGATAACAGACGAGCAAAAAGGAAAGCTCAACGCTTCCTTGCAAGAAATAGAATTTCGTGCAGTTAGAAAAAAAATTTGTGAGTTACAAAACTCCTGGTCCGGATGGACTGACTAATAGATTTTATAAATTATATGGGCATATCTTGGTGGAACATATGGCTAAAACATATAATGAAATAACAACGAATGGAATGGGTCCTAAAGAACTTTTACAAGCAAATATACTTCCTATTTATAAAAAGGATAAAGATCCCCAAGAATTAAAAAACTATCGTCCCATTTCTCTTATCAATGTGGATTCTAAGTTATTTTCTTCTATACTGGCAGAAAGGTTGAAAGGGATAGTTAGAGATCTAGTACATAGCGATCAGATAGGATTGGTCCCCACTAGACAGGCGAGTACTAATATAAGGAGAATGATTGATGTCTTGGACTGGAGTGATGGTTCTGGGATCCCCCTCCTGACCCTGTCATTGGATGCAGAAAAGGCCATTGACAGGGTCGGGTGGGGATTTATGTTGGGGTTGTTGAAGGCAATGGGAATAGATGGCTGGATGTTCTCAGCAATTGGTTCTATATATCAAAACCCGATGGCAAGAGTGGTGGGAATAGATATGTGTTCAGAGTGGTTTTATTTAAAAATGGTACTCGTCAAGGGTGCCCATTGTCACCTATCTTATACATATTATCTATGGAAGCCTTGGCGATTAGAACAAGAAATAATCCCAATATTCGGGGGGTACGTTCCCCAGACAGAGACTTGAAAATCAGTATGTACGCCGATGACACTATTCTGACCCTTACAGATCCAGCCGAGTCAATTAAGAACCTGATGAAAGAACTAGAACAATATAGTATAGTCTCGAATTATAAGATAAATATAGAAAAAACCATAGTGATGTTCAAAAACTGTAACAAAAAATGGATAAATTAATTTCTTAAAATGTATGGCTTTTCGGATGCTAATGGCAGCTTTGAATATCTAGGTATACTTATATCGGATGATATTGATAAAATAGTGGAGATTAATTATAAGAAGCTATTGAAGTCCACTGGAATAACACTAAAAAAATGGAATTGTCTATTTTTTAGTTGGATGGGAAGGATAAATATAATTAATTCGTATATAATTCCTAGATGGACCTACTTCTTCAGAATGGTCCCTTTAAAAATTCCCTTACCCTGGTTAGAGATTGTACAAAGGTCAATTAAAAATGTTATTTGGAAAGGGAAAAGACCGAGGATTAGCATAGACCAATTAACTAATACTATAGGACATGGAGGTGTAAATGTCCCAAACATAATAAATCACAGGTCGTGTCAAACTAACTTAATTGCATTCTACGAAGAAGTAAGTAGAAGTATAGATCAGGGTGTTGCAGTGGATGTGATCTATTTGGACTTTGCCAAGGCATTTGATACAGTTCCACACAGAAGATTAGTGTTCAAACTCAAGGAAATCGGTCTAGATGAAAATGCTTGTTCATGGGTCGAACATTGGCTTAAAAACAGAGTACAAAGAGTTGTCGTTAATGGTAAATTTTCAAGCTGTACAGAGGTGGCAAGTGGTGTCCCTCAGGGGTCTGTTCTGGGACCCCTTCTATTTAACATGTTTATAAATGATCTTGGAAACAGCATTGAAAGTCATGTTTCAGTGTTTGCAGATGACACAAAACGTTGTAAAATAATACAATGTGAGCAAGATATTACTTTGCTGCAGATGGATTTAGATAGACTGGAGGACTGGGCACTCAAATGGCAGATGAAATTTAATGTTGAAAAATGCAAAGTTATGCACTTCGGCGTAAAGAATACACAAGCAACGTATACCCTTAATGGAAGCGAATTAGGGATAACAACACACGAAAAGGACTTGGGAATTGTTATAGACAACAAACTATGCAACAATGTGCAATGTCAATCAGCAGTGGCCAAGGCCAGTAGGGTATTGTCATGCATGAAAAAGGGCATTCATTCTCGGGACGAGAATATAATTTTGCCTCTTTATAAATCACTGGTAAGACCACACATTGAATATGCTGTGCAATTTTGGGCACCTGTTCTAAAGAAGGATATTATGGCACTAGAAAAAGTGCAGAGGCGGGCTACAAAATTAATAAAAGGAATGGAACATATCAGCTATGAAGAAAGGTTAACAAATGTAAACCTATTTAGTTTAGAAAAACGTCGCCTGAGAGGGGATATGATAACATTATACAAATATATTCGAGGCCAATACAAACCATTGTGTGGAAATCTATTCACAAACCGGACTTTACATAGGACACGAGGTCATGCGTTTAGACTAGAAGAAAGAAGATTTCGTCTAAGGCAAAGGAAAGGTTTTTTTACTGTAAGAACAATCAGGATGTGGAATTCTCTGCCTGAAGAAGTGGTTTTATCAGAGTCCATACAGATGTTCAAACAGCTACTAGATGCATACTTGCAAAAACAGAATATTCAAGGATATAATCTTTCAATGTAGGGTAATAACTGCTTGATCCAAGGATAAATCTGACTGCCATTCTGGGGTCAAGAAGGAATTTTTTTCCTAGCGTGTTGCAAAATTGGAAGTGATTCAAACTGTTTTTTTTTTTTTTATATATCCTTCTTTTGGATCAACAGCAAAAAACAAATGTGAGGAAGGCTGAACTTGATGGACGCAAGTCTCTTTTCAGCTATGTAACTATGTAACTATGAAGCCACTATTGTATATCATACCCAGTTACTGACAAAAAAAGACTCCTGAAAATTGGGTTGGTATTGTTTAGAGACCAAAACATTGAATGGGTTAAAATTAACAAAGGCTATATGGCAACCAAAAAAGTATGGAAAAGTAATTGGTAACAAAATCCTCTCCCATCTATTGAATGAATGGTTTTTGATTAAAAAACAAAAACAAAAAATTCTGGGAAATCTCTATGGGTTCATGGAGATAGACCTATTAGAGGTATTCATACCCGATTTAAAAATAGACTCCTGGAGGGGAAGGAATATTCAAATACTAGAAGACATATTATTAAGAGATAAAATGAAAGATTTCCCAACTTTGTCGGGAGTATTTGATCTCCCCAAACGGAGATTTTTCAATATTTAAGAATAAAGTCCTGCCTAGGGAAGTGTCTTGCAATCAGCAATAATAATAGGAATAGTCTCATAATACAGATCTTCGGAAATAAAAACCCAAATAAAAATATGTCTAAATGCTATGCCTTGATAAGATCATCTCCTATAATTAAAACATCTAAACAGATAAAGAGTTGGGAAAAAGAATGCAATTTAAAAATAGATCTATCAGAATGGGGCAGTATGTTGACACAAGTTAAACAAAATATCCATAATACGATTCTGTTTGAGACACACTATAAAATATGCTATCGGTGGTACTTAGTACCTAGCAGACTAAACAGAATCGAGTCCAACATATGCTGGAGATGCGGTTCAGAAGTTGGTTGTTTTATCCACATATGGTGGAACTGCAAAATAATAAAAAAAAATATGGGAGGAAGTTTTTAGAAAATTGTATATTTGGGATAAAATCTGGATAGAACAATCTCCAATTACTGCTCTACTTCATCTACACTGGCCTGATCTTTGTTTATACCAACAATATTTAGTAAACCATGCTTTTATAGCGGTAAAAATATTGATAGCCAGAAAATGGAAAAATCCCACGATAATTGAGTATAAAAACTGGGAAAACCAATTGGTTTTACAGCTTAAGAATGAGATAACATTATTTAGAACTAAGGAGAATTTACGAAAATATGAAATGAGTAAAAAATTTTTACAATTGTTAGAAATGAATCAGTAGCTCCCATAGACCACTGCCTAGGGCTTTATCATAATGAATTGCTAAATACTTACTTATAATCAAAGTAACATATCTATGCTGTTTTCTTATCCCACTATGTCTCTGTTTTTGTTTATGTGTGATGTTTGCAAGTATGTACAATTAGGAATTTGTATGTTATGTCGTAAGAATCATATTTCTATTTTTATATGAGATATTTGTATGGTATATGTCAAAAATCAAATAAAGAATATATAAAAAAAAAAGAACGTTAGGCACTTTTTAAAAAGCTAAAGCTCATCACATCATGACAGGTTCCCTTTAAAAACAAAAAGTGTTTAGGCAATTATAGTACTTTCAAAAGAATAAATGTTTATTTAAAAAAAGGTGGAGGCATCTTTTCAATATATTGTATAGTAACCATATTAACAAGGAAATGGTAACAAAATTGGACCATGAGCTTTTCACAGCCTCATTCAATGCCCTTGAGATGCCAGCTTCAAACAGTGAGAACCACAGTAAAAACCCTGATTGAACAAGTGGTCACAATCCAGTAGTATTATCTACGTGTCTATTTCTTAATAGGTTATTTTTTAATGTGTACAGATCATTTATATCATTATTTTTAGTCATGTTGAATCTGGGTGTCAACTAAAAAGAATGAGGTTAAAAATAACTTGGCACACTTCAAATATTAAAACTACTAACTGCCTTGCTGTAGTTATGTATGTTCATTGCATATTGTAAGGAAACCAAGTATAGTCAAACCTCTTCCGGTAGTTTCCTCCCGAAGCGCCAGAGTCTAGTGTAGATAGACCTCCGTTCAGTAGTTCCAAGGAACGAAATCCATACGAAATACAAATAGCTTCACAAGATAATTCCCTTAGTAAAGCATACGAATTCCAAATAACAGCCAGAGTCCAGGATCAGGATACAAGTAGAACTGAGCTTTATTCACACACATAGCCTTTTATGCAGGTCCCCATGCAAGGGGACATCCCACAGGGAGGAGCAACATTGGCTTGGGGAGTCCAGTTCGGTCTGGCGTGACAGGCCATCGGCATTACCGTTTTGTTTGCCCGGACGGTACTGCGTGGCAAAATTGTAGGGTTGGAGGGCTAGGCTCCACCGTAATAGCCTGGGGTTGTCACCAGCTACCTGGTTAAGCCACACAAGGGGGTTGTGGTCGGTCATAAGGGTAAAGGCCTGTCTGTACAGATAGGCTGAAGTTTCTTGAGTGCCCACACGAGAGCCAAGCACTCTTTTTCCACGGTGGCATAGCTGACCTCTCGGGGTAAAAGTTTACGGCTGAGGTATGCCACCGGGTGTTCCATGCCGTCGGCTCCCACTTGGCTTATCACGGCTCCCAGCCCAAACATGGAGGCATCTGTGTGGACAAGAAATTGTTTAGTGTGGTCGGGTGCTGCCAACACAGGAGCCTCACTCAATGCCGCTTTAAGCTTCTGGAAAGCGTCCGTGCACTCTGGGGTCCAGGAGACCTGTTTGGGAAGGGCCTTTTTGGTCGGTGAGGGGTTTGGCCAGGGCGCTGTACTCTGGGACAAACTTTCTGTAATAACCGGCCGTCCCTAAGAAGGCTAGTACCTGGGTTTTGGTACGAGGTTGGGGCCGGTTAGCTATGGCCTCTACCTTAGCTGGCTCTGGACGTTGTCTACCGGAGCCCACCCTGTGGCCGAGATACTGCACCTCGGCCATGCCTACATGACATTTGTCTGGTTTCAATGTGAGCCCTGCGAGGTGAATTCGTTTGAGTAACCTGGACACGTGGCCAGATGGTCCCCCCATGTGCGGCTGTAGATGGCAATATCATCTAGATACGCGCATGCGAAGTCCTGAAACCCCTCCAGGAGCCTATCGGCCATCCTCTGAAACGTAGCCGGGGCATTCTTCATCCCAAAGGGCATAACCTTGAATTGGTATAGCCCAAATGGGGTGACAAATGCCGACTTGGGAATGGCCGCAGGCTCCAAGGGGATCTGCCAATACCCTTTGCACAGGTCCAGGGTAGTCAAGTAGTTCCCCCTGCCATACGGTCTAAGAGCTCATCTATTCTGGGCATGGGGTAGGCATCCGTTATAGTACAATCATTAAGCCTCCGATAGTCTACACAGAAGCGCGTGGTGCCGTCGCGCTTCGGTACTAGTACTACCGGGGAGGCCCAAGGACTTTGGGAGGGTTCTATAACCCCTAGCTGTAACATATCCCTTAACTCGGTGAGCATACTCTCACGCACTGCCTCAGGGATCCGATATGGTTGTTGCCGTAACAGTGTTTCTCCCTGGGTTTCCACGCGGTGTACCGCAGCGGAGGTATAGCCTGGGGTGGCTGAAAACATCTCTTGGTATCCCTGCAGCAGTTGAGTGGCCTCACCCTTCTCTATGGGGTTTAAATTTTGCCCCAAGCTTACTTGGTCAATAGTACAGGGGGAGGTGTCTAATAAATCAGGAAGGGGTAGTCCTTCACTATCCTCCGTGGCGGGGGCACACACGGCGCTCACATCCTCTGTTCTCTCAAAATATGGTTTGAGCATGTTCACATGGAAAGCTTTGGTCAGCCTTTCATCCGAACATTTGCTCACAATGTAGGTAGTCTCGCTAATACGTTCTACTACCTTAAACGGTCCCTGCCAGGCTGCTTGCAGCTTGTCTTTCTTAACTGGCCTCAAAGCTAATACCTTCTGCCCTATGTCCAGTACTCTATCTCGGGCTCCCCTATCGTACCACTTCCTCTGGCCCTCCTGGGCCGTCTGCAGGTTCTCCCGAACAGATTCGGTGAGAGCCCGCAGACGGTCCCGGAACTCCAGAACATACTGCACGATAGGGACTCCCCCCTCATCTGCTTTGCCCTCCCAGTGTTCCCGTACGAGATCCAGTGGGCCCTGAACTTTTCTCCCGAAAAGGAGTTCGAAGAGGGAAAACCCAGTGGATGCTTGGGGCACCACGCGGTAGGCAAACAGAAGGTGGGGGAGGAATTTTTCCCAATTCTTGTGGGACTCTGCAAAGGTTTGTAGCATCTGTTTTAGAGTGCCATTGAAACGTTCACAGAGCCCGTTAGTCTGGGGATGATATGGGGCGCTGAACAGGGTTTTCACTCCCCAGCTCTGCCACAATTGTTGTGTCAGGGTTGCCGTGAACTGAGTTCCCCGATCGGATAGGATCTCCTGGGGGAAACCTACCTGTGTGAATATCTTAATGAGGGCATCTGCCACGGTCTCTGCCTCTATGTTTGTGAGGGCGACCGCCTCTGGGTATCTAGTGGCGTAGTCTACTACCGTTTGTATGAACTTTTTGCCCGACTGGCTGGGTCGGAAGAGGGGTCCTATTAAGTCCACCGCTACTCGGTGAAAGGGCTGCTCTATAATGGGCAATGGGTGGAGTTTGGCCTTCTGAAGGTCCCCTCTTTTCCCTACCCTTTGACATACGTCGCATGTCCTGCAATAATACTTGAGGTCCTGTGTGACCCTAGGCCAGAAGAACGTTTGGGTTAACCTGTCCCTTGTCTTTTTGACCCCTAGATGTCCTGCTAGGGGAATGTCATGACTGAGTTTTAATAACTCAGCCCGAAATTTACGGGGTACAATTAACTGTCTTTTGATGACCTGGGTGGCCCCCTGTCCCACCCCCCCTGTCACTCTATAGGCCACTGCCTTCCTATATCCCTTCCTATAGGCCACTGCCTTCCTATATCCCTCTAGTGTGGGGTCGGTACGCTGTTCTTGTTCAAACCCCTGGGGTGTATCCCAAAAAGGGGAAGGGGGATCAGGTAAGGGGGGTATTTCAACTCCTACCTGGTTTTCCTCAGAGTGCAGCGGTGCTTCCAGTCTGGCTTGAGCTCGGGTAGTAACCGGGTATGCCTCTGCAGGGGTGTCTCGGGCTAGTTGAGAGGTTAAGCATCCAACATCATTCCCCAACAAAACCTCGGCTGGTAGCTCTTGCATAATCGCGACCTCCAGCTGTTTGGACCCCGAACCCCAATCGACAAGGACATTGGCGGTGGGCAGGTTGTGGATAGCACCCCCAGCCACCTGCACAGCGACTGTGCGTCCGGTGCGGGCTTGAGTCCTGATCGTGTGAGATTGCACCACAGTCAAAGTAGCCCCAGAGTCTCTCAGTGCCCGAGCCCCCACACCATCTACGGTAATCCATTGGCAGTGGTGGTCCCGGTTGTCACCCCCAGCTTGCACTGGGTTGACCTCATGTAATACGCTTCACTGTTCTTCCTGGTTAGGGACATAGGTTGTGCTTTCTTGTTGCACACAATGAGCGGCTGCCCTGGGTTGTTGTGGGGGTTGCCTTTCCCAGCTTCCCCGGTTCAAGCGAGGGCACTGATTTTTATAATGTCCAGGTTGCTTGCAATAATGGCACACTGCAGGGGGTCGGGATGTTATTGCTGGGCTCGGCGAAGGGTTACTCATGGAGGTTCTAGGAAGGGTAGGGGTTGCTGGAGCCATGTAGTTAGGCTTAAAAGGTGGTCTGCTCGCCCCTTGTTCCTTCCTCCTGTAATCCTGATATTCATCCGCTAACCTGGCGGCTTCCTCCACAGTTTTAGGTTTTCTATCTTTAACCCAGTCTTTTATGTCCTCTGCAGTGTGATTAAAAAATTGCTCCAATAACATTAGTTGTAAAGCATCCTCCAGGGTAGTTGCTTGGCAGCCCTTCATCCAATTACTGGCAGCCCTGTGTAGCCGAAAAGCCCATTCCGTATGGGAATCTCTCCCCGTCTTCCGCAGATCTCTAAACTTTTTCTGGTATGCCTCTGGGGTTACAGCATATCTGGCCAACAAAATGTCTTTTATCTTTTCATAATCATGTATGTCCCCCTCAGGTACTGCTTGCAGCGCCTTGGCTGCTCTACCTGACAATTTACTGCTAATTACTGCAGCCCATTTTGTGGAGTCTAATCCCTCCAGTGCACATTGACGTTCAAAGTCTTGTAAGTAACTGTCAATTTCCATCTCATTGTCATTAAACGATTTAAAAGCTGCATAATTCACCTTCTTTGGTAGGTCACTAGTACTTCCCGAGGAGTGTAGTAAATCTCCCTGTGGCGGTCTGTCCTGGTCCTCTCGCTCTTTTTGCGATTGCCTGGCTTGTGCCATGACATGCAGAACCGCCTCTGTAGCTGTGTTGGGTCCCAATAGACTGAGCATCCATCGGATGTCCTTTTGCATCACGGTTTCTTCCTCTTGATCCATCTCTGTATTACTGGTACTGTCGCTCTGTATTAATTCTGCAATTAACGCGGCTTTTGTCTTGTTACTTGCCACTACGCCTCGAGCTTCCAGTAAATCCTTTAGTGTGGTTCTTTTAAGTAGCTGTTACTGCTGAGCCATTCATTCCCTTGCTTGGTTTGAAATGTCCGTTCGGGATTCGAATCCCTCCGCTTGCCACCAGTTGTAAGGAAACCAAGTATAGTCAAACCTCTTCCGGTAGTTTCCTCCCAAAGCGCCAGAGTCTAGTGTAGATAGACCTCCGTTCGGTAGTTCCAAGGAACGCAATCCATACAAAATACAAATAGCTTCACAAGATAATTCCCTTAGTAAAGCATACGAATTCCAAATAACAGCCAGAGTCTAGGATCAGGATACAAGTAGAACTGAACTTTATTCGCACACATAGCCTTTTATGCAGGTCCCCATGCAAGGGGACATCCCACAGGGAGGAGTAACATTTATCCAATCCTGTACAGTAAAAATATAAAACACACCCAACACAAACATATAGTTCCCTCCACTAGCCCTGGAGATAATCAGGTCTGATACAGTAACAACCTAATTATCTCCAGGCAGAAAAATCACTGTTTTCCCCAATTTCTGGAACACCCCTTTATACATGGGGTATCCCCACAAATCATATGTCCCCTGGGTGACCAACATATTCAAATTTCACCCAGATCGGTTCAGGGGTTCGCAAAAACCATGGAAGTCCTTTGTGACCAGTTCACCGTGGGTGGGCTGCCCAAAATAGTTCCATAAGTTCGTGGGGTTTTGTCGGTCACTGTAGAAAAAGGAGAACAACGAATGTAAATAATAACCGAATTCCCCCGGCTCTTAGCAGCGATTGTTCCCCTCATTCGTATGCACAAATGTACCGAATAGCGCTCTTCTAGCTAATTGGTACATATAGTTCCAGCGTTCGTATGTTCGAGACCGTTGTTTGGGGAGTCGAGTGTCCGATTTTAGATCCAGACACTCGATGACCAAGTCCCGCTGCCTTTGTTTGACTGAAAAAAAGATGGCCGCGGTTTTCTCTGCCACGTGGCGTTCGGCAGTACGAACGCTGGCCGCATACGTAGAGGGTGAAAGTGATGCCGGCTTTGAAGTTAAGTGAGCCAGGGGTGGTCTTTGTTCAGCAGTTCCATCTGCCGATTGAAAACATACAGAAATAGCAAGAAACATGCAGAAATACCGAATAACAGAGTCATTTCTTCACACATATATATTGTGCTCTTTCTGTAGAGTCCATACTATCACTTATTACCCATAATGTTTCACTGGCCATACCCTGCATTTACCATCACTAGTGATGTACCGAACGGTTCGCTGGCGAATAGTTCCTGGCGAACATAGCGTGTTCGCGTTCGCCACGGCGGGCGAAGACATGCGCGGTTCGATCCGCCCCCTATTCGTCATCATTGAAGAAACTTTGACCCTGTGCCTCATGGTCAGCAGACACATTCCAGCCAATTAGCAGCAGACCTCCCACCTCCTGTACAGCATCCATTTTAGATTCATTGTGAAGCTGCATTCTTAGTGAGAGTAGGGACAGTGCAGCTGCTGCTGATTTGATAGGGAAATGGCAGTGTCCACTACAGTCCTGAAGGACTCATCTGATCTCTGCTGTAAGGCGAGAACCCAAAAAGCCCTTTTTAGGGCTAGAACATCAGTCTGCAGTTGCCTGCCTGCCAGCTTCTGTGTCAGGCTCACAGTGGATACTGTGCCCACTTGCCCAGTGCCACCACTCATATCTGGTGTCACAATAGCTTGTATTTAAAAACAAAAAAATATTTTTCACTGTAATAGATTGAATAGCAGTTAGTTGTCTTCAAGCGGGTGTGTCAGGCCTTCAGCGTGTACTCTGCCAACCTCTGCCAGTGCACATTGCCACTCATATCTGGTGTCACAATAGCTTGCATTTAAAAATAAAAAAAGATTTTGACTGTAATCTAATAGCAGTCAGTGTCCTTCAAGCGGGTGTCAGGCCTTCAGCGTGTACTCTGCCAACCTCTGCCAGTGCACATTGCCACTCATATCTGGTGTCACAATAGCTTGCATTTAAAAACAAAAAAAGTTTTTGACTGTAATCTAATAGCAGTCAGTGTCCTTCAAGCGGGTGTCAGGCCTTCAGCGTGTACTCTGCCAACCTCTGCCACTGCACTTTGCCACTCATATCTGGTGTCACAATAGCGTGCATTTAAAAACAATATATTTTTTTCACTGTTATAGATTGAATAGCAGTTAGTTGTCTTCAAGCGGGTGTGTCAGGCCTTCAGCGTGTACTCTGCCAACCTCTGCCACTGCACTTTGCCACTCATATCTGGTGTCACAGTAGCTTGCACGCATAGTACCACTTATCGAAATAAAAATGACAGGCAGAGGCAGGCCACCCCGCAGGGGCCGTCGTGGTCGTGGTGCTGTGATTCCCTTTTGCCCTAGAATAATGCCAAGTTTTCAGAGGCCACGTACCCTGAACTTGAAAAGTTCTGAGGACATAGTTGACTGGCTAACACGGGACACCCAATCTTCAACATCCTCCCCTCTGCCTGTGATATGATTACTGAACACAATGGGTAATCTCATTATCACAGGCAGAGGAATACAGTTTATCACATATCACAGGGACCCCAAAACATGCAATAACCCCATATAAAGTATATAGATCAGTCTGACAGCTGGCTTGTCTGATCTATTAGCCCGCCAGCTTTTACCATTCAAGCTGGTGGAGTCTGAAGCGTTCAAAAAATTTGTAGCTATTGGGACATCGCAGTGGAAGGTCGAAATTTCTTTTCACAAAAGGCAATCCCCAACCTGTACTCGATTGTGCAAAAGGAAATAATGGCATGTCTGGCACACAGTGTTGGGGCAAGGGTCCATCTGACCACTGATACCTGGTCTTCAAAGCATGGTCAGGGCAGGTATATCACCCACACTGCGCATTGGGTAAACCTGGTGACGGCTGCCAAGCATGGAATGCATGGCTCTGCAGAGGAGTTGGTGACACCGCCACGACTTGCAGGCAGGCCTGCTGCCACCTCCTCTACTCCTCCTACTCCATCCTCTTCCATAACTGAGTCCTCTTCTGCTGCTGCGTCTTGCCCCGCATCAACGGCACCCCCCCAGGCTCCCGAGGAACTATTCCACATCCCGGATACGGAAGTGTCATGCCGTCTTGGGTTTGACTTGCTTGAAAGCAGAGAGTCACACCGGACCAGCACTCCTGTCTGCCCTGAATGCACAGGTGGAAAAGTGGCTGACTCCACAGCATCTGGAGATCGGCAAAGTGGTTTGTGACAACGGAACAAATTTGTTGGCGGCATTGAAGTTGGGCAAGTTGACACATGTGCCGTGCATGGCACATTTGTGTAATCTGATCGTACAATGCTTTGTGCATAAGTACAAGGACATCCTGAAGTAGGCCAGGAAGGTGTGTGGCCATTTCAGGCGTTCCTACACGGCCATGGCGCACTTTGCAGATATCCAGCGGCGAAACAACATGCCAGTGAGGCGCTTGATTTGCAACAGCCCGACACGTTGGAATTCAACACTCCTAATGTTCGACCACCTGCTCCAACAGGAAAAAGCCGTTAATGAATATTTTTATGACCGGGGTGCTAGGACAGCCTCAGGGGAGCTGGGAATTTTTTTGTTACGTTACTGGACGCTCATGCGCAATGCCTGTAGGGTCATGCAGCCTTTTGAGGAGCTGACAAACCTTTTCAGTCGCACCGAAGGCACCATCAGCGACATCATACCATTTGTTTTCTTCCTGGAGAGTGCCCTGCGAAGAGTGCTGGATCAGGCCGTAGATGAGCGTGAAGAGGAAGAGGAAGAGTTTTGGAAGCCATCACCACCAGAAACAGCCTTATCAGTATCGCTTGCTGGAAGAGGATTGTGATTGCTCGTTGTCACCTATCTGGTACCCGGGGTGTTGTACGGAGCTGCGGGGAAGAACATACCTTCATTGAGATCACTGAGGAGGAGGAAAGGGAAATGAGTAGCTCGGCATCCAACCTTGTGCAAATGGGGTCTTTCATGCTGTCGTGCCTGTTGAGGGACCCTCGTATAAAAAGGCTGGAGGAGAACGACCTGTACTGGGTGTCCACACTACTAGACCCCCGGTATAAGCAGAAAGTGGTGGAGATGTTACCGAATTATAACAAGTCGGAAAGGATGCAGCATTTGCAAAATAAATTAAAAAAGTATGCTTTACACAGCGTATAAGGGTGATGTCACAGCACAACGGGAATCTAACAGGGGAAGAGGTGAAAGTCATCCTCCTCCTCCCACGACCACGCCGGCAAGGACAGGACGCTGTAAAGACGTGTTGTTGATGGAGGACATGCAGAGCTTTTTAAGTCCTACGCATCGCCACAGCCCTTCGGGGTCCACCCTCAGAGAACGACTCGACCGACAGGTAGCAGACTACCTCGCCTTAACTGCAGATATCAACACTCTGAGGAGCGATGAACCCCTTGACTACTGGGTGTGCAGGCTTGACCTGTGGCCTGAGCTATCCCAATTTGCGATAGAACTTCTGGCCGGCCCCGCTTCAAGTGTCCTGTCAGAAAGGACCTTTAGTGCAGCTCACTGAGAAGAGAAGTCGCCTAGGTTAAAAAAGTCTAGATTACCTCACCTTTATTAAGATGAATGAGGGATGGATCCCAAAGGGACTGACAGTGGGCGATACATTCGACTAAAAAAGGCCTGATGAGATGAGCTGCCTTGGGCTAAAAATGGTCCACATGCTGCTGTATTTTATCTCTGAATGCCGGATGACTTGCGTGACTTATCAGCCACAAACTAGGGTTCAAGCCGCAATGTTTTAGGTCACTTTCTGCCTGGGAAACAAACATCATTTTTTCTGGCTGCTGCTACAGCAGCAGCTGCAACAATACCTAATTTTTCAGGCATGTGTACATGCCTAATTTTTCTGGCCTCTGGTGCTGCACTGTGGCTTCAAAAACCAAACAAATAAAAAGGCACAAACAGGGATTAAACTAATAGGAATAGTACTACTTAACACACCACTCCTATCTGGTGGCACATTAGATTGCACGCGCAGTGCCCCAAATTTGAAGTAGGAGGACAGACCAAGCATCTTTTTCCATCTCCCGGTTCCTAAAATCGATGCCATATACACGTCCCCTGACAGGGGACGTAACAGGGATTAAACTGATAAGAATAGAACTACTTAACACACCACTCCTATCTGGTGGCACATTAGATTGCACGCGTAGTGCCCCGAATTTGAAGAAGGAGGACCGACCAAGCATCTTTTTCCATCTCCCGGTTCCTAAAAGCGATGCCATATAAACGTCCCCTGATAGGGGACGTAACAGGTATTAAACTGATAGGAATAGTACTATTTAACACACCTTATAATAATGCAGAGAGAGGCAATGCAGAGAGAGGAGTCTGAAGAAGAGGAGTCAGAGGAGGAAGGTGACTTTGAGGAGGCGGAAGACCAAACACAGCAGGCGTCCCAGGGGGCTTGTTTTCACCTTTCGGGGACCCTTGGTGTTGTACGTGGCAGGGTGGAGGAAGAGACCTTCAATGACATCAGTGAGGACAAGGAACGGGACATGGCTAGCTTGGTATCCAACCTTGTGCAAATGGGGAGTTTGTGGTTGTGCAAATGGACTGTTTGCGGTTGTTTGCGGTGCGTTAAACGGGGAGATTGGTCTTTCACTGTGAAGCGGGCGTAACCCTTACACTACCTGATCGATACAACATCATACCTGATGTTTTAAAGCACGTTATTCCAAACAATTTAGGAATGTTAGGTGATTCATGCCCTTTATGGATTAAAACCAGACTCTGCATCAACTATGTAATTTTCCATGGGAGTTTTGCCATGGATCCCCCTCCGGCATGCCACATTCCAGGTGTTAGTCCCCTTTAAACAACTTTTCCATCACTATTGTGGCCAGAAAGAGTCCCTGTGGGTTTTAAAATTCTCCTGCCTATAGAAGTCTATGGCGGTTCACCCGGTTCGCACGTTCGCGAACATTTGAGGAAATTCTCGGTCGCCGTTCGCGAACGGAAAATGTTATGTTCGCGACATCTCTATAAATAAGATTAAACACAAGATTTGAACACAATCTGCTGGGGACTGACTGGGTAGTCAGGCAAATCACCAGTTCCTTTGGCTTCCAATATCATTTCTATGCAGATGACATGCAAATCTATCTGTCCTCTCCTGATCTCTTGACTCGTATCTGACTGCCTCTCTGCGATTTCCAACTGGATGACTGCTCACATCCTTAAACCTAACCTGTCCAAAACAGAGCGTCTGGTCTTTCCTGTCTCAAGTGTCGCTACTCCCATGTCTGTCTCTTTCCAAGTTAACAGCGTTACCATCAACTCTACCTCACAGGCTCGCTGCCAAGTGTTCTGCTTCTCAGTGGTTTTACGTGCTCCCAACTTGTCCGATTACAGTCTATATTGAATGCAGCGGCGAGGCTCATCGTCTAGGCCCCTACGCTCTGCTGAAGAAGCCCAAAAGCTTATACAGTGCACAGAAAAAAATTGCAAACCCAAATATTTGTGCAACAAAGTGCATAAAGTGAAAATATATTCTTTATACCTGAAAAGCTAAAAAGCAGATGACCAGGTCACTCAATATAGAAACAAAAAGAAAGAACACTTATAGTGTAATACAGCTTATATAAAGTCACACTATTAAATTTAATGCAATACCACTCACAGATAAAGAGCAGATGAGTCTGCTCTAACTTTTAGCAGAGTAATACTGACACATACAGAGGGCATCAAGAGCACTTAAAGTTAGAGCATTCTCATCATGTTCTTTCTTTTTGTTTCAAAATTGAGTGGCCTGGACATCTGCTTTTGAGCTATTCAGGTATAAAGAATATATTTTCGCTTTATGCACTTTGTTGCACAAATATTTGGGTTTGCAATTTTTTGTACCTTTACACTTGTAGACGAAATGTACACATTATTTGATATTTGCACAAACTACTCTGTGTGCGTAGCACAATTCACACAAATTTAAAGGCATAGCACACCTATATGAGTTTTTATTTATTTATTATTTTATTTATGTATTTTATTTATGACATCCACAGTTAAAATGCCATGTAGAACTTAACAACATTTCTTAGTTTCTCACACTTTTTTAAATGTTATTTCTCCTGAACAAAATGGTATACAATAGGTGTAGGTGTAGGTGTAGGTGTAGTTAATATGAAAGAGGTAAATGATGGTTGAACAGACACATAGTTTTGATTTGGTTGAGAACTTGGACAATTGTGTCAGTCCTTACGGGGTTATGTAAATATTTAAACTTCTGGACTAATGTCCCCCCCAAAAAAAATATAAGAAAAAAATATATAATAACATCTACAGGTTTTACCATGCAGGCTGTATTGAGATTTTTAATATGTACCAGCTTATAGAAAGCCCAATAAAAACATTTTATCACATTTAAAAGGATGAAAAGATTGGTCAGGGGGGGGGGGGGGGGGCGTGGCCGACCATGGAGCTGCATGGACGTGCTCTAAACCAGCTCCGCTAGGCCTGTCAGTGAATCCACATTAATCGGAGACATTCACCAACTATGGGAAACCCCAAAAGACATGTAAACACTCAGGATAAATCGGGGAAGACTCCGCTATCGAAATCGGGAACGTTAAACCAGTATTTTAAAGATAATCTGGACAGGGATTCTGGCGGGAAGGTAAACAAAATGGCCGCGTCAGACTTGGGAATGGAACAGGATCCATCCAGCCCGTCGAGCTCCGACCGGTCTGTTAAATCCCACCACTCAAGGAAAGAAGCAGACATAAGAGAAATACTAAAAAATCTCCCCTCTAAAACTGACCTGGCCTCTATGCTGAGCAGACTGGAGGCAACGTTCCAGACGAAGATAGAATCCGTTGAAGCCGAAATGCATCAGGTGACTCACCGTGTCTCAGACCTGGAGGAAGAAAGAGAATCCAAGCCCAAATCACAAACCTATCTTGCATGGTAGAGGCGCAAAACACCACTTTAACTGAGAGGTATGTCGACGACTTAGACAACAGAGACCGCCGTAATAATTTGAGGGTGAGAGGTTTACCGGAACAGCAGGGGGAGGATGTCGCCTTGACACTCACCGAGCTATTCAATTTACTTTTAAACAAGCCTGGTAATAGCCCCATACTATTTGATAGGGCACACAGGTCCCTCAGACCCAGGGGGGTAGCTCAAGACGGCCGTAGAGACGTTATTTGCAGATTACATTATTTCACCATTAAGGAAAACGTCCTCAAGGCGCTCAGGGACACCACTCAACCACCCTTGTTTCACGGTTCACTGGCACAGATATATCCAGATCTGACTTGGTATACACTCCAGGCTAGGAGGTGTTTGAGACCGATCACTGCACTACTGCGCCAACGTACTATCAAATATCGCTGGGGCTTTCCCTTTGCCCTTATTGTGCAACATAAAGGTTCTTTGTTCTCCATTACGTCTCACCTGGATGTTAAACCTTTCTTGAGGGCTTTAGACTTACCTGACACGACGATTATGGACTGGAATGTACCTCCCACAATTGCGGAAGATCCATCAATTCCTCTGACCCAACGGGGATACACCCCAATGAAAAAACGTCGACCTGATAACCGACTATTCTCACCCAACAGACAGCCACCAGTTGATCAAAGAGAGAGTAGAAGCTAACTCTCAGTTTCAGCTTCATTTCTTGCCGAACCCCATGACTTAGAAGAGTTACGATCGTACTACCCTAGACTCACGCATACCTTGGGCTCCTCATGATTTCATGTCCCCCTGATTACCTCTACTCCTTATCCCTCCCTACCCCATGGATACATAGTAGGCTTGCTGGACCAGCATAGTTTGGCTGTGAAGGAGCTTGGGACATCACCCCTTCCGAGACTAAATGTGATCGGTTATGTACCGGACACGGAATTCTTCTTCGCAACAACTCTGCCAGAATAGCACACATAGAGATCACGAAGGCGAATTCCACGGAGGCTTCTATCTCCTCGTTACTCACCCCACACACTATGTTATCAGTTGACATGCCATGTTATCACTATACAGGTTGTATGTCTATAGGCTGTAAGGTCAATATGATATCTACATTGTATATTGTATATATGGTATATTGTATATATCTTTTCTGGATCCCCCCCTCCCCCCCCCTTCCCCATCACCCCACACACTATGTGATAAGTTCACATGCCATGCTATCAATATACAAGTTGTATGTCTCTAGATTATAAGGTTAATATGATATCTACACTGTATATTATATTGTATATATGGTATATTGTATATATTTCCTCCGTTCCTCCCCCCCCCCCTCACCCCACACACTATGTGATCAGTTGACATGCCATGCTATCAGTTTACGGGATGTATATCTCTAGGATGTAAGGTCAATATGATATCTACATTGTATATTGTATATATTGTATATACTTCCTCTTTACCAAGTCACCACTGTCTGGGTACCCCGGTATGGGTGGGAGAGGGGACCGTATTTACTGGCCCCACTCGCGACCGCCGGTTTTCCACCGGACAGTTCTTGCTTCTTGCTTTCTGCTTTCTGTTTCTTTTTATTTTCTGTGTGAATTTTCTTATTTGTTGTTATTTTGTTCTTAACTTTTGCTTCATATTTTCGAATGCATTATTTGTTCTCAACTTACTGTGATCATCGCTAAAGTAACCACCACTATTTATAGGAATAAGGCAGAGACATATTATAGGCCTAAATTTGGGCACACTCTAGGGAATTATTATCCCCTTAGCAGTAGCTATATCTTACCACATCACCTTAGGACCCCACTGACCACACAGACCAAACCTTATCGCCTAACCTTTACATAGGTAAATCTCATTAAGCAGAGCCAACACGTTCACTAACAATCCTTACTCTTGAGAAACAAGAGTACTGTAAACGAACCATTACTCGAGTTAAGTAATTCGTACACATAGCAACAGCTACTTTACCCTCTCACTCACTTCGAAGGGCACCAAATATGGCATCTATTACGCTACTAACACAAAACGCAAGAGACTTAAATGCCCCAGAAAAAAGAACCATAGCTTTAACTGATTTCAAAAGACATAAAGCTGACATAATATGTGTCCAAGAAACTCACTTCCGTGCTGACTCAGCCCCCAAATGACAAAATAAGGACTACCCGACGACCTTCTACGGCAAATATACAGGCTCCAAGTCTAGAGGAGTTGCAATTTTGGTAGGACGGCTAACTCCATTTACATACCAGGATCACCAATCAGGCGACTTGGGGAGATTTGTCTTTGTTAAAGGGAAAATAGGAGATACCCAGATAACATTGGCTAATATATACTTGCTCAATAAAAAGCAAAATATAGCATTGAAAAAGACATTACATAAATGAACCTCCTTCCAAGAAGGCATAATGATAGTGGGCGGGGATAAAATATTTCACTGGACGGTGACCTAGACTCCACCGCCAACTCACAACTACACCTAACTCAATCACGGAAACAAATCAACAACACACTCTACGAAGCTCAACTTTACAACGGCTGGAGGGCCATCCACCCCACACGCAGAGACTATTCCTTCTTCTCCCCTCCCACAGGGACTTACTCCCGCATTGATACCATTCTTCTCCAACACAGGTTCTTACCCCTGATCACCTCAGCTACATATGGCCCAATTACTTGGTCAGACCATGCCCCCATGATGCTGGTATTGTCAATTCCAACCTTACCTAATCCCACATCTCAATGGAAACGCAATGATTCGATTCTTAATAACACAGAGATTATCTCACAACTTCGTCACACAGTTGCTTCTTACTTCACCGAAAACACACATCCAGATAGCTCACCTGCTCTAATCTGGGAAGCACACAAAGCGGTAATAAGGGGAGAACTGATTCGAATAGCTGAATACCTGAAACGTAAGAGAGAGCTAACAATCACACAACACGAGAATTGAAAACGCTAGAGTAAACACCAACGAGGACACTCTTGTCTGGAAGATTATAACTACTAACAAAGAGCTCAGAATTGACCACATTATTACAACTTCATGCTAAACGTAAAATGTCGCTAACGAAACACACGTATTACACGAAAGGAGGGAAGGCAGGCAAACTTCTAGCGCAGACTCTCCGACAATCTAAACAAACCACTTTCATAGCAGAAATCAAACAGGAAAATGGTACTCTATCTCGACACATGCCAGACATCATAAAAGCTTTCCACAAATTTTACTCAAACTTATATAATCTCAAACAAACACTCCCTTCCTCAGAAGACATCCAAAACTTTATTAGACATAGGATCAAAAAAACTCTCCCGACAAACGAAATAGATTTCCTAAATGAACCTGTCACAATAGAAGAGTTTACAAACACTGTCAAATCACTACCTGTAGGTAAAAGCCCTGGACCTAATAGATACACAGGCAAATATTACAAGATACTCTCTTAAACATTAGCCCAACACTTTACGGCAGCTTTCAACATTCGAAACCTAGCGACCTCCATGCCCACTTCAGCTTTGGAAGCTAATATCTCTCTGATACCCAAACCAGGTAAAGACCCCTCACTCTGTGGGAATTATAGACCGATTTCACTAATCAACATTGACTTAAAAATCCTGACAAAAATCTTAGCCACCAGACTAAAGCCCTTCCTACCACTTCTTATACATCAAGATCAGGCAGGTTTCATCCCAGGTAGAGAAGCTAAACATAATACAACGAAAACAATAAACCTCATACATTGGGCACAAAAACATAAGGTACACAGAGCCCTATTGGCCATAGACACTGAAAAAGCGTTTGATAGGGTCAGTTGGGCTCTGCTTACACACACGATGAGACACTTAGGCTTCGGACCTCGGTGGCAGGCCTGGTTATCTGACATCTACTCAGTCCCCACGGCGCGTCTTCGAATCAACGGCCAACTATCCCACCAAGTAACAATCACAAATGGTACGAGACAGGGATGCCCCCTCTCCCCTCTTTTGTTCGTCCTAGTCTTAGAACCTTTTTTACAAGGGGTTAGAGACAATGAACACATTCAGGGATTTCATATTGATAACCACGACTATAAGGTCACGGCATTTGCAGATGACCTTCTATTCACCATCTCCAACCCGCTTGCCACTATACCACACATCCTATCGGAAATGGAGACATATAGTACAGTTTCCAATTTCCAAGCCAATCTAACCAAATGTGTACTAATGCCCATTTACTCCTCCGCCTCCCTAAACAAACAACTACGAGAGAACTTTCACTTCTCATGGGCTCCCAAATCACTTAAATACCTAGGAGTTCACATACCGTCCAACCTAGACAGACTCTTTGAACTGAACTTTCCTCCCCTATTGAAGTCTATTACCGAAGACCTACAATCCTGGCAAAGACCATTTTTTGGCTGGTTTTGTAGAACTAATATATTTAAAATGAACATTTTACCACGTCTGCTATACCTACTCCAAACACTGCCCATCACGATACCAAACAAGTTTTTCAAAACGGTCAAAACCATGATCACTAACTTTTTTTGGTCTAAAACTCACCCGCGTATAGCCCTCTCTACACTAGGCAATACTAGAGAAAAAGGAGGAATTAACTTCCCAGACATCGAATCGTACCGCATAGCAACCCACCTTGCTCGAATATACGAATGGACATTAACCAACCCGTCTTTACACTGGGTACTGATAGAAAATGCATTCTCCGCGATTCCTCTGCAAGTACGCCCATGGCTACTCACCAATCCAATCCAACGCCAACTCAACATAGACACCCATCCAACACTTAGGCCCACTCTTCAGATCTGACAGAAACTAACCAGGGAATCGAAAATTGTCCCCCACCCTTCCCCTCTCTATCCTCTCACACACAAGCCGAATTTCCAAAGAGGACAATCCGGGAAAACATATGATTTCTACCATACTGGCAATGTCCTACAACTTAAAGACATGGTTGAGGACAATAAATTAAAAAAGCCTATTCCAACTGACGCCCAATGCAATTCCAACAGGTAACCAACGTTTACAATACAACCAATTAATACACTTTATTAAAAGTACCAACCTCTTACAAAAAGATTTACGAACCTTGACCAACTTTGAACAACTTTGCTCTGACCACACACTCTCAAAAAAGATTCTATCCACCATGTATAAAATAATAAGAGAAACACGGGACCTACCGTTGCCAAACTGCACAGGGAAATGGGTAGAGGAACTTCAAAAAGACATCTCACAGAAAGAATGGGGCACAATCTTCCTAACTGCACACAAATCAAACACCTCTATTGTAGCTCAAGAAAGTAATTATAAACGCATCACCCGCTGGCACTACACCCCAGCTAAAATACAACAAATACATAGTTTGACCCCACAGACCTGCTGGAGATGCCGACATGAGAACGCTCACCATGCCCACATATGGTGGCAATGTCCGATGATAGTAACCTATTGGAAGAGAATCCATGCCATGACCCAAATGCTGATCCACAGTACCATTCCATTCATACCGCAACACTACCTGTTCTCATTACCCCACCAGGTATACGAAGAGAAAAAGCCACCCTTTTCAGTTTTTTGGTTATGGCAGCCGCACAACTCATACCCAAGTACTGGAAACACAGGCAAATCCCATCTCTCAGAGAGTGGATAGGTAGGGTAAACGAAATCAGGCAAATGGAAGAATTGACGTACGCAAAAATGAAACATTTCCAGACCTTCTCTAAGATTTGGAAACCTTGGTTACATTTCCTGGCACCTAAGCCCATAGCCTAATCGAAAACCTGGTACACCCCCTGCTCCCCTTCCCCTCCCCCCCCCCTATTATATACCAGCCGCTCAATTTTGGGTAATTCACATGCCGCATCTATTTACGACTAGACTACTGTGAAATATGCTCCACCAACACCACTTAAACCAACAACTCTGCCTATTTGGAATACATTTTGAAATATTTTGCCTGTTGAACTTGATCACACACACTTTCAGAGTTAATTATTGTATTAACTAGCAATTTTGTAATATCAATGTTATGTTATTTATCACTTGACAGATTAAGTATATTATTCTGTAGTATTGTTTAATTATTCTGTCAACGAACAGAAAACTATGTAATCTATGTATATGTGTATTGCGACACGTTATTATGTTACTCTTTCTGATTACAAAATAAAAACTTAAATAATAAAAAAAAGAAAAGATTGGTCAGCTTTAATAATTCAGATTTGGTTTTCAGCCAGCACAAAGTACTTTGTGTAGATTAAACTATTGGCAGAATATAGTTAGTGTATGCCATTCCACACTGAACAATAATGAATACTAGAAAAGGTATTTTTAATGATTTAAACCCTATGATAGTCCCATGGTTTTTCTGTAGACTAGTTTGAGTAGAGCAGATTTGATCTCTTTGTTCCTCAAGCTATAAATCAGAGGGTTTATTAAAGGAGTCCCCACTGTGTATAACAAGGAGAGAAGTTTATTAATATTTAAAGAGTTCTCTTTCGATAGGAGGAGATAAGCGACAATCAGAGTGCCGTAATATAAGATGACAACTGTGAGGTGAGAACTGCAGGTGTAGAAGGCTTTCTGCCTGCCAGTTGCTGACGGAATCCGTAGTATAGTGATAAATATGTAGATGTATGTGCCGCAGATAAACAATAGGGGCAGGAAAGTAGCAGGACCGCCGGTTATTAAGTTCTGTATCTCAACAAAGGATGTGTCGGAACATGCAAGTTGAAGAAGAGGGTTAAGATCACAAAAAAAATGATTGATGACGTTAGGGCCACAGAACTGCAACCTGCACATTTGTATGGCTGTATTCAACATGACCATGAAGGCTGTAAACCATGACCAGAAGACCAGGTTGTAGCACCTACGGGAATCCATTAGAAAGGCATAACGCAGAGGTTGGCATATAGCCATGTATCGGTCATATGACATGACTGAAAGGAGCAGGCATTCTGTAGTTGCTAGGGCACCAAAAACGTAAAACTGAGTAATGCATCCCAAAAATGATATTGATTCGCCTTCTGCGATGATAACCCTGAGCATCAAAGGGACAATTGCTGTGGTGAGCAGTACGTCACAGGAGGACAAATGGCTGAGAAAGAAGTACATAGGAGAGTGAAGATTGTGACTGATGAACACAGAGAAAATGATCAGGAGATTCCCAGCGACCGTTAAGAAGAATAGAAGAAGAAATAGGAGGAAAAGTAATATACTGAGACTGTGGAGGTTTGGAAACCCAAGGAGAACAAAATATGTAACTGTGGTCTGATTCTTCCCAGTCATTACCTGCAAATCAAAAACACAGCAAATATCAATCATATCAATAGATAAGCAAATAGTATTCTACAGAAATGCAATTATTAAGTGATCCACACACAGGCATGCAATCATCGCCCCAAAACGCAGTTATGATTTCAGTGAACCACACTGCACCACACAATCAGTGACCCTCACTGAGCCACGCAATCAGCAATCCAAACTAAACCACACAATCAGCGATCCACACTGAGCCACGCAATCAGCAATCCAAACTAAACCACACAGCCAGTGATCCACACTGAGTCATGCAACCAGTTATCCACCCTAAGTCACTGAATCAGTGACCCACACTGAGCCACACATTTAGTGACCCACACTGAGCCACACATTCATATATATATATATATATATATATATATATATATATATATATATATATATATATTTATTTAAATTCTATGTGTATATATCAATATGTTCTCTTTTTACATAATGATGTGATGTTATTCATTCAATTTGAGAGACCTGCCTGACAAACCAGGCAGAAATTCCAGATAATTTAATTTGTAAGTTACATATTTAACCATGTAACTTTCCAAAACACCATTAAACCTATAATATGGGGGTACTGTTGTACTCGGGAGACTTCACTGAACACAAACATTAGTGTTTTAAAACAGTAAAATGTATCACAATGATAATGTCATCAGTGAAAGTGCAGTTTTTGTGTGAGAAATGCAAAAAACTAAATATGAACGTTAACTTTGGCTATGGTTTGGGGCTACTAAAAAAGACTGGACATACCCCATTTTGAATACCCTGGGTTGTCTACTTTTTAGAATTTTATGCCATGATGGGGTTAATACACTCCTTCCTTGGCTGTCATATGGTCTCAAAGGCAACATAATCCATCTGGCAAATTTCAATGTGTATTAACTGAAAATGGGGAGGCCCTATATTTGACCCTGTAACTTTCCAAAACACCATAAAACCTACCCCCATGTTTTGGAACATGGGGGTAACATGGGGGGAGGTACTGTTGTACTCGTGAGACATTGCTGAATACAAATATGTGTATTTGTTTGCAATAAATACTAACAGTATTATGACATTTACAATTAAAATGCCATCCAATAAAAAAATAACAATATTTCTTAATTTCTTCATTTTTTTTTATATTTTATTGATATTAAATTATGTTTCGTATATGAATATTTTATGTGAAATGAAAGCCATGTTTCCCCTAAACAAAATGATATATAATAAGTGCGGGTGCATTTAATATGATAGAGATAAATTATGGTTGAACAGACATATATCGCAAATTCCAGGTTTTGTTTTGATTAGAACTTGTTCAATTGCGTCTGTTCTAAAGGGGTTCATTTTAGGGGTGTGAGTGGGGTTTGGTCAGGGATGGGGAAGTCTGATCACTGTCCTGTATCAATGCTGTAGTGTACTGTATTAGTGATCAGTGTGGTTAGGGCATTTTCTTTGATCAAGCTGATACTTCGTGTTTTAGGTTTCAAAAAAATGTACCCTTTCAATGCTGATAGAGCTTTGTATACTGTGGTCAATTAGTAATTTTCATTTTTGGGTTTAGGTTTAGGTTTTTCTATGGATGGAAGTAAGAACTTGGGCAGTGGGTGAGAGAGTTGGTGTTAGGTAGGTAGGAGAAAAAAAAATAGCATTTGTAACATGGAACATCACTTGTAAATGGCAGAGGAGACTTCCACGATGCCTGCATTCTTGCAGACTCAGGAAGTGACACATTTGACATCGCTGGCTGTGACATTCTAACAGCCTCAGATACAGAGCCCTAAAACGAGTCCTCCAGTGATGGTGATCCAAGAGAACCACCATCTTCAAGGAGGAGCTTAGAAAGCTTCTGTGTGCCAGGTGAAAGTCGGGTACCCACAAATGTCACCACACTGGAAATAACCCCATTAATGGCTACACCTGGCATCACAGCAACTGTTTAGATTTGTGAGCCAGTGAATCATTTCATGCATGTTATGTGAGCTTATTACTGCGCCAACCAATCTGTATGCCAACCGAGCATTCTGCTAATGCCTATTGACACTATAGCAGAACAAACAACTCAATGATGTCTCAAAGATGAGAACATTTGGGGCACTGACCCTTGTAATTTGTATTGTATACGGACCTTATTGGCATAATCACCCCATCCTGGCTTCCCCTCTTTTTCCATGGAAAATCTTTGTCCTGATTACTCTTTGTCAGCTGCCTGCACCGACATATTGGCTTGTTATACCGACTACTCTAGCTTCTGAATCCCCTACTCTAGCCTGTCCCTGTTTACATTAGGCCCAGTCATTATAAAATTACTTCACTAAACAGCTCAAAATGCTACATTTAAAAAAAACAGGGCTCCTTAATCCTTAAGGTGCCATACTCTCTCAAAAGTCCAGAAAATCAATTTGTCACATTTAAAAGTTTGAAAAGGCATGTAATATATTTGGCCATGTGAATTCCCCTAATATACCTGGAAATCCAGTATATAGGTGCCCTGTTATATTTATCAGACAATGTTACATACAAATATTGAGGCTTATTGCACCAATGCATTATAAGAATTCCTATGAAAATAGAATTCATGTTGTGAAAAAACACAAATGAAAGTATGACAACTAAATGTGACCAACATTTGTAATAAAGCAGCTATGTCAAACAAGTCAAAATAACCCATTTTGAATAACCTGTGTTGTCTACTGTTGCAAATATTATGCCACGATGGAGGTAATTTTCTTCCCTGGGCTGCCATACTGTCTCAAAGGCAACATAGACCCAGAAAATCAATTCGTAAAATCTATGTAGGAAGACTGAAATGAACCCACACCCTTTGCAGACCTCCAATGCACCTATAATCTATCTACAAGATTCATATTTCACAATCTACAAATGAAAAGCATGATATTGGACACTACGGGTGGGGGTGATAAATACACTTTGTTCTCTACATGCTGGATCACTCCTCTTAAGCCCAAACTTCTATCCCTATGTTATAACTCCATACATGATCACTCAGAATCCCAACTGCTGCCATTTATGTCGCAATGGGAGAAAAAAAGCGGGATGACTATAGGCCCAGACAAATGGATTATGTAAGAATGCATGGACAGGATTGACTACATGTTTCTCTCACATTGAAGCGCACAGGAAACTAATGTACCAATGGTACTTGACCCCAGACAGGCTCAATAAGATATACCCGGGTGAATTGGACAGATGCTGGAGGTGTCAAACACTCAAAGGTCGGATGCTCCATATTTGATGGGGATGCAAACTTATACGACCCTTGTGGTTGACGGTCATGAGAATTCTAAGGGACGTTGGCATTGTGCACCCTCCCCAAAACGAGGTGTGTCTGTGGTTAGATTTTCCTCACCAATGGTCAAAGTGTGAGAGGGCACTCGCTTCGCAGGTGGTGCTGGCGGCACTGGCCCTCAGAGCACTTAATCAATGGTATGCCCCAATGAAACATATTTGTTAGATTGAATAAGACTAAACTATATGTATAAATTGACCTCAGCAGTGACACCGACTCAGAGAATGACTATCTCCAAAATATGGGAACCCTGGTGCCTCCTATATACCTTCAAACCACCTTAAATATGTAAATATGTAAGCTACTTAATGACATTATTTTTTAAAATACCCGCTGCCCTACCCTCCCAGCCCCAAAGCATGCTCTAGATCACCCTACGGAACTATTTACTACCTACTACTTACCTACCTCTTTACTTTACTTTATTTCTAGTTGTTGCCCTCCATCTTTGGCCGATTTTACTAGAGAAAGTTAGTTATGCAATGTCCTCAGAGGGTAAAATTCCAGATGACGAGATGTACTACCCCACAAATTGAGACTTACTCCCCTAATTGCCAGCCTAGGGAAACCACAGATCTTGACAGCCCAGACATAAAATCCAATGCTTTACCACCATTACTGATAGTGGCTATGCACAATCCAGAGGTATAGCTATCAAAGGTGGACAACAAGGTAACGTTATAAAGGCAATATGACTTAGGGGAGCCATGAGCCTGACCATAGTAGTAAGAACACCCAGGAACAAACAGGGGCTACTGTCCTTTCAGGTAGACCACAAGCCAAATGACTGGAGGAGACACATCCCTGTTAATAGTGGGACCAGGTGGATATTATTCCTACAAACAGTGGCGTACTGAGTGCTCCCTCTTCAGCTCACTCGCACACCGCACTGATGCCGGAGCAGGAATATGATGTCATATTCCGGCTCCGGGATCAGTATGCGGCGCGCGAGGGAGCTGAACAGGGAGCACTCAGGGGAGAGTGCTCCCTCGTGCACCCGCCACCCTGCCCGCCCGCCTGCGCGGTGATCGGCCGCCCAGCAGCCACTGGACCCCAGGGAATCCCCTCAGCTCTCCCAAAGGTAGGGAGGCTGGGGGATTACATTTTTAAAAAATTGTGTGTGTGTTAGAGTGTGTGTTAGAGTGTGTGTGTGTGTGTTAGAGTATGTTACTGTGTGTTACTGAGTGTGTTAGTTTGAGTGCGTCTGTTGGTGAGTCTGTTTGGTGTCAGTTAGTGTGTGTTTTGTAAGTGAGTGAGTATGTGTCTGTCTGTCACTGAGTGTGTGTCTGTCAGTAAATGCGTGTGTCTGTTAGCTAGTGTGTATGTGTCTGTTCATGAGAGTGTGTGTGTGTGTCTGTTAGCTAGTGTGTATGCGTCCGTTTGTGAGAGTGTGTGTGTGTCTTCAGCACTTACCTTTCTCCAGCGCCGGACTCCCTTGGCGCTGGGGATCCCTCCGCCCGATCCGCCTCTCAGCTCTGAATGCGCATGCGCGGCAAGAGCCGCGTGCACATTCAAAACGCCCCAATAAAAGAATGACTCAATATTTTCCTATGGACGTTCAGCGTCTTCTCACTGTGATTTTCACAGTGAGAATCGCGGAAGCTCCTCTAGTGGCTGTCAATGTCAGCGGCTGCAGGGTTAAAACTCGAGGGATCTGGCACCCAGACCACTTCATTGAGCTGATGTGATCTGGGTGTCTGTAGTGGTCCTTTAAGTGTATGTGTATCTGCATGTACTTGCGTACATACCGCAGTCTCAGGGGTCGCAGCCCTGCGACCCCTGAGACTGCGGCCCACGGATCGGTTTTCGTTGGGTTGTGTGTACGCCACTGCCTACAAAGTAATGAGAACGTGGCAAGTTGGAGTCCAGACTACACAGGGCTCACTGGAGGTGATTACCCAGCGAGTATGTGAATTAAATTGCAGACTCAAACTCATTAATGCATTGTAGTTACCTTGCACTTATCTTGATGTATGACAACCCCATGGATGTAAAATCGCTACCCCTTCTTCCTTTCTGTACTTTTTTTGGTTTATATGATAAAATTACTAAACATCAATTAGGAAAACAAAAAAATACTATGAAACATGTACATGGAATCTATTGTTGTACTCAAAGGACATTGCTAAATATAAATACTAGTGTTTTATATGAGTAAAACATATAAGGGTAATGATCTAAACAGTAAAATTGGAGCGTTAGTGTGAAAATCACAAAGAAAATCTAAACACTAAATCTGGACAGTTTTTGGACCGTGTGGCTACCTAAAAAGACTGTAGATTTTGAATACCCTGTATTGTCTACTTTTGCAAATGGTATGCCACGAATGAATATTAGCTGCCATACTATCTCAAAAAGCAGGCCAGTAAACCTATTGGTCAAAATTCAATCTGTATCCATGTTTGACCAAAACACCATGAAACCTGCACACGGTGGTATCATTGTAGTTGGGGGACATTGCTGAACACAAATATGGCTGTTTTATTGTAGCAACTGCGATAAGGATGATTATATAAATAGTGAAAATGCAAAATAAAAATAGTACAAACACCATATTTGTCCAAGTTGTGTAAGTGCTTATTATATAGGTTGTCTACATTTGCTAATGATATGCCATTGTAAGGATATTTCCTTCCCTGTGTTGCCATACTGCCTCAAAAGCAACATAGAGATAATCCATTTTTCAAATTTCCAGGTTTGAAGACTGGACCTAATTTCTGTCACTGTGACTTCCCCAAAAAAACAGCAAACCTGTACATAGAGGGCATTGTCGAACTCACGGGCATCACCAAATAGACATGTGGAGTCTTATTACAGCATCAGTAATACGTATTATGATATTCTCAGTAAATAAACAAAAGACAACATGCTGAACTTGATACTGAAAATAATAAAATGTCTTAATTTCTCACACCTTTCCAGATTGCATTAATATTAAATTATGTTAATGTGAAATAGTTAATTATGGATGAACAAACATATAACTCAAATTCTTTGGTTTTGGTTCAGAATTTGGACAATTACATCTGTCCTTAAGGGGTTAAAGACACATTACTGGGAGTATTATTGCTGTGGAGCTCTGTTATACAATCAGACAGATTACTGGGAGTATTATTGCTGTGGAGCTCTGTTATACACTCAGACACATTACTTGGAGTATCATTACTGTGGAGCTCTGATATAACACATTACTGGGAGTATTATTGCTGTGGAGCTCTGTTATACACTCAGACACATTACTGGGAGTATTATTGCTGTGGAGCTCTGTTATACGCTCAGACACATTACTGGGAGTATTATTGCTGTGGAGCTCTGTTATACACTCAGACACATTACTGGGAGTATTATTACTGTGGAGCTCTGTTATACACTCAGACACATTACTGGGAGTATTATTACTGTGGAGCTGTTATACACTCAGACACATTACTGGGCGTATTATTACTGTGGAGCTCTGTTATACACTCAGACACATTACTGGGAGTATTATTACTGTGGAGCTCTGTTATACACTCAGACACATTACTGGGAGTATTATTGCTGTGGAGCTCTGTTATACACTCAGACACATTACTGGGAGTATTATTACTGTGGAGCTCTGTTATACACAGACACATTACTGGGAGTATTATTACTGTGGAGCTGTGTTATACACTCAGACACATTAATGGGAGTATTATTACTGTGGAGCTCTGTTATACACTCAGACACATTACTTGGAGTATTATTACTGTGGAGCTGTTATACACTCAGACACATTACTGGGAGTATTATTACTGTGGAGCTCTGTTATACACTCAGACACATTACTGGGAGTATTATTACTGTGGAGCTCTGTTATACACTCAGACACATTACTGGGAGTATTATTGCTGTGGAGCTCTGTTATACACTCAGACACATTACTGGGAGTATTATTGCTGTGGAGCTCTGTTATACACTCAGACACATTACTGGGAGTATTATTGCTGTGGAGCTCTGTTATACACTCAGACACATTACTTGGAGTATTATTGCTATGGGGCTCTGTTATACACTCAGACACATTACTGGGAGTATTATTACTGTGGAGCTCTGTTATACACTCAGACACATTACTGGGAGTATTATTGCTGTGGAGCTCTGTTATACACTCAGACACATTACTGGGAGTATTATTGCTGTGGAGCTCTGTTATACACTCAGACACATTACTAGAAGTATTATTACTGTGGAGCTCTGTTATACACTCAGACACATTACTGGGAGTATTATTGCTGTTGAGCTCTGTTATACACTCAGACACATTACTGGGAGTATTATTACTGTGGAACAATATGGAACTCCTAGAAAAGAGGGACAGAGGTATTTGGGCACAACTAATGACTGACAGGCATATGTGCTGAAGAACAGGCAGTCTTTATCTCTCATGGTCTTTTGATTTGCTGGCTGAAGGGCAGGAGGTACATATTACCGTTGCTGGTCATATTATATGTTGAAGTACTGGAGGTACCTAGCTCTGCCTGTCACATAATATGCTCAAGAACAGGTAGTACTAATCTCTGTCAGTCATATAATATTTTGAAGGACAGGAGCTACCTACCTCTGTGAGTCATACAATATCTTAAAGATAAGGAGGTACTTACCTCTATCAGTTGACAGGAGGTATGGAGAGACCAGTCAGAAAGAGGTGCCACTGTATTTGATTCTTCAAATATTTTTTTACATTTCTTTTTTTCAGTCCAGTCCAAGAAAAAGAAAATAACCCACAATCACTGAGATAACTGTGACATCTTGATGTCTCTACAAAAAATAACAATTACATTTAAAGATAGTTTGGCTATATGTGTATACCTGTATGAAAAGTTTACATTCCTGCAGAGCTTGAACATCATAAAAAGGCATTTTACACAGTTACATAGCTAAAAAGAGACTTGCGTCCATAAAGTTCAGCCTTTCTCACACCTTGCTGTTGATCCATCAGAAGGCAAAAAAAAGAATGGTTTGAAGTATTTTCCAATTTCACAATAAACTAGGAAAAAAATACTTTTTGACCACAGAATGACAGTCAGATCTCTCCTTGGATCAAGAAGCTATAACCCCACTAATTAATAATGATAACCCTGAGTATTATGTTTTTGCAAGTATTAATCCAGTTGTCATTTAAACATCTGTACGGACTCTGATAAAAACAAAACCTCTTCAGGCAGAGAATTCCAAATCCATTTTGTTCATACTGTAAAAAAACGCTTCCCTTTGCCTTAGACCAAATCTCTTTTCTTCCAGTCTAAATGCATGACTTTGTGTCCTATGTAAAGTCCTGTTTCTGAAAAGATTTACAGACATTGGTTTGTATTGGTCCCGGGTATATTTGTATAATGCTATCATATCCCCTAAGAGGAGTCGTTTTTTTTAAAAACTAAACAGATTTAATTTTGCTAGCGTTTCTTCACAACTAAAATGTTGCATTCCTTTTACTAATTTTGTAGCTGCTTCTGCATATTTTATAGTGTCGTAAAATGCTTCTTTAGAACAGGTGCCTAAAATGTACACAGCATATTCAACTTGTGGGGGACACTGCAATCACATGACTTTGATCAGCAGATTCACTGCAGGGAGACTGCCTGGGTTGTCAGGCAGATCCTCTAACTTATCATTAATAAAAAAAACAATGCAATTATATATACATAATTATAAAAAAGACATTTGGAATCAATTATATAATTTTATTTTAAATGTATTTTGATATTAATATATACATATAATTATATATGAATATCAAAATACACTTAGAATGAAATGATATTTTAGGATAAAGTCTGACAATTTGTTAACATGAATTATCAATATGAAATGTGAAATAGTACTGTTATAAATACTCAGAATATATATATATATATATATATATATATATATATATATATATATATATATATATATATATATATATATATATAATTTAATAAGCAAATTTAAAATGTAAAGGATTGGTGATTATGTGATGAACCTATATTTAAGGTCCTGTTTGTTTACCAGTATTTGTACAGTTTGTTATTGTTTGAGAGTGTAAAAGAGTGGCATTGCACTTGGGTGACTTAGCTGCACTTTTTTTATACTCATTAGCACCTAAAATTCCCTTAATTTTTTCAACTATTTTGTAGTCATGAACAGCTTAACAAGAAATACCACAATTATATCCCAAAACAAAATAACATCAAGTACTGACTATGAAGGTAAAGTGCATTCTACCCTTGGGCTTTTGGGGAGGCAAGTGAGATCTGTACAAAATAAACAGCAAGTTATAGTAAAGTTATGAGGTCATGGACTCCTAGGGATCATTCACATTTAGGTACGTAGGCAATACAGATTCCAAAAGCTGATAAAGGGACCACAATACTGTTGAAATGACCACAAATATTCACAGAAAACATAAAAAAATATTAGAAGGAAAGAAAAACACCTTAACCCATGTCTGGTGTCCTCCTTGGCACATTGCCCATATCCCAATGTGGAATCTGAGGTTTCATAGGATTCAGAAAATGAGTTTGGAGGCCCAATGATTGACACACATTAATGATATTCTGAGTATTTATAACAGTACTATTTCACATTTCATATTGATAATTCATGTTAACAAATTGTCAGACTTTATCCTAAAATAAATGTTTGGCTCATAAAGAAAAAGGTAATGAGTATTATGCAACAAAATCGAAATTCACACCACAAATCCCTCTCAACAAATGTAAATCTCTGTACTCATAAAACAGACTAGCAGTTTGATTGTGATACCTACTATTGGGTAATACCGTATCGAAACCAACCCTTAGCCCTCTTACCTTTTATGGAACTTGTATTCACGATCTCAGCAGCATGCTAACTTCAGCTTCCCACACTTTTGATTGTCGGTATTCAGGCCCTTCAATTATAACCTTTGTTCCACTTCATGTTATTTTATGTTCTCCATTGACACCGCACACTACAACGTCCACAATGTCCACATCCATAGATCTGCAACTATAGAAAAACTCTTAAGAAAACATAAAATATCACGTCAGTAAAAAATCTCTGCTTCTCTTCTACAACCAAGTCATGTCTGTGAAGAGCATATTAGAAAACAAGAAGAACCACAATGTACTTTCCTGGTAAAATGTTTTCTGACTATATAAATAACTGGACATTGTCTTTGATAAACTAGGTGAGACATGTAACCTTCTTAATTCTGTTTTATATTTCTGAATTTGTATCTGTAAAAATATTGTTTCTTACCGTAGCTCAGGGAAGCACGTTATAGTAGTCTCCAGACGGCTGGTGCGTCTTCGAATCCAAACAAAAGGTAATAACGTGTCTTCCAGTTTTATATTTTACCTATGTAACTCCTATGGGATTATGTTACTCCTAAAAATTCCAGAGAGGCACTGTTAAGAGAATTTCATAATTTCCCAGAACAAAACAACAGTCAGATGAAATTGTTGTGAATTGTGGGGAACCGAAAGACAAACTTGAGAAACATAAGCTGAAAAGACAAAGTTGGAATTTTGTACCTTTGATCCGCTTTTTTAGCACACTTAAGATTTTGGCCAACGTTGCATTACATTTTTTTTTTAGCGGGGGGAGGGGGTTATAAAATATGAATGATTCAACTAAAGATAAAACTTCTGGCATTGCCTTTAAACAAAAAAAACTGCTTATGGCAAAAGGATAATACGTAGAAATACATTTTAAAAAGCAAACCATTTGTGAGTGTTTATCTCAAGATGGATTTCAATAAAACGTGTGAGAAAAGGCTGATGATTTGCAGTAAATCTAAAAAAAATCCAAACCTCTTGACAGATAATTCAGTTCAGACTAATCAGCACATTGAAATACACAAACATAGTCCTGTTTTAGTAAAGATTGTGCTTTTTAGTTGAAAGTTGAATTGTTAGCAGACTCACCGAAGGGTTTCCATTGATGTTGGCAGTTGAGCGAACTTTAATTCCTCAATGTTTAAAATGGCGTCTGGAGAGCCTGAGATATCTAATCCACACAGTGGTCCTGCTCTACAAACCTAGGCCTCATGAGAAGCCATTTGCTGAGCTAAATCTGCGGGGTCCATGGCCCTATCGTAATGTAATGAAAATATACCCCAACTCGCAGGATTCAACTCGACAAAAGACAACACAGAGGAGAGATACGTCTACCGGACCTTAGAATGGCCGGACTCGACGTATATGAGAGGAGACAGAGTCAGGAACGATCCGAGGTCAAGGGCACAAAGAGACAGCGTAAACTAGGACTAGCCGGGGTCTGGTACACAGTAAACAGCAAGCCGGCAAACAGAACAGATAAGGATAAAGAGATAACGTAGTCAGAAACAAAGCCAAGGTCAATACGAAGGAACACAACTGAACACAACAAGCGCTAAAGGGAACTGCAACAGAAACCACGATAGGGCAAGGATTAAGGGAAAAAGGTGAGTATAAGTACCTTCTAAATTAATTTGATTGGCTCCTGTCATATCCACACCCCCAAAAGGTAAGTGTATGGGGAGTGTGGCATGACAGGGGCCAATGGGAGTCTTTTTCCAATTTAGGCTCCCACTGTTTCTTTAAGAGACTCGCGGCGCGCTCTTAGATTCAGACGGGACATGTGACCGCTTCTCGCGCGGCTCGTGCAGCAGCAGGACCGCGCGCGGCTCGAAGAGAGGACCCCAGCCGGCCCCTGGATAAGGGTAGTAACGCTACAGTACCCCCCCCCCCTAAGGACACGCCCTCCGGGTGGGTAGGACCAGGTCTGGCAGGAAAACGAGAATGGAAAGAACACACAACAGCTTCAGCAGAAATCCAACTGCGCTCCTCAGGCCCATAGCCCTTCCAATGTACCAAGTACACGAGAGTCAAGAACAGCAGTGTAACAGATCCTTCCAACTTAGTCTTTTGTTCGTTTCATGCCTCTGTTCGCCTGATTTCGTGCGAAGTCCGTATGTGAAATATAGGTGGCCGCCATTTCGGGACTTTACACGTGTTCGCGGCCATCTTGTGTACGAACAGCGGTGTTTGCCTGTAACCGCATGGAACTAAAAACGGATACGCAAACAGGCGAACACCGCTGAGTCCTCCAGACCTCCATAAGTTCGCACAGAAACTACCGAACACTCCACCATTCGGTAGTTACACTCAGTCATCTATGGGGATTTCAGTGAACCCCGCGATTCGGATGGATGACAAGATTTTCATACCGTTTTACCGTGCGAACAGAGACCGACCGCAAGGCCAAAACTCATGGAACTATTTTCGGCTAGTTGGTCTGTGCGGTCGGTCAAAACTTTGAAACTCCGTAACTCCCGAACCGTTCATCCAATCGGGCTGATTTTTGGACAGAGTGTTCCCCTAACGAAGATCTCTCAAGCGGTGCCGGATTTAAAGGTGTACCCCCTGTTTTTGGGGTACATCCAGAACTGGGGTAAAATATTGTATGTTCTAATTGTGTTATGTGGTTATCTGAGGGGAGGAGACGTGGGGGTGTTACCCTGTGCATAATTGGTTGTTTTTATCCTCCCCCTGGGAGTGTCCTGTGTGTACCCTTTTCTAATAAAAAGCAGGCTGGGTGTCCCAGTCCTCAGTTCATCTTGACCCTTCATAACGTAGCCTCGTCTCGTTCTTGAAAGGGGATTATTTGGGAAGGTTATTCTGTTCCTGTTGCAGCTGAACCTGATTCTCGCTCTGGATATCGTGGATGGGATTACAGCAGCCTACTTCTCCACAGCAGCTTGCAGGGAAAAAGGACGTCTTCAACGGCAGAAACCCTCTCTCTATCTGGGTAGCCGTTACATTGGTGGCAGCGGTGGGATGGTCCTTTTATCCAAGGAGCAAGTGCTGAATGGAGTCTCAGTATGCCAAGCTGAAAAGACCCACACTAAAGGATTTATTGGAGAATCGTGGTAGAAGTGCCAGCAACAGACCACGGAGGGAGCTGATAGCTGACCTGCTGGAGCTGGACGAGATGGATAGGTCCATGGAGGTAACGGAACCCATGGCACCCAGCAGTGAGGACGATGTGATTACGGCAATTGTGCAGCGGAGATTAGCGTTGTATCCAGTCACGTCTACAGAGCTAATAACCCAACTGCTCCGGGAAACAAGGGAAGAGATCCAAACCAAGAGGGTACAAGAAATGGAACTGGTAAGAGCCAGACAGCTCACTACACAGACAGTTCCTACCCCGCTACCCACTACTACAGTAAAGAAAATTCCCTTCACTGCATTTAAAACCTTTGTGGAAAATGAAGAGGAAATTGATGGGTATTTGGCGGACTTTGAAAGACAGTGCTCGCTACATCAAATACCGCCAGAGCAATGGGTCACTATCCTGGCGGGAAAACTATCAGGAAAAGCTAGTGAGGCTTTTCGAGCGCTCACTACAGAGGAGATCACGCAGTACCAAACAGTAAAAGAGGCACTGCTCACCAGGTATGCGGTAACCCCAGAAGCATACCGTCGCCGCTTCCGGGAGTCCAAAAAGAAAGCTGTGGACTCCCACATGGAATGGGCCAACCGACTACAAAGAGTGGCATCACATTGGGTCCAAGGGTGTAAGGCCAACACCGGAGAGGAGATATTGCAATTGTTCTTAATGGAACATTTCTTCCAAAATTTGGCTGCGGACCTACAAGACTGGGTACGAGACCGGCGCCCCGCTAATTTAAATGAGGCGGCTCGGCTGGCCGATGAATACGCCGAGACAAGGAGAGTAAGCCAGGGTACTCCACGACCAGCTCATAAGATAGAGCCACGTACCCCAGCCGCTGTCTCACGCCCAGAGTTTCGAGCTCCAGTCCCACCAGGACCACCCCGTCCTCAGGGACCTACCAACTACCCCCGAGATTTGTCGAAAGTGACGTGCCATCACTGCGGCATCCTCGGACATATTGCTCGATATTGTCCCCTAAGATCCAATAGCAACAATTGGAGACGCACAACTCCCAACACAGAGGCCCCTGCATCACGACCCTCTGCGGCTCACTGTGTGGAAGCTGAAATGGGCCCTGAGGAATGCCTGGGGATTTTGTATGAAGCAGATCCCATACAAGCTGCTTCGCCCGATAACCGACAGCATCATCGGCAGGAAGTTCGGGTGAATGGACAAATAGCACAAGGCCTAAGAGACACCGGGGCTACCATCACGTTGATCCAAAAACACCTAGTAAAGCCAGAGAATGTGTCTACCCGCACTGTTGCTGTTCGGGTCGCAGGGGGCGCTGTTTTTCGCTTGCCCACTGCCCGAGTACACTTAGACTGGGGAGTCGGATCGGGAAAAACCACAGTTGGCATTATGGACAACTTGCCTGCCGAGGTCGTCTCGGGAAATGACATTGGCCCCTTGACCTCAGCATATTTGCCCACACCTGCTGCCGCTTGTCCCGTAACCACCCGCTCACAGGCCCGTGTCACAGATGACCCTAATACAGGCCGGGAGACCCAGGTAAGCCAAGCACCCACATGTAACCCCACTACAACAAGCAGGCCCATAGCTTGGGACACCCCAGAGGAGTTTGGGAGGGAAACTAGAGAGGACCCCACCCTCCAAAAGTATCGAGAATTAGCAGACAGTAGGGAGGGCAAACAGGAACGTTTTCTATGGGATGGGGACAGGTTGTACAGACTGACGGAAGGAAAAAAGAGAGGCTGTCCCCCTTCGCAGAAGCGCCAACTAGTGGTACCCAGAAAGTACCGGTTGGAGCTTCTCCGAATCGGCCACGACATTCCGTTGGCAGGGCATCTAGGGGGTAACCGTACCACCTTCCGGATCACCCAGACCTTCTTTTGGCCGGGGATCTCAAAGGATGTACGACGTTACTGCAGCACTTGTGACGTATGCCAACGGGTAGGGAAGAGAGGAGATCACCCTAAAGCTCGACTGTTACCTATGCCTGTGATCGAGGAACCATTTAGCAGGGTGGCAGTCGACCTAGTGGGACCCCTACCTAACCCCAGTCCCTCTGGTAAGAAATACATCCTTACCGTAGTGGACTATGCTACTCGCTACCCGGAAGCTGTCGCTCTGACGAATATCCAGGCTGACACTGTCGCCAGTGCTCTAGTCGGGATATTCACCCGAGTGGGATTTCCTCAGGAAATCTTGTCCGATAGAGGGACCCAGTTTACCGCAGACCTAACCCAGCAGCTATGGAAGGTTTGTAGTATTAAACCCCTACTTAGTTCCCCGTACCACCCTCAGACTAACGGTCTCTGTGAACGTTTTAACGGTACCCTAAAGCAATTACTACGGACCTTTACAGCGGAATACAAAGATTGGGAACGATTCTTGCCGCACCTCCTGTTCGCTTATCGGGAGGTGCCACAGGAATCCACAGGGTTCTCTCCCTTTGAACTGCTCTATGGCCGGAGAGTACGAGGCCCTCTCGACCTCATCCGAGAGCACTGGGAGGGAGAGACAGAACATGAGGGTGTCCCCATCGTGCCATATGTGCTAGAAATGCGGGACCGTATGGAACAGTTAGCCCGGATGGCACGGGACCATCTCCATGCGGCCCAGGGACGGCAGAAACGTTGGTACGATCAGGGCGCCCGCCAGCGAACGTTCCAAGTGGGCCAGAAGGTGCTGGTGCTTAGACCTGTCAAAGGGAATAAGCTCCAGACCTCCTGGCAGGGCCCTTACAAAGTGGTAGCACAGGTATGTGACACCACCTATGTAATTGCCAGCAGCAAAGATGAAAGGATTCGGAAGTCCTTTCACGTAAATTTATTAAAAGAATATCAAGAAAGGCCCGAGGATATAGCAGCCATATGTATACCAGCCACTGAAGACCCTGACAGCTTACCCATACCCGACCTTTTAGCTAACTCGGAACCTAAGACCCTGCTCAATACCATACAGCTAGGGGAGCGGTTAACCCCCGCTGAAAAGGGACAGATCCGACAACTGCTGACTGAAAAGAGGTTGACGTTTTCCCAAGAGCCCGGATACACCCCCTTAGCAACTCACTATGTAGAGACCCCAGGTCAAACTCCTCTCCGGCAAACTCCCTATAGGATCCCTGAGGCAGTAAAAGATGAGATGAGGAAGGAAATCCAGGAGATGCTAAGACTAGGAGTGATAGAGCCATCTGACAGCCCGTGGGCCTCACCGGTGGTCCTAGTCCCCAAAAAGGATGGGACTACCCGGTTCTGTGTCGATTATCGACGTCTCAATGACAAAACCCTGACAGACGCATATCCCATGCCCCGAGTAGACGAGCTATTAGATCGTATTGCCAGGGGACGTTATCTGACCACCATCGATTTGTGTAAAGGGTATTGGCAGATTCCCCTGGCCAAGGAGGCTATCCCTAAGTCGGCCTTTGTCACCCCATTTGGCTTGTACCAATTTAAGGTCATGCCATTTGGGATGAAAAACGCCCCGGCTACATTTCAGCGCTTAGTGGACCGCCTCCTTGATGGCTTCCAGGATTTCGCCTGCGCGTACCTGGATGACATTGCGATTTATAGCGAAACCTGGGGAGAGCACTTAAGGCATGTAGAGGCCGTACTGGATCAGATTCGGGCCGCAGGCTTGACTCTGAAACCAGAAAAGTGTAACTTCGGCATGGCAGAAGTCCAGTACCTGGGACATCGAGTGGGATGTGGGAAGCAGCGCCCAGAACCCGCTAAAATTGAAGCTGTAGCTAACTGGCCCACACCCCACACCAAAACTCAAGTATTAGCATTTTTGGGGACCGCAGGATATTATAGGAGGTTTGTCCCTGACTATAGTACCATCGCAAAACCCTTAACAGACCTAACCAAAAAGAACTTGCCTAGGATAGTCCTGTGGTCTCCCGCCTGTGAAACAGCCTTTCAGGCCCTAAAGAATGCTCTGATTCATGCACCTGTCCTGTCTGCCCCCGTCCCTAACAAAAGATTTGTCGTTCATACAGATGCATCCATGTATGGACTGGGGGCAGTTCTAAGCCAGGTCGGAGAAGATGGAGGCGAGCACCCTGTCGCGTATCTCAGTAGGAAACTGTTACCTAGAGAAGTGAGCTACGCGGCAGTGGAAAAGGAATGCTTAGCCCTGGTCTGGGCATTAAAGAAACTCACCCCATATTTGTACGGACAGGAATTTACACTAATCACCGACCATAACCCCCTGGTGTGGTTAAACAGAGTAGCTGGAGATAATGGACGCTTGTTGAGATGGAGCCTAGCACTGCAACCCTACAACTTCTCCATTCAATACCGCCCGGGCAGGTTTAACGGGAATGCCGATGGTCTGTCCAGACAAACAGAACTATTACCCTAACAAGGGACCGGACAGCCCCAAGTTGACCCGAAAAGGATCAATCCGGGTCTGCCGGAGTGTTCCACAAAAGGGGAGCAGTGTAACAGATCCTTCCAACTTAGTCTTTTGTTCGTTTCATGCCTCTGTTCGCCTGATTTCGTGCGAAGTCCGTATGTGAAATATAGGTGGCCGCCATTTCGGGACTTTACACGTGTTCGCGGCCATCTTGTGTACGAACAGCGGTGTTTGCCTGTAACCGCATGGAACTAAAAACGGATACGCAAACAGGCGAACACCGCTGAGTCCTCCAGACCTCCATAAGTTCGCACAGAAACTACCGAACACTCCACCATTCGGTAGTTACACTCAGTCATCTATGGGGATTTCAGCGAACCCCGCGATTCGGATGGATGACAAGATTTTCATACCGTTTTACCGTGCGAACAGAGACCGACCGCAAGGCCAAAACTCATGGAACTATTTTCGGCTAGTTGGTCTGTGCGGTCGGTCAAAACTTTGAAACTCCGTAACTCCCGAACCGTTCATCCAATCGGGCTGATTTTTGGACAGAGTGTTCCCCTAACGAAGATCTCTCAAGCGGTGCCGGATTTAAAGGTGTACCCCCTGTTTTTGGGGTACATCCAGAACTGGGGTAAAATATTGTATGTTCTAATTGTGTTATGTGGTTATCTGAGGGGAGGAGACGTGGGGGTGTTACCCTGTGCATAATTGGTTGTTTTTATCCTCCCCCTGGGAGTGTCCTGTGTGTACCCTTTTCTAATAAAAAGCAGGCTGGGTGTCCCAGTCCTCAGTTCATCTTGACCCTTCATAACGTAGCCTCGTCTCGTTCTTGAAAGGGGATTATTTGGGAAGGTTATTCTGTTCCTGTTGCAGCTGAACCTGATTCTCGCTCTGGATATCGTGGATGGGATTACAGCAGCCTACTTCTCCACAGCAGCTTGCAGGGAAAAAGGACGTCTTCAACGGCAGAAACCCTCTCTCTATCTGGGTAGCCGTTACAAGCAGAAACTTCGAATTCCTCATGACCCTCCACAGAGACAGGAGGGGAGGAGGAGTGTGCTGGGTATAGCGGTTGCGTACGTAAGGCTTCAACAATGAGGTGTGAAAGACATTAGGAATACGCAGATTCTTAGGCAGACCCAAGGCATACGAAACAGGATTAACCTTATGTAGAATACAATAAGGACCAATGAAGCGGGGAGCCAATTTCATAGAAGGCACCCGTAGGTGAATATTCCGCGTGGAAAGCAAAACCCTGTCCCCCACAACATAACAAGGAGCCGCTCTGCGATGCTTGTCAGCCTGAGCCTTCTGGCGATCAGCGGAATCCACCAAAAAACGCTGAACCTGCTCCCAAGTATTACGCAAACCAGCCAAATGCTCATCCAGAACTGGCATGCCCTGTGAGGAGAATGCAGCCGGAAGAACAACGGGATGCTGGCCATAGACAACGTAAAAAGGGCTTTTGCCAGAAGAATCATGAGTGGCGTTATTCCGAGCAAACTCAGCCCAAGGAAGAAGGTCAGACCAATTGTTCTGATGGTGGGACACAAAACAATGAAGGTACTGCTCCAGAGACTGGTTGGCACGTTCTGCAGCTCCATTAAACTGGGGATGGTAAGCGGAAGAAAAGGCTTTCCAGAACCTGGAAATAAATTGGCTACCCCTATCGGACACAATAGATACGCGAATACCATGTAACCGGAATACCTCTTTAGCGAAGATAAGAGCTAGTTCCCTGGATGTGGGCAACTTGTGAAGAGGCACAAAGTGAGCCATTTTGGAAAACCAATCTACTATCATCAGGATAACTGTGTAACCATTTGAAGGGGTAATTCAACAATAAAATCCATGGATAGGTTAGACCAAGGTCTCTCGGGAACGGGTAACGGATGCAAAAGCCCACAAGGAACTCTACGAGAAGATTTCATACAGGCACAAGTAGTACAAGCACCTATATAGTCAGTGACATCCTTGCGTAAGGAATCCCACCAAAAATACCAAGAAACAGCTGACATCGTTTTGGAAATACCAGGATGTCCAGCAGTCTTAGTATCATGATATAACAACAGAATATCCCGTCTCTCGGGAACATCAACGAACCATTTATCAATAGGCCTCTCGCTAGGTGCCATGCTTTGTTTCGCCTGTATGGCCTGCAAGAGGGATGAAGAAATAGACAAAATAGTAGTAGCTATTATCAAGCCTGGGGGAATGACAGGAGTAACATCAATCTCCTGTTTGTAAGCAGTTTTGAACTGTCTGGACAGAGCGTCTGCTTTAATGTTACGATCACCTGGTCTATAGGTGATAATATAATTGAAACGGGACAAAAACAATGACTACCTAGCCTGCCTAGAAGATAATCTTTTAGCTTCACCAAGGTAGGATAGGTTCTTGGGATCCGTAAAAATTAGGATAGGATCCTTAGTTCCTTCTAACAAGTGTCTCCATTCTTTAAGAGCTAAGATAATAGCAAGGAGTTTGCGATTACCCACATCAGAATCTTTTCAGCTTTGGACATTTGTCTAGAAAAGAAGCCACAAGGATGCAATGGCCTTTCAGGCGACTCTCTTTGGGACAAAACAGCACCTACCCTGATATCAGAAGCATCAACTTCAAGAATATAAGGCAGTGAGGGGATAGGGTGCTGTAAAATAGGTGCAGAGGCGAATGTAGTTTTAAGAAATTCGAAAGCCTGAAGTGCCTCGGGAGACCAGACATGACTATTACCACCCTTTTTTGTCATACGGGTGATAGGCGCTACAATAGAAGAAAAACCCTTAATAAAGCGTCTATAATAGTTAGAGAAACCAAGAAAACGCTGCATGGCTTTCAAACCTTGTGGTAGAGACCACTCTATGACAGCAGAAAGCTTCTGGGGATCCATACGAAACCCTTTGGCGGAAATCAAATACCCCAAAAACTGGACTTCGGATTGGTCAAATAATTTTTTTTCTAGTTTACAATAAAGACCATTAGCAAGAAGGGTCTTCAGGACCGTTGTAACATGTCTGTGATGAGTGTGTAAATCTGTAGAATATATTAGTATGTCGTCCAAGTACACAATTACAAATGTGTGAATAAAGTCTCTTAAGACGTCATTAATAAATTCTTGAAATATTGCTGGGGCATTGCAAAGACCAAATGGCATAACAGTATACTCGTAATGACCAGATCTAGTGTTGAATGCAGTCATCCATTCGTGGCCTTTCTTAATACGTATTAAATTGTATGCACCTCTAGGGTCCAATTTAGTGAATACAGTAGCATGTTTCAGCCTGTCAAACAATTCTGTGATTAAAGATATAGGGTTTGCATTTTTGATAGTGATTTTATTTAGACCTCTATAATCGATACACGGTCTTAAATCACCTTCTTTCTTAGATACGAAGAAGAACCCCGCTCCAGCTGGAGAAGAGGATCTCCTAATGAACCCCTTTTCTAGTGATTCCTTAACATATTCCTCCATGATACGGTTTTCGTGAATAGATAAAGGGTACACCCTGCCCTTTGGAGGTATAGTGCCAGGCAATAAATCAATAGCACAATCATAGGGTCTGTGAGGTGGCAATTTATCAGCCTCCCTTTTATCGAATACAGTCTTGAGAAACAAGTACTGAGGAGGTATAACAGTAGACAAAGGAGGAGTAGTAGGAACATTAATAGAATGTAAAGGGGTGACTTTAATCATACAAGATTTGTGACAGGCTTTGTTCCATGATTTTAATTGTCCCGACTCCCAGTCGAAAATGGGATTGTGAGAACATAGCCATGGGTACCCTAACACGATATGAGAAGAGGGAGAGGTGATAACCTGGAACTGAACAGTCTCAAAGTGTAAAACCCCTGTATACATGAATAATGGTACAGTTTCATGGGTAACAACTGGAGTACTTAAAGGTCTACCATCTATGGCCTCAATGGCCAAAGATATCTCCCTCTCTCTGATGGGAATGTTGTTTTTCGTAACAAAACCAGAGTCTATGAAGTTCTCAGCAGCCCCGGAATCAACCAAGGCTAGTATGTTTTCAGCTATACAACTTTCTCCCATATGAAGAGAAACAGGAAGAAGCAAACGGTTAGGACGCATTTTAGGAGACTTAGATATCACACCCAAGGCCAGTCCCCTATAAGGCCTTAGGTGCGAGAGTTTTCCGGAAGCACAGGACATTCTTTTATCATATGATCTCTCCTACCACAGTATAGGCAGAGTCCGTCCCTTCTTCTAAGCAATTTTTCAGTATCAGAGAGTTTAGCAACCCCTAATTGCATGGGTTCCTCTTTAGATACTTTGAAACTCTCAGGTTTATCAACTTTGAGGTTATTAGGTGTAACTAAACGTCTATTCCTGTTCTTGGTATAGAGCCTGTCACAAATTCTGTTATCTATATCAATTAGGTAGTCAATAAGGTCCTCTAATGCAATAGGAAGTTCCCTAGCTGCTACCTCATCCAATATAGTATCAGATAAACCTTCCATAAATGCAGTAGTTAACCCATTGTTGGTCCAATCTACCTGTGAAGCAAGGGTACGAAACTGAATGGCATAGTCACCCACAGACCTAGAGCCCTGTTTGATTCTCATTAATATTCTGGCGGCATTCTTTGACCTTTTAGTTGTGTCAAAAGTTCTACGGAAAGCCGTAAGGAAACTATTGAAATTATGCACCATAGGTCCATTGGCCTCCCAAATAGGATTAGCCCACTCAAGTGCTTTGTCAGTAAGTTGATGCATCAAAAACCCCACTTTAGACCTATCAGTGGGAAAGGAACGTGGATACATCTCAAAGTGGAATTCTATTTGATTAATGAAACCTCTGCATGTCTTAGCTTCCCCTGCATACCTGGGAGGGGGTGTTAAATGGGGCAAAGTATTATGCATAGTGGATACTTCGGGAAGAAGAGGTGTAGGAGGGTTAGGTGCGGTTGCAGGAATAGTTCTAGACAAGAGCGTCTGGAGAGCCTGAGCTATCTAATCCACACGGTGGTCCTGCTCTACAAACCTAGCCTCATGAGAAGCCATTTGCTGAGCTAAATCTGCGGGGTCCATGGCCCTATCGTAATGTAATGAAAATATACCCCAACTCGCAGGATTCAACTCGACAAACGACAACACAGAGGAGAGATACGTCTACCGGACCTTAGAATGGCCGGACTCGACGTATATGAGAGGAGACAGAGTCAGGAACGATCCGAGGTCAAGGGCACAAAGAGACAGCGTAAACTAGGACTAGCCAGGGTCTGGTACACCGTAAACAGCAAGCCGGCAAACAGAACAGATAAGGATAAAGAGATAACGTAGTCAGAGACAAAGCCAAGGTCAATACGAAGGAACACAACTGAACACAACAAGCGCTAAAGGGAACTGCAACAGAAACCACGATAGGGCAAGGATTAAGGGAAAAAGGTGAGTATAAGTACCTTCTAAATTAATTTGATTGGCTCTTGTCATATCCACACCCCCAAAAGGTAAGTGTATGGGGAGCGTGGCATGACAGGCGCCAATGGAAGCCTTTTTCCAATTTAGGCTCCCACTGTTTCTTTAAGAGCGCGCCCGAGACTCGCGGCGCGCTCTTAGATTCACTGCTCGCCTTCCTGTTGCAGCCGTCGGATGAGCCGCGCGCGGCTCGTGCATCAGCAGGACCGCGCGCGGCTCGAAGAGAGAACCACTACCGGCCCCTGGAAAAGGTAAGTAACGCTACATAAGGCATTCGAGAAAGTGTATAGGTACCTTTTCCATTAGAGACATTTATGGAGTATGGTTATTTGCATGGTGTATACACTGAGCAGCCACAACATTAAAACAGGTGAAGTGAATAACATTCATTATATATATATTTATATGTTATAAGTATTTCAATTTTTAGAAAAGCGTGCAAACCTGGCTTTCATGTGGATGCTGCTTTGGCATGTTGGGCTGCCATCAGAAATTGTGACTCCCCCAAGTCCGCCCACAAGGCCCACCCACTGGGCTCTCCTCTAAGTGTGATTAAAGTAAATGCAGTGTGTGTGTGTGTGTGTGTGTGTGTGTGTGCATTAACAATACACACACTGCATTCACTATGTATATACTGCATATATATATATATATATATATATATATATAGTGAATGCAGTGTGTGTATTGTGAATGCAGTATGTATAGTGGATGCAGAGTATGTGTTTGCGTAGTTGATGCAGTGTGCAAAGTGAATGTAATTTGTGTGTTTGTGTAGTAAATGCAGTTTGTGTGTTTGTATAATTAGGGATACTCTAGCCTGCTAAATTGTATCCGGCAGCTGTCAGGGATTATATTTTTTGCTGGTTTACACTTAGCCACTTTGTATTCATTGCTTTGTGTGTTTTCTTGTTTAGAATTTTTTGGTTTCTAATAAATAGGCACTATATGTGTTGCCGTATTCCTAAGCTAAAAATAGTGTGTTTTCATGTGTTGTCTGGCTAATTAGAGCTGTGGCTGAGATTCTAGTTAACACGTTCATTGCTGAAGTGGTGGACATTATTATATTTATACTTATCTAGTTCTTTATTATTGGAGCGCTCACACTATCTTATTGTTGATCTTTCATCCTTAATAGTTGCTCATATTAGTTGTGAAGCAGCCCACTTTATTTCGTAGTGATAATGTGTTGTTTGTATACATTAATTATTATCCTCCCCATTTTTGAGCCGTTCTTGGTATTTATATTGTGTTTGTATAATGGATGCTGTTTTTGTGTAGTGGATGCTGTGTGTATAGTAAATGCAGTGTGTGTGTTTGTTTAGTGAATGCAGTTTGTATGTTTGTGTAGTGGATGCTGTATGTGTGTTTGTATAGTAGATGAGTAGTAGATGTTAGACAGAGGCTGTGGGGAGGATTTATCTCTATATATAGTGTTTGCTTACAAACACACACACACTGTAAATAAATATTGTTAAACATACACACGCACACACTCCATCTATCTCAATCTTTTTCTATCTATCTATATCTATCTCTATCTTATTCTATCTAGATCTATCTATCTATTTATATCTATCATATCTATCTATTTCTATCTATCTATATCTATCATATTTATCTATGTCTATCTATCTATCTATCTGTCTATTTTTTTCACACACTCACTCAGTCAGTCACTCACTCACCCACACTCAGTCGCTCACTCACCCACACTCAGTCACCCACTCACACTCAGTCACCCACACTCAATCACAAAATAAGTTTACTTACAGTTTGAATCCTCCCCTCCTGCTTGGTCTCCGGTATTCAGTCTGTCAGCTCCAGCCGACTCTTTGTGCAGGAGATCTTATCTCCCACAATCCCACGCGCTGCTGACAGCCTCTGGAAGACAGGATGCTTGTGCACAATGCCCTGTCTGCTGACAGCACATTTGAGTGGATGGATGCTAATTACGCATCCATCATCTCGGACGTCCCCCGGGTGGCAGTCTGAGTGACTGCAACCAGAGGTGTTCCTAACTTTCAATGTAAACACTGTATTTTCTCATGAAGGAGGCTGCAGGGAGCTATAGTTCTCACCTGAACAACCTCATTAAGCTGAAGTTGTTCAGGTGGCTATAGTGTCCCTTTAAGACAACACTCTTTTCATGCTGCTCAAACATTTGCTGACAATGGTTCTGTAAGCAATTTAAAATGTAAGCCGGTAATCCTTCTAGAACCATCAGTATTCTTTCTTTACTTTATTTTTCTTTTTGGGCGTAACTGATATATGCAATGTTTATTATCAGGTGGTTATCTAGAATAATGTATCTCTATATTTACACAAGACAACACTGGGTATATCTTAAAGAGATTTCTGTTTTCTTTTTGTTTTATATTTATTTAGTTTTTTTGTTTTGTTTTTTGCTTTTTGGTGCACAAGTTAACTATATCATAATTTATTTTTATTAATGTCAGGTGCTATTACAGCTTGCTATTTATACTATAACTCAAACATATCGTTTCTATATGCTGTCTGAACATGATAATATTGGAAATGTAGAAGCTCTCCAAAAGAAAGATTTTAGAAGATTTTAAAAAGTGTGTATATTCAACTTTGAGCAGAACTTTAGTTCAATTAAAATGAAAAATATAGATATGGGAAGTAAACTTAAAGAAAAAAAATATTTTTGCAAGCATATTTTAGCTTTGAGCAGAACTTAGTGGTGCAAGTTCATATATTAGTAGATGTTCCATACACTAAATAAATAAAATTGTTTTCTTTGTAAAAAAGATCCATATAAGTCAGAACAAAGCTTTTATTAATAATACTGCTTATTAGACTTGCGCATGGCTAGAAATTCAGGTATTCTGGCGAATATTTTGGCCCAACTTCGGCCGAATTTTGGATCGGTCCAAAATGGATCTGCAAGTCTACTGCTAGTCCTGCTAGTTATGTTTTTACAGGTAAATAACAATAACGATTATTACTATATTTGATCTAGACTGGATAAAAATGGTCACATTAAAGCACACTGTGCTATTGCCTCTAATTTCATGAATCATCATGTAAGATTCGCACTAGATGGTGGCAAACTCCACGAGACTCCAGGAACTCTTTCCACGCGTGTCTGATGCATACTGCCTTCATTTAAAAAAATTGGAAAGGCATTCGTTTTGATATAAAATAGATCTGTGGATGTGGCCCACTGCCATCTTACTGCACTACACTAAAATGCCAAGCTGTAAATAGTTTAAAAAATAAAAAAAGTCAATCTTACGGCTTAATGTTGCTGAAACACTGATACCTAGACTTTGGAAATTACAGACTCCCCCGGCGCTCATTGAGTGGATTAATGGAGTAAAAAAGGTTCATTTGATGGTGTCTTTAGTAGTCTCTAATACAGGCCGGTGCTTTCCCATAGCATGGCAATGGTCCCACTGGGAACGATACTTGACTAGGTTGCTATTCGCTTGGAATCAGCACTCCTTTTCTTAATAGAGTTCTTCTTCCATACCCTTTTTTATTTAGTTTTTTAGCTCCTGTCATTAGAGAAGCTATTTATATCACTCTATCTTTATTACATCTAAATCGACTACTGTTTATTTTATTATGCTCTTTTGTTTCCTTACAAATATATATATATTTTTTTCAAATTGTATTTTATTGAAGAAACAAATACGGTTTGAGGTCACTGCAAGTAAAAAGGAGAAAAGCAGACAAAGAAAATACAGGCAATAGAACATCCACGGGCACATCATGTAATATGCAAAGAATATTTTAATATACAACTATCTATGAAAATCTGTCAGGGTGAGAAATGTGACAATTGTAGAGCTGCTGATGTTGTACAGAAGGTCAGTATATCTTATCAGGGATTTTATCAACCATGGTAAGAATATGTAAGAAGATGTAAGAATATCTTCTCATAGGTGAGTTCCCATAAAATATGAGAAAAATAGACAATAAAGATAGTACTTTAATATGAATAATATTGAGAAAACACATTGTTAGATATCACATTACAATTTCAATTTGTTTTATTGAATATAAGGTAGATATAGATAAAATTAGGAGCACTGTGTGTTCTAACTCCTTTCTAGAATAGCCAGCAATCATAGCTACAGTAGCTCTCCTGTGTGAACGGACCAGACGGGCTAACATTATTGAGCCTTAGACGCCCATGACCCTGACACCAGGTCACCATTTGTCCTTCCTTGTATTACTTTACTAATTACTAACCACTCATTTTACTAACCACTGGATACTGGGAACACCCCACAGGACTTGACATTTTGGAGATGCTCAGTCGCAGTTATCTAGCCATCACTACCTGGCCCTTTTTAAAGTCACTCAGATATTTCCACGTGCCATTGACAATATTAAGCTTAATAGAAGGCTTGCAGGCCCCCTAAGCATGAGAGCTTGATGATTTGTTTATTAATTTTTTGTTTGTTTTCAGACAGATAAAAACACAGATGTCCCTATATAAACTATCTAGGGACATTAGAACTGTAGTGTTAGAAATACAGCTATGTATTCCTAATGCGACAGTGTTCTAAAGGACACAATCAAGTGTTGCATTTTACTACAGTTGTGTTCAACTGCAATTTCATTTTTCTAATTTATTGCACAAACACATATTGGACATTATAAGGATAAAAGGGGGTTAAATTTAATGGGATGTACTCATATATGACTTCTCAATATGAAAAACAAGATACACAAAACAATTTAAAATGTATTTTTTTTCGCCGATTTGGCAATAATAATGTGTGCATAATTAGTGCAGCTTATGAAACGTAATTCACAGAGTATATGTGTCTAGAATTTCACTTTATTTTTGGTATTTACAGGCCACAAAATACAAGAAGTCAAATAAAATTTCAATGTGAAATAAAAATTTGATATGTTTTTCTTGTAAACATGAGAGCCAGCACAGAAAACACAAGTTGACACACAACAGGGGAAAAAACAGTGTATAAAGCAAACATATCAAGCTGTTTAACTAAGGGCATTTTGACACATGTTATGTAGTCATGTAACGGCCAATCTCTGCAAATTATTAATGTAAAATGTTGTTTTGTTTAGTTTTATCAGATTTTTAACATACTCACATATAACACGTTTTTTATTGTGTATTTTGTAAAACTAATGTGTGCTTCTATTGTACAAAACCCTGTATTGTGTTCACCTACATCCTCCGAGTACAGCAACATCCACAGGGTATGCTTCTGTGACTATCTAGAAAAGCTACAGTGTCATATAAGAGACCTAACAAATAAAGGTACTTGCACACATTTAAATACCTTCAATAACAATTCACCTTACTGCTTTCAGCTACAAGGCGTGGAGACAAGGCTAATGAGACTGCTAATATAAAAGCTAATGAGACAGAGAGAGGTATTTCATTGCATGTATTGGGGCTGATGTGTACTATAGTCATTCCTGCTGTCCATAAGTAGTGGGAGTTTGAGTGCAGGTCTTCATTTAAAGCTTTCATACAAGACATATAGGAGACATTTTAGTTCTTCTAGTTAAAATTTGATTGATGGATTAGATGGGCCTGTGGTTCATACTCATATAGTGTATATTGTGCTTTATCATGTTGCCATTCTTCCACCAGTTTGTCAAAATTTGTGGTACATTTTTAAAAACTTTTTTTAAAACTCATTACAACATCTCTTGAGTACAACAATACTCAATACTTGCAAAGTAACAATGATAATCATAATTCCAGTCTAAATCCTTGATCCTAAACCAAACTCTAATTTTAAACCAAATCCTAATCCCGAAACCTAGACCTAAATCTAATCACAAACCTCTGCTTAATCCTAACACATTCTGTAATCCTATGCCTAACCCTGATTATAACCTTAATCTTAACCCAAACCCTATAAACAGTGTTTTCATTAATTCTGCTGATGTCAGCAGAGGAATCCCAAGAGGTTTGCCTTTGCTAATATAAGTACTGATATTAGAAAAAGAGAGCTCTAAGCTAACACAGGGAGTGATATGTTGCTGCTATCAGGGGATCTCAGAATGTATTATCCCAGAGGAACTGCCAAGCTATCTCCAGAAATTTTTAGCTTAATACTATCCTCAACAGAGTACTTCAAAATCTTCATGGATAGGGCACACAGGCTACCATGAGCTACGTATCTGCTTCCTGCCACTACCAGAGATACTATTGTGAAGTTCCATTACTATCATATTAAAGCATCTATCATCTATCAGGTCTTACAAGCCTCCCAGAGCCCTACACAGGGATCCCACTTTCTAGACCTATCTTACCTATCTACCCTCACTATGGCCAAGAATTATCATCCATCAAGAAAGCCATATGCCTACAACAATTGGAATACAGATGGGGCTTCCTCACAAAGACTCTGATTTTGAAAAATGGAGCCCTGGGGGCAATTGCTACCCATGAGGAGGGTGAATACATCCTAAAGGAATAGAAAATATCTAGGCTAGAGACAATACCAGGCACTACTTGGATATCTTTGAGCAGGCATGCAAATCTCATATTCCGGGTGTGCTGCTGGAGATAGACACGGACAAGGCATTAGACCACCTTAGTTGGCATTATATGATTTCTACCATAAGCAAATTTGGCCTATCTCATACATACCTGAAGGGTATTTTGGTCTTGTACTCACATCTATCAGAAAAGATATCCAACTCAGGTTACCTTTCCAAAGCCTTCAATATTACTAACGGTACCCAGCAGGGATGCCCGCTTTCTCTTTAATTTTCATTTTGGCCCTGGAATGACTTATACACCATATTAATCTGCATTCAGAAATCTGAGGTCTCACCTCACCTATAGGGGAGTGATCAGTTGTGCCTTTTTCTGATGATACACTGATGTTCCTAGTGGAGCACCAGTCATCTCTGCTGCCTTGCTAGAGAGATATGGCCCAGTGTCATAGTTTGAAAACTATTTAAGGAAGACACAAGCATAATCCATATCTGTACCAGAAGTGGTGCTTCAGAATATGAAGCAACAGGATGGATTTAAATGGAGGACAACTTCCTAGGATTTTTGGGGATAACACTTGGGGTCTCTGATTCCTATTTAATTCCAAACTAAAGCTATTGCAGACCTTCAGGAAGAATTTTAAGTCCCACATAATTATTCACCCATTTAAGAATCAGGGATATCCTAACTAACCAAAAGGTAGTCCCAGGGACTCACCTTTAACTCAGGCCATTGGACAAACTCTGTATATGTGCAAAGTCTCCTGATAATGTTACAAATTGTCCTATGTTCTAAAATGTTATTGCGCAGTACTCTCAGAGCATTAATCATTGGGAGACCCATCTCAAATTACTAATGAGATGGTACTTGGCAAAGATTGTCCCCAATTGTTCCTCTCAATGCTAGTGATGGCAGGTATCACCATAGGGTCCCTAACATGCGTTTTCTTGTACTGTCCATGCTTACAACAGTACTGGAAGTAGATTCAGTCCCTGCTCAAGACACTCACCAATATTAACTAATATGGAACTCTTTGTCAGGTTCCAAAACTGACATGTAAGATTTTTTGTTTATACTGCCCCTTTTATTTCACGTCCTTATTTTCACCTCTAGTGGCCTCCCTAGCCACTAAACTTTTCTCTCACCCTATCATCCTCACCTGTATTAACTAATGAAGAGGCTTCATAAGTCTACACCCTGCAGACAACAGTGCCTTGACATTGAAGTCAGTGTTCTGACATAGAACTTCTGATACTGGGTCCTGAAAACAACCTATATTTATCTGCATTATTTAGAAACATAGATAGAATCATAGAATGTGACGGCAGATAAGAACCATTCGTCCCATCTAGTCTGCCCAGTTTTCTAAATACTTTCATTTCAATCTGAAGAGACTTACCTGCTTGATCTACCATATTGGAGAGACTTAACTGCTTCACTTATTACAACTCTGCAAGATCCTGTAAGCAACCTGTATTACGTTATACTGGAATCTACTTACCTGTCTCAACTACTGCAACTCTGCATAATCCTGTAAGCAACCTGTATTACATTATACTGGAACTATTTACCAGCTTTAACTATTTCAACCCTGAGTCATCCTGAACCTGGCTACCGGATTCCACAATTTACTAATCTACTTGGAAATAACGTCAAACCTACTTGTATATAAAAGACTTTGTTCATTTACTTTCAAGATATTCTGTTTGTGGCATATTGCCTTTATTCTGTTTTACTCTCAAAGTATCCTGTTTGTGGCAGATTGCCTTAATTCTTTATTTCAAGTAAATTGTTATGTCTAAAAATACAAAGTTTCAACCAATAACCCTGGCAATAATCTTCTCTCTGACCTGCTCAGGAACATGACACTCTAGAATAGATGATATTGACTATACAAGTATGGGTGGCTTTTAAACTCTGCATAGCTCATCATTGGAAATTCCCCACTGCACCTACAAAATAAATCTCCCTGGTAATGGAAACTCTTAAAGGACCACTATAGTGCCAGGAAAACATACTTGTTTTCCTGGCACTATAGTGCCCTGAGGGTGCCCCCACCCTCAGGGTCCCCCTCCCGCCAGGCTCTGGGGGGGAGGAAGGGGTTGAACTTACCTCTTTCTCCAGCCCTAGGCGGGGACATCTCCTCCTCCTCTCCTCCCTCTTCTTCTGTCACCGGCTGAATGCGCATGCGCGGCAAGAGCCGCGTGCGCATTCAGCCAGTCCATAGGAAAGCATTCACAACGCTTTCCTATGGACGCTGGCGTCTTCTCACTGTGAAAATCACAGTGAGAAACGCGGAAGCCCTCTAGCAGCTGTCAATGAGACAGCCACTAGAGGCTGGATTAACCCATTTATAAACATAGCAGTTTCTCTGAAACTATGTTTATTAAAAAAAAGGGTTAAACCTAGATGGACCTGGCACCCAGACCACTTCATTAAGCTGAAGTAGTCTGGGTCCCTATAGTGGTCCTTAAAGTCCACTAGGCTATACCAGGCAGAAACATAGACTAGCAAGCACAATATCCAAACATAAGAGGGTTCCAGAAATGTGGGACTAAGCAAGAGTGATGCTTCCCTCAAGGGCACAGTGAATGCTAGGAAATAGGCTCATGCACTTTCAGATGTTTGTGTTGTACCAATAAACCAGGCTGTATTGTGATAACAGAGTATTGGATACTATACAATTTGTCAACGTTTGGCTAAAAACTGATACACTTATTCATTTGGTTCTTATTTTGCAAATTCAATACAAATTAAAACATGTAAAAAAAAAGTCTGGGGACACTAAAAAAATCTGACAAAGGGAAGCCCCCCCCCCAAAAAAAATCTGACAAAGGTAAGCTCCGTGATGTGAGATGGGATTAAACCTTGCTCACACCTTAATCTGCAAAATGTGTCATTATGCCCTAACAGCATTTAAGCCCAGTATAGTTAGGACATAATGATACACCAGAATATCATTAAATGGTTAATAAAGTGGTTGTGGTGTAGATTCTGTCCCTGCACCATGGATGGCTATACACCACAGCTGCTACATAAAGAAAAAGTTGTTTTGGTGTCTCTTTAAATATTTTGTTGTAGGCTCATACACCAGTGGCAGATGAAGGATTAAGTTGCATGGAAAAAGAAGACATGTTTTGAAGATCTGCAGCTTTTGCAATCTGTTTTATATACCCCCCAATGACAGAATGAATGCATGTCTTAGCTGGGGCATATCTACTAAATAGTGATTAAAAAATAAAATTGGCTTGGAGTGTTCCTTTAAAAGAAGACAATTGCTATGGCTTTTTGTTAAGTCTGATAAAAACATGGAAAATAATTAAGCTCCTTACCCCAAATCAGCACAAATCACATGAAATGCAAAGCAACACTTGGTGTTGTGCAAAACATTAGATTAAAACACTACTATGTAGAAAAACAAAACACAGAGAAAATATAAACATGATGTACATGGGTACTCTACAAAGTACTAAGGATGTTTGTCATCATGTGGTTGAGTAATTTCGAGACTGGAGAAGTCGTTACATGTATTATTTTCAGTTTAATTTGGGGAAACCACTTGAGGCAATAAAAATCATATCTGCAGTTGTAATGGAAATGATTCAACCCCCATTGAAAATTAGGTTTGTTGTCAAGATTTACAGACTTTTAGCTGCTTGCAATGTAAAACCAGTGTTTTCTCAAGCACACCTCATGCAACTAATCACGGACTTCATTAATTACACCAGGTGTGCTTGAGCTGGAACACTTGCGATACCTGAACTAGTTTGTTGAGTGTTGCATTTGACTGCGTGTTAGAATTATAGCTAAGTCAAAAGAATGGTCCACAAAGTCAAGAGAAGAGATAATTGCCCTTCACAAACAAGGAACAGGATACAAAAAGATAGCAAAGCACTGAATGTTCCTAGAGATATCATTGAAATCATAGTTTGCAAGTTCAAAGTTAAAGGAACAGTGGTTACACTATCTGGACAGGGCAGAAAAAGCAACCCATCACTGACTGCAACCAGATTTATGAGAAGGCAGATTGTGAAACACACTCTGCCTACAAATAAGCATGGTAATGGCTCGGTGATGCTCTGGAGCTCCTTTGTATCCTCTGGCACTGGAAACCTGCACCATATGGAAGGCAAGGTGGATTCATTGAGGTATCATAAAATCTTTGGAGGAAGTTGAAGCTTGGGTACCACTGGCTTTACAACAGGACAATAATTCCAAGCATATCTCAAATTTCACCAAAGCTTGGTTGTAGAAATAGTTCTGTAAAGTTCTACTGTGGCCATCTGACTTAAACCCCATAAAAATCTTGGGTGGGATTTTAAGAAGACTGTTGCAAAACGTAAACCCAAGAAAATTATTGAACTGGAGGCCATTATTTATGAGCAATGGGCAAAGATTCCTCAGGAACGCTCACAGAAGCTGATGTCTGGCTATGCATCTCATTTGCAGCAGGTTATAACAACAAATGGGTACTCTACTTAGTACTAAGGATGCTTGTCATCATGTGGTTGAGTAATTTCGAGACTGGAGAAGTCATTATATGTATTGTTTTCAGTTTAATTTGGGGAAACCACTTGAGGCATTAGTTGTGTTGAGCTATTTTATTTTATTTCGTTTGATTTGTTCATCACAAACAGCCGAAAGTCTGTACATTTTGACAATAATCCTGATTTTCAATGGCGGTTGAATAATTTTAATTACAATTGTATGTGTTTTATCTCCAGGTGCAGATACATATACATATAATACATATGATACACAATATACCATGGCATATCACAGATTTCTCTTGTATGTATATGGACCAGGATTGCTTTGTGTATTCTTTTATGTATAAAATGTTATTGACATTTGCAAGGAGCACTATGAACATCAGAGAGAAAGATGTGACTCTCTATTCTAAATGTGTGATCATTTTCTTCAATAGATGACATTAAATGAAAATACATATACATTTGTTATATTATAACATGTTACAAAGTTATATGACCTGCTCTATAAACCGTAACCTGAAACGAAAATGACCTCCATTTCCCTTTATTTAAACATTAATAGACGAAGAGCATTTTATTTTCCCTTTTTTTTTTATGAAAGTACATTTCTTTATTTCTCCTCTGATCTGCTCGTTTCTCAAAGTTTATATAATGGGGTTTAATAAAGGAGTCATCATGGTGTAAAATACTGGAACAAGCTTCTGTAAACCCAATAAGTCTTGTTTAGATGAAACCACATAATTAAAAATGAGTGCACCATAATACATGCATACAATCGAAAGATGGGAGCTGCAGGTGGAGAAGGTTTTCTGTCTTCCTGTGGTGGACGTGATCCAAAGGATAGTGAGGAAAATATTTATATATGTTACAGTGATGTAAATAAATGGAAAAATCAGCACGGGGAACAATAAAACAAGACTTATAATCTGATCTTCTAAAATGTGCGAACAAGCAAGTTTAACCATAGGTACAAGGTCACAATAAAAATGATCAATGATATTCGAACCACAGAAGGTTATTTTGGCTAAACATATAACATGTAGCACTGGTATGACTGTTCCAAATACCCATGATAAAGCTGCTAGATGGATACAGTTTTTTAGGTCCATGATAGAGGCATATCTCAAAGGGTTACAGATGGCCAAGTACCTATCGTAGGACATTACTGTAAGAAGTAAACACTCCGTGCTCACTGATTGGGCAAAGAAAAAAAACTGTGTGAAGCAATCTGCAAGTGGCATTAGCCTTCCATGTCTTACGGTAATGACGAGCATTAGAGGAGCAATAGTGGTGGTAAGGAGGATGTCACAGAACGATAGATGGGTGAGGAAAAAATACATAGGATTGTGGAAATGTCTGGATGTAGCTATTATTAATATAATCATCATATTTGCAGTTAATGTCACTAGATAGTTTATCAAGAAGAGAATAAAGAGTAAAATATTAAATGTGGGCATCTTCTCAAAACCCACTATCCAAAACTTACGAAATACTGTCTTGTTCTTAAAAAGTTCCATTAACAAATCAATATAAAAAAATATCTACAATTAAAAAGTGCCAGAAGAAACATATTCTAGTGAGGGCAACTGCATCATGATACAGAATATGAATGGTGTATATTCTGCATTAAAGGAAATGTATTTTGAAACATCTGAAAGTAAAAATTAGAGTAACATTACCACAAGTTCATTTGAAGTTACACGATTAATTCTAAAACCTCTGAGAAGAACATTGTACAATTATTTAAATACATGTAAGTCTAAAGTCCAATGATGAGGGACTAATATGTTTAACAAAAGGTTAAAGGTAGAAGGTTGATAAAAGTATAAAATGATCTGTATGTTATACCTACATAAAAATTCAGTTTGTTCAATAAAAAAGGTATTACAAGATATACATTTTATCTGCTTTTTACATCTACATCACTGGACTAATACGGCTACAATCTCTACATAAATATACATATTCAATGTGAATAAACACTCAAACCATCGTAACCGCAGTGACAAGCGGTGACCAGCGGAGGAGCAAAGTGTGCTTTGTTTCCGGTGGTCACAGCAATTTTCCCATGATCCTTAGCTTTCCTCCCTGTTCCCACGATGCCTCCTGTCAGTATTGCCGAACGTCCTATCACTTAGACAGAACGCCAGCAAAAACTGCAGAATTGTGTTCTAACAGTTTCTCCATTCGTGTTAGAACGCAATTTGGGACTTTGTTCGTATCGACATTTCATTAGAATGAATGAAACTCTGATCCTATTCATTGCCGCGGCTGCATCTTGCAGCCGCTTAGTAGATAACTCCCTAATTCCCACGGTATCAGGGAGTTATCTACCAAAAGGCTGAAATACCTAAATTGGTCTTTCAGCCAAATGTACTAATACTAAGTAAAGATTACTTAGTGTTAGTAATTGATCTGCCCCTACTCGCTATACCGCGAGTAGGGGCATGTCAAGTAAGCAGTGAGCAGCCTGAGGTTGCTCACTGTAAAAAAAAAACACACACACAAAAAACCCAACCTATAGGCCCCCACCCCTGTGCGACGGTTGGGGGCCATAAATTACAATGGGGGGCCTACTGTCCTCACCCCCAGCCCCCACCCCTGCACGGTGGGTGGAGGTCATAAATTACAATAAGGGGGACCTACTGTCCTCCCCCCACCGGCCCCCACCACTGCGCGGTGGGTGGGGGTCATAAATAACAATGGGGGGACCTACTGTCCTCCCCCGGCCCCATGAGAGGTGGATGGGAGCCATAAAGATAATGAGGGGGGACCTACTTTCCTCACCCCCCACCCCTGGGTGGTGTGTGGGGGCCATAAATATAATGAGGGCGGGGACACCTACTGTCCTCCCCCCTCGGCCCCCACCCCTGTGCGGCATGTGGGGGCCATAAATTACAATTGGGGGGACCTACTGTCCTCCCCCCGGCCCCCATCCCTGCGCAGTGGGTGGGGGCCAAAAGTTACAATGGGGGGACCTACTGTCCTCCCCCCGGCCCACACCCCTGCGCAGTGGGTGAGGGCCATCAATTACAAAGGGTGTAGGACCTACTGTCCTCCCCCCCCAGCCCCCACCCCTGGGCAGCAGGTGGGGGCCCCAAGACAAATCCCCCCCCCTTCAAAGGTGACTAGGGGTTCCTAAGCCCCTAGTCACCCCCCCACCCAGATAGAAAGTTACCCTCTACCTACCCCCCTCACCCTAAAAAATAGTGAGGGGGGATAAAATAACTAACCTGTAAATAAAAATTAAACTTGCCATTTGACGTCTTCTTTTTTCTAAAATCTTAATTTTTCAGACCCAAAAAGGCCAAATAAAAAAACATCATACCCGTCGAACTTAAAATAAAATAAAAATCCCGAGCATGAAAAAAAAATCTTTACGAAAACGAAAAAACCAGAGCGCAAAAAAAATAATCCATCTTCACCCATGGAGAGCTCCGTGCAGACTGAGCTCTGCAGGGCGGGGGAAGGCTTAGAAAGTCTAAGAACACTGATTGGTTGGTTTAAGCCAATCACAGTGCTCTTCGTAATTTTACACAGCGTGGGAAAATTCCAAATAACTTTCCCACGCTGTGTAATTTATGGCGCAGGGGTGGGGGGGAGGACAGTAGGTGTCCCTCCATTGTAATTTATGGCCCCCACCCACCGTGCAGGGGTGGGGGCCGGGGGGGACAGTAGGTTCCCCCATTGTAATTTATGGTCCCCACCCGCCGCCCAGGGGTGGGGGCCGGGGGGGAGGACAGTAGGTCCCCCAATTGTAATTTATGACCCCCACCCGTCGCGCAGGGGTGGGGGCCAATAGGTTGGTTTTTTTGTGTGTTTTTTTTTTTTTTACAGTGAGCAGCCACAGGCTGCTCACTGCTTACTTGACATGCCCCTACTCGCGGTATAGCGAGTAGGGGCAGATCATTTACTAACACTAAGTAATCTTTACTTAGTATTAGTAAATTTGGCTGAAAGACCAATTTAGGTCTTTTAGTAGATAGCTCCCTGATACCGTGAGAATTAGGGAGTTATCTACTAAGTGACTGCAAGATGCAGCCGCGGCAATGAATAGGATCGGAGTTTCATTAATTCGAATGAAATTCCGATCCGAACAAAGTCCCGAATTGCATTCTAACATGAATGGAGACGCAATTTGCCAGTTGTTGCCGGTGTTCTGTCTAAGTGACAGGACTTTCGGCATTACTGACAGGAGGCATTGTGGGAACAGGGAGGAAAGCTAAAGATCATGGGAAAATTGCTGTGACCACCGGAAACGAAGCACGCTATGCTCCTCCGCTGGTCACTGCGTAGGAAACCTACAGAAGAGATATAGTCCCTACTTTTTCTCAAGTTTTACAGAAAACTAGTGCAGATAGGAAGAAAAGAAGAACAGATCATGAGAGAGCAACAAGGGAGGGCAAAAGTGTACCTGTGTATATTGAGTTATTGCTCAAAGATACGTAAATGCAGAGAGGACTAAGGTGAGCTATATACAGAATATTCAACTGTAGGGCAAAGTCTACCTTAGGTAAAATGCTCAGCAAATAAAGCAAAGAAAAATAAATAAATTTTATTCATAAATGTAAAACCACAACGTGCTAGTGTACAAAACTGAAAACCTAAATAAGTGTTACCCTAAAAACCCCAGCATAGGTGTAATACGTGAAAAAAATAAAATAAAAATAAAAAAGAGAGAACAATCTCTTCCAGGACCTATATCTTATTAATATATAGTAGGGGATATTAGGACTCTTGAGTTTTTTCCAGGCCGCTGGGTAGGTGTGTGAATAACCTCAAACCCTTCTTGCGGTAACACATGGAAAATTACATATATTGTAGGCCCATAAGGTAGGGATATACCGAGGGAACAAGCACTTGAGCGCCGTGCCCGCGGGAAAATAGTAACGTCCCAATTGTATAGAAGCTGTCACAGTGTAGCTGGATTGGTAACTTATTAACAGTCTAGTTGTAGGCTACTTAGTGACCTCCTATTATGAGCGTATATTGTTATAGTGGCAGTAGTAGGACTGTCCAAATGATACCAGCAGCCTAAAGACATAGGTAGTCTAATATCGCATAAATTATCGGCTGTCTGTACCATTAACGGACTTCTCACATGAACACTTATTAAGTGCGGTACACAAAGCAGTGATTATAAGGAAGAGGAGAACTTCCTCCCCGTGCCTACAAAGGCACCTAGCGATACTAACACTTAACAACCAAAATATGTGAAGGTATAATGACTTGGTACAGAAACTAAGCAAAGTTGATAGGCGGTCTAATGAAAAGAACCACCACTCCCCGTGCCTTCAAGGGCACCTAACATCCAACCCGCTCAAACAAATAGAGTATAATGAATATTCTTAGGTAGAGATTTGCTTAATATGGTTACTCGAGCAGAGTTGGTCAGTCGTCCTGTAAGGAGAGAAATTGCTAGTCCCCGTGCCTTCATGGGCACCTAACAGTAAACCCACTTAGTCGTTAAGAATATCTTGGTAGTATCAAAACAGATAGTAAATATCGAAGGTTATTGTCGCTAAGTGAAAGGCTAGACTGCCTGTGTACCCACGTTATACTGCCATTCCCTGGAGAACTGTGCCTTCAAGGGCACCTCAAAGCTAACACCCCTGGAAGAGATGTCTATCCTCAGAGTGGCGAGGACCTGATATAAACTTCTAACTACTGGTGCGCAGCCTAATAGCTCTAATGGGCACACAAGCCTCCGAATCTAGGCGAAATTAAATGTAGTTAGAGAGTAGCGTGGTCGCTGGTTACAGTGCTTGTCACTAAATCATAGGAGAGGCACTGAAGGACACCCTAAGGGGTGTCCTTCAGTGCTTTCTAACTCTTTAAGTGTCATTTGTATAAAGAGGTCCACGTGGGGGGTGTCCACAAAATTAGGGGTGAAATAACTCGAGGGTTTGCAATCCGTGAGTGGTCTAGAGAGATCATTATCGACTAGAAGTGAATCCAAAGTTTTAGAGAGTTCAAAATCCTCCAGGGTGAGGCCCATGTCATTGGCCATTGCTTGGTCCTTTTTGGCGTGAAAGATATTAAGAGCCAGCTTACGGCCAAACAGGTTGAGATCCTTAGACCAGTTAAACATGTCACAACTGGGAGTGGGCACAAAGGACAGCCCTCGATTCAGTAATGTTAAATGGTGTCGTTCTAGATGGAAATTGGAGAGATTGATTACTTTGTTGGAACTCATTGTCTTTGAGTACGGTTCTGGGTTTTGTACGCCCAGCGATCCCTGTCTCTTAGACGTCCCCGTTGTTGGCGGGGCTGGTCCTGATCTAAAAAAGGATTCAGTGATGGATTGGTGGTTGCCTGAGAGTTTGAGGTATCTGTAGGTATCGGGATATCCAGAAAGGAAACAATTTTGTCAGTCGTTTTCAGAATACTCTTATTAGCAGTGTTTCTGTATGCGCTCTTGTCTCGTGAACGATCAGAGTTCCGATTGGATGGAGATTTCCGTCTGTTCTGGGGTTGTGGGTCCTGATCGGACCAATCGGTTTCACCTGAGGAGGAGCCTCGTCGGTTATTTTGTCGTCTCTGATATCTGGTAGTTTGTCTAAAGATTCTACCGTCTTTGAAATCCTTGAAATCTCTCTGAAACTTGTTATGTTTTTTAAGTTTAAGATGGTTTCTGAAGTTGTTAATATTCAGTTGGAGTTTACTCTCCATCTGAGTATAAAGACTGTCTGTTTTGTAGTTCTTTATTGCTACAATATCTTCTTTGAGTTTTGAATTGATTGATTCAAAATTGACGGATTCCAGTTTCACCAAAAAGTCCATTAGTCTGGAGGAGCAGTCAAGGAGAATGGAGTTCCACTCGGCTAGCTGCTCCTCCGTCTGGACCTTGTCTGGTAGTAGGATCTCAGGGCGGAGACCTCTGGGGACTAGTTTTTGTGCTAGATATTGTTTCAAGCTAGTCAGTTCCCAGAGGCTTCTGATCTGATCCTGATATGTTTTTTGTATACTGAAAAAAGCAGTATTGATGTTATCACTTGTCAATTCATTACTTGTCAGTGGGTTTGTTGAAAAGACATTCGTGATTTCATCGTGACCTAAGTTATGGTCACTTAACTGTTCTAGGAGGTCAGTCATTCGAGATAAGATGGCAACACCGTAGTGTAAGTGGGTGTTTAAGTGACTGTTAGTAAAATAGGAATAATATCCAGAATATTAATGATGGCCTAGTGGTATTGAAACCTTGAAATAATATGAGTATGGAAGAGAAATGGCCAAAAGGCAGTGGGTCCTATAGGACAGACCAGGGGTTAACCCTAATTGGTAAAGAATTAGAAAGAAAAAAACACAGTCTGTCCATATATGTATGCATACATACATCGATATCAAAGCAACAGTCGAAAAAGAATAATAATAACTTTATTAGGTAACACACAAAAGAACCTGAACTATGTACAAAGGGGAGGGGGGAGGGAGAGACAGAAGTATGTCTGATGCGGAAGCACCTAGGTAGTTAAAAATATATATAGAGAGATAGGCCTATATATATATACACAGAAGTTTTCTAAGATAATAGAGACCGCTAGCTCAAGCACTACTCTCAATCTCCTCAATACCATGGGAGGTTTGCCGAGTGATACAGTAATGGTACTGTGTGACTAGGTAGGGTAAGCGGCTGTATGCAGGACCACTATGGTGAAAAAGATATTACCCCTCGGTACAATTAGTTCTTGCCGAGAGAGATAGACAATCAAACACCTCTATGAGGGTAATACATACATACAAAAGTGGAACCTGGCTACAGGTACCCTTGGAATCTCCTAGGTTGTCAATGATTCTAACGGAGTAAAATAGTGGTAGTATCACAGGATTATTTGTAAAAGTGGTAGTTACTGAGATATACGTTAGAGCGGCGTAGCTCCAAATTTCCCCAGTGTTCTCCTCGGAACAATAAAATTCTTGCCGAGAGAGACAGGAGAAAAATAATAATATATATAAAAATATATATATAGGTTGGCTGAGCGGTTGACCCGGTGCCTGTGAGCCCAGTAACTGTGGTTGTCCCCACGGTTCTCCTCGGAACAATAAAATATCTTGCCGAGGGAGAGAAGGGGGATAGGTGTAACGGTAGAGTGAGCGGATAACAAAATAATTTGTCTGTGAACTCCAGGGGATACAATGTCCAAGTCTAACACTCCGTACAGTAGGACTAGTCAGTTTGATGTCAATCTACTTGACTAATTTCTAAACACTGACAACCTGACGAGGATCACTCAGTGGAATAGAGTTTGCCCGTTTATGCACTTCCACTTAACACCACACTAGTTTAGTAATATGATGAGCCCAGAGAAATGTAACAATCGGGCTAGGGTATCGTATGTGTGGTAGTGAATAGTGTGATCAGGGGCCAAAATACCTCCTCGTCATGTCATGAAGTGTAAAAGTCCATAATGGAGGAAAAGGAAAGGTGCCTTCTTGGGTACCCGGTATAGTAAAGAAGAGAAATAGAAGGACACAGATAAAGTGTGTCCTAAGTTTTTAGCAATCGTGCCTATGTAGTGCTCAACAGTACTAAATGATATGCCCTGGTCGGCAACAGAATACTGTGAGTGAGTGCTGGCTAGTATGGGATCGGGTATGGATTTATCCGATCCGAGTAGGTGTTAAATAACATAAGCCCAAGTTATGTAGTAGTGGGGCAACAGGTCTGGACACCCAAAAGCAAGTGTCAGACAGTAACGTTTTTAGGTGAGGATTTCTCCAGCGTCTTGCCTTGTAACGTTTTTAGGTGAGGATCTCTCCAGCGTCTTACCCGACGCGCGTTTCGCCTGGAAGAATGCCAGGCTCGTCAGGGGAAAAGAATTCCCGGATGAACTAGTTTTAAATAGCCCGCCAGGAGCCCTGATTGGTTCCAGGGAGTCTCAGGGGGAGAAGTACGATTACGGTGGCCGGAAAGGCTCATGCCGGTATGGAAAAAGCGTTGTTCCAACTCGGGATAGGTAATAAGAGCCTTGTTTAGGTAATCAGGATAAGATTCATACTCCAGCGTTTGTGGAGTGAAAATTTACAGGGTGCTGTAAATGTCAGCCTAATACATGCCCATGGTTGGGAAAGAAATACTTTGGTGAAAACTTATTAATGAAAGGATAAGTATGATGGTAGACATAGGTAAGGCGACATCAGTGAAGTGTGGCATAGTAAATGCCTATATGGATTCCACGATACTGTCATTTGTCACATCAGTAAACCATGCCATTCAGAAGAGACGGAAAATAATTTTGGTAGGTTTAGCTGTGGGAGTTGTACAGGTAGTAATATAGTGGTTAGGGAAGATATTCAATGGATAAATGGAGTATAATTGAACTCCTCATTAAGACCATAAGGGGAAAGGGTCTTGAATGAGAAGATCCATTCAGATTCTTTGCGTAGTAGCGCCTTATTGAAATCCCCTTTTCTCGGGTTAGGGAGTAGTTGTTCAATGGCTTGAAATCTGAGATTCTCAGGGTTCCCCTCATGAAAATTTTGGATATGTCTGGCCACTGGTGTGGGTGTGACCTTATTCCTTACTGAAGTAATGTGTTGCAGGATTCTCCGTTTAAACTGTTGGAAGGTTTTTCCAATGTATTGTATCCTGCAACTGCAGGTGATAAGATATATTATCTTTGTGGTGCTGCAGTTGACTAAGGTGTTGGTTTCGACGGAGACCTGAGTCTGAGTGGATGTAGCGAATTTAGAGGGGAAAATGTACTGGCAGGCCTTGCAATGTCCGCATCTATATGTACCTTTGGTCTCAGTTAGCCAGTTCCTAGCTGGTGGAAGGGGTGCCAGATGACTGCGGACAAGTTGATCTTGAAGATTACTCGGCCTCCGGGCTGTCAGTGGTGGATGTTCTGGTAGGACCTTGGAGAGCACCGGATTGTGTAGGAGTATTGGCCAGTGGTTCTTGAGAATCTTAGACATGGGAGACCACCCCTGGTCGAATGTGGCGATGCAACGGGGTGATTTCTGTTCTGCTTTTGGTCTGTTTAGTGTCAGCGTGGACTTCCTTTCCATAGCGCAGACTTTGTGAAAGGCATGTTTCAGAACTCTGTTAGGGTACCCGAGTTCTTTGAAACGAGTCCTTAATATTCTGCATTCATTATAGAAAGTCTCATCAACTGTACAGTTTCGTCTTGCTCGCAGATATTGACCGTAGGGGATAGAGGCCTTAAGTTTGAAGGGGTGATGACTCTCCCAATGCAATAAGCTATTTGTTGAGGTCTCCTTTCTGAACAATTCAGTTTGAATTGTGCCATCCAGCTGTAACAGAATTTTAAGGTCTAGAAATACAAGTTCGTGTTCATCAATGACACAGGTTAATTTTAGATTTATGTCATTCACGTTAAGTGCCTTCACGAACTCCTGAAATAGGCTGACAGATCCTGACCACATTAGTAGGATATCATCTATATACCTATGCCAACTTACGATGAAGTCCTGGAAGTGGCGAAACTGTGGTGTCATAACCACACATTGCTCCCACCACCCCAGGAACAAGTTGGCATAGGTGGGTGCACAGGCCGTCCCCATAGCTGTTCCGGAGACCTGTAGAAAGAATTGCCCATTAAAGATGAAATAATTATGGGTAAGTATAAACTCGAGGATGGTCAGAATAAAATCGGTCTGGCTCTTGGTGTATGCTGTGTGCTCCAAGAAGTACCTGCAAGCCCGAATGCCCTTGTCGTGGGGAATGTTGGTGTACAGTGCCACGACATCCAGGCTTGCTAGCTGGGTATATGGAGGAACTATGAGGTCTTGGAGTTTCAGCAGAGTAGACTTAGTGTCTTGTAAATAGGATGGTAATGTAGTTACCAGGGGGTGGAGGATTTTCTCTACAAACTTGCTAGGTGCTTCTGTTAGACAGTTGTTGCCAGAGACAATGGGTCTCCCTGGAGGGGGATGGGTACCCTTATGAATTTTCGGCAGGCAATAAAAAGTCGCAATGGTAGGACTTTTATGAGGTAGAAGGAACCGTAACTCGTCTTTAGTGATGATCTGATCGTTCAGGGCATCATTGAGGAGTGTGACAAGCTCATCAGTAAATGCCTTAGTGGGATCAGATGGAAGAGCCCTGTAGTATTGTGGGTCATTGAGATGTACCATGCACATCTCAACGTACTCTGTACGGTTCATGATGACAATGTTCCCGCCTTTATCGGCTGGTTTAATAACAATCGTGGGTTGTTGTTTCAGGTCTTTCAATGCCTGTCGTTCCTTTAGGTTCAGATTGTTCAGGACTGGTGCTTGGTTTGGTATGGTTTCTAACTCTTTAAGTGTCATTTGTATAAAGAGGTCCACGTGGGGGGTGTCCACAAAATTAGGGGTGAAATAACTCGAGGGTTTGCAATCCGTGAGTGGTCTAGAGAGATCATTATCGACTAGAAGTGAATCCAAAGTTTTAGAGAGTTCAAAATCCTCCAGGGTGAGGCCCATGTCATTGGCCATTGCTTGGTCCTTTTTGGCGTGAAAGATATTAAGAGCCAGCTTACGGCCAAACAGGTTGAGATCCTTAGACCAGTTAAACATGTCACAACTGGGAGTGGGCACAAAGGACAGCCCTCGATTCAGTAATGTTAAATGGTGTCGTTCTAGATGGAAATTGGAGAGATTGATTACTTTGTTGGAACTCATTGTCTTTGAGTACGGTTCTGGGTTTTGTACGCCCAGCGATCCCTGTCTCTTAGACGTCCCCGTTGTTGGCGGGGCTGGTCCTGATCTAAAAAAGGATTCAGTGATGGATTGGTGGTTGCCTGAGAGTTTGAGGTATCTGTAGGTATCGGGATATCCAGAAAGGAAACAATTTTGTCAGTCGTTTTCAGAATACTCTTATTAGCAGTGTTTCTGTATGCGCTCTTGTCTCGTGAACGATCAGAGTTCCGATTGGATGGAGATTTCCGTCTGTTCTGGGGTTGTGGGTCCTGATCGGACCAATCGGTTTCACCTGAGGAGGAGCCTCGTCGGTTATTTTGTCGTCTCTGATATCTGGTAGTTTGTCTAAAGATTCTACCGTCTTTGAAATCCTTGAAATCTCTCTGAAACTTGTTATGTTTTTTAAGTTTAAGATGGTTTCTGAAGTTGTTAATATTCAGTTGGAGTTTACTCTCCATCTGAGTATAAAGACTGTCTGTTTTGTAGTTCTTTATTGCTACAATATCTTCTTTGAGTTTTGAATTGATTGATTCAAAATTGACGGATTCCAGTTTCACCAAAAAGTCCATTAGTCTGGAGGAGCAGTCAAGGAGAATGGAGTTCCACTCGGCTAGCTGCTCCTCCGTCTGGACCTTGTCTGGTAGTAGGATCTCAGGGCGGAGACCTCTGGGGACTAGTTTTTGTGCTAGATATTGTTTCAAGCTAGTCAGTTCCCAGAGGCTTCTGATCTGATCCTGATATGTTTTTTGTATACTGAAAAAAGCAGTATTGATGTTATCACTTGTCAATTCATTACTTGTCAGTGGGTTTGTTGAAAAGACATTCGTGATTTCATCGTGACCTAAGTTATGGTCACTTAACTGTTCTAGGAGGTCAGTCATTCGAGATAAGATGGCAACACCGTAGTGTAAGTGGGTGTTTAAGTGACTGTTAGTAAAATAGGAATAATATCCAGAATATTAATGATGGCCTAGTGGTATTGAAACCTTGAAATAATATGAGTATGGAAGAGAAATGGCCAAAAGGCAGTGGGTCCTATAGGACAGACCAGGGGTTAACCCTAATTGGTAAAGAATTAGAAAGAAAAAAACACAGTCTGTCCATATATGTATGCATACATACATCGATATCAAAGCAACAGTCGAAAAAGAATAATAATAACTTTATTAGGTAACACACAAAAGAACCTGAACTATGTACAAAGGGGAGGGGGGAGGGAGAGACAGAAGTATGTCTGATGCGGAAGCACCTAGGTAGTTAAAAATATATATATAGAGATAGGCCTATATATATATACACAGAAGGTTTCTAAGATAATAGAGACCGCTAGCTCAAGCACTACTCTCAATCTCCTCAATACCATGGGAGGTTTGCCGAGTGATACAGTAATGGTACTGTGTGACTAGGTAGGGTAAGCGGCTGTATGCAGGACCACTATGGTGAAAAAGATATTACCCCTCGGTACAATTAGTTCTTGCCGAGAGAGATAGACAATCAAACACCTCTATGAGGGTAATACATACATACAAAAGTGGAACCTGGCTACAGGTACCCTTGGAATCTCCTAGGTTGTCAATGATTCTAACGGAGTAAAATAGTGGTAGTATCACAGGATTATTTGTAAAAGTGGTAGTTACTGAGATATACGTTAGACAACCTATATATATATTTTTATATATATTATTATTTTTCTCCTGTCTCTCTCGGCAAGAATTTTATTGTTCCGAGGAGAACACTGGGGAAATTTGGAGCTACGCCGCTCTAACGTATATCTCAGTAACTACCACTTTTACAAATAATCCTGTGATACTACCACTATTTTACTCCGTTAGAATCATTGACAACCTAGGAGATTCCAAGGGTACCTGTAGCCAGGTTCCACTTTTGTATGTATGTATTACCCTCATAGAGGTGTTTGATTGTCTATCTCTCTCGGCAAGAACTAATTGTACCGAGGGGTAATATCTTTTTCACCATAGTGGTCCTGCATACAGCCGCTTACCCTACCTAGTCACACAGTACCATTACTGTATCACTCGGCAAACCTCCCATGGTATTGAGGAGATTGAGAGTAGTGCTTGAGCTAGCGGTCTCTATTATCTTAGAAACCTTCTGTGTATATATATATAGGCCTATCTCTATATATATATTTTTAACTACCTAGGTGCTTCCGCATCAGACATACTTCTGTCTCTCCCTCCCCCCTCCCCTTTGTACATAGTTCAGGTTCTTTTGTGTGTTACCTAATAAAGTTATTATTATTCTTTTTCGACTGTTGCTTTGATATCGATGTATGTATGCATACATATATGGACAGACTGTGTTTTTTTCTTTCTAATTCTTTACCAATTAGGGTTAACCCCTGGTCTGTCCTATAGGACCCACTGCCTTTTGGCCATTTCTCTTCCATACTCATATTATTTCAAGGTTTCAATACCACTAGGCCATCATTAATATTCTGGATATTATTCCTATTTTACTAACAGTCACTTAAACACCCACTTACACTACGGTGTTGCCATCTTATCTCGAATGACTGACCTCCTAGAACAGTTAAGTGACCATAACTTAGGTCACGATGAAATCACGAATGTCTTTTCAACAAACCCACTGACAAGTAATGAATTGACAAGTGATAACATCAATACTGCTTTTTTCAGTATACAAAAAACATATCAGGATCAGATCAGAAGCCTCTGGGAACTGACTAGCTTGAAACAATATCTAGCACAAAAACTAGTCCCCAGAGGTCTCCGCCCTGAGATCCTACTACCAGACAAGGTCCAGACGGAGGAGCAGCTAGCCGAGTGGAACTCCATTCTCCTTGACTGCTCCTCCAGACTAATGGACTTTTTGGTGAAACTGGAATCCGTCAATTTTGAATCAATCAATTCAAAACTCAAAGAAGATATTGTAGCAATAAAGAACTACAAAACAGACAGTCTTTATACTCAGATGGAGAGTAAACTCCAACTGAATATTAACAACTTCAGAAACCATCTTAAACTTAAAAAACATAACAAGTTTCAGAGAGATTTCAAGGATTTCAAAGACGGTAGAATCTTTAGACAAACTACCAGATATCAGAGACGACAAAATAACCGACGAGGCTCCTCCTCAGGTGAAACCGATTGGTCCGATCAGGACCCACAACCCCAGAACAGACGGAAATCTCCATCCAATCGGAACTCTGATCGTTCACGAGACAAGAGCGCATACAGAAACACTGCTAATAAGAGTATTCTGAAAACGACTGACAAAATTGTTTCCTTTCTGGATATCCCGATACCTACAGATACCTCAAACTCTCAGGCAACCACCAATCCATCACTGAATCCTTTTTTAGATCAGGACCAGCCCCGCCAACAACGGGGACGTCTAAGAGACAGGGATCGCTGGGCGTACAAAACCCAGAACCGTACTCAAAGACAATGAGTTCCAACAAAGTAATCAATCTCTCCAATTTCCATCTAGAACGACACCATTTAACATTACTGAATCGAGGGCTGTCCTTTGTGCCCACTCCCAGTTGTGACATGTTTAACTGGTCTAAGGATCTCAACCTGTTTGGCCGTAAGCTGGCTCTTAATATCTTTCACGCCAAAAAGGACCAAGCAATGGCCAATGACATGGGCCTCACCCTGGAGGATTTTGAACTCTCTAAAACTTTGGATTCACTTCTAGTCGATAATGATCTCTCTAGACCACTCACGGATTGCAAACCCTCGAGTTATTTCACCCCTAATTTTGTGGACACCCCCCACGTGGACCTCTTTATACAAATGACACTTAAAGAGTTAGAAACCATACCAAACCAAGCACCAGTCCTGAACAATCTGAACCTAAAGGAACGACAGGCATTGAAAGACCTGAAACAACAACCCACGATTGTTATTAAACCAGCCGATAAAGGCGGGAACATTGTCATCATGAACCGTACAGAGTACGTTGAGATGTGCATGGTACATCTCAATGACCCACAATACTACAGGGCTCTTCCATCTGATCCCACTAAGGCATTTACTGATGAGCTTGTCACACTCCTCAATGATGCCCTGAACGATCAGATCATCACTAAAGACGAGTTACGGTTCCTTCTACCTCATAAAAGTCCTACCATTGCGACTTTTTATTGCCTGCCGAAAATTCATAAGGGTACCCATCCCCCTCCAGGGAGACCCATTGTCTCTGGCAACAACTGTCTAACAGAAGCACCTAGCAAGTTTGTAGAGAAAATCCTCCACCCCCTGGTAACTACATTACCATCCTATTTACAAGACACTAAGTCTACTCTGCTGAAACTCCAAGACCTCATAGTTCCTCCATATACCCAGCTAGCAAGCCTGGATGTCGTGGCACTGTACACCAACATTCCCCACGACAAGGGCATTCGGGCTTGCAGGTACTTCTTGGAGCACACAGCATACACCAAGAGCCAGACCGATTTTATTCTGACCATCCTCGAGTTTATACTTACCCATAATTATTTCATCTTTAATGGGCAATTCTTTCTACAGGTCTCCGGAACAGCTATGGGGACGGCCTGTGCACCCACCTATGCCAACTTGTTCCTGGGGTGGTGGGAGCAATGTGTGGTTATGACACCACAGTTTCGCCACTTCCAGGACTTCATCGTAAGTTGGCATAGGTATATAGATGATATCCTACTAATGTGGTCAGGATCTGTCAGCCTATTTCAGGAGTTCGTGAAGGCACTTAACGTGAATGACATAAATCTAAAATTAACCTGTGTCATTGATGAACACGAACTTGTATTTCTAGACCTTAAAATTCTGTTACAGCTGGATGGCACAATTCAAACTGAATTGTTCAGAAAGGAGACCTCAACAAATAGCTTATTGCATTGGGAGAGTCATCACCCCTTCAAACTTAAGGCCTCTATCCCCTACGGTCAATATCTGCGAGCAAGACGAAACTGTACAGTTGATGAGACTTTCTATAATGAATGCAGAATATTAAGGACTCGTTTCAAAGAACTCGGGTACCCTAACAGAGTTCTGAAACATGCCTTTCACAAAGTCTGCGCTATGGAAAGGAAGTCCACGCTGACACTAAACAGACCAAAAGCAGAACAGAAATCACCCCGTTGCATCGCCACATTCGACCAGGGGTGGTCTCCCATGTCTAAGATTCTCAAGAACCACTGGCCAATACTCCTACACAATCCGGTGCTCTCCAAGGTCCTACCAGAACATCCACCACTGACAGCCCGGAGGCCGAGTAATCTTCAAGATCAACTTGTCCGCAGTCATCTGGCACCCCTTCCACCAGCTAGGAACTGGCTAACTGAGACCAAAGGTACATATAGATGCGGACATTGCAAGGCCTGCCAGTACATTTTCCCCTCTAAATTCGCTACATCCACTCAGACTCAGGTCTCCGTCGAAACCAACACCTTAGTCAACTGCAGCACCACAAAGATAATATATCTTATCACCTGCAGTTGCAGGATACAATACATTGGAAAAACCTTCCAACAGTTTAAACGGAGAATCCTGCAACACATTACTTCAGTAAGGAATAAGGTCACACCCACACCAGTGGCCAGACATATCCAAAATTTTCATGAGGGGAACCCTGAGAATCTCAGATTTCAAGCCATTGAACAACTACTCCCTAACCCGAGAAAAGGGGATTTCAATAAGGCGCTACTACGCAAAGAATCTGAATGGATCTTCTCATTCAAGACCCTTTCCCCTTATGGTCTTAATGAGGAGTTCAATTATACTCCATTTATCCATTGAATATCTTCCCTAACCACTATATTACTACCTGTACAACTCCCACAGCTAAACCTACCAAAATTATTTTCCGTCTCTTCTGAATGGCATGGTTTACTGATGTGACAAATGACAGTATCGTGGAATCCATATAGGCATTTACTATGCCACACTTCACTGATGTCGCCTTACCTATGTCTACCATCATACTTATCCTTTCATTAATAAGTTTTCACCAAAGTATTTCTTTCCCAACCATGGGCATGTATTAGGCTGACATTTACAGCACCCTGTAAATTTTCACTCCACAAACGCTGGAGTATGAATCTTATCCTGATTACCTAAACAAGGCTCTTATTACCTATCCCGAGTTGGAACAACGCTTTTTCCATACCGGCATGAGCCTTTCCGGCCACCGTAATCGTACTTCTCCCCCTGAGACTCCCTGGAACCAATCAGGGCTCCTGGCGGGCTATTTAAAACTAGTTCATCCGGGAATTCTTTTCCCCTGACGAGCCTGGCATTCTTCCAGGCGAAACGCGCGTCGGGTAAGACGCTGGAGAGATCCTCACCTAAAAACGTTACAAGGCAAGACGCTGGAGAAATCCTCACCTAAAAACGTTACTGTCTGACACTTGCTTTTGGGTGTCCAGACCTGTTGCCCCACTACTACATAAGTTGGGCTTATGTTATTTAACACCTACTCGGATCGGATAAATCCATACCCGATCCCATACTAGCCAGCACTCACTCACAGTATTCTGTTGCCGACCAGGGCATATCATTTAGTACTGTTGAGCACTACATAGGCACGATTGCTAAAAACTTAGGACACACTTTATCTGTGTCCTTCTATTTCTCTTCTTTACTATACCGGGTACCCAAGAAGGCACCTTTCCTTTTCCTCCATTATGGACTTTTACACTTCATGACATGACGAGGAGGTATTTTGGCCCCTGATCACACTATTCACTACCACACATACGATACCCTAGCCCGATTGTTACATTTCTCTGGGCTCATCATATTACTAAACTAGTGTGGTGTTAAGTGGAAGTGCATAAACGGGCAAACTCTATTCCACTGAGTGATCCTCGTCAGGTTGTCAGTGTTTAGAAATTAGTCAAGTAGATTGACATCAAACTGACTAGTCCTACTGTACGGAGTGTTAGACTTGGACATTGTATCCCCTGGAGTTCACAGACAAATTATTTTGTTATCCGCTCACTCTACCGTTACACCTATCCCCCTTCTCTCCCTCGGCAAGATATTTTATTGTTCCGAGGAGAACCGTGGGGACAACCACAGTTACTGGGCTCACAGGCACCGGGTCAACCGCTCAGCCAACCTATATATATATTTTTATATATATTATTATTTTTCTCCTGTCTCTCTCGGCAAGAATTTTATTGTTCCGAGGAGAACACTGGGGAAATTTGGAGCTACGCCGCTCTAACGTATATCTCAGTAACTACCACTTTTACAAATAATCCTGTGATACTACCACTATTTTACTCCGTTAGAATCATTGACAACCTAGGAGATTCCAAGGGTACCTGTAGCCAGGTTCCACTTTTGTATGTATGTATTACCCTCATAGAGGTGTTTGATTGTCTATCTCTCTCGGCAAGAACTAATTGTACCGAGGGGTAATATCTTTTTCACCATAGTGGTCCTGCATACAGCCGCTTACCCTACCTAGTCACACAGTACCATTACTGTATCACTCGGCAAACCTCCCATGGTATTGAGGAGATTGAGAGTAGTGCTTGAGCTAGCGGTCTCTATTATCTTAGAAACCTTCTGTGTATATATATATAGGCCTATCTCTATATATATATTTTTAACTACCTAGGTGCTTCCGCATCAGACATACTTCTGTCTCTCCCTCCCCCCTCCCCTTTGTACATAGTTCAGGTTCTTTTGTGTGTTACCTAATAAAGTTATTATTATTCTTTTTCGACTGTTGCTTTGATATCGATGTATGTATGCATACATATATGGACAGACTGTGTATTTTTCTTTCTAATTCTTTACCAATTAGGGTTAACCCCTGGTCTGTCCTATAGGACCCACTGCCTTTTGGCCATTTCTCTTCCATACTCATATTTCCTATTATATATTCGACCATAATACCGAACTCTAAAAAATATTAAAGTTGTTATTTGTTGCTTAATTATTATATATTAATTAATATTCATATTTAAGTCACGACTTTAACACATGGCGACGAAGATGGGATTATGCTGGAATATTAGGGAAAATACAAAAGTTATGCATTTTGTTTAATAAATAGAGTCAATTGTCTGTCTGTATAGAAGTGAATAAATTGATGATCTGGTCTTAATGGAATGAATACAGATAGCAAATAGGGATTAGATATTTGTTTTTAATGTATCTCTTGCTGTAGAACATAGTGATAATATTGTGTTGCTTGTTACCAATCTTTGGTCATTTTTATATAGAAAAAATATACTTTACTTTTTGTCTGACCATGTGGATTTGAATCCACCATTGACCACATGACCACATGGTGTAAATGAGTTGAGGCCTAGTTTCATTGTTTGCTACCATTTGCATAGGAAAAGACTTTTCACTAAACTAGTTCACCAGGTTTTATTGCTAAATTTGACCCTGTTTGTTTGTGTACTAATTTACATTTGTTTGGCATTCATGGATTTGTCTAGTTGAAAAGAGATTTGGACAAAATTTATTAAATTTAGTAGTTAAGAAAAAGATACATTTAGTAAAGCAGATTCAGTGAATAATAGATTTATGTGTGCGTGTACACAGAATATTAGTATAAATATGTATATGATTTTGACTCATGAAGGAGAGACCACCTTTTTAACAGCTGTGTGACCATGCTTTTCAGCTACAGCTGGGGGAGAATGTCCTTGTTGGGGGTGGGTAGTCTTGCCTGTATGAAAAAAAAATAAACTGCATTGTTTTGTAAATGTAATTGCCTTTGTGGAGTGTTTTTCAGCTTTATTATCCAGGACTAAGGAATTACTGGACATATGATGGAATTTCAGGAACTGGTAACAAATGAACTGAAAAAATGGTAAAATAATTCCTTTGTCCTATTTAGTCTGAATATTTTAACAAGTTAGCATTTTTAACAAAGTAAGTGTATGGGCTCAGATTAAGATTTATATTATTTTAGAAGCCATCTATAACTGATTTTAATATTTCCATGCTTTGAATTAGGGTGTATCTGCCTAGCGGGTGAACCTCCATAACGTGGGCTGTGATTTTAGTTACAGTAGCGGGTGGGGAACCTGAGCTAGGGGGTATTTAAACGTGTCCGGATAAGGGGGAGCATACCCAATAGTTGTTGTGCAGTTCTATCCTGTATTATTATATTATTTGAAACCCTGTATTACTTATAAGTAGCGTTTTGTAACTTATTTGTAATTGTTTATATATATTGCTCTGGGAAAGGGATAGGCTAAATCTCTGAGAGACCAGGAAATATATTTAAAAAAGGGCGTATTACACTAGTGGTAGGGCGGCCTATAATGACCATAGAGACCCTTGGTGACTAGTTTTTGTTGTATATTGCCCTGGGAAGGGGATACGCTATTTAATAGAAATTCCTGAGAGACCAGGAAATATACAATAAGTGATACGTGAGTGTACTGGTTAAATTGCAGACATATTGGCCCAGAACCTTTAATCGAGCCGGAAAAGAGGCTGCTGTATGTTTGCTCCTCTATAATTTTGCGGGGGCGGTCACCCCCATGCGGAAAGCCACTGCCATCACAGGATGGTTAGTTGTGCAGGCCCTTAGCCGCGAGGTGCAAGCATGTCCGTGGAAAGGCTAGAAATTAATAGGGAGTCACTCATAGCTGTCAGAAGTGTTGAACTTTGAGACATATTGACCTATATCCTTTCAGAGGCGGAAGAGGTGTTGTGGTTCACTCCTCTATAATTTAACCAAAGGGTGGAGAGTTATTAAACATGTTTAGGTTGGCTAGAAATGTGTTTCCTGAATTGCAGAGAAGATGCAGAAAGCAGCTATTAGCTTAGTGTTTTTTAAGAGCCTTTTAAAAAATTAAGAAAGTAATCTTGTTGAAAAAATTATTTATAAAATGAAAAGCTGAAGGAGTGTGTTTACATGTCTGTGTGTGTATATATATATATATATATATTCTAAGTAAAATATTTGCAGTATACGCTATAAGTGACTAGGAAAGTAATCCTGATCTGTTTTCTAACTTTTTCAGATGTAGCAGAAACCAGAGGTGGACATTGGAACACAGATAGAATATCAGATGGAGACCAGTGTTTAAATGTTGACCTTTGATGAGCTATTGAATGTTTTATTGTATTGTCTATTTAACATGTCTAAGTCTATGCTTTTGTGCATACTATTCTCTTATTTCTAGTGATTGTATTGCACTTGAAAACTTTATGTATTACTCATAAGTCCATTTGAAATTCTGTATTGCTTAAAAGTAGCCTTTTGTGTCAGTTTTATATTACCCTGGGAAGGGGATTAGCTATTGTATATCCCTGAGAGACCAGGAAATATAAAATAAGCAATACGTGGGTTTATTGTGTATCTGCCTAGCGGGTGAACTGCCATAACGTGGGCTGTAAACTTAGTTACAGTAGCGGGTGGGGAACTTAGGCTAGGGGGTACTGAGCATATCTGCCTAGCGGGTGAACTGCCATAACGTGGGCTGTAAACTTAGTTACAGTAGCGGGTGGGGAACTTAGGCTAGGGGGTACTGAGCATATCTGCCTAGCGGGTGAACTGCCATAACGTGGGCTGTAAACTTAGTTACAGTAGCGGGTGGGGAACTTAGGCTAGGGGGTACTGAGCATATCTGCCTAGCGGGTGAACTGCCATAACGTGGGCTGTAAACTTAGTTACAGTAGCGGGTGGGGAACTTAGGCTAGGGGGTACTGAGCATATCTGCCTAGCGGGTGAACTGCCATAACGTGGGCTGTAAACTTAGTTACAGTAGCGGGTGGGGAACTTAGGCTAGGGGGTACTGAGCATATCTGCCTAGCGGGTGAACTGCCATAACGTGGGCTGTAATCTTAGTTACAGTAGCGGGTGGGGAACTTAAACTAGGGGGTACTGAGCATATCTGCCTAGCGGGTGAACTGCCATAACGTGGGCTGTAAACTTAGTTACAGTAGCGGGTGGGGAATTTAGGCTAGGGGGTACTGAGTATTGGACTTTTAGTGACTAGGAAATACATATATTGATTGTTGTATGTATGCTTGCCTGGGAAAGGGAGTATTGACCCATAGGGACCAGGGGGTATTTGTGTAAACTGAACTGGGGTGGGAGGTCTCTAACCCCATTGTCCAGTAGGTGCTTGATTTGTGTCTGTTTAAAGTGCATGAGTGGTTGCAGTTAACAAAAAACGGAAGAGTGATAAGAGGGATAAGAGAAAGTAGGCATTTTGGGTTATCTATACATGTTTAAATAGAAGGGTGGTAAATAGGAATGTAATTGTTTTGGTTAATGTTTAGATTAAATTGGTAAATACAGCAGTAATAACGAGTGTTTAGATTAAATTGGTAAATGCAGCAGTAATAACGAGTGTTTGGGTTAAATTGGTAGATACAGCAGTGATATTGTGTTTATCTCTGAATCAGGAGTGTGCTGGATGTGAAGAGAGGTGTGTAGGTATTTATGCAAACGCCATAGGGAAAAATATGGTTAAGACACCACAATCAAATGGTACTTGTGATGATTGGCACAGTTATTTGCCATTTATGTTTGTGTTCGTCATTGCCTGTGTTTTCATTCAAGAACTTTCAAGCAAGGATATTTTAAGAAGAAGCACTGGACACTATGCTCAACTGTTGCTGTAAGGAGAAAAAATATTGCAGCTAAGAGTGGTGAGAGTCGGAACAAAATGCATCAGGAGCAGGAAACTGTTACGTCAAGGTGGTTAATGGTGTAAAGAAAGAAAAAACAAAACAATGTGACCACAAACACACAAAAGTCCTTGATCACATGAACTGTTATGAGAAGAAATACTGAAGCTGCGAGTGATGGGAGTAGGTAAAATAATACAGCCAGAGCAGGAGACTGTGACAATTGACCACAAACACACAAAAGTCCCTGCACACATGAACTATAAATACAAAAATCCTACGTCCTTGTTTGCTCAAATTATTTCATTCATCCCTGTCTCCATGCGTATGTTCTATGAGACTGTCGAAGAATAGAGTATCCAGTTTCCAGGACTAATGTTTGTGAAAATTCCAGGCACACAGACCAGCCAGAGGCTACAGAAATCGAGTCGGTCTGTGCCATGATTCATAGGTGTTATGAGTTTGTGGTGTCTAATACTATATTAAGCTCCAAAACACATCCTCACATGAACACAATATCATTGGTTAATCTAATAAAACATGGTTTGAGTTGTCTATTATTTACAAGGGTGGGTATTTGCCCATTTAAGGCCAAGGTTTCCAAACTGCTAATGCATGTGCTCAGTGGTTATTATAAGAGTGCGTATGTGCTTATTTAAAAAAAAAAAAAAAAAATTTGAATAAGCAATAAAGTGTCATAACTTTACGGGTAAATGGGTATCATTCTTCAAAAGGTGGGTTTTGTTGTAGGGCAGGTACTGTTAAAATAGGGTAGATTCAAGATGTACGGGTTTATAATGTTTGTTTTATGACATAAGTCAAAGGGTGGTTTGTAATGGTATTTATTAATTAATGACTTTTTGTCATAAAAAAGCATAATGAGTTTAATGCTTTAGACGCACCACTAGATGTCAGTAAAGCATAATGAGCGTAATGCTTTAGAGGCACCACTAGGGTTCAGTGTGCTAACTCATGTGCTTCTGGAAGTGACATCACAGGCCAGCCTACTTACTGGATAAAACCAAATAGTAGGAGGAACTCTGGCTCTCTTTACCTGTGCTTGCATTGATTGAAAATGTAGCTGACTGTATAGCTCCAGCCAAACAGGCTGGAGCCGTGTAAGTAATCTATTATAACAGCTAGCAACTGTTATAGCCTTTTGTTTGTAGTTTTGTATTGTGTAATTATTGTGGTAAATTGACATTCTGCTAGCATTTGTTTAATTGTTATTATAATTATATTAAATATACATTTAATACTACAATGTTTTGTGTATTTCCTATTATATATTCGACCATAATACCGAACTCTAAAAAATATTAAAGTTGTTATTTGTTGCTTAATTATTATATATTAATTAATATTCATATTTAAGTCACGACTTTAACACGTGGGTACACAGGCAGTCTAGCCTTTCACTTAGCGACAATAACCTTCGATATTTACTATCTGTTTTGATACTACCAAGATATTCTTAACGACTAAGTGGGTTTACTGTTAGGTGCCCATGAAGGCACGGGGACTAGCAATTTCTCTCCTTACAGGACGACTGACCAACTCTGCTCGAGTAACCATATTAAGCAAATCTCTACCTAAGAATATTCATTATACTCTATTTGTTTGAGCGGGTTGGATGTTAGGTGCCCTTGAAGGCACGGGGAGTGGTGGTTCTTTTCATTAGACCGCCTATCAACTTTGCTTAGTTTCTGTACCAAGTCATTATACCTTCACATATTTTGGTTGTTAAGTGTTAGTATCGCTAGGTGCCTTTGTAGGCACGGGGAGGAAGTTCTCCTCTTCCTTATAATCACTGCTTTGTGTACCGCACTTAATAAGTGTTCATGTGAGAAGTCCGTTAATGGTACAGACAGCCGATAATTTATGCGATATTAGACTACCTATGTCTTTAGGCTGCTGGTATCATTTGGACAGTCCTACTACTGCCACTATAACAATATACGCTCATAATAGGAGGTCACTAAGTAGCCTACAACTAGACTGTTAATAAGTTACCAATCCAGCTACACTGTGACAGCTTCTATACAATTGGGACGTTACTATTTTCCCGCGGGCACGGCGCTCAAGTGCTTGTTCCCTCGGTATATCCCTACCTTATGGGCCTACAATATATGTAATTTTCCATGTGTTACCGCAAGAAGGGTTTGAGGTTATTCACACACCTACCCAGCGGCCTGGAAAAAACTCAAGAGTCCTAATATCCCCTACTATATATTAATAAGATATAGGTCCTGGAAGAGATTGTTCTCTCTTTTTTATTTTATTTTTTTCACGTATTACACCTATGCTGGGGTTTTTAGGGTAACACTTATTTAGGTTTTCAGTTTTGTACACTAGCACGTTGTGGTTTTACATTTATGAATAAAATTTATTTATTTTTCTTTGCTTTATTTGCTGAGCATTTTACCTAAGATAGACTTTGCCCTACAGTTGAATATTCTGTATATAGCTCACCTTAGTCCTCTCTGCATTTACGTATCTTTGAGCAATAACTCAATATACACAGGTACACTTTTGCCCTCCCTTGTTGTTATGTTACTTTTGGGGTTACCCCCCGCTCTATAAAAAGTGTACTTCTCCTGTGGCTCTTTCATTACTCCCTGTTTTCCTAGATCATGAGAGAGGGAGAGAAGAGGAATCGATTGAGGGAAGGTAAGTTCGGCATAACAGTGCTGCTTTAAGAAAAAAAGCTAAAGTGGTAAAACATCTATGTTCTCCAATTAAACAAAAATATGGATCACTGCTAACTATGTAAGTTATAGCCTTGGAGATTCATTTTGGACTGAACTGCAATTCGTCCAGAATTGGTCCGATCAGGTTATCGGTCAAATTCCTGAGTTTTAACTCAAAATGTATCCAAAGCATGGACTTACTAGACCTATTATTAAATCACTACTGTTACCGTGCAGATTTAGTTTTTTTTTAATTCATCCTATTATATCTCTCTATTTCCCTTTGTTATATTTATTGAAGCAAGGGGTCTAGCCCAACTCCTAAAAAATAGTCGGGGGGGGGCGGGAGAGGGGGGAGGAAGAGGAAGGCAGGAAGGAAACGTTCTACTGGCAGCAATTGTACTTGGTGATGTGAGGCTTGTATACAGCCACTCAACCATGGAATTCCATTCCATCAAGCCCCCGCCACACAGATTTTGTGCTGATATTAATGCCAGTAGAAGTTTGGAACACTTCAGCTATGGAATTAGCAGAGCATCGGCAAAATGTACACACCAAGTGCCTCGGCACCTGGTGACCCTGTTCTGTGACTTTACTTGTTCTTCTGCTTCATGGAGGAGTTGCTGCTGTTCCTAAATGCTTCCACTTTCCAATTATACCACCTAAAGTGGACCGTGGAATTTCTAGAAGGGAACATATTTTTACTAATTGACTTATTGCAAAGGTGGCATCCTCTCAAAGTATCACACTTGAATTCACTGAGCCATATCCTTCACAACGATTTGTAAATGCATTGCTAGGTACTTGATTTCATGCACCTAGGCAATGAGTCTGACTGAAACACCTGTATTCAATAATAAAGAGGTGTATCCCAATACAGTGTATATATTGGGAAAATACATATGACCCCCATTGCACAATGCTGCTGAATATGTTTGGACTGTGTTTTATGTGTTTTATCTCTGAATAAATATTTGCTAAAGTAGACTGATCATTTTGTTTATATTCTACTACTAGTAGAATTGTATTATCACAGTTATGTAATCACTTAACCATTAAGCTGTTATTAGTATTGCAGCAATTCAGCAAAGAGATACGTGCAGAAACCAGGCTGAAGTGGGTCAAGTAGAAAGTTCGATTAAAAGAAGTTAGTCAGTCTTACATACACAACTCCCATAAGGTTCTTGGAGGCTGATGGTAGTAAAGAGCTAAGCTGATAGGTGGGGTAAATGGGTTGAGATTTAGCTTTTTAGGATTGGAGTTAATGGTTGCACATTAGCTGTTATACAGCGAGATAAGGAATGTGCAATGCTAGTGAATAATGCATACAAGGTTGAGAATTCAAAGTGAATTTCAAATCTAAGGCCACAGTAGCCAAACTGAAAGCTATTTGTTTCTAGTTTGGCTATTTTGACCTTAAAGTTAAATTTGTTTTCAATTTTAATTTTAAACATCCCGGTGAGTGTGAACAAGAGCCATCAACAACGGAAAGTGCCAATGTTTTACCGCACACTCTGTACCGGTTGTCCAGTAGTCCGAGAATTAAATATCTTAGCAGAAAAAGATAGTGAATGTCTGAATGTTTTGTACAAAATAGTGAATGTTATCAAAAGAAAAAGTAGTTCTCTTCTTTGATGTATCCTCCTGAGACTTACATCTAACATCTGTTCGTACTCCTACCTCTGATGCTCACCTTAAAGACTTCTCAAGGGTTGCATCATTCCTATGGAACGCCCTTCCCCTCTCTGTTAGACTTTCACCCAATCTCCACTCCTTCAAAAAATCTTTGAAAACTTACTTCTTTAGAAAAGCATATCAATAAACTGTCAATAGCATTCGCCCGACACATCCTGATTCCTCTCCTGAAAATCAAAACCAAACACTAAGCCCTCAATGTACACTATCCTAGCAACCTACTTGTCTACCCTACCCTTACCATTTGTGTCACTATACCCCTCTCCCTCTAGCATGTAAACTCACTGAGCAGGGCCTCAATCCCTCTGTTACTGTCACTATACCCCACTCCCTCTAGCATGTAAACTCACTGAGCAGGGCCCTCAATCCCTCTGTTACTGTGTCACTATACCCCACTCCCGCTAACATGTAAACTCACTGAGCAGGGCCTCAATCCCTCTGTTACTGTGTCACTATACCCCACTCCCTCTAACATGTAAACTCACTGAGCAGGGCCCTCAATCCCTCTGTTACTGTGTCACTATACCCCACTCCCTCTAACATGTAAACTCACTGAGCAGGGCCCTCAAATCCCTCTGTTACTGTGTCACTATACCCCACTCCCTCTAACATGTAAACTCACTGAGCAGGGCCCTCAATCCCTCTGTTACTGTGTCACTATACCCCACTCCCTCTAACATGTAAACTCACTGAGCAGGCCCTCAACCCCTCTGTTACTGTGTCACTTTACCCCACTCCCTCTAACATGTAAACTCACTGAGCAGGGCCCTCAATCCCTCTGTTACTGTCACTATACCCCACTCCCTCTAACATGTAAACTCACTGAGCAGGGCCTCAATCCCTCTGTTACTGTGTCACTATACCCCACTCCCTCTAACATGTAAACTCACTGAGCAGGCCTCAATCCCTCTGTTACTGTGTCACTATACCACACTCCCTCTAACATGTAAACTCACTGAGCAGGGCCCTCAATCCCTCTGTTACTGTCACTATACCCCACTCCCTCTAACATGTAAACTCACTGAGCAGGGCCTCAATCCCTCTGTTACTGTGTCACTATACCCCACTCCCTCTAGCATGTAAACTCATTGAGCAGGGCCTCAATCCCTCTGTTACTGTCACTATACCCCACTCCCTCTAACATGTAAACTCACTGAGCAGGCCCTAAATCCCTCTGTTACTCTGTCACTATACCCCACTCCCTCTAACATGTAAACTCACTGAGCAGGGCCCTCAATCCCTCTGTTACTGTGTCACTATACCCCACTCCCTCTAACATGGAAACTCACTGAGCAGGGCCCTCAATCCCTCTGTTACTGTGTCACTATACCCCACTCTCTCTAACATGTAAACTCACTGAGCAGGGCCCTCAATCCCTCTGTTACTGTGTCACTATACCCCACTCTCTCTAACATGTAAACTCACTGAGCAGGCCCTCAATCCCTCTGTTACTGTCACTATACCCCACTCCCTCTAACATGTAAACTCACTGAGCAGGGCCCTCAATCCCTCTGTTACTGTCACTATACCCCACTCCCTCTAACATGTAAGCTCACTGAGCAGGGCCTCAATCCCTCTGTTACTGTCACTATACCCCACTCCCTCTAACATGTAAACTCACTGAGCAGGGCCCTCAATCCCTCTGTTACTGTCACTATACCCCACTCCCTCTAACATGTAAACTCACTGAGCAGGCCCCTCAATCCCTCTGTTACCGTGTCACTATACCCCACTCCTTCTAACATGTAAACTCACTGAGCAGGGCCCTCAATCCCTCTGTTACCGTGTCACTATACCCCACTCCTTCTAACATGTAAACTCACTGAGCAGGGCCCTCAATCCCTCTGTTACTGTGTCACTATACCACACTCCCTCTAACATGTAAACTCACTGAGCAGGGCCCTCAATCCCTCTGTTACTGTGTCACTATACCCCACTCCCTCTAACATGTAAACTCACTGAGCAGGCCCCTCAATCCCTCTGTTACTGTGTCACTATACCACACTCCCTCTAACATGTAAACTCACTGAGCAGGGCCCTCAATCCCTCTGTTACTGTGTCACTATACCCCACTCCCTCTAACATGTAAGCTCCCTGAGCAGGGCCCTCAATCCCTCTGTTACTGTCACTATACCCCACTCCATCTAACATGTAAACTCACTGAGCAGGGCCCTCAATCCCTCTGTTACTGTGTCACTATACCCCACTCCCTCTAACATGTAAGCTCCCTGAGCAGGGCCCTCAATCCCTCTGTTACTGTGTCACTATACCCCACTCCCTCTAACATGTAAACTCACTGAGCAGGCCCTCAATCCCTCTGTTACTGTGTCACTATACCCCACTCCCTCTAACATGTAAACTCACTGAGCAGGCCCCTCAATCCCTCTGTTACTGTGTCACTATACCACACTCCCTCTAACATGTAAACTCACTGAGCAGGGCCCTCAATCCCTCTGTTACTGTGTCACTATACCCCACTCCCTCTAACATGTAAGCTCCCTGAGCAGGGCCCTCAATCCCTCTGTTACTGTCACTATACCCCACTCCATCTAACATGTAAACTCACTGAGCAGGGCCCTCAATCCCTCTGTTACTGTGTCACTATACCCCACTCCCTCTAACATGTAAGCTCCCTGAGCAGGGCCCTCAATCCCTCTGTTACTGTGTCACTATACCCCACTCCCTCTAACATGTAAACTCACTGAGCAGGGCCCTCAATCCCTCTGTTACTGTGTCACTATACCCCACTCCCTCTAACATGTAACTCACTGAGCAGGGCCTTCAATCCCTCTGTTACTGTGTCACTATACCCCACTCCCTCTAGCATGTAAACTCACTGAGCAGGCCCTCAATCCATCTGTTACTGTGTCACTATACCCCACTCCCTCTAACATGTAAACTCACTGAGCCAGGCCCTCAATCCCTCTGTTACTGTGTCACTATACCCCACTCCCTCTAACATGTAAACTCACTGAGCAGGGCCCTCAATCCCTCTGTTACTGTCACTATACCCCACTCCCTCTAACATGTAAGCTCACTGAGCAGGGCCCTCAATCCCTCTGTTACTGTGTCACTATACCCCACTCCCTCTAACATGTAAACTCACTGAGCAGGGCCTCAATCCCTCTGTTACTGTCACTATACCCCACTCCCTCTAACATGCCCAGCATCCCTGTAGGGCCGGTAGAGAGACCCCGGTCCCATCTCCACCTGCCTGCTGGGGGCCTTTCCAGTACCACTCTATGCAGTCCTCTACTTTGGGTTTCTCTGGTTTGTGTTGGAGGAGGATACCGGCTACCTCATCTCCTTGACCATGTCTCACCATTAACAGTATGAATTCGTGCTCGAGATCACGTGACCTCTGGTTCTCTTTAAGCAGTTGCTGCGCAGCTGCATCAATAATCTCCTCCGGGGGATTCGGGCCATATTTGGCTATTCTCCTCACTGAGCAGGGCCATCAATCCCTCTGTTACTGTCACTATACCCCACTCCCTCTAACATGTAAACTCACTGAGCAGGCTCTCAATCCCTCTGTTACTGTGTCACTATACCCCACTCCCTCTAGCATGTAAACTCATTGAGCAGGGCCTCAATCCCTCTGTTACTGTCACTATACCCCACTCCCTCTAACATGTAAACTCACTGAGCAGGGCCCTCAATCCCTCTGTTACTGTGTCACTATACCCCACTCTCTCTAACATGTAAACTCACTGAGCAGGGCCCTCAATCCCTCTGTTACTGTCACTATACCCCACTCCCTCTAACATGTAAGCTCACTGAGCAGGGCCTCAATCCCTCTGTTACTGTCACTATACCCCACTCCCTCTAACATGTAAACTCACTGAGCAGGGCCCTCAATCCCTCTGTTACTGTCACTATACCCCACTCCCTCTAACATGTAAACTCACTGAGCAGGCCCCTCAATCCCTCTGTTACTGTGTCACTATACCACACTCCCTCTAACATGTAAACTCACTGAGCAGGGCCCTCAATCCCTCTGTTACCGTGTCACTATACCCCACTCCTTCTAACATGTAAACTCACTGAGCAGGGCTGTCAATCCCTCTGTTACTGTCACTATACCCCACTCCCTCTAACATATAAACTCACTGAGCAGGGCCCTCAATACCTCTGTTACTGTGTCACTATACCCCACTCCCTCTAGCATGTAAACTCACTGAGCAGGGCCCTCAATCCCTCTGTTACTGTGTCACTATACCCCACTCCCTCTAGCATGTAAACTCATTGAGCAGGGCCTCAATCCCTCTGTTACTGTCACTATACCCCACTCCCTCTAACATGTAAACTCACTGAGCAGGGCCCTCAATCCCTCTGTTACTGTGTCACTATACCCCACTCTCTCTAACATGTAAACTCACTGAGCAGGGCCCTCAATCCCTCTGTTACTGTCACTATACCCCACTCCCTCTAACATGTAAGCTCACTGAGCAGGGCCTCAATCCCTCTGTTACTGTCACTATACCCCACTCCCTCTAACATGTAAACTCACTGAGCAGGGCCCTCAATCCCTCTGTTACTGTCACTATACCCCACTCCCTCTAACATGTAAACTCACTGAGCAGGCCCCTCAATCCCTCTGTTACTGTGTCACTATACCACACTCCCTCTAACATGTAAACTCACTGAGCAGGGCCCTCAATCCCTCTGTTACCGTGTCACTATACCCCACTCCTTCTAACATGTAAACTCACTGAGCAGGGCCCTCAATCCCTCTGTTACTGTGTCACTATACCACACTCCCTCTAACATGTAAACTCACTGAGCAGGGCCCTCAATCCCTCTGTTACTGTGTCACTATACCCCACTCCCTCTAACATGTAAACTCACTGAGCAGGGCCCTCAATCCCTCTGTTACTGTCACTATACCCCACTCCCTCTAACATGTAAGCTCACAGAGCAGGGCCTCAATCCCTCTGTTACTGTCACTATACCCCACTCCCTCTAACATGTAAACTCACTGAGCAGGGCCCTCAATCCCTCTGTTACTGTCACTATACCCCACTCCCTCTAACATGTAAACTCACTGAGCAGGCCCCTCAATCCCTCTGTTACTGTGTCACTATACCACACTCCCTCTAACATGTAAACTCACTGAGCAGGGCCCTCAATCCCTCTGTTACCGTGTCACTATACCCCACTCCTTCTAACATGTAAACTCACTGAGCAGGGCCCTCAATCCCTCTGTTACTGTGTCACTATACCACACTCCCTCTAACATGTAAACTCACTGAGCAGGGCCCTCAATCCCTCTGTTACTGTGTCACTATACCCCACTCCCTCTAACATGTAAACTCACTGAGCAGGCCCCTCAATCCCTCTGTTACTGTGTCACTATACCACACTCCCTCTAACATGTAAACTCACTGAGCAGGGCCCTCAATCCCTCTGTTACTGTGTCACTATACCCCACTCCCTCTAACATGTAAGCTCCCTGAGCAGGGCCCTCAATCCCTCTGTTACTGTCACTATACCCCACTCCATCTAACATGTAAACTCACTGAGCAGGGCCCTCAATCCCTCTGTTACTGTGTCACTATACCCCACTCCCTCTAACATGTAAGCTCCCTGAGCAGGGCCCTCAATCCCTCTGTTACTGTGTCACTATACCCCACTCCCTCTAACATGTAAACTCACTGAGCAGGCCCTCAATCCCTCTGTTACTGTGTCACTATACCCCACTCCCTCTAACATGTAAACTCACTGAGCAGGCCCCTCAATCCCTCTGTTACTGTGTCACTATACCACACTCCCTCTAACATGTAAACTCACTGAGCAGGGCCCTCAATCCCTCTGTTACTGTGTCACTATACCCCACTCCCTCTAACATGTAAGCTCCCTGAGCAGGGCCCTCAATCCCTCTGTTACTGTCACTATACCCCACTCCATCTAACATGTAAACTCACTGAGCAGGGCCCTCAATCCCTCTGTTACTGTGTCACTATACCCCACTCCCTCTAACATGTAAGCTCCCTGAGCAGGGCCCTCAATCCCTCTGTTACTGTGTCACTATACCCCACTCCCTCTAACATGTAAACTCACTGAGCAGGGCCCTCAATCCCTCTGTTACTGTGTCACTATACCCCACTCCCTCTAACATGTAACTCACTGAGCAGGGCCTTCAATCCCTCTGTTACTGTGTCACTATACCCCACTCCCTCTAGCATGTAAACTCACTGAGCAGGCCCTCAATCCATCTGTTACTGTGTCACTATACCCCACTCCCTCTAACATGTAAACTCACTGAGCCAGGCCCTCAATCCCTCTGTTACTGTGTCACTATACCCCACTCCCTCTAACATGTAAACTCACTGAGCAGGGCCCTCAATCCCTCTGTTACTGTCACTATACCCCACTCCCTCTAACATGTAAGCTCACTGAGCAGGGCCCTCAATCCCTCTGTTACTGTGTCACTATACCCCACTCCCTCTAACATGTAAACTCACTGAGCAGGGCCTCAATCCCTCTGTTACTGTCACTATACCCCACTCCCTCTAACATGCCCAGCATCCCTGTAGGGCCGGTAGAGAGACCCCGGTCCCATCTCCACCTGCCTGCTGGGGGCCTTTCCAGTACCACTCTATGCAGTCCTCTACTTTGGGTTTCTCTGGTTTGTGTTGGAGGAGGATACCGGCTACCTCATCTCCTTGACCATGTCTCACCATTAACAGTATGAATTCGTGCTCGAGATCACGTGACCTCTGGTTCTCTTTAAGCAGTTGCTGCGCAGCTGCATCAATAATCTCCTCCGGGGGATTCGGGCCATATTTGGCTATTCTCCTCACTGAGCAGGGCCATCAATCCCTCTGTTACTGTCACTATACCCCACTCCCTCTAACATGTAAACTCACTGAGCAGGCTCTCAATCCCTCTGTTACTGTGTCACTATACCCCACTCCCTCTAGCATGTAAACTCACTAAGCAGGCCCTCAATCCCTCTGTTACTGTGTCACTATACCCCACTCCCTCGAACATGTAAACTCACTGAGGAGGGCCCTCAATCCCTCTTTTAATGTGTCACTATACCCCACTCCCTCTAACATGTAAACTCACTGAGCAGGGCCCTCAATACCTCTGTTACTGTGTCACTATACCCCACTCCCTCTAGCATGTAAATCCCTCTGTTACTGTCACTATACCCCACTCCCTCTAACATGTAAACTCACTGAGCAGGGCCCTCAATCCTTCTGTTACTGTATCACTATACCCCACTCCATCTAACATGTAAACTCACTGAGCAGGGCCATCAATCCTTCTGTTACTGTATCACTATACCCCACTCCATCTGAGCAGAGCTGTCAATCCCTCTGTTACTGTCACTATACCCCATTTCCTCTAACATGTAAACTCACTGAGCAGGGCTGTCAATCCCTCTGTTACTGTCACTATACCCCACTCCCTCTAACATGTAAGCTCACTGAGCAGGGCCTCAATCCCTCTGTTACTGTCACTATACCCCACTCCCTCTAACATGTAAACTCACTGAGCAGGGCCATCAATCCCTCTGTTACTGTCCCTATACCCCACTCCTTCTAGCATGTAAACTCACTGAGCAGGCTCTCAATCCCTCTGTTACTGTGTCACTATACCCCACTCCCTCTAGCATGTAAACTCACTGAGCAGGGCCCTCAACCCCTCTGTTACTGTGTCACTATACCCCACTCCCTCTAACATGTAAACTCACTGAGCAGGGCCCTCAATCACTCTGTTACTATCACTATACCCAACTCCCTCTAGCATGTAAAGTCACTGAGCAGGGCCCTCAATCCCTCTTTTACTGTGTCACTAAACCCCACTCCCTCTAGTATGTAAACTCATTGAGAAGGGCCCTCAACCCCTCTGTTACTGTGTCACTATACCCCCACTCCCTCTAGCATGTAAACTCACTGAGCAGGGCCCTCAATCCCTCTGTTACTGTGTCACTATATCCCACTCCCTCTAACATGCAAACTCACTAAGCAGGCCCTCAATCCCTCTGTTACTGTGTCACTATACCCCCCTCCCTCGAACATGTAAACTCACTGAGGAGGGCCCTCAATCCCTCTTTTAATGTGTCACTATACCCCACTCCCTCTAACATGTAAACTCACTGAGCAGGGCCCTCAATACCTCTGTTACTGTGTCACTATACCCCACTCCCTCTAACATGTAAGCTCACTGAGCAGGGCCTCAATCCCTCTGTTACTGTCACTATACCCCACTCCCTCTAACATGTAAACTCACTGAGCAGGGCCATCAATCCCTCTGTTACTGTCCCTATACCCCACTCCTTCTAGCATGTAAACTCACTGAGCAGGCTCTCAATCCCTCTGTTACTGTGTCACTATACCCCACTCCCTCTAACATGTAAGCTCACTGAGCAGGGCCTCAATCCCTCTGTTACTGTCACTATACCCCACTCCCTCTAACATGTAAACTCACTGAGCAGGGCCATCAATCCCTCTGTTACTGTCCCTATACCCCACTCCTTCTAGCATGTAAACTCACTGAGCAGGCTCTCAATCCCTCTGTTACTGTGTCACTATACCCCACTCCCTCTAGCATGTAAACTCACTGAGCAGGGCCCTCAACCCCTCTGTTACTGTGTCACTATACCCCACTCCCTCTAACATGTAAACTCACTGAGCAGGGCCCTCAATCACTCTGTTACTATCACTATACCCAACTCCCTCTAGCATGTAAAGTCACTGAGCAGGGCCCTCAATCCCTCTTTTACTGTGTCACTAAACCCCACTCCCTCTAGTATGTAAACTCATTGAGAAGGGCCCTCAACCCCTCTGTTACTGTGTCACTATACCCCCACTCCCTCTAGCATGTAAACTCACTGAGCAGGGCCCTCAATCCCTCTGTTACTGTGTCACTATATCCCACTCCCTCTAACATGCAAACTCACTAAGCAGGCCCTCAATCCCTCTGTTACTGTGTCACTATACCCCCCTCCCTCGAACATGTAAACTCACTGAGGAGGGCCCTCAATCCCTCTTTTAATGTGTCACTATACCCCACTCCCTCTAACATGTAAACTCACTGAGCAGGGCCCTCAATACCTCTGTTACTGTGTCACTATACCCCACTCCCTCTAGCATGTAAATCCCTCTGTTACTGTCACTATACCCCACTCCCTCTAACATGTAAACTCACTGAGCAGGGCCCTCAATCCTTCTGTTACTGTATCACTATACCCCACTCCATCTAACAGGTAAACTCACTGAGCAGGGCCATCAATCCTTCTGTTACTGTATCACTATACCCCACTCCATCTGAGCAGAGCTGTCAATCCCTCTGTTACTGTCACTATACCCCACTCCCTCTAACATGTAAACTCACTGAGCAGGGCCCTCAATCCCTCTGTTACTGTCACTATACCCCACTCCCTCTAACATGTAAACTCACTGAGCAGGGCCATCAATCCCTCTGTTACTGTCCCTATACCCCACTCCTTCTAGCATGTAAACTCACTGAGCAGGCTCTCAATCCCTCTGTTACTGTGTCACTATACCCCACTCCCTCTAGCATGTAAACTCACTGAGCAGGGCCCTCAACCCCTCTGTTACTGTGTCACTATACCCCACTCCCTCTAACATGTAAACTCACTGAGCAGGGCCCTCAATCACTCTGTTACTATCACTATACCCAACTCCCTCTAGCATGTAAAGTCACTGAGCAGGGCCCTCAATCCCTCTTTTACTGTGTCACTAAACCCCACTCCCTCTAGTATGTGAACTCATTGAGAAGGGCCCTCAACCCCTCTGTTACTGTGTCACTATACCCCACTCCCTCTAGCATGTAAACTCACTGAGCAGGGCCCCCAACCCCTCTTTTACTGTGTCACTATACCCCACTCCCTCTAACATGTAAACTCACTGAGCAGGGCCCTCAATCCCTCTGTTACTGTGTCACTATACCCCACTCCCTCTAACATGTAAACTCACTGAGCAGGGCCCTCAATCTCTCTGTTACTATCACTATACCCCACTCCCTCTAACATGTAAACTCACTGAGCAGGGCCCTCAATCCCTCTGTTACTGTGTCACTATACCCCCACTCCCTCTAGCATGTAAACTCACTGAGCAGGGCCCTCAATCCCTCTGTTACTGTGTCACTATATCCCACTCCCTCTAACATGTAAACTCACTGAGCAGGGCCCTCAATTCCTCTTTTACTGTGTCACTATACCCCACTCCCTCTAACATGTAAACTCACTGAGCAGGGCCCTCAATACCTCTGTTACTCTGTCACTATACCCCACTCCCTCTAGCATGTAAACTCACTGAGCAGGCCCTCAATCCCTCTGTTACTGTGTCAGTATACCCCACTCCCTCTAACATGTAAACTCACTGAGCAGGCCCTCAATCCCTCTGTTACTGTCACTATACCCCACTCCCTCTAACATGTAAACACACTGAGCAGGGCCATCAATCCCTCTGTTACTGTCCCTATACCCCACTCCCTCTAACATGTAAACTCACTGAGCAGGGCCCTCAATCCCTCTGTTACTGTGTCAGTATACCCCACTCCCTCTAACATGTAAACTCACTGAGCAGGCCCTCAATCCCTCTGTTACTGTCACTATACCCCACTCCCTCTAACATGTAAACACACTGAGCAGGGCCATCAATCCCTCTGTTACTGTCCCTATACCCCACTCCCTCTAACATGTAAACTCACTGAGCAGGGCCCTCAATACCTCTGTTACTGTGTCACTATAACCCACTCCCTCTAGCATGTAAACTCACTGAGCAGGGCCCTCAATCCCTCTGTTACTGTCAGTATACCCCACTCCCTCTAACATGTAAACTCACTGAGCAGGGCCTCAATCCCTCTGTTACCGTCACTATACCCCACTCCCTCTAACATGTAAACACACTGAGCAGGGCCATCAATCCCTCTGTTACTGTCCCTATACCCCACTCCCTCTAACATGTAAACTCACTGAGCAGGGCCCTCAATCCCTCTGTTACTGTGTCACTATACCCCACTCCCTCTAACATGTAAACTCACAGAGCAGGGCCCTCAATCCCTCTGTTACTATCACTATACCCCACTCCCTCTAACATGTAAACTTACTGAGCAGGGCCCTCAATCCCTCTGTTACTGTGTCACTATACCCCCACTCCCTCTAGCATGTAAACTCACTTAGCAGGGCCCTCAATCCCTCTGTTACTGTGTCACTATATCCCACTCCCTCTAACATGTAAACTCACTGAGCAGGGCCCTCAATCACTCTGTTACTATCACTATACCCCACTCCCTCTAGCATGTAAAGTCACTGAGCAGGGCCCTCAATCCCTCTTTTACTGTGTCACTAAACCCCACTCCCTCTAGCATATAAACTCATTGAGCAGGGCCCTCAACCCCTCTGTTACTGTGTCACTATACTCCACTCCCTCTAGCATGTAAACTCACTGAGCAGGGCCCCCAATCACTCTTTTACTGTGTCACTATACCCCACTCCCTCTAACATGTAAACTCACTGAGCAGGGCCCTCAATCCCTCTGTTACTGTGTCACTATACCCCACTCCCTCTAACATGTAAACTCACTGAGCAGGGCCCTCAATCCCTCTGTTACTATCACTATACCCCACTCCCTCTAACATGTAAACTCACTGAGCAGGGCCCTCAATCCCTCTGTTACTGTGTCACTATACCCCCACTCCCTCTAGCATGTAAACTCACTGAGCAGGGCCCTCAATCCCTCTGTTACTGTGTCACTATATCCCACTCCCTCTAACATGTAAACTCACTGAGCAGGGCCCTCAATTCCTCTTTTACTGTGTCACTATACCCCACTCCCTCTAACATGTAAACTCACTGAGCAGGGCCCTCAATACCTCTGTTACTGTGTCACTATACCCCACTCCCTCTAGCATGTAAACTCACTGAGCAGGCCCTCAATCCCTATGTTACTGTGTCAGTATACCCCACTCCCTCTAACATGTAAACTCACTGAGCAGGCCCTCAATCCCTCTGTTACTGTCACTATACCCCACTCCCTCTAACATGTAAACTCACTGAGCAGGGCCCTCAATCCCTCTGTTACTGTATCACTATACCCCACTCCATCTAACATGTAAACTCACTGAGCAGGGCTGTCAATCCCTCTGTTACTGTCACTATACCCCACTCCCTCTAACATATAAACTCACTGAGCAGGGCCCTCAATACCTCTGTTACTGTGTCACTATACCCCACTCCCTCTAGCATGTAAACTCACTGAGCAGGGCCCTCAATCCCTCTTTTACTGTGTCACTATACCCCACTCCCTCTAACATGTAAACTCACTGAGCAGGGCCCTCAATCCCTCTGTTACTGTCACTATACCCTACTCCCTCTAACATGTAAGCTCACTGAGCAGGGCCTCAATCCCTCTGTTACCGTCACTATACCCCACTCCCTCTAACATGTAAACTCACTGAGCAGGGCCATCAATCCCTCTGTTACTGTCCCTATACCCCACTCCTTCTAGCATGTAAACTCACTGAGCAGGCTCTCAATCCCTCTGTTACTGTATCACTATACCCCACTCCATCTAACATGTAAACTCACTGAGCAGGGCTGTCAATCCCTCTGTTACTGTCACTATACCCCACTCCCTCTAACATGTAAACTCACTGAGCAGGGCTGTCAATCCCTCTGTTACTGTCACTATACCCCACTCCCTCTAACATATAAACTCACTGAGCAGGGCCCTCAATACCTCTGTTACTGTGTCACTATACCCCACTCCCTCTAGCATGTAAACTCACTGAGCAGGGCCCTCAATCCCTCTTTTACTGTGTCACTATACCCCACTCCCTCTAACATGTAAACTCACTGAGCAGGGCCCTCAATCCCTCTGTTACTGTCACTATACCCTACTCCCTCTAACATGTAAGCTCACTGAGCAGGGCCTCAATCCCTCTGTTACTGTCACTATACCCCACTCCCTCTAACATGTAAACTCACTGAGCAGGGCTGTCAATCAGGGGCGGGCTGGGCCGGGGGGCAGGGAGGCAATTGCCCCCCAGGCCGCCCGAAATTCTTTTAGGACCGGCCGCGGTGGGCCGGCCCTTTAAATGCTGCAGCCGCCGAGCGCTCTGTAAAGAGCGCTCAGACGGCTGCAGCAGCTTTTCCCTCCCTCCCCTCCCCTCCCCTCCCCTGTAGGTGGCCGAGCTGCACTCCGGTCCGCGGTCCCGGCCGGAGTGATGGGAAGGTGCACACTGAGTGTGCACTTCCTGTCAGTCCGGCCGGGTACAGGAAACAGAAACTCCTGTTCCGCGCGGAACAGGAGTTTCTGTTTCCTGTACCCGGCCGGACTGACAGGAAGGTGCACACTGAGCACCTTCCTATCACTCCGGCCGGGACCGCGGACCGGAGTGCAGCTCGGCCACCTACAGGGGAGGGGGTAAGAAGAAGGGGGGGGGGAGAGAGAGTAAAAAGAGGGGAGGGGGGAGAGTAAAAAGAGGGGAGGGGAGGGGGGGAGAGTAAAAAGAGGGGAGGGGAGGGGAGGGGGGGAGAGTAAAAAGAGGGGAGGGGAGGGGGGGGAGAGTAAAAAGAGGGGAGGGAGGGGGGGAGAGTAAGAAGAGGGGAGGGGGGGGGAGAGTATGAAGAGGGGAGGGAGGGAGGGGGGAGAGTATGAAGAGGGGAGGGGGGGAGAGTAAGAAGAGGGGAGGGAGGGGGGGAGAGTAAGAAGAGGGGAGGGAGGGGGAGAGTAAGAAGAGGGGAGGGAGGGGGGGAGAGTAAGAAGAGGGGGGGAGAGTAAGAAGAGGGGAGGGGGGGGAGAGTAAGAAGAGGGGAGGGGGGAGAGTATGAAGAGGGGAGGGAGGGGGGGGAGAGTAAGAAGAGGGGAGGGAGGGGGGGGAGAGTAAGAAGAGGGGAGGGAGGGGAGGGAGAGTAAGAAGAGGGGAGGGAGGGGGGGAGAGTAAGAAGAGGGGAGGGAGGGGGGGAGAGTAAGAAGAGGGGAGGGAGGGGGGGAGAGTAAGAAGAGGGGAGGGAGGGGGGGAGAGTAAGAAGAGGGGAGGGAGGGGGGGAGAGTAAGAAGAGGGGAAGGAGGGGGGGAGAGTAAGAAGAAGGGGGTAGTAAGAAGAGGGGGGGGAGTAAGAAGAGGGGAGGGGGAGTAAGAAGAGGGGAGGGGAGAGTAAGAGGGGCGGGGGGAGTAAGAGGGGCGGGGGGAGTAAGAAGAGGGAAGAGAGGGAGTAAGAAGAGGGAAGAGAGGGAGTAAGAAGAGGGGAGGGGGGATAATAAGAGGGGGGAGTAAGAAGAAGGGGAGATAAGAAAAAGAGGGGGGTAAGAAGAAGAAGGGGGGAGTAAGAACAAGAGTGGGGAGTAATTAGAAGAGGGGGTAAGAAGAAGAAGGGGGAGTAAGAAGAAGAGGGGGGAGTAAGAAGAAGAGGGGGGAGTAAAAAGAAGAAGGGGGGTAAGAAGAAGAAGGGGGGTAAGAAGAAGAAGGGAGTAATAAGAAGAAGGGGGTAAGAAGAACAAGGGGGGGAGTAAGAAGAACACAGGGAGGAGGGATGGTAAGAAGAACACAGGGGGGGGTGAGAACACAGAGGGAGGAGTGAGAAGAACACAGGGAGGGTGGAGGGGGGATGAGAAGAGCACAGGGAGGGTGGGTGAGTGTGAGAAGAGACCGCTAGGGGAGGGTGGGGGAGAGGAGAGACCACAAAGGGGCAGGGGAGAGCTCTAAGGGACAGAAGGGACAGCTCTATAGGACAGGGGGCAAGACAGGGAGCTCTTTAACACTACGCGCACACACACACACACACACAATGCATCCCTATACATACACAGAAACACACAATGCATCCCTATACATACACAGAAACACACAATGCATCCCTATACATACACAGAAACACACAATGCATCCCTATACATACACAGAAACAGAACAGGCTTCCCTTACACACAGAGAAACACACAATGCATCCATTACACACACACACACAATGCAACCCTTACACACAAAGACAATGCATCATTTGCACACATACACAGAAACATACACTGCAAACCCTTACACACACATGCAAACACACACACTGTTTTTCTTACATACACACAGAAACACAATGCATCTCTTACACTCAATGCACACACATACAGACACACACCTTGCATCCCTTATGCATACAAACACAGATTCACACAATGCATCCCTCACACACAACCAGAAACACATAATACATCCCTTATACACAAATACACACTGTTCCACTACACACAAACACACTGCATCACCTGCACAAACTGGTATCCCTATACACTACATACCATAAGCACACATATTAGATAACACATAACACATCCCCTACACACTCCACTCCCTGTGAGCGAGCTCATGGGTGGGTGGAACATATAAGTGGACTTATGAGTGGGCCTTATGGGCATACTCACCGTCAGGCACTGGAGCCCAGACCTTGAGCTGTGTAAGAGGCCCCCAAAAAATGGAGCTGCTTCCAATTCTCCCAGAACGTTGAATTTTGTGACCACAGTTGCAAACAGCCTCCAGAGGTCCTGTTCTACACCAGACCAGTGGAGCCAAACTGCAGCCCATCATCATCCTCATCCAATTGTAAGTAGGCAATCTAGTATATTATTAGTGACACTAATCAATAATTTACCTCACATTAAAGGGACACTATAGCTTAATGAAGTGGTTCTGGTGTCTATAGCTGGTCCCTGCAGGCTTTTTAATGTAAACACACACTGTGTGCAGCACTGGCGTTAGTTCATATGGCAGATCATATGGGTGGGGCATTGTGATGTCACATGGGGGGGTGGCGCAATGGGCCACTTGACTGGTTTTGCCCCCCAGGCCTAAGGCTGCCAGCCCTCCCCTGCTGTCAATCCCTCTGTTACTGTCACTATACCCCACTCCCTCTAACATATAAACTCACTGAGCAGGGCCCTCAATACCTCTGTTACTGTGTCACTATACCCCACTCCCTCTAGCATGTAAACTCACTGAGCAGGGCCCTCAATCCCTCTTTTACTGTGTCACTATACCCCACTCCCTCTAACATGTAAACTCACTGAGCAGGGCCCTCAATCCCTCTGTTACTGTCACTATACCCTACTCCCTCTAACATGTAAGCTCACTGAGCAGGGCCTCAATCCCTCTGTTACCGTCACTATACCCCACTCCCTCTAACATGTAAACTCACTGAGCAGGGCCCTCAATCACTCTGTTACTATCACTATACCCCACTCCCTCTAGCATGTAAAGTCACTGAGCAGGGCCCTCAATCCCTATTTTACTGTGTCACTAAACCCCACTCCCTCTAGCATATAAACTCATTGAGCAGGGCCCTCAACCCCTCTGTTACTGTGTCACTATAACCCACTCCCTCTAGCATGTAAACTCACTGAGCAGGGCCCCCAATCACTCTTTTACTGTGTCACTATACCCCACTCCCTCTAACATGTAAACTCACTGAGCAGGGCCCTCAATCCCTCTGTTACTGTGTCACTATACCCCACTCCCTCTAACATGTAAACTCACTGAGCAGGGCCCTCAATCCCTCTGTTACTATCACTATACCCCACTCCCTCTAACATGTAAACTCACTGAGCAGGGCCCTCAATCCCTCTGTTACTGTGTCACTATACCCCCACTCCCTCTAGCATGTAAACTCACTGAGCAGGGCCCTCAATCCCTCAGTTACTGTGTCACTATAGCCCACTCCCTCTAACATGTAAACTCACCGAGCAGGGCCCTCAATTCCTCTTTTGCTGTGTCACTATACCCCACTCCCTCTAACATGTAAACTCACTGAGCAGGGCCCTCAATACCTCTGTTATTGTGTCACTATACCCCACTCCCTCTAGCATGTAAACTCACTGAGCAGGCCCTCAATCCCTCTGTTACTGTGTCAGTATACCCCACTCCCTCTAACATGTAAACTCACTGAGCAGGCCCTCAATCCCTCTGTTACTGTCACTATACCCCACTCCCTCTAACATGTAAACTCACTGAGCAGGGCCCTCAATCCCTCTGTTACTGTATCACTATACCCCACTCCATCTAACATGTAAACTCACTGAGCAGGGCTGTCAATCCCTCTGTTACTGTCACTATACCCCACTCCCTCTAACATATAAACTCACTGAGCAGGGCCCTCAATACCTCTGTTACTATCACTATACCCCACTCCCTCTAGCATGTAAAGTCACTGAGCAGGGCCCTCAATCCCTATTTTACTGTGTCACTAAACCCCACTCCCTCTAGCATATAAACTCATTGAGCAGGGCCCTCAACCCCTCTGTTACTGTGTAGCTATACCCCACTCCCTCTAGAATGTAAACTCACTGAGCAGGGCCCCCAATCACTCTTTTACTGTGTCACTATACCCCACTCCCTCTAACATGTAAACTCACTGAGCAGGGCCCTCAATCCCTCTGTTACTGTGTCACTATACCCCACTCCCTCTAACATGTAAACTCACTGAGCAGGGCCCTCAATTCCTCTTTTGCTGTGTCACTATACCCCACTCCCTCTAACATGTAAACTCACTGAGCAGGGCCCTCAATACCTCTGTTATTGTGTCACTATACCCCACTCCCTCTAGCATGTAAACTCACTGAGCAGGCCCTCAATCCCTCTGTTACTGTGTCAGTATACCCCACTCCCTCTAACATGTAAACTCACTGAGCAGGCCCTCAATCCCTCTGTTACTGTCACTATACCCCACTCCCTCTAACATGTAAACTCACTGAGCAGGGCCCTCAATCCCTCTGTTACTGTATCACTATACCCCACTCCATCTAACATGTAAACTCACTGAGCAGGGCTGTCAATCCCTCTGTTACTGTCACTATACCCCACTCCCTCTAACATATAAACCCACTGAGCAGGGCCCTCAATACCTCTGTTACTGTGTCACTATACCCCACTCCCTCTAGCATGTAAACTCACTGAGCAGTGCCCTCAATCCCTCTTTTACTGTGTCACTATACCCCACTCCCTCTAACATGTAAACTCACTGAGCAGGGCCCTCAATCCCTCTGTTACTGTGTCACTATACCCCACTCCCTCTAACATGTAAACTCACAGAGCAGGGCCCTCAATCCCTCTGTTACTATCACTATACCCCACTCCCTCTAACATGTAAACTTACTGAGCAGGGCCCTCAATCCCTCTGTTACTGTGTCACTATACCCCCACTCCCTCTAGCATGTAAACTCACTTAGCAGGGCCCTCAATCCCTCTCTTACTGTGTCACTATATCCCACTCCCTCTAACATGTAAACTCACTGAGCAGGGCCCTCAATCCCTCTTTTACTGTGTCACTATACCCCACTCCATCTAACATGTAAACTCCCTGAGCATGGCTGTCAATCCCTCTGTTACTGTCACTATACCCCACTCCCTCTAACATGTAAACTCACTGAGCAGGGCCCTCGATCCCTCTGTTACTGTGTCACTATACCCCACTCCCTCTAACCTGTAAACTCGCTGAGCAGGGCCCTCAATCCCTCTGTTACTGTGCGTCCAACTCGTCTGGTTACAAATACTTGTCTGTTAGTCCACCCATTGTACATGGATCTTGCTGGCACTTTATAAATAATAATAATAACAAGAAAACAATGGTGCTTTTGTAATTTAACATACACATGTTTAGACACTGATACATGTTAAAACATCTAGGTGAAAGAATATCTGGACCGAGTGTTGTCCATGCAGACCCTTATTTCAGTAACGGAGTTCTAGAAACATCTGGATTAGGTCCATCCATCTGTCTATCTGCCCATCTATCCATCCATCCATCCATCTGTCTATCCATCCATCTATCTGTCCATCCATCCATCCATCCATCATTCCTTCCATTCATGTGCCTACCTATCCCTGGTAATGAAAGTGTACTGAGAGATAAATAGATAGATAGATAGATAGATAGATAGTTAGATAGATAGATAGATAGATAGATAGATAGTTAGATAGATAGATAGATAGATAGATAGATAGATAGATAGATAGATAGATAGATAGATAGATAGATATGATAGATAGATAGATAGATAGATAGATAGATAGATAGATAGATAGATAGATAGATAGATAATTATTTTATGTTATCTCCCTTAATGCACTGTATTTTTACATGTTTAGTAAAATATATACATCTACAGTGCTATATAAACATGGTTAAAAGGAAAAATAAATACGTACATATCAGTATAACGACAGGGACAGGGAGGCACAGTCACATGCAGAGATGTGAACACAATGATGCACATAATATGAATATAAACACAGTAAATGTATGTTTTAATGATTTTCCTTTTAATTACATTTTAGAACACAAGATATGAGATGTGCACAGCAATTACACAAATATCCACTGTTTATATTTGTATAAGCTGTACATGTTCTACATTTGATGATACCTTGCTCTGGTATTCTTTTATTAATAAAATAGACTGTATATTAAGATAAGAGTGAGGGTTTTATGTCCTCTTCCACAAGGAACATTTTGGGGATGGAGATATGTTCAATGACCTCTGGAACCCACTCAACTTTCTTCCACCTGTGTCCCCTCTGTTTAGTTTCTTTATCAAATGCATTTATAATTTTGTATTAGAATTTTATCAGTTATAAAATGTCAACAAAACCCATAACGCTGTATAATTGTGTGAAACGCAGACAGCATAGTAAACACGGACCAGTACAAAAAGAAAACAAAGGGCACTGCCCATGAGCAGAGAGATAGCATTTACAGCCTTCTTATGCAAAATACTTTGCCCGTTACCCCATGAGCTTACAATCTAAAAGTTATAATGGTGAGTTGAGACAAGAGGTAGTAAGGCAATTTTAAATATATACCTCTGTTACTGTGTCACTATACCCCACTCCCTCTAGCATGTAAACTCACCGAGCAGGGCCCTCGATCCCTCTGTTACTGTGTCACTATACCCCACTCCCTCTAACATGTAAACTCGCTGAGCAGGGCCCTCAATCCCTCTGTTACTGTGTCACTCTACCCCACTCTCTCTAACATGTAAGCTCATTGAGCAGGGCCCTCAATCCCTCTGTTACTGTGTCACTATACCCCACTCCCTCTAGCATGTAAACTCAGTGAGCAGGGCCTCAATCCCTCTGTTACTGTGTCACTATACCCCACTCCCTCTAGTATGTAAACTCACTGAGCAGGGCCGTCAACCCCTCTGTTACTGTGTCACTATACCCCACTCCCTCTAGCATGTAAACTCACTGAGCAGGCCCTCAATCCCTCTGTTACTGTCTCTATACCCCACTCCCTCTAACATGTAATCTCACTGAGCAGGTCCCTCAATCCCTGTGTTACTGTGTCACTATACCCCACTCCCTCTAACATGTAAACTCGCTGAGCAGGGCCCTCAATCCCTCTGTTACTGTGTCACTATACCCCACTCCCTCTAGCATGTAAACTCAGTGAGCAGGGCCTCAATCCCTCTGTTACTGTGTCACTATACCCCACTCCCTCTAGCATGTAAACTCACTGAGCAGGGCCGTCAACCCCTCTGTTACTGTGTCACTATACCCCACTCCCTCTAGCATGTAAACTCACTGAGCAGGCCCTCAATCCCTCTGTTACTGTCTCTATACCCCACTCCCTCTAACATGTAATCTCACTGAGCAGGGCCCTCAATCCCTGTGTTACTGTGTCACTATACCCCACTCCCTCTAACATGTAAACTCACTGAGCAGGGCCCTCAATCCCTCTGTTACTGTGCGTCCAACTCGTCTGGTTACAAATACTTGTCTGTTAGTCCACCCATTGTACATGGATCTTGCTGGCACTTTATAAATAATAATAATAACAAGAAAACAATGGTGCTTTTGTAATTTAACATACACATGTTTAGACACTGATACATGTTAAAACATCTAGGTGAAAGAATATCTGGACCGAGTGTTGTCCATGCAGACCCTTATTTCAGTAACGGAGTTCTAGAAACATCTGGATTAGGTCCATCCATCTGTCTATCTGCCCATCTATCCATCCATCCATCCATCTGTCTATCCATCCATCTATCTGTCCATCCATCCATCCATCATTCCTTCCATTCATGTGCCTACCTATCCCTGGTAATGAAAGTGTACTGAGAGATAAATAGATAGATAGATAGATAGATAGTTAGATAGATAGATAGATAGATAGATAGATAGATAGATATGATAGATAGATAGATATGATAGATAGATATGATAGATAGATATGATAGATAGATATGATAGATAGATAGATAATTATTTTATGTTATCTCCCTTAATGCACTGTATTTTTACATGTTTAGTAAAATATATACATCTACAGTGCTATATAAACATGGTTAAAAGGAAAAATAAATACGTACATATCAGTATAACGACAGGGACAGGGAGGCACAGTCACATGCAGAGATGTGAACACAATGATGCACATAATATGAATATAAACACAGTAAATGTATGTTTTAATGATTTTCCTTTTAATTACATTTTAGAACACAAGATATGAGATGTGCACAGCAATTACACAAATATCCACTGTTTATATTTGTATAAGCTGTACATGTTCTACATTTGATGATACCTTGCTCTGGTATTCTTTTATTAATAAAATAGACTGTATATTAAGATAAGAGTGAGGGTTTTATGTCCTCTTCCACAAGGAACATTTTGGGGATGGAGATATGTTCAATGACCTCTGGAACCCACTCAACTTTCTTCCACCTGTGTCCCCTCTGTTTAGTTTCTTTATCAAATGCATTTAGAATTTTGTATTAGAATTTTATCAGTTATAAAATGTCAACAAAACCCATAACGCTGTATAATTGTGTGAAACGCAGACAGCATAGTAAACACGGACCAGTACAAAAAGAAAAGAAAGGGCATTGCCCATGAGCAGAGAGATAGCATTTACAGCCTTCTTATGCAAAATACTTTGCCCGTTACCCCATGAGCTTACAATCTAAAAGTTATAATGGTGAGTTGAGACAAGAGGTAGTAAGGCAATTTTAAATATATATATATATACAATATATCGCAATACATAAATGTATAAAATGGAAATTACTTTTTTATACCTTTTGTTTTTTCTCCTGTGGCCATATAGATATGTAATATATATATATATATATATATATATATATATATATATATATATATATATATATTACATATCTATATGGCCACAGGAGAAAAAACAAAAGGTATAAAAAAGTAATTTCCATTTTATACATTTGTGTATTGCTAATGAGCTGACATGCCTTAATTTCATTACTTGTCCAGCAATGTCTCATAAATGGATCCCTGAATACTTCATGGACAACATTGCTCTTCAACAAGGTTCGTGTCATATACATCTTAAATAGCGTGCCCGTTTTAACTTCAGATATTTATTTCCCAGCCACAAATAATCACATGGATTTGGCTACAGCTGTATTGTTTTAAACACCATCAATGAGATATTCCTTATTTATTTAGCCTAATCCTCCTGTTTATTGTCAACATAAATTTCATTAGCCTGCCCCTAACCTCTTCATTCCTTAAGCTGTAAATAATTGGGTTTAATAAAGGGGTGGCCATGGTGTAAAGCAAAGAGACCAGCTTCTGCAAACCAAAATATGTTTCTTTTGTTGGAACAACATAATGAAATACCAGTGTTCCATAATAAACACACACCACGGTCAGGTGGGAGCTGCAGGTGGAGAAGGCTTTTTGTCTCCCGATGGCCGAGGAGATTCGAAGAATGGCACTGGAGATGTTAATGTAGGTCACAGAGATACAAAGCAGTGGGAACAACGCTAAAGGGATAGCTAATATAAAGTTTAGCACTTCGCTGGCTGATTTTCCTGAACAAGAAAGTTTTAGAACAGGAACTAGGTCACAGAAAAAATGGTTAATAATATTCGAACCACAAAATGTCATCTGGTTTAAAAGAACAATATGTGGTAACGCTAAAACTATTCCTAATACCCAAGATGAAACTGTAAGTTGAAAACAAAGTTTTGGGTCCATGATAGAGAAGTAACGTAATGGGTTACAAATGGCTAAGTATCGATCATAGGACATTACAGTGAGGAGTAAGCACTCAGTGATGGCTGACAGGGAGAAGAAGTAAAATTGAGTGAAGCAGCCAGCAAAAGAGAGAGTGCTTCCTTCATTTAATACAATGTGGAACATTTCAGGCACTATGGTGGTGATGAGGAGAATGTCACTCAAAGACAAATGGCTGAGGAAGAAGTACATGGGGGAGAAGTTCTGGTTTGTGAAGACCAGTGACATAATCATGACATTTGAAGATACCGTCAAGGTAAAATGTATCAAAAATAGAAAGAATAGTAACAATTTAAAATGATGGATGTTTTCAAATCCCAGAATCCAGAATTCATTGCTAGTTGTCGTGTTTGGTACATTTCCTGCTTTAAAAAAATGAAAAACATCTTAAATACAAGTAGCAACAGCAAAACATTGTAGTTCATTGTGTCTGAAAATGTCCTAAATGGACAATGGTGTCAGCTAGTAGATTATGACAAATCAAGCTGTCTCCTCCAGGTTGTAGCTAATGATGCTGAATGTGGAGAAGACAGCTTATTATGTGACAGGTAGTAGACTGGAATAACAATTAATGAGGACATTTGGATGCAGGAAATCTGAATAACTGGACGTTGCTATTGAAGTGTAAAAATACAACCGGGCAGTATGACGAATGAGTAATCTCAGATATGGTAATCTATAGGCTGGAGCTGGAGGTGTGCTACATGATAACAGTAACTTTAATCTGGGTATCACTTTTCTGGTAAAAAGCACTAATCACCTTTTCATTAAACCTCAGAGTTCTCTCTTTTTTATATTAAATGCTTTTTATTTATCTAAGCAGTGTTAAAGGACCACTCTAGTGCCAGGAAAACATACTCGTTTTCCTGGCACTAGAGTGCCCTGAGGGTGCCACCACCCTCAGGGACCCCCTCCCGCCGGGCTCTGGGGGGAGGAAGGGGTTAAACTTACCTCTTTCTCCAGTGCCGGGCGGGGAGCTTTCCTCCTCCTCTCCTTCTTCCTCGCGACGTTATCGGCTGAATGCGCATTTTGAAACTGCTATGTTTATAATAAAAAGGGTTAATCCTAGAGGGACCTGGCACCCAGACCACTTCATTAAGCTGAAGTGGTCTGGGTGCCTAGAGTGGTCCTTTAATTTTGTTGACTAACAATTTTAGTCAGATTTTAGCCGAGATAAACTAGACTAAAAGAATTCAGATGACTAAAATACGACTAAAAACAAAATAGCTTTTTAGTCAAAAGACTATGGCTAACACTAAACTGAAATTTGCAGCCAAAATTAACACTGACATGTGAGGGAGCCACAGAGGGGCTGGGGAAGGGGCAAAAGAAACAGACTGGGGCTTGGGAGGGGTACACTCAAAGTGGTTGGGGGATACAAAGAGATACAGAGGGGCTGGGGAAGGGGAAGGGGCAAAAGAGACAGATAGAGGCTTTAACTAAACCAATTAGATTTTAGTTGTGTCAACTAAAATCTACTGGAGATTTAGTTAACTAAAACAATTCCGATGACTAAAATACGACTAAAACTAAACTGGCTTTTTGCTCAAAAGACTATGACTAAAACTAAATTGAAATTTGATGCCCAAAAAATAACACTGCATCTAAGCCTCTTAAAAACTCCACATTACCTGGCTGAGAGCTGGACACTCGTCTAGTGCCAAAGCGAGTTTTGCCACATTACCAAAAACTGATTCCCAGCCTCCAACCGTGGCATGCTAAGTCAACACGCTACCTGCAGAGATGCTCCCGTTCAGCTGAACACTGCTGGAGGAAGTCTCACACCTTGTCAGACTTTCTACACTATTAATATGTCTTGCTTTCATACAGCACAGCCTTCACCCTTCCAAAACATTCCTACTTTTCTTCTCTCATTAGTTCATGCTCCCGCAATCCTAGTCATCTCTTTAATACTTTTAACTCTCTTCTTCACCCTGCTTGACCACCCCACAAACTGATCTTTCAGTTGATAGCTTTGCATGTTATTTTACTGACAAGATTAAACAGTTGAGGAATGAAGTCTCTCCCCATCTCCCATCTCAACCTCACTTGGACCATACAATCCCTACCCTCGAAGACTTCTCTTCAGCTACTGAACATGAGGTGGCTGTGCTTCTCCTTTCCTCTCATCCCACCACGTGTCCTCTTGATTCCATCTCGTCCCACCTAATCAGATCTCTCACCCCTTGTCTGGTGCAGTCGTTAACGCACATCTTCAACTGCTCTCATTCTTCAGGTATTGTCCCAGCTCCCCTTAAACATGCTACTGTTGTACCTTTCCTCATAAAGCCATATCTTGACCATACCTCCCCTTCCAACTATCGTCCCATATCCCTGCTCCCTTTCTCCTCAAAGCTTTTGGAAAGGCTTGTCTAAAGCTGTCTGACTTGCTTCCTCAATTCCAACTCTCTCCTTGACCCTCTTCAGTCAGGAATCCGCCTCCTCTACTCCACAGAGACTGCTCTAACTAGGTTTACAAATGATCTAATTGCAGCTAAATCCAAAGGCCACTACTCCATACTAATTTTCTTGACCTCTCTGCTGCCTTTGACACTGTTGATAATGGCCTCTTTCTCCTAATACTTCAATCTCTTGGTCTCTGTGACACAGCCCTCTCATTGTTCTCCTCCTATCTCTCTCAACACTCCTTCAGTGTTTCTTTTTCCAACGAAACCTTCTATCCTCATCCTCAAGGTTCAGTACTTGGTACCCTTTTGTTCGCTCTCTATACTGCATCTCTTGGCAAACTCATTAATTAATTTGGATTCCACTACCACCTGTACGTAGACGACACCCAGATATACCTCTCCTCCACTGACCTCTCCCTGCTGTCCTACAACATATCACCAGTTGCCTCTCTTCTATCTCTGATTGGATGTCCTCCTGCTTTCTGAAACCCAATCTCTCTAAAATTTGTTTCTTATTTTTCCTCCTCATAACACTGATCGTCCTCCTTCACTGCAGGTTGACCGTACCTACCTCACCCCATCCTTTCAAGCTCGCTGTCTTGGTGTAATTTTTGATCCTGGTCCAGTCTGTTGCTAGAACCTGTCGGTTCCAGCTTAAAAACATTGCCCCCTCTCGGTCTCTCTACTGGTGACCTTTTCCTGTCTGCTGCTCGCACCCATACTGCAAAGTCAAGCTTTTCCTTTGGAACAGCCTGCCTACCACTGTCAGACTCTCCCCTAGTGTTCAATCCTTAAGAAGTCCCTAAAAACCCATCTTTTCAGGAAAGCTTATGGCCTCCAAGAGTAACTTTTATCTCTTAATCCTTCCTCTTGCTCTCTCCTTAAAGGCCACACTCCACTCTCAACTCCAGTTCTTGTCTCCCTCAATACCCTTCTTATTGTATTTTTATACCCCACCTCCTCTAGACTGTAAGCTCGTTTGAGCAGGGTCCTCAACTACCAATTATTCCTGTTACATTTTGTTATTGTCTTATTTGGCGAATTCCCCTCTTATTGTAAAGCACTGTGGAATAAGCTGGTGCTATATAAATACCAATAATAATGATACTAATAACAATAACCGATAAAATGTAGAGGCATTACATACTGAAAATGACAGTTAAATATAATACTTGATGTACATAATACGTTAACAAACAGGCAAACATATAAGTGTAAAATAAAGGTGAGATACTCCTAATTTTTAACTGCTGTTGCAACAGCACAGATAAGCAGCTGAAGTAGAGAACCGGGAAATGTATTATTTGTAAGCAAACAGAAGCAAGTTGGAGAATTCTGTTTGTAAATATGTTGTTCTAAGGACTCATTGTTTAGTGAAGCCCTCGGGGTTGTTCTTTCACAGATAATTATTTTAAAGTGAGCACACAACACAATCACTACATTTAGTACAATCTTTTTGTTTGCTGTACTTGTTCTTTTTAAAGATATACACTTCTTTTTAACAAAGAGCAGTTTAATTTGTATTAAATATTAAATATACGAAAAAGGCAAATATTCTGGAATATTGACCTATATCACATATATATATGTAAAATAAAGTGGACAAACCAGGTCTGCTACATGAGCCTACAGCAGAATGGGAGAGCTCCTGAACTCTGTGTTTAAAATAATCCTTCAATAAAGAGATTAAAGTAGGATTTAGTGGTCTTTGTATGAAGGGAAGAGATAAACGGGTTGTAGGAGAGCAAATCCTGGCTGCAGCAAAGAAATCAGATCTTATTGAATTTCATGATCTTAAAAACGATCTGACATACCGTGGAGGGATCCGAAACAATCAAATCTAAGATTCAAACAGTTTCAGCTGTCGTACAGATAGATTTCAAACTATGCATTTAATCATGGATCATTTTTCAGGATGATTAAAATATATATTTTTTGGGTAAAGTGGAAGCAAATAAGTGCCCGAGTATTTCTTAACTCAATGAAAATATATCAACATTAGAAAGAAAACAAAAATATGTTTTAAGTAAATCTTCAAAAGTCTGTGGCTGTGATTTAGCTGCTTACAATCTGTTATCAAAGATAACTCCAAAATATCTAAAACATGAAGCATGAGAAAGACTATACCGAAAAACAGAGCTCTGCGACAATATAGCACAAATCCTGAGAAATGAATTGATTCTGCATGGCATGCACATGGTCTTCAGACAGAAGACAGGCCGATAGAAATATAAAGACAGGGAGACAGACTAAAAAACAGAGATAGATAGACAGAAGGACAAAGAAATAAAACATGATTTACTGTGCCTTTAAAAATTGGTTGATGGATATCAGTTGCAAAAATGTATTTTTCGGCATGGATTATTCCTAAGTTTTCAGTTAGCATCTTTGCACAGGAAAGGTGTCCAGGGACAGAAGAATCTGCGTGTTATATTTCCTTTTAAACGGATATGCATTCCCCGGGGTATCGTGCCTAATTAGATGTGGATCGAGGAGACTCCCCATGCTAATAACCCTCAAGAGAATTCAAAAACTTAAATGTTCAACTTATTTAAAATTACGTTCACATGTTCATTCTAGAAACTGTCAAACTATTCCTAAACAAAAACAACTTTGCTTAAAAAGAAATCTACAGAATACCTCAGAAAACATAGTAAATTATAAACGACAAACATAATGTCAAATTAGTAACTGAGCCTTTATTTAGAGTTGGTCAGGTGTAAGCAACCTTTAGCACCCCTGTTGTTGACTAAATCCCCCATAACGCTCTTACAGTCAAAATGGTGGCAAGCATCATGGGAAATGTAGTGCCGAAGGTTGCCTACCCTTCTAGACCACTTTAAGCTGTTAAAAAAACACAGCAAGGAGGGGGTGGAGCCGAACGCCGACCATGATGGCCGCGTGAGACTGGGGCTCCATGCTCAGCGGATACAATAGCAAGCCCAGCTCGGCCACACACCACACACAACTGGGTACTAACCGGAGGAGAGCGATGTCACACCACAAGGGAAAGGGGAAAGGCGACCGCTCATCTTTTTTCACCGCAAAGACCCAGCAGAAGCCGCCGGCCGGTCAGGTAGACCTCCAAGATGGCGACCGTGACTCTGGGGATAGTCAGGATTCCAGCTCCCCCCAACCCCCCACACAAGAGGGAGAGGGGAGGGTCACACAATCTATCCTGCAAAAAATGCCGGACAGTGATCCACAGGTACCAGATGATGTACCGGTCACAAATAAAAGTCTACATATTATGCTCCAAGACCTGAAGGCATCTCTACGCTCCGATTTCCGTCAACTCACTAACGATCTAAAAAAGGAAATAGTGGATCTAGGCGGCCGCACCAGCCACCTGGAAACTAAGATGGAGGAGCTATGTATGGCTCACAATGATGTGGTCGATAAGCTGCAGAGACTTGAAGAGGATCATACTGCACTAAAACATAAGCTGGCTGACATAGAGGACCGATCGCGCCGCAACAATTTGAGATTCAGAGGTATCAGTGACTCTGTCAGCACGGACGAACTCCCTATGTACATAAAGAAGCTCTGCAAGTCGCTGGTTCCAGACCTAGAGGACTCCGCATGGGAACTGGACCGGATTCACAGGCTACCGCGGCCGGCACGTTTTACTGCTGACACGCCTAAGGACACCATAGCCCGCTTCCACTACTACAGTTCCAAAGAAAAACTGCTCACGACAGCGAGAAAGCTCACCAGCGTATTTACAAGCATATACAGATTTACGCGGATCTCTCAGCAGCAACGATGGCAAGAAGGAGGGAATTCGTAGATGTCACCAAAACACTGAGAAATAACAACATCGCCTATCGGTGGGGCTACCCCACTAAACTGCTGATTTGGTACCGAGGGAAGACTGTGCTAATTCTGGAACCGGAGGTGGGTCTGGCGAAACTGAAGGAATGGGGCCTACATCATGCTCGAGGCCAGGCCTTTCCTGCGCGCTCCTCACCGTTGCAAATGCTACCAGAATGGAGGATGGCTGGGACCGCCAAAGAACCCACCTCACAGGACTAGTCTGTGGCTTGCCCGGGCCTGCCCAATGACCGAACACTTGAGTATTACAAATGTTTTATTGTTTTGCTGTTACAAGGAGAAGGGTTAGGGTCGCTCCAGCTGGGACTGTTAAATCTATGTGTTGTAGAAGTGTTACCATAAGAGTAGTGCCGGGGGGACTGCGTGGGGTTTTTGAGGAATCTATGGGTAGCCCGGACGGGCGGCCGTTGGCAGACCATCAGACCCATTACACTATAAGTCCGTTGCCACATTGTAGGGGTTACCCCCCACACCACGTAGCGCTCAGTTCCCGGGCAGGGTTTGATCCAAATGTATTCCGTTAATTTGAAAGTTAGCAGGGGACCTGCTGGCCCGAAGACCGCAGGCATGAGCCCTCACGCAGTCCGCCCCGGCAAAATGTATATAATATTAACTGTATTGAGGTTGCATTTTACTGCTTACTTCTTATTGCCCATTTCAAATCTGGAATAAGGTGTACTTAGAGTGGGAATGCTTTTAAGGGGGAGACTGTATGATAAGGACAGGAGATGGGGTGACCCGCTTTAGAAAGGTGATCCTGGGAGATCACCCCTCCGTCATTACACTAGTCCCTAGCCCCTAGAACGGACGCGAGCCTAGGGCGCAAAACACAAGTTAATCTCCCATCCCCCGACATGTTACTATCCACATAGATCCCAAGTACAATGTGACGGATATACTTTGGTTAAGCAGCAAACAAAGAAAATATGGCAATAGTAAGGAGGAAAAAAATAATAATAATAATAATAAAAAAAACACAAAATACAATAAAAAAAAAAAATTAATGGGAGGGAGGGAAGCATAAAGAAAAGGTTAAATTAAAACACACAAAAAAAAAAAAAAAAAAAAAAAGAGGCGCATTACCGAGGAGCAAGTAACTCACCTAACTCCACAGCATTAAAATTGGGTCAAGGAGTCCCGGGCGGCACAACAAATAGCCGTAGGAGGTAATACATCAGGGTATAATATATGTCCACGTCATGAGACTTGGTAAATCAGCCAAGAACAGCTGATATGAGCCATGGGGGGAACAAGTACTCACCCATCAGTCAGACAGGGAATTGAAAGGACGTATCGGGCCTTATACTGGTGGGAATTACTCCACACCTCACTTTCCGAGCTAGTGTGAGGATGTGCCTCACCTTGGTCTCGGCATTACACTCTGCTGGACGCAGAGACAGTTCGCTTTTATCCCTAGTTTTGTGGGATCCCCAGTTAATCCCATTCCCTTTACCCCTCTACCCCTCACGACATTTCACGTCACGGTTCCTCAATCGAGGGAAGTACATTAAACTCAGACATCAGACACGTAGACCAAATCCAGGTACCGCAACAGTCTTGTCACGGGATATCGTCAAAAGAAATAACCACAGTCTGCTTTCATGCAGTCACAAACATAAATCTAATCATGGCACAATCTACATTTAAAGTCCTATCCCTGAACGTCAAGGGACTGAATAGCACACGAAGCTTAGCCATCAGAGACATGCACAAATCACGAGCAGCAGTAGTCTGCCTCCAAGAGACCCACCTTTGCACCCACAAGCCCCCAAAGTTCACATCTAAGAAATATCCCCAAGCATATCTCGCCTACTCCCAAACCAAAACTAAAGGGGTCTCAATACTCTTTCACGCGGACTGGGTATTCCAGCTGGACACGCAATTTGCCGACACCGCAGGGCGACTTTTAATTCGGGTGGGCAAGCTAAATGGCATCATTATGACAGTAGCGTCGCTTTACGCTCCGAACGAAGGGCAAACACACTTTCTCCGGAAAGCGCTAAAGAAAATAGACGCAATTAAACAGGGCCATGTTCTCATTGGGGGTGACTTTAAATGCAGTCTAGACCCCAGTTTGGATATCAAACGCGAAAAGAACAAAGACCCCACTGCTGTCGCGTGCGGGCATAGCAAATCTCTGACTTCTCTAGCGTTTGAACTAGACTTATATGACACTTGGCGAAACAAATTCCCGACAGGTAGGGACTACACATACTTCTCACCGACACACTCCACGTACTCTCGCATCGATCTGATCATGGTTGACAAGCTCACGCTTACAAACTTAGCTGATGCAGAAATTGGTCTACGGACCTGGTCGGACCATGCACCTGTCACAGCCACCTTCAATAGCTTATACCCAGCAAGAGGAAGGGGGAAATGGAGACTAAATGAGGAACTGTTAGATGACGAGGTAGCTTTCCAAAAAATCTCTCAGTCTGCGACTGCTTACTTTAAAGAAAACGCAACGGAAGACACCACTATACAAACCCAATGGGCCGCACATAAGACGGTAATTAGGGGGGTTCTGATACAATTAGGGTCCCGCAAAAAAAAGGAAACACAATGAAGACACAGCTCGTCTAACCCATGAACTAACAATTCTGGAGGAGCAAAACAAAGTTAACCCATCCAATAAATTAACAAAACTCATTACCCGCACTCAAAACGACCTGAATGTACTCTCATTACAGGTCATAGAAAAAAGAATGAGGGCATTACGACTGTCTTACTACACACAGGGCAACAGGGCAGGCAAGATATTGGCCGGCAGACTGAAGGCCCAAAGGCTGCAGTCGAAAATCCCGTATATTGACTCACCACAAAACACAAAAATCTTTAATCCAACAGAGATAGTAAATACATTATCTACCTACTACACAAAATTATACAACCTGAAAGACGATCCCACAACGCACCAACCATCACATGACTCTATAAAACAATTTCTTTACAAGGTAGTACTTCCGCATCTTTCACGCACGCAAATAGACTCACTAGACAGTCCATTTACAGAAGAAGAGGTATCTAGGGCTATACTTTCCCTCCCAAAACACAAAGCCCCTGGGCCAGACGGATTCTCCAATTACTACTACCTGAAGCTAATGAGCATCTTGACCCCCTTCCTCGCTAAGTGGTTTAACAACATCAAAGCCACTGGGACTATGCCAAAAGAAATGCTAGAGGCCCATGTGATAACGCTCCCCAAGCCAGGTAAACCTCCCTCAAAATGTGAAAACTTAAGGCCTATATCGCTGCTAAATGCGGATGTTAAGCTGTATGCCAAACTCCTAGCTTCCCGTATAAAACCACTCCTCTCACACTTAATCTCGGCGGAACAAGCCGGTTTTGTCCCAGGGAGACAAGCGGGTGATAATACCAGACACTGCATGAATTGGGTCAGCTGGGCGAACTCCACACTCCAGCAGGGCGTGTGTGACAGACCCCTTTTTGGTGTAACAGATACCATCTCGGAGAATTGCCGTTGCAGGTGGATTATTGTGGATTTCGGGTACTTGTGGATCCGTACGGTATACACCGCCACGTGGAGAGAACAATGGGTCGCGGCCATTTTGACCGCGTGGACTAATGACCGAACTTTCCACACGACGAATTCCGACCTTACCGACAACGTACGCCCATGCTAGTCGACGGATCCAAAGTACCGAAATAAAGACACCCGGTCCAACAGAGAGTTTTCGTTTATCTTGTATAGTTCTTGAGTAATTGGTGCAAACGTGTATCTGGCGAACGGCCCAACCGATCTAGGGGATTTTCACGTATGTTGTTCCCCTAGATCTCCGTTCCCTACTACACGTAGCACAATGTAATTTCGTTGCATATTGTGTGTGTTATTAAAACTTGTAATAATGGTAAAATATTCTGTCTGGTACAGTGGGAGTGACTCCCACTGTAAATGTATTATCTCCTCCGGATACGGGGAGGAGTTGTTGTACGGCATAAAAGCCAGAGTTACAGAATAAACGTTATTCCTACTTTGACCCTCAACACAGAGTCTCGTCTCGTGCTTGGAGGGGATGACTATTACTTGGATGTCGTAATTATGGGGAACCTGTTATGCTGTAGCTAACTTCGTGCTTGGGGGAAAGGACACCTTCTCAGCGGCGTAAACCCCTACTACACCGGGGTGCCGCTACAATTGGTGGCAGCGGCGGGATCGTTCTTTCACCCCAGAAGGACAGCTACCGAGAGCAATCAGGATGGAGGCCTACTACGGAAGGTTGAAACGATCTACCCTAAAAGACTTGTTGGAGAGCCGTGGTCGTTCGGCTAGCAACAAAAAGAAAAGAGACATTTTGGCAGAATTGGTCGCATTGGACTTAGCTGAACAGAATGACGGACTGGATGTCGAACCAAACCCAGAACCGGAGATCGCCTTGGTCCGAACTCCAGAAGATGAACGATTCGACCACGAGGTGAGGGTAAGGCTGGCTCACTACGGACCAAACCCCTCACCTAGGATTGTAACCCAAGTCATTGCGGCAGTCGATGCCAACCGGCGCCAGACTTCCACTGGCACCAGTCCAATTGCTGGGACTTTCCAAACTCCCGAGGAAAAGAGGAAAGTACACTTTGCCGCTTTTAAAAATTTTGTGGAAGCAGAGGGGGAGATTGACCAATACCTAGCGGACTTTGAACGTCAATGTGCCCTGCATAAAGTACCCTCCGAGGAGTGGGTCAAAATTTTGTCTGGCAAATTATCCGGACGAGCCAGCGATGCTTTCCGGGCGATCCCGGACCATGAGGTGGGAAACTACCGATTGGTAAAAGAAGCTCTATTGTCCCGATATGCGGTAACCCCCGAAGCATATCGGAGACGCTTCCGAGAATCCCGAAAGCAAACCGGTGACTCCTACACCGAATGGGCCTGCCGATTACAACGCACGGCTGGCCACTGGATGGATGGGTGCCAAGCTACCACCGCGGAGGAGGTTTTACAGTTGTTCTTGTTGGAGCATTTTTTTGAAAAGGTGGACAAGGAGCTCAGAGAGTGGATTCGGGATAGGAGACCCCTTACCCTACCCGAAGCCGCCCGTTTGGCCGACGAGTACGCAGACGCCCGCAAACCCGATCTCTCGGTCCAAAAGACAGCTGCCCGAGTAGAAAGCCGCCCCGTCGGCCCTACTCCAACCACCCCCGCTATCCAACCTAGCTACAGCACTTCCTCCCGCTTCACCCAGTCCAGTGTCCCGGACCGCCGGCGGTGCCATAGGTGCCAGCAGGTGGGTCACCTGAGAGACAAATGCCCACTTGATCCCGCTCGACAAACTTCCTGGAGGAAGCCCGCTGAAGGGAACCCCCGACCTTTTACCTCAGGGGCCCATTGCATTGAAGCCCAACCCCTGGGGGAAGAGCAATGGGAGATTTTACACGAGGCCAATCCCCTATATGCGGCTGCTGTAGACAACCGGCAGCATCACCGACAAACAGTCCGAGTGAATGGACAAATTGTCAGTGGATTACGAGACACTGGGGCCACCCTGACCTTGATCCAACACGATCTGGTCCCAGAAAAAGAACATACTGGCCAAACGGTGGCCGTTAGAGTGGCCGGGGGTGCAGTACATCGCCTCCCCACGGCCCGAGTGCATTTGGATTGGGGGGTGGGAGCTGGCCAAGTGAATGTGGGCCTGATGAAAGGGCTACCCGCGGAAGTACTTTTGGGAAATGACTTAGCCCCGCTGTTGTCCGCTTTTGCTCCTCAAGGCCCTGCTGGAGCCTGCCCTGTCACCACCCGGGCTCAGGCTCGTGCTATTGGAATCGGCCCGCCAGTCGCGGAGACCCAGGTAAGATCTGACCCTCCGACTGTGACCTTAGGACAGACCCCCTTAGACTGGGATACCCCTGAGACTTTTGGGAGGGAGACGCGAGAAGACGTCACTCTACGGAAGTATAGGGATAAGGCAGAGAAAGGGGAACCAGGGACAGATGGGGAAAGCTACGAGTGGGTGGGGGATAAACTGTATAGGATCCCCCAGGAGCCCGCAGCAGGTAAAAACCCCGTCCCGCAGAAGCAACTAGTGCTACCGAAAAAATACAGGCAAGAGATCATGAGGATCGCTCACGATATACCCTTAGCTGGCCATTCAGGAGTACGTCGCACGGCCCATAGGATTACCCAGAATTTCTTCTGGCCAGGGTTTAACCGGGACGTGCGACAATATTGCAGAACCTGTGACACTTGCCAACGGGTGGGTAAGAGGGGAGATCGCCCGAAGGCTAAATTAATGTCGATGCCGATCATTGGGGAACCTTTCTATAGGGTCGCCGTCGACATTGTAGGCCCCCTAGCGCGACATAGCCCGTCCGGTAAGAAGTACATTCTTACCGTGGTGGACTATGGGACCCGGTACCCCGAGGCAGTACCACTGCCGAATATTGAAGCTGAGACGGTAGCCGATGCCTTGGTTAAGATATTCACTCGGGTGGGGTTCCCTAAAGAAATCCTATCCGACCAGGGCACCCAGTTCACTGCCGTACTCACACAGCAGTTATGGAAAGTGTGCCACATTAAACCCCTGCTCAGTTCCCCGTACCACCCCCAAACTAACGGTCTCTGTGAGCGCTTTAATGGGACTCTCAAACAGATGTTGAGGACCTTTACGGACGTTTGCAGAGACTGGGAGAGATTCTTACCCCACCTGTTATTTGCATATAGGGAGGTCCCCCAAGAATCTACGGGTTTTTCTCCCTTTGAGTTATTGTATGGGAGGAGGGTGCGAGGACCCCTCGATCTCATTCGGGACCACTGGGAAGGGGAAACCGAACAGGCAGGGACTCCTATTGAGCCATATGTCCTGGAACTCCGGGACCGCATGGAGCAACTCTCCCTATTGGTAAGGGAGAACCTCCAGGCGGCCCAGGGGCGACAGAAACGATGGTACGATAGGGGTGCCCGGCAACGACTGTTCCACATAGGGCAGAAGGTATTGGTGCTAAAACCGGTGAAGGACAACAAACTGCAGGCTGCGTGGCAGGGTCCTTACAAGGTTTTAGCCCAACTCTGTGATACCACCTACCTTATTGCCAGCTGTGCAGATGAAAGGATCCAACGATCTTTTCATGTGAACATGTTGAAAGAGTACCAAGAGCGACAGGAAGATGTTAACGCCGTTTGTGCCCCAGCTACTGATGACCCCGAAAATTTACCCCTACCTGACCTGCTGGAAAAGGAGACTCACCCCGACCCAGTTAGCCTAGTGAAGCTGGGAGAACGACTGAACCCTACGGAGCTAGAGCAGGCTAGACAGCTCCTATGGGAGAAACAGAGTACCTTCTCCCAAGAGCCAGGATACACCACCCTGGCCACACACAAGGTAGAGACCCCAGGGCAGGCCCCCCTCCGACAACCCCCGTACCGTATTCCGGAAGCCGTCCGGGACGGAATGCTGAAGGAAATACGGGAAATGACCCAGCTGGGGGTCATTGAGCCATCAGACAGTCCCTGGGCCTCTCCCGTAGTCCTAGTCCCCAAGAAAGACGGAACCACTCGGTTCTGCGTCGACTACAGGCGACTAAATGAAAAGACTACCACTGACGCTTACCCCATGCCCCGGGTAGACGAATTATTAGATCGCATCGCCAGGGGTAACTACCTCTCTACCATAGACCTCTGCAAGGGTTATTGGCAGATTCCCCTGGCCGAGGATGCCGTCCCCAAGTCGGCCTTTGTCACCCCGTTTGGCTTATACCAATTTAAGGTCATGCCATTCGGGATGAAAAATGCCCCGGCTACGTTCCAGCGAATGGTGGATCGGCTCCTCGATGGCTTCCAGGAGTTTGCGTGTGCATACCTGGATGACATTGCGATCTACAGTGAGTCTTGGGAAGAACATTTAGTCCACGTAGGGGTAGTCCTAGATAAGATTCGGGCCGCGGGCCTGACACTAAAACCCGAGAAATGCCATTTAGGAATGGCCGAGGTCCAATACCTGGGACACCGGGTAGGGTGTGGAAACCAGAGACCGGAGCCTGCCAAGGTTGAAGCAGTAGCGAACTGGCCCACACCGAATACCAAGACCCAGGTATTGGCCTTCTTAGGGACCGCCGGGTATTATAGGCGCTTTGTCCCTGATTATAGTACGGTAGCCAAACCTTTGACTGACTTGACCAAAAAGAATTTACCCAGACAGGTCCTGTGGTCTCCCGCTTGCGAAGCCGCATTCCAATCCCTCAAACATGCTCTTGTTAATGCTCCTGTCTTGGCTGCCCCAGTACCTAACAAACGTTTCCTTGTACATACAGACGCTTCCATGTATGGACTGGGGGCTGTGTTGAGCCAAATCGGGGACGATGGAAAAGAGCATCCGGTCGCATACCTCAGCCGAAAATTGCTACCAAGGGAAGTGAGTTATGCGGCCGTAGAGAAAGAGTGCCTGGCCCTGGTATGGGCATTGAAAAAACTAACACCTTATTTGTATGGACAAGAATTCTCTTTGGTAACCGACCACAATCCATTGGTATGGCTTAACCGGGTCGCAGGAGACAATGGCCGATTGCTAAGATGGAGCTTGGCCCTGCAAACATACAATTTCACCATCAGCTATCGACCCGGTAAGCTAAATGGCAACGCCGATGGGTTGTCTCGACAACTGGACAATTCTCCGGACAAGTGAATTCCGGTCATCCCTTAATCCCCGAAAGGATCAATCCAGGTCTGCCGGAGTGTACCACTAGGAGGGAGCCGTGTGACAGACCCCTTTTTGGTGTAACAGATACCATCTCGGAGAATTGCCGTTGCAGGTGGATTATTGTGGATTTCGGGTACTTGTGGATCCGTACGGTATACACTGCCACGTGGAGAGAACAATGGGTCGCGGCCATTTTGACCGCGTGGACTAATGACCGAACTTTCCACACGACGAATTCCGACCTTACCGACAACGTACGCCCATGCTAGTCGACGGATCCAAAGTACCGAAATAAAGACACCCGGTCCAACAGAGAGTTTTCGTTTATCTTGTATAGTTCTTGAGTAATTGGTGCAAACGTGTATCTGGCGAACGGCCCAACCGATCTAGGGGATTTTCACGTATGTTGTTCCCCTAGATCTCCGTTCCCTACTACACGTAGCACAATGTAATTTCGTTGCATATTGTGTGTGTTATTAAAACTTGTAATAATGGTAAAATATTCTGTCTGGTACAGTGGGAGTGACTCCCACTGTAAATGTATTATCTCCTCCGGATACGGGGAGGAGTTGTTGTACGGCATAAAAGCCCGAGTTACAGAATAAACGTTATTCCTACTTTGACCCTCAACACAGAGTCTCGTCTCGTGCTTGGAGGGGATGACTATTACTTGGATGTCGTAATTATGGGGAACCTGTTATGCTGTAGCTAACTTCGTGCTTGGGGGAAAGGACACCTTCTCAGCGGCGTAAACCCCTACTACACCGGGGTGCCGCTACAGCGTGCTTCTGGGGCTCGACGCTGAAAAAGCGTTTGATCGGCTAAATTGGGACTACCTAGCGGCTACCCTGCTGAGGATGGGGTTCTCCCATTCATTTTTGGGGGCGATTATGGCTCTATACCGAGCTCCTACTGCCAAAATATTCAATACAGGATTCCTATCGGAACCCTTTGAAATAAGTAATGGTACTAGGCAGGGATGCCCACTGTCGCCTATACTCTTTATCCTCTGCCTCGAGCCATTAATTCACAGCATCAAAAATCATACAGGAATATTAGGTCTAGATACTCCAGCTGGCACACAAAAATTAGCCCTATTCGCGGACGATATTATATTACTCCTCACGCACCCAGACAAATCTATCCCGGCGCTGATGGCTTTGCTAACACAATATGGCCAGCTATCCTATTATAAAAACAACGTCAACAAAACTCAGGTGCTTCCAATTAATCTACCTGACAGGTTTTTACAACAACTGAAGGATAGCTACCCTTTTGACTGGAGGAAATCATCACTAAAGTATTTGGGGGTCAACCTGACAGCCTCTTATTCTAAAATAACTAGGGAATATCACATTCCCATGCTGCACAAACTGCAGACGCAACTGGAGAAATGGTAGCCCCTAAAAATCTCATGGTTAGGACGGGTTCAGACAATAAAGATGATGGCCCTCCCACACGTCCTATACCTGTTTAGAACACTACCTATTGCATTACCAGATACCTTACTCAAAAAATTCCAATCCATGTTTAACTCGTACATCTGGAAGAAAAAACCTCCAAGAATCCCACGTAGGCTCACATGGCTCCCACCGTCAAAGGGGGGACTGGGAACCCCAGACGTTAAAACCTACTATAAAGCATCAGTCTTAGCACAAGGCCTAGAGGTTCTAACACGCCCCACATCACCAGTGTGGCTGCATCTGGAAGATGCGTGCATAAACCCTGACACGATATGCAAAAACCTGTGGTCATAAAATGTATCTAGGAAGCCATCCTCACCAGGTCTGCCCAACACCAACTTCCTGCCGGAAGATGGAAAAAAAAATCCTCACCAAATATCCAAGAGGTGAAAGATAAGGTACACATGACATGTGAATATGAAAGGCTAGCTTACAAACTCAAGGGACAGATGGGAAAACACACACTACTTTGGCAAAGTTGGCTAACCAGACCGACAGTAACCACTGAGGTAATCAAAGTTTCTAACCCAGGTCACTCACCATCCAACCATCTAGCTAACTAACCACCCGTCAGAATATCACATATCCCCACCCAACTAAAATGGTAGAAGTAATAATGCAGTGTGAAAGCAGCGGTCGGTGGCGGGTACACAAAGATTCTTGTGCTTGTGGGGATCTTTGTCTACAACACAAAGTGATGTCAATTGTCAATGTCGATGAAATGTTCCCCCTTCCCCCTTTTCCCTTCTGTACCCCGTTACTTTATGTATGATTTATATTAAATGTCAATAAAAACGAGACATTGAAAAAAAAAAAAATGACTGGTGGGACCTGCGAGTCCACACGGCGGTTTCAAATTACAAATTGTAAATAGATAGAAATTGATGAAGTAATACTCTGACCTGTACTCTGGCTGAGCAGCAAAGAAAGAGGAAGTGAAAGTGCATTGCAGAGCTATTTATAGCAGATACTCTTGTTTTCTGATTGGTTTAAAAGTTTTGATTGATCTGTGCTGCTGGAGTTTTAGTAAAGAAAGATTATGCAAATATGAAGCCTCCTGTCATGTGATAAAATTAACGTGTTACCCAGATTTGCAGCTTTCCCAATTTGCTCTAACAGCTGTTCTTCCTCATTAATATTAACATTAGGTGGTTTATAACATATCCCAACCAATAGTTGTTTTCCCTTCTTTTCCCCCAAGCAGATATTTACCCATAAAGCCTCCACATTTTCCTCATCGCATTCCATTTGCTTAAGATTTGGCTTTAAATCATGGTTGACATACAAACATACCCCACCACCCTTTTTGTTTTTCCTATCCTTCCTAAATAGCGTGTACCCATTTACGTTAACTGCCCAGTCATGTGTCTCATGTTTAGTGTATGCTATTGCCTCTAGTTCCCCCGTTTTGTTATATAGGTATTAATGCTTTTATTGTAGCAGGTATGATCACATACATATGTCATGGAAACAAAGTTTACGTAACGTTACATTTAGTGTTAGTTAGATGTGACAAGTTTAGATTATACACGTTTGGCGTCTAGCTGTTTTTGTTTCATGTTTCTTGTTGCTCATCAAAGTCCATCCATTCTCGGTGTACCTAAATAACATTGTGTGCTACTATTTCAACTCATAACCAAAATGTTTTCAACTGGGTCCATAGTAATAATTCCCCCCCCCCATGTAGGGTTTTCCCCTGCGTACCCTCTTCCAGCTTGCGGCCCTCCCCCTGTCTCCTTTTCCCTGTGAGGTCTCTGCCAGGTATGTCCCCCCGTTCCCTACTCCGGGAGTACTTGATACAGAGTGCTGTCGGTTTTGTGTATTCCGCTTACTATCTAGTTGTTAGTTGCAGATGTGGCGTTTGTCTAACCAGTGTTTCCCTCTAGCGTGTGATTATCTCAGTTACGTTCGTTCGGAGCGGTCTGTCTTTGTCCCCGTCCCCCCCTTTGTTGCGGCGTGTGCCGTAGTATCCCCTCTACCCTCCATGTTAGAACTAGTTCTCTATGCGCTTTGTCGTGTCGTTCTCTTCTGCTATGTGGATGTCTCTTGTTTGTGTGTCCATCTGCGTCTCTTGTCTTCCCTCCCTCCCCCTTCCATCCTGGTCTACCCCCACTCCTCCTGCCCCCTACTCTCTCCTGTCCCGACGCCCGTCAACCTGTCCCCATGGGCACCTTCATGTGTACCCCTCTCCCTCCCGTGTGCCTGTTGTATGGGTGTTTGTCCGGCGCCTCCTTTCCGGTGATGGAGATCTCACCCCTGTGACATTAAGGGGATAAGGGAAGCGGGGAAAAACGTCAACTCAGGGTAGAAGCCTGGAGTGAGTTCGCCTGCCGCACCGCCCCCCGGGCCCCCTCTCCCACCTCTCCCCCTCATGCCTGTCCTCCCCTCCCCCCCGGAACTCCTCCCCCCCTCCCCTCCCCATCCCTTTCTATCCACCTCGTCCAGTGGTACCATGTTTGGTGGTATCTCTGCATCTTGCCCGCCGCTGATAGAATGAGTTCCTCAGCCTCCCGTATTTCTTCCACTCTTTGTATCCAGTCTTCCATTGTGGGGACCGTTTTCCATTTCCAGTGACCAGGTATGAGGCTTTGCGCCGCGTTAAGCAAATGCGGTACCATCGTCTTTTTGTACCTTGCCGGGGGCATTGTGGTCACATGAAGGAGGTAAGCGTCTGGCGTGAAATCGATTCCGCCTTCCGTGAGCTCTGTGATGGTTTCGTGCACTTTCTTCCAGAAGGGTTGAATGTTTGGGCAGGTCCACCAGATGTGAAACTGCGTGCCTAGTGCCCTGTCGCACCTCCAGCACTCCGGGTCGTCGGTGCAACCCGCTAGTGCTAGTTTTTACGGGGTCCGGTACCAATGCGTAAGCATCTTATACCCCGACTCTTGGTGTTTGGTGTTGATCGAGGCTTTGTGGGTGTTCATAAAAACTTCCCTCCATTGATCTTCCGTCAAGGTGTGACCCAGATCCCTCTCCCAGTATTTGGTAAAGTATGGTGTGTTGTTTCCCCCACTGTTGGCCAGGATCAACTTATATAAGGTGGAGATGCAGTGTGCCGGAGGGGTGTCTTGATCGCATAATTTTTCATATGTTGTTAGTGGCCTGATTGCTGTGTCCATCTGAGGAATGGATTTGATATGCCGCACCAATTGGTGGTATCTGAATTGTGTCATAAAACTCGCGGTATTCTGGGTCTGCAGGTCCATGAGAGGTACAATCCCCCCTTCCCTGTTTACGTGTTTCAATCTACACTGCTTCGGTAACCCCAGCGATGTCAGGAATGTCGGAGAGTCTGCTGGTTCAAAGTGAGGATTTCCCACAATGGGGTACAGTGGAGACACCTGCGGTGCCAACTCTGTCTTCCGGTTCGTAGCTCTCCATACTTTCAGTGTTGCTGCAATGGTCGGGTGGTCTTGTGGTAGTGCTCCCTCCTTTCCTTTCAGAGTCCAGGGCACCGCTGTCAGTGGCGCCTTGACAAAACTGCCTTCCAGACGGATCCACACTTTCTCCTGAGGTGCCTGGGTCCACTCGAGGATCCTCTGGAGATGTACTGCCTGGCAATATTTGCTCAGATCCGGTAATCCCAGTCCTCCCCTTTGTTTTGGTTGTGTGAGGATCTCATATCGCAGTCTAGCCTGTTTTCCGTTCCACACATAGTGGGTAAACGATTTGCGCACCTGGTGAAAGTACTCCTTGGGTATATTAATTGGTATTGTTTGAAGAAGATACAGGAGTCTGGGCAAGGCGTTCATCTTCAGGACATTGATTCTCCCCATCCATGTGATGTGTGGGAGCGTCCAGTGCTGGAGATCTTGTTGAATTCGACCCAGAAGTGGGGTAAAGTTGAGCCTGTATAGATCGGTCAATTTTGACGATATCCAGATCCCCAGGTACCCCAATGCCTCTTTGCACCAGTGAAGGGGGAACTCCTTTCGGAGCTCTCGCACCACCCTTGGGTTGCAGCCGACATTGAGAATCTCGGATTTCCCGTAATTAATTTTTAGGTTGGACACCCGGTGGTACAAATCGAATTCCTGCATAATGGTTTTCAAGGATGTATGTGGATCCGTAACCGAGATCATCAGCGTATGCCGATATCTTACTTTCCCCCCAGGAGCCACCAATCCCTCTCACCCCTTCGTTTCCTCTTATGGCGTTGAGGAATGGCTCCAGGCTGAGTACGAAGAGCAGTGGCGATAGGGGGCACCCCTGCCTGGTCCCGTTACATATGTTGAGTGGTTGGGACAGCATCCCGTTCACGCTTACTCGGGCTGCCGGTTTGCTGTACAGCGCTTGCACCCATGCCAACATGTGAGGGCCCAGGCCCACCTGTCGGAGCACCAGCATCAGGAACGACCAATCTACCCTGTCGAACGCCTTCTCCGCATCCGTTGAGATAAACAGGGCCGGGAGCGACCGTTTCTGGGCCGCATGTATCAAGTTGATCACTTTGACCGTGTTGTCCCGTGCTTCCCTCCCTTTGATGAATCCTACTTGGTCCGGCTTTACGAGCCTCGGTAGTAGGGGATGGATGCGGAGTGCCAACATCTTTGTAAAGAGTTTCAGATCGGCGTTCAACAGGGAGATCGGCCTGTAGCTAGCGCACTCCTGCGGGTCTTTCCCGTCTTTCGGGAGCACCACCACATGGGCTAGTAGCATGTTGGGTTCCAATGCGCCCCCCTCTCTGACCGCATTGAAGACCTTCACCAGGTATGGCGCCAGGTCTCTGGCAAAGGTTTTATAATACTTTGATGTGAACCCATCCGGTCCTGGGCTTTTCCCGTTCTTTGCCAGCTTCACTGCCTGAAGCAGTTCCTCCAGGGTGATGGGTTCATCCAAAGCATCTCTCTCTTCCTCTCCCAGCCGGGAGGTGAGGTGTCGGGCAACGTATTCCTGTTTCTCGTGCAGTATAGTCCTTCTGTCCGCTTCCAGATTCCCTGTTGTGGGTGGCAAGTTGCAGAGGGAAGTGTAATATGCCTTAAAAGCTTCCGCTATTTGTCGGGGGGTTGTATGGCATTCCCCGTCATATTTTATTTGTTGGACAAAACATTTTTGCCTCCTTGCCCGTAGGGCTCTTGCCAATAATTTACTGCATTTGTTGCCGTGTTCATAGAAGGCTTTCCGGACTAGCCTGAACTGAAATTGTATTTTAGATGTGAGACAGGACTGCAGTCGTGCCCTGGCCGCCGTCAGGCGTTTGTATATTTCCTCGGCCAAGGTGTTTTTATGTTGAGCCTCCAAATCTGCTATTTGGGTCGTCAGCTCAGATATTTCTAGGGTGCGTCGTTTTTTCTGTTGTGCTCCGTGTTTGATCAGGAGCCCTCGAATGGTGCACTTGTATGCTTCCCACATCACGGACGGATTGGTCTCTGGAGTGTCATTTTCTAGGAAGAATTGTTCCGAGGCTGTAGCTATTTCTGCCCGTATCGTTGGATCCTCCAGCAGTGTCTCATTTAGTCTCCACGTCCACTGTTTTTTGGACGGACATGGATGTTTAATGGCCATGATGACCGGCGCATGGTCTGACCATGTCATCGGCGCGATGTGTGCCGACTGGAGATCATCTAGATGTCTATGTTGTAGAAATAGGTAGTCCAGTCTGGAGTAGGACTTGTGTGCAGTGGAGTAAAAGGTAAAGTCCTTGGCATCGCAATTGACTGCTCTCCAGCAGTCTATGAGCATATGATCCCGAAGCAGCGCCTTGGTGCCCCTTATCACATGATCTGGTAGCGTCGTCCTGCCTGTTGACGTGTCAACTTTGGGATGTACCGGTATATTGAAATCCCCTCCCAGCACAACCCTACCTTCCCGAAATTGTTCGAGGGCTTCGAGGGCAGCTTTCAGGAAAGCTTTCTGCCCTTTGTTCGGGAGGTACATGTTGGCAAAAGTGTACTGCGTCTGATGGATTGTGCCCTTCAGGAAAAGGTACCACCCTTGCGGGTCTGTGCGTTCCGCCACCTTTTGGAAGGGTACGTCTTTCGCGATGAGGATCGCCACCCCCTTTGATTTTGTGTCAGGGTTATGTGCGAAAAATCCCGCTGGGTAGTGCCTGTTAGAGAATCGCGGTGCCTGGTTTGAGCGAAAGTGGGTCTCTTGAAAGAATGCTACCGAGACTCTCAGTGCTCTGAGTTCTCGCAGCGCCCTGGCTCTTTTTTGTGGGGAGTTAAGGCCCATTTAGAGTGTACACCACCAGCCCCCCCTCACTCCTCCCCTGTCCCCGGGGAGGGGGAGCTCCCCCCCCCATCGCCGGTCCCCCTCTGTGAAGCATGTCTCCCGAGTGGGGCCCCTGGAACAGCACGGCAACTCCGCTGACCCCAGAGAGGTCTACAAGGTGGGATAGGACAAGAGGGTTGAGTCTACAACACAGGGGGCAGGGGTAAGATCAGGCCGAAGGGGCGGTCAGAGTGTGAGGTCGCCTACTACTCAGTAGGCCTGCTAGTCGGTGTGTGTTGTCCTTTGCTCCGCTGTAAGCGGGTGAAGTAGGGGCAATGTGCCTCGAGATTCAACAGTGAGGGTTTTATGTCCTCTCCCCCACTCCTCGAATCTCTGTATGCCGGCAGTGCGCCCACGGGGGTCGTCTGTGTCCCTAAGATGTCCACTAGATCTGTCCATCCCTATTGCCCTATGTCGGTAATTTCAGGTCCCCCAAGTAGCGGTTTGTTGTTTACCTATGTAAGGGGCCTGTCTGGTCTTCCATGTAGTTAGTAGTGTAGGTATGCCCTTTCTTGCCTCCCGGTATGCCTATATCGAGTTCTACTTGTGCGGATCTACCATTATGCATGTTTTCTCTATGTAATCGGTCCCCCTAGAGTCCGCCATCCTTCTCCCCTAGAATCCCCCCGATATAGTCTTCCCTTGGTCCCGGTCCGTTTCGCAGTGTGTTCATATTTGCTCAAGTGTGTGACCGTGCGTACGTGTCCTAGTAACCTTCCCTTCCTCCTCAGGTTGCCCCCCCATGAGGTGTCCTCAAGCGCTGTGAACCTGTGATGGGCTCTTCCAGAGGTCCTCGTGTCCTCTTGCATGTGTAAGCCTCTGAGCTACCTGTAGCATAGCCTGGCTCTGTGGGGCCAGCTGTGAGGCTAATTCTAGGGGGTCTCGATGATCGTGTGTGGGAGAGCCGAGGGGTGTTACTCCCGGACTGAGATGGCCAGTAAGACCGTGCGGGCCTATGGGAGCGGCCCTTCCCGTTCCCATACTCCCATTCTCCCCCCCTGTAGCGCTCCAGCCTCCCCACTAACCCATCCCCTCTCCTCCTCCCCCCTCCCTCCATTCCTGCGTCCCCTCCCTCTCCAGCCTTGTGCATGTGCTTTGGGGCTAAGTCTCAAGCCCCCCTCCTCCACCCTCCGTGTATCCTCCCGGAGAACTCTTGTAGCTCTGGGGACGTCCTCCTCCCTCCTCCCCCGTCTCCCATGGCAATTTTTCCTTTTCTGTAGTGAGCTTGTGGGGGTCCCTCCCCCCCACCCCCACCACCCCCAGTGGGAGAGGTAGAAGGACCTCAGCCACCATGCACTATATACATATATTTAAAAAAAAAAAAAAAGAGAGAGAAGAGGGAGGGGGCCAGCCGGCCGGAGCAGAAGTGAGGGTTTGACAGTGAGCCAGTGACAGAAAATGAAAAAAAAAAACACAATGTGGCGAAACCAACCTCGCCACGTGTCCTTGGAGGGGGCTGATTGCCCGCCTCTTGCCTTTGGACTATGGACCAGACTTTATGGGAATGTGATACCCCAGATAGCTATACCATGGAGCCTATTCATATAATGAAAGACTATGGGAAAGACTTTAGCTCCATGGCAATTGTACTGTGTGAGTAGGATCTGCGCGCTATTCGGTAGTTTTGTGCGCGCAGATCCCAGCTATCTGGGGATAGGTGAAATGTCTGTGTGTTATGTGTAAAAGGTGAATTTATGTATTTTAAAGTGTTTTACTGTCTTTGTGTCCCCATGTGCTTAATGGAGTCTGTCTCTGGGCTGGGAGATAATTGGATTACTTCTCCAGCACAGAGAAGGCCCTGTAAACCTGGAAAGCTAGGGGTTTTAAAAGATACTTTACTAACTTTTGAACCCCTGGTCTGATCCATGCCATTTTTTAATATGTTGTTCCCCTGAATGGATTGATTGTGGATATGTAATTTTGTGTGAATGTGATGTATGGTTTTGAAGTTATAAATATTGTGTAAAAAGTATATTTTAAACTGTATGAATAATGGGATTATGTGTCACACTAAGGGGAGGGGATGTGTGGGAGGTAACATCTATGTCATTGGTTATTTTATGCCTCCCCCTGGGTGTGGCCTGTATGTGTGAGTTGGAAATAAAAGCCAGGCTGGATGAGCCAGTCCAGAGTTCCTGTTTTACCCTCAAAGTGAAGTGTCGTCTCATTATTGGGGGAAGGATTTATTGCATGCTGTTCCAGTTGACTGCTAGGAGTGTAAGCCTATTCGTATGGTTTTTCCTATTCGGCTGTATACATCATTCATATGCTAGAGAGGATTCCTATGCTTCTCAGAGTCGGTGGTTGTGGTGTCCGCTGCAGTGCTTGAAGACCTCAGGAGCGCTAGGAGCATCCTTCAACGGAGGTACCCAGTCGGGGTGCCAGGCGATCCGTTACACACAAGTGAAAAGAAAAACTTGGATGTAGATGTGCAGGAAGAGTTCACAGTCCCGAATCTGTAAGCCCTGCATTTGCATGCCGGGTTACGTTACCATTTCTCAGTTCACAGTTCTCAGTCCACTCTCACAGTAGGGCATCCCACCGCGTCCCCTCTTATTCCTCTGGGCCAGCTTGGGGGTGAGAGGACCTGTCCATCCCCATCTCCCCCTCCAGTGGGTATCTTCTAGCAGTCGGTTGTCCCATATTCCGCTCATTGAGGGGGCAGGTCATCCAGTTGGTGATTCGGATCTGTGGTAGCCCCAATGCCTCCGTGAAGGTTGGGACATCTTCCGGTGTGCGGATGACTGCTTCTGCATTCCCCCGTCGGGCCAGAAGAGCGAAGGGGAACAGCCATCTATACCTGATCCTCTCCTGTTGCAGTGCTTGTGTGACCGGGCGTAGGGCTCTCCTTGATTGCAGCGTTAGGTGGGAGAGATCATTATAGAGCTCTACCATCTGGCCTTCAAAGCGCCAGGCCCGCTCTGCTCTCGCCCTCATCATAATATCAGCTTTGATTTGGTAGTCTTGAATGCGGCAGATGATATCTCTCGGCGGTGCGTCGGGTGGCGGGCGTGGGCGTGCTGCCCGGTGAGCTCTGTCCATTGTTATTCTAGCATCTGGTGGGTGGCCCAGGAGCATGTTAAAAAGGCGGGTGAAGAGTGATTTGAGATTTTCCTGATCATTGAGCTCTCTTATGCCCCTCACCCGTATGTTATGCCGTCTGCTCCTGTTATCTAAGTCCTCCAGGTGCAGCCGCATATCTGTGAGCAGTGCTGCTTGTTGCTGGGAGGACGGTGAGTTGAGGCCTGTTGTGCGGGATTCTCTTTCCTCCAGGGTGCTGACTCTCTCTTCCAAGTTTGAGAGCGTAGTGCGGACCATGGCAATCTCCGTCTGCAGTGCTCCCTTCACCTCCGCTACCATGTTTTGCAGGTCTTCTTTCTTGGGTAGGGAGGCAAAGAGAGCATACCAGTCCGGGGTCGGAGGCGAAGGCCTCACCTCAGGTTCCGGCGTGCAGTCAGCTTCCGATACAGAGGAGCCTGGAGAAGCCGGCGCCATATTGGAGGCCTCGAGGCGCGCCGCTAGGACCGCCGGTGTTTGGAGGTACCCCCTGATTGACTCTGTGAGGGTCTCCCCCTGGGTTCTAGGGGTCGAGGGCGTCATCTGGGTGCGTCTAGTGCGGCCCATGGAAGCCATTAACTTGGGTTTGCAGCTAACTTAGGGCGGTCAGGGACGGAGCTACAGAATCAGGCGGCCATCTCCGTTCAGCACCAGACCACGCCCCCGTTTTGTTATATAGGCTCCTTGCATTAGTAAGCATACATTTAATATTATCATGAGTAATTTGTACTTTTTGTGAATTTGTATCAATATTACATATCTCCTCTGTTCTTAGCTTGCCCCTCCTCCATCTACAACGCCCTCATACTGAGCTAAAGCCCATCTACCTTCTATCCTATCTTCATTTTCTAGATTGCTATGACACTACCCCCCTACTACTAGTTTAAAATCTCCTCCAACCTTCTAGCCATCCTATTCCTTAGCACCCTCTTCCGTTTTATTGCAATCCATCACAGCTATACAGGTTGTACCCAAGTGCAAAATCGGCCCAGTGCTCTAAAAACTCAAAACCCACTTTCCTGCACAAAGACTTCAGCCACGCATTGACCTCTCTAATTTCCCGCTACCTTACTGCTGTAGCGCGTGGCACAGGTAATATTTCTGAAAGTACTACCTTGAAGGTCCTTTTCTTTAGCTTACTTCCTGTCACGCATTCATCCGCACATTTAAATGTGGTTAATGGCATTTACTGTCCTGACAGGAAAAGCTGTGCTGAGCAACATTTCCGTCCTGACAGGAAAAGTTGTGCCGAACAGCAATCATGCACATGGAGACCTGGTAATTACTTTTGGGGTCAAAGGCCGGTCATGCCCAATCAAATCCACAGGAGGGTTTGTGCTGAGCAGCAATCATGCACATGGAAACCTGGTAATTGCCTTTGGGGTAAAAGGCCGGTTACAGCCAATTGGATCCACAGGAAGAGTATTTAAATCCAATTCTCCTCTTGCTCATTGCCCTGTCGTGGTTTCATGCCTATGGTTATCTGAGAGTGCGTTCCTGATCCTGATTTTCTGGTACTTGACTTTGACTTTCCTGATATCTGGTATCCTTGACTTTTGGCTTTTCCTCATCTTTGTGTCTGATTCTGTGTCAATGACCTCGGCAAGTATTTTGACTATTCTTGGAGACGTTAAGTCCGACCATTCTAAGTTCTGGTTATACGTTATCCTTAGTCCTAGGTGTGACACAGTACTGCGTGCTGGATCAACTTGTAATCCTGACATTACGACATGGCCATAGATCCTGCAGAATTGTGTCAGCACATGGCAGCTTGTGAGAGAAAGCTAGAGGAGAATGATCACCGTATGGATCAACTTGCCCATGCTTTTAGCCCGCTCCTTACTAGTATGGCTCATTTACAACCTGAGGCTTCTTCTTTTCTCCCCCCCTGCATTTTTCTGGTAATATCCAGGAATGTAGGGGATTTCTCAATCAGATTGAGTACCACTTTGAGGCCTCACCTGGTTTATTTCCTTCAGATAGAGCTAAGATTGGGTATCTGATAAACCAACTTAAAGGTAAGGCCTTACCCTGGGCTAATCCATTGTTGGAAAGTAATCAGAGTATCGCTCATTGTTACCAGGAATTCCTGGCAGAATTAAAACTGACGTTTGAACCATTAGGCAGAGAGGAAAACGCCTCCACTGCCCTAATGCATATCAAACTAGGGAACCGGTCTATCTTGGATTATGTCATAGAATTTCGTACCTTGGCATCTGAGGTAGACTGGACTAACAACGGATTAATCGCTGTTTTAAAAAAGGATTATCCAAAGTTATACTTGATGAAATTGCTTTCAAAGACCTACCTAAGGGGTTAAATGACTTTATTACCTATGTGATGCAAATCGATAATAGACTCAGAACCAGGGAAATTACCGTACTAGAAACAGAACTAGACGTTTGACTATGTCACTAGCACCTCGATTCTCCAAACCTGTTGTCCCTGAACCTATGCAGTTAGGGGTTACAGGACTGTCTGAGGCAGAGAAACAGTATAGGAGAAGAGAGGGCCTGTGCTTATATTGTGGCAAGAAAGGGCATATGAGAGATGCTTGCCTTATACGTCCGTAAATCTTCCGCATCTAAGAACCTTAAGGGGACAGGTCTTAGTTGTAAGGGATACGTCCTCTAATAATTCCCGAAGCAGATTTCTCCTTGACATTTCCGCCTTTTGCAGCGAGGAGAGCCCTGGTTTACTCAGGTGCGGCTGGACACGTTTTTGAATATATTCACACTAAAGATGTAAAATAGGAGAAAACTAAGATTTGGTTAAATCATGGGTAATCAACATTGTCCCTACCCCCCACTAGTAGGCGGTTTGGTATTTCAGGTGGGCAGTAGTGAGTTCTGCAGAAAATGCTTGGTGTTCCTCAATGGCCGTGGACCAAGGCCGACAGGGGAGATAATTTAATCTCGCCTTGTGGCCCATGCAGAGCCAGCCTTGCCGACCCGCTGGCACTTAGTTTCAGCAGAGGGAGGGAAGGGCCTGGGAGACTCTGTGTTCCTCCCGCGAGCAGGCTGGTCAGAGCGTTGCTGCTTGTTACCATGGCAACGTTCCGATACAGTGCTGAGCTCACAGGATGAGCTGCAGGCTAAAGTGAACATACCACCACTGGACCACCAGGGCATTATGTCCCACCTCCTCCCTCTCCCCCCGGTAAAAGGCAAGAAGAAGGGAGGGAGAGACATTAAGGTAGATTTTCACATCTCGAACACCTACACACAGCATTGTCCCTATGCACCCTTCACAGACAAACACACTACACCCTTCACACAAACACAAACACACACTACACCCATCACACACACACACTGCCCCCTCACACACACTACACCTTTCACACACACACACTGCCCCCTCACTCACAGTGCACTCCTCAACACACATACCGACACACACAGCACCCTTCACACATACACAGCACATCTCACACACACACACACACAGCACCTCTCACACATACACACTACGCCACACTGCACCCATCACACACACTGTCCCCTCACACACACTCCACCCCTCACACACACTGCAAACTTCACACACAGCACCTCTCACACATACACAGCACCTCTTAAACACACACACACACAGCACCTCTCACAAACACACACACACATTATCTCTATCGCGTTTCCCCAGAAATAAGACATCCCCTCAAAATAAGCCCTTACTTATTTTCGGCAGATGCTTCTAATATAAGCCCTACCCTAAAAATAAGCCCTAGCCGTTTGCTAATCTATGTTTGGGGAATTTTTCCCCAACATTGATTAGCGGAATTCCATTTCCTAGTAGTGGTAAAGAAGAGAGGAACACTGCCGTGTGAAATTAATGACAAAAATATAAAACTTAACTTTTAATCGTGAAAAAAATCAAACAAGTGATGTTTAAAGTTAATTTACTCTCCAAAAGACCTCAATGTACATAAAGGAAATGTAGAGAAATAAAAAGACAGATATAGTAAGGAGAAGAGAGATTTGTAAATGCATATACTGTTCTAAATAAAGTGCGATGCAGCAATGTAACGAAAAGTATCTATTATTGCAATGTTTGAACCGTTGCTAAAGAAAGGTATGATACTTTGTAACCAGGTATCAGTGGAGATATATGTTCTTATAACAATCCTGTAATAACAGGCAATGTATAGGACATTAATATGTCCAGGGGATTCTAACTAATCTGTCTTATAAAAAGAGAAAACAAAAATTATTATTGTATCTCGTTTTCTTGTTATTTTATTCTGTATTTGCTTGTCAGACTGGCTGAAAATACAGTGAACATAGAGACAGTTCAGTGTAAATATCAATGGGGGGCTCCTTCTTGCCAAATATATATAATGAGAGGCTGACACAAGCTGATGTAAACGGATCACACTGCCTATCAGAACACTTGGAGGTTAACTAAATTAACTCTAAATATAAGGCAAGTAGGAGAAGACGATCGTGTACATTAAAGGATATTATAATATCTAGCTGTGCCTTCAAGGGCACCTGTCCTTGTTGATTAAATTGAACTGACTAACTGTCCTTAGAAGTCAAAGGGGTGCTCATTCTTGGCAAAATGTATTAAGTGAAAAACTAATACAAGCCAATGTCAAAAATATACGTATACACAGGTCACACTGCCTATCAGAGCGCCTAGAGGCTTAACCAGATTGGTTCTAAATGTGAGGCAAATAGGAAAGAAGTGAGCATATACATGAAAGAATACTCTGGTATTTAGCTGTGCCTTCAAGGGCACCTGCCCTAAATGGTTAAACTGAGCTTACTAACTATCCTACAGAAGAATTCTAGTAATAGAGGATTCCTATGCGCTGTGCGCAGGTGCCGTGATGTAAAGGCACAGAAAATGACTGCAGGGACCCAGCCCAAAGTGCCCCTAAATCTGGGATTAAATATCTATAGCCGAGCAGAAACGGCTGAGGTGTTTAAGTTACATAGTTACATAGTTACATAGCTGAAAAGAGACTTTCGTCCATCAAGTTCAGCCTTCCTCACATATGCTTTTGCTGTTGATCCAAAAGAAGGCAAAAAAAACAGTCTGAAGCGCTTCCAATTTTGCAACAAACTAGGAAAAAATTCCTTCTTGACCCCAAAATAGCAGTCAGATGTCTCCTTGGATCAAGCAGCTGTTACCACACTAATTAGAAATTATATCCCTGTATGTTATGTTTTTGCAAGTATTTCTCCAATTGCAATTTAAACATCTGTATAGACTCTGACAAAACCACCTCTTCAGGCAAAGAATTCCATATCCTTATAGCTCTTACTGAAAAAAACCTTTTCTTTGCCTTAGATGAAATCTCCTTTCTTCAAGCCTAAATGTGTGACCTCGTGTCCTATGTATAGCCCTGTTTATGAATAGACTGGATCTAAGCAGAGATTGAAGTCTCCCGACGCGCATTTCGCCGGTAAGGCGGCTTTTCAAAAGTATTCATCATGTAACATAAAGAAATTGTGGGTTAGTATGCATTGGATCACCTCAAGCAAAAACTGGACAAATCCCTGATTGAGTGTGGTATCCCTATCCAAGCTGTTCTTAACAGCTGATAAGCAGAGTTGAAGATCAATAACTGTGTACAGGGATCCCACATCCAAAGATGCCCACATATATCCTTCCTGCCACTCAATAGAATCTAATTCCTGGAAAAAGTGTTTGGTATCTTTTAGATAAGATAAAGTTGATTGAGCATATGGTTGGAAAAAGTGATCAATGAACTGAGATAAATTAGAAGTGAGTGAATTAATACCACTTATGATTGGTCTACCGGGTGGATTAACTTGACACTTATGTAATTTTGGTAAAAAATAAAATGTTGGAATCCTCGGGCTCTAAGTTCCAGCATCTATGACCTCATCTTGTACTGCTTTCTCTAAAAGGGTCTTCAGTTCATATTTAAAGTTCTCATTAGGGTTATTTAGAAGTCGGACATATGTATCGGTGTCTCCTAGTAACCTATATGATTCTTGAAGATAGAATTCCCTGGTCATAACGACAATAACCCCACCCCTTTATCTGCGTTTTTAATAATAATAATGTTGTCCCTCTTTTTTAATGAATTAAGAGTCTGCATTTCTAATCTAGACAAATTATTGCAATATTCTTTATTATTAGTTAATTTATCAAGCTCTGCCACGACCATCTTGTGGAACGTTTCAATTTGTCCTCCCTTTTCATACGGACAAAAGATAGAGCGAGTTCTAAATTGCTTAAAATTAACCTGATTGGATATAGGATTAAGATGTAATTTGGAAGGTTCATTTAATGATTTCTTGATAAAAAATCTTTTTAGACTTAGCTTTCTAGTGAATTTTAGCATGTCAGTGTAGACCTGAAAAGAACTGGGGGGACATTGGGGGTATATTTCATGCCTTTATTTAAAATTAAACATTCTTCTTTCGTAAGCCTTACTTCAGTAGTGGGGAAAGTGATGGAAACCATGTTAAAGGATAGGATTGTTGAACATCTAAAAACACATGGATTTCAAGATCAGAGACAACATGGATTTACTTCAGGGAGATCATGCCAAACTAATCTTATTGATTTTTTTGATTGGGTAACTAAAATTATAGATCAGGGTGGTGCAGTAGACATTGCTTACCTAGATTTCAGTAAGGCTTTTGACACTGTTGCACATAGAAGGCTTATCAATAAACTGCAATCTTTGAGTTTGGATTCCAATGTTGTTGAATGGGTAAGGCAGTGGCTGAGTGACAGGCAACAGAGGGTTGTAGTCAATGCAGTATATTCGAAGCTTGGGCTTGTCAGTGGAGGTACCTCAGGGATCTGTACTTGGACCCATTCTCTTTAATATTTTTATTAGTGATATTGCAGAAGGTCTTGATGGTAAGGTGTGTCTTTTTGCTGATGATACTAAGATATGTAACAGGGTTGATGTTCCAGGAGGGATAAGCCAAATGGCTAATGATTTAGGTAAACTAGAAAAATGGTCAGAGTTGTGCCAACTGACATTTAATGTGGATAAGTGCAAGATAATGCATCTTGGACGTAAAAACCCAAGGGCAGAGTACAGAATATTTGATAGAGTCCTAACCTCAACATCTGACGAAAGGGATTTAGGGGTGATTATTTCTGTTGACTTAAAGGTAAGCAGACAATGTAATAGAGCAGCAGGAAATGCTAGCAGAATGCTTGGTTGTATAGAGAGAGACATTAGCATTAGAAAGAGGGAAGTGCTCTTGCCATTGTACAGAACACTGGTGAGACCTCACTTGGAGTATTGTACGCAGTACTGGAGACCGTATCTTCAGAAGGATATTGATACCTTAGAGAGAGTTCAGAGAAGGGCTACTAAACTGGTTCATGGATTGCAGGATAAAACTTACCAGGAAAGGTTAAAGGATCTTAACATGTATAGCTTGGAGGAAAGACGAGACAGGGGGGATATGATAGAAACATTTAAATACATAAAGGGAATCAACACAGTATAGGAGGAGACTATATTTAAAAGAAGAAAAACTACCACAACCAGAGGACATAGTCTTAAATTAGAGGGACAAAGGTTTAAAAATAATACCAGGAAGTATTACTTTAATGAGAGGGTAGTGGATGCATGGAATAGCCTTCCAGCTGAAGTGGTAGAGGTTAACACAGTAAAGGAGTTTAAGCATGCGTGGGATAGGCATAAGGCTATCCTAACTATAAGATAAGGCCAGGGACTAATGAAAGTATTTAGAAAACTGGGCAGACTAGATGGGCCGAATGGTTCTTATCTGCCGTCACATTCTATGTTTCTATGTTTCTATGTATGTTTAGAACAGAATCCAGTATTTAGTTAGCAAACCTATAATTAGGGGAACGGAGATGAACGATTGAGGGACATTTCCAGAAACAATATAAGATATTACAATTGAATCATGAGTATTTTGGAAATTTATCCAAATTGGAAATCCCAATTCTAAATTGGAGAGCTGGGGTCAGACAAGCCCTGTGAATTACTTTTAAACATCATCTTTTCAAAATAAATTGAATTATTGCTTCTTTAAACTGCTCATTTCTCAGACTGTATATAATGGGGTTTAATAAAGGGGTTATTATAGAATAAAGCACAGAAATAATTTTTTGTAAACTCAAATATTCTTCTTTAGATGGGACCACATAATTAAATACTATTGTCCCGTAATATAGACATACGACGGTCAGGTGGGAGCTGCAGGTGGAGAAGGCTTTCTGCTTCCCGGTGGTGGTGGAGATCCGGATAATCACAAGAAAAATATTAATATATGTTATAGTGATAAAAAGTATTGGGACAAATGTAACTGGAACAGACAAAACAATGATTACAAGTTCATTAGCAAATGAACCAGAACAAGAAACTTTTAGAACTGGTATCAAATCACAGAAAAAATGGTTAATAACATTTAACCCACAAAATGTCATTTGGCTTAAAATAATAATATGGGATAATGCAATTAGTAATCCAAACCCCCAAGATAAAGCTACAAGAGAAGAACAAAGTTTCAGGTCCATGACAGAGGAATATCTCAGTGGGTTACAGATGGCCAAATATCGATCGTAGGACATTACAGTGAGAAGCAGGCACTCAGTAACAGCTGTTTGGCTAAGAAAGTAAATTTGAGTGAAGCAACCAGCAAAGGATATGGTACTTCCTTCTCTTAATATAATATAAAGCATTTCAGGGACAATGTATGTGACGATGATCATGTCATTGAAGGACAGATGGCCGAGGAAGAAGTACATGGGAGAGTCAATGTGTCTACACATGGATACCATCGAGATAACCAGAATATTTGCAGATAATGTCACAAGATAAATTATCAGGAACAGAAGAAAGAGTAAAATCTTGAAATTGTGAATATTCTCAAATCCCACTATCCAGAACTCCTCCACTTTTGACTTGTTCTTAAAAGTTTCCTACATTTATATAAAAAAAAGAAAATCACTGAATGCAAATAGTATTTATGTAAAAATCCAAATTCAATACATCAAACATGAACATGCTGCTCTACTAACATTGTAAAACTAGGTTTGAAATAATACTCATGGGCTCAATTGAATATTACTGGATAAGCTTTTCAAATGACTGAAATAAAAAGAATATTTTAACATATATTTTTTATATATCTATATTTTATTATATTTTTTTTATATATATGTTTTTATAATTCTTTATTTTTGTAGTGCTTTGCAAACGTCACAGATGAACAGAGACATTGCAAAAGTTATCACAGAAAATATTAACTAGTAGAGTATATCACATGTCTGATTCATTGCACTTTTTTATTTTTTTAGATTATAATATCAAGATATTCATGCTTGTAAAACATAGAGTAGGGTAAATGATGGTAGAATGCTAATCACAAGCTAAACATGTTGAGAGAGGTTAATAAAACTTATGTAGGCTTAAGTGATAGTAGAAATCAAGACTTAGGTGATCAGGTCAGCTCAGTCATGCATAGGTAGCCAAGTTAAGGCATCAGAGCAGAGGTAGCTTGGTAGGTGTGACGAAACCAACCTCGCCACTGAGAACTGGAGAAGCCTGGTTGCTAGCCTCCTGCCCTGCGACTATGGCCCCTGGACATATTGCACTGTAAAAAACTATATTTGGGCATGTAATAGTTTATATTACTGCTACAGGGCCTTTAAGGGCCATCCGTGGACCTATTGGGACTTGTGGGATACTGTACCTTTAAGACTGTAGAGCATATTACAGTAATCCTGCCTTTAGTCCTTTAATATCATGTATGCATTTATGTGTTCAGTTAACCTGGGTTATATGTATGCAGCATTCACCTGATGGTTCGGTAGAATCACTCCATTCAGTATATTGAGTGAAACTACCGAACAACCAGACCACCCAGGAATAAGTGTGCCTCCAATTACCGTTTGCAACAATGTTGCAAACGGGTAATTGGCAATCAGTGTAATGTATTCTTTGTCCTCTGGGTGGCCGCCATTCGGGAAATGAACACGTGGCAGCGGCCATCTTAAACTACCGAACAGCGGTGTTTTGCCGTCGAGTGTCTGGAACTAAAATCGGACACTTGACTAGGCAAACACCGCTGAGACCTCCATACTTCCAGAAATTCGTATAGAAACTACCGAATGACCCGCCGTTCGGTAGAAAGAACCCCACAAACAAGGGAATTCATTCAAACCCTTTCCAGGCTCTATAACACAGGCAATTCGTCTGTTTTCATTCCCTTGTTTGTGACCGACCGCAGGGCCAAAATGCATGGAACTGTTTTCGGATACTTTACCCATGCGGTCGGTCAAATCTTTGGAACCCCATATCTCCCGAACCGTTCATCCGAATGACTTGAATTTTGAATATGTTGTCCCCCTGAATAAGGGCTATCCAGCGATGCTGGATTTAAAGGTGTACCCCCTGTTTTTGGGGTACATCCAGAACTTGGCTGAAAAGGTGTACCGGATAATTGGGTTTAATATTATCTGAGGGGAGGGGATGTGTGGGCTGAACCATGTATGTGATTCGTTATTTTATGCCTCCCCCTGGGTGTGGCCTGTATGTGTACTCATGTAATAAAAACCAGGCTGGGTGCCCCAGCACCTCAGACCACTGCTTGACCTTCAACACGGAGCCTTGTCTCGTTCTTGGGCGGATTCACTGTATGCTGTTGGAGATTGACTGCTAGGAGTGTAAGCTGATGTCTGCTTTTCCTATTCATCTGCTAGCAGCTATTCGTGAGGTTCCAGCTTGGAGTGCTATCTTATTCCCTGGTATGCAGTTCGGGAGTTTGATGCATTCACCTATAGCCAATTCGTGAGTTTTGATGTTCTGCAGTAGCTGTGCCTTTCTGAGAAAAGGGGATTATCGCCTAAACGGATTTTAACCCCTCATATGCTGAAACGGTCCGTTACAGTAGGTATGAAAGAGAGACAGACAAACAAACAAAGAATTTCCTTCCTCTACAACTGGCACTGGTAATGGAAGTCCTGTGGGGAGTTGTATGCTTGAAAAAGTGTCAGCAACTCAGTGCCGAGGTCAGCCAATGCCCTGTTGGGGCAGCACAGAGCCCGGTCTTGAGGGTCTTGTTGTATGTTCCGGTCGCTCACTCACGTGGAGCTTTGCCTTGGAACTAAAGGTGGGGGATCCGCCTTTAGGGGCCTGCTGGATACTCCTTACAGGTGTGAGGTGCCGTTGCAGGCTGGGATTCTGGTTCTTCCGAAGCCTTGTGTTGGGCCATGGTGGATGTCCTGGCTTGGACAGAGTCAGCGTATTCTCATGTTGAGAGGTGGCAGCCATCGGGTGCAAGCATGCCATTTTGCTCACAGTAGGTAAGAGTTGCTTTCTGTGGCGCCATTTTCTGGCTCGCTTTCTGCGGTGAGCTGTGCCTCTGAGATTGTTGAGTGCAGACAGCACCAAGAGTGAGTGCTTCTCTGGGGGGGGGGGTTATGAGTGCTTGCTGCTCCCTATGGTCCAGTGTCCCCCAAAAGGCCGCGAATATGGCATCCGGCCGTGCCAGCGTGTCCATTCCTTTTGCTTTGTCATATGGCACAGTGTCGATTGCCGCCATTTGGGGGTTTGCTAGCTGCGACTGGGGATGCCGCCTCACAGCATGGGAGTGCCTTCCTGGGACCGGGATAATTCCACCAGACTATGGTATTCCGGGATAACCTCCACCGGTCCAGGACTCTTGCCATTGATGGTGGCAGGGAAGCGACACCCCCATGCCGACCATGCTTGTAGGCCTTACTTGGCGTTCCGGTGATTCCTGCAGGGTATGATGCCGCTTATTTGGTGTTGGCATGTGTCCCATGAGATCACCTCTCAGTTGGTGCCCATTTGAGTCGCTTGGAGGCAATGTATGCCCATTAATCAGCGGTATTTGACTGTGAGATCAGGAGCAGCTCAATCCTGCTTTTTCTCATCTCAGCGGTCAGGCCCCACCCTTCATATTTTTTTGTATTTTGAAAACAATTTTAAAAGTTTATCTAAAATTATGAAATTACTTGAAATTCTATTCAAAAATATTAAATTTAGTCCATTATGTCTCAACTAAATTGTTGTGAATCAGGGGTAACAACAAACAAGAAGTATTTATGTCATGTTATGTTTGTTATATTTAACAAATGTGTCAACAAGCAAATATGCAATGTCAATCAGCAGTTACTAAGGTCAGTAAGGTATTGTCATGCATAAAAAGGGGCATTAATTCTCAAGATGAATATTTCATTTTGGCACTTTAAAAATCTGTTTATTTTAGAATAACCGTACCACAGAGGGGATATTATAGCATTATACAGATATTTAGGGCCAGTACAAACCATTGTCTGTAAATCAATTTATAAACAGAATTATACCTAGGTATGTTTATAAATTGAAAGAGGTCACCTATCTAGTTTGAAAGAAAGGAGATTTAAATGATTGCAAAGGGAAGGTTGTCTTACAGTAAGAACAGCATTGATGTAGAATTCTCTGCCTGAAGAGGTGGTTTTATCAGTGTCTTTACAGATGTTTAAACAGCAACTGGATGAGTAATTGCAAAAACATAATATTAGGGGAAATCATGTTTAATATGTGGGGTAACACATTCTTGATCAAAGGAGAGATCTGACTGTCATTCTGGGGCTGAGAATGAAATTTTCCTTAGTTTGCTGTGAAATTGGCAAGTACTGCAAACTGTTCTTTTTTGCTTTCGTTTGGATCAATAGAAGAAACAAATGTGAGAAAGTCTGACATTGACGAATGCATGCCTCTTTTCAAACTATGTAACTATGTAAGCAGAGCAATAGATCTTTTTGGTGTAGCCAGGAAACAGAATGATGACACTATTATTCATTTAAGTCTTGAGGAAAAATTATTAAATGAACACATCACTACGAAGTTCTCTTTGACTGAGAACTCCGTAGTGATGTGTTCATTTAATCATCATCATGTATATATATATACATATATTAATTCTACATATATATTTATGTAATATTTTTACATAATTTGGTATCTTAATTAATTACAATTAGCGAGACCTGCCTGACAACCCATGCCGAAAGTATAGGGAATTTAAATTTCTAGTACTATATTTAACCCTATAACTTTCCAAGACACCATAAAACCTGGGGGGTACTGTTTTACTCGGGAGACTTCGCTGAAGACAAATATGAGTGTTTCAAAACAGTAAAATGTAGTACAACTTGGCTCACATTACTTGGAAGCAGACTCTATTAAGTAGACTCTTTCAAGTAGGAGTTAGAAAACCAGGAGTTGCTTGGAGTGGTTTGTATACTGTGGAGAGTGGTTTGTGTTTGATTTTTGTTTAACCACTTAAGGACCGCTGACGGTTCAGGACCGTCAGCGGTAAAACGTGCGTTTGGACCGCTGACGGTCCTGAATCGTCATAACGGTTTTGGGCTACTTACCTGATCGCCGTCGGTCCCACGGCGGCGATCAGCTCTCCTCCCGGTCCAGGGGGGTTGCCTGTCTGCCCGGGCAGTCCCCCCTCGGCAGATCAGGACCCCACGGCCATGTGATCACTCGATCACATGACCGCAATAGGGGTCTGTGTATCTGCCTGCAGGGGGACTGTCTGTGCTGACAGGCAGTCTCCCTGCATCTGTAAAATCATAAAATAAAGTGTAAAAAAAAAATCTGTGTAAAAAAATAATAATAATATGTGTATATATATATGCTATATATACATGTATTATATCTATATATACCTATATATAATATATGTATATATATCATATATATAATGTCACACTAAGTGTATTTTTATATTTATATATACGTATATAATTATAAAAATACACTTATATTTAAATTACACACGAATATATACAATATATATAATAACTATATATATGGTATATATATATTATTATAAAATACAAATAATATGTTAATAAAAATAAATAACAAAAAATACAAATAATTTTTAATAATTAAAAAAAAATTATATATATATATATATTCAGTTTTATTCTAACAGTATTTTGATATTGATATATATATATTTATATCAAAATACACTTAGAATGTAATGATATATATATCTATGTATAAATAAATAAATAAAAATAATACGAAATATACATATGTCCACATACATAATTACATAAATAATTTCATAAATATACACGTAGACGTCAAATATATAAATATGTATATATATTAAAATTCTACGTGCATATTTATGTAATATTTTTACCTAATTAAGTAATTTTAATGATTGCAATTTGAGGGACCTGCCTGCCAACCCAGGCCAAAAGTCCAGATAATTTAATTTGCTAGCACTGTGTTTAACCCTGTAACTTTCTATGACACCCTAAATCCTGTACATGGGGGTACTGTTTTACTCGGGAGACTTCGCTGAACACAAATATTAGTGTTTCAAAACAGTAAAACATATCACAGCGATGATATTGTCAGTGAAAGTGAAGTTTTTTGCATTTTTCACACACAAACAGCTCTTTCACTGAGGATATTATTGCTGTGATATATTTTACTGTTCTGATACACTAATATTTGTGTTCAGCGAAGTCTCCTGAGTATAACAGTACCCCACATGTAGAGGTTTTATAGTGTTTGTGAAAGTTACAGGGTCAAATATAAGGCTTGATTTTACTTTTTTTTTTTTATTGAAATTTGTCAGATTGGTTAGGTTGCCTTTGAGAGCGTATGGTAGCCAAGGAATGAGAATTAGCCCCATGATGGCATACCATTTGCAAAAGAAGACAACCCAAGGTATTGCAAATGGGGTATGTTCAGCTTTTTTTAGTAGCCACTTAGTCACAAACACCGGCCAAAGTTAGCGTTTTTTGCATTTTTAACACACAAACAAATATAAATGCTAACTTTGGCCAGTGTTTGTGACTAGGTGGCTACTAAAAAAGACTGGACATACCCCATTTTGAATACCCTGGGTTGTCTACTTTAAAAAATATGTACATGTTAGGTGTGTTTCGGGGATTTATGACAGATAACGGTGTAACAATGTCACTATTGATACATTTAAAATATATATATATTGAAACAGCAATTTCCTACTTGTATTTATAGGCCTATAACTTGCAAAAAAAAGCAATAAAGCATGTAAACACTGGGTGTTTTTAAACTCGGGACAAAATTTTGAATCTATTTAGCAGTTTTTTTCATTAGCTTTTGTAGATAAGAAAAAGATTTTTCAAGTAAAAGTCCAAAAACATGTTTTTTTTTTTTTTTTCACCATATTTTATTATTTATTTTAAATACAATATATGACATAATATATATACTGGTATGTAAAGAAAGCCCTTCTTGTCGTGAAAAAAACTGTATATAACTTGTATGGGAACCGTAAATGAGAGAGCGGAAAATTACAGCTAAACACAAACACCACAAAAGTGTTAAAACTGCTCTGGTCCTTAACGTACAAACATCGCAAAAACAGGCCGGTCCTGAAGGGGTTAACCCTTTCAGGACGGAGTCAATAGTGCACGTTCTGATCAAAACAAAACGTAAACAAAAACTGGAATTTGCGCTATTTGTCTGTTCAACCGTAATTCACCTCTTTCATATTAAATGCACCCACACTTATTATATATCATTTTGTTCAGGAGAAACAGGGCTTTCATTTCATATAAAATATTTATATATGAAACAATTTATTATGAATAAAATTTAAAACAACTGTGAGAAATTTTAATTTGTAGTTCCGCCTCACATTTTAGCTGTAAATGTCATAATACTGTTAGGTTTTACTGCAACAAAATGCACATATTTGTAATCAGCGATGTCTCACGAGTACAACAGTACCCCCATTAACAGGTTTTATGGTGTTTTGGAAAAGTTACAGGGTCAAATATAGAACGTTCCATTTTCAAATTGAAATTTGCCAGATTAGTAATGTTACCTTTGAGACGGTGTGGTAGCCCAGGATTGAGAATTACCCCCATAATGGCATACCATTTGAAAAAGTAGACAACCCAAGGTATTGAACGTGGGGTATGTTTAGTCTTTTTTAGTAGCCACTTAGTCACAAACACTGGCCAAAGTTAGCGTTCATATTTGTTTTTGTGTGAAAAAAGCAAAAAACTAATATTTGGCCAGTGTTTGTGACTAAGTGGCTACTAAAAATGACTGTACATACCCCATTTGCAATACCTTGGGTTGTCTACTTTTGCAAATGGTATGCCATCATGGGGGTAATTCTTATTCCTGGGCTACCATACGGTCTCAAATGCAACATAACTAATCTGGCAAATTTCAATGTCAAAAAATTGAAATGCAAGCCTTATATGTGACTCTCTAACTTTCCAAAACACCATAAAACCTGTACATGGGGGGTACTGTTATTCTCGGGAGATTTCACTAAACACAAATATCAGTGTTTTAAAACAGTAAAACATATTACAACAATAATATAGTCCATAAATGTGCCATTTGTTTGTAAAAAATGCAAAAAACGTCACTTTTACTTAAAATATCATCGTTGTAATACAATTTACCAGTTTTAAACACTAATATTTGAGTTCAGCGAAGTCTCCCGAGTAAAACAGTACCCCCTATATACAGGTTTTATGGTGTCTTGGAGAGGTACAGGGTCAAATATAGTGCTTGCAAATTAAATTCTCTGCACTTTCTCCCTGTGTTGTCAGGCATGTCAATCAAATTTTAATTAATCAAATGACATAATTATGTTAAAAAATTACTTAAATATACACATAGAATTTAAATATATATGCATTTATAGGTATTTAAATTCTACGTGTATACTAATGTAATCTTTTATGTAATTATATGTATTTATCTATATATATATATATTTGCGGTTATTTGTATTTTATATATAGATAGATATATATAGAATGTCATTCTAAGTGTATTCTGTTTCCAATATATATATATATTAATAACAAAATACAGTTAGAATGAAATTACATATGAATATATAATTTATTTTAAATTTTGTTTCAATATTTTATTTATTTATTTATTTATTTTATTTATTTATTATTGTAATTATACGTATATATATATAATATATATACATATTATATATATGTAACGTCATTCTAAATGTATTTTAATATTAATATATATACTAATATTAATATTAAAATACATTACGTATGACGTTACATATATAGAATATGTATATATATTATATATATAATATATATACATATATTATATATATATAAATACTTTTATTTTATTTTAACATGTGTATTTTTTTTTATATACTTTTCTACCAGCAGGGGGACTGTCTAATATTTTAGACAGTCCCCCTGCTGGCAGATCCATAGCCAGCTATAGGGGGCCATGTGATCGCTCTTTGAGAGCGATCACATGGTCCCTGGGGGCCTCATTTGCCGGAGGGGGTCTGCCTGGGATCTCAGGCAGCCCCCCAGAAGAGGATCGCGGCGGAGGTAAGTATAGCTTACCTCCTGGGGGCTTCAGCCGTTACGGCGTTCTATGCCGCCGCAACTGCTTTAAAGCCCTTTAAAGCCGCGACGGCATAGAACGCCGTAACGGCGTTAAGGGGTTAATTGGTTCAGTTGGTAAAGTTTAAAAAAAAAAATGTTTTTTACATTTTTATTTTCCCTGTCTTCTGGGTTTTCTCCCTCTTTTGTGCTGCTGCTTGATTGATTGGGGGAGTGTTCATTAATTGCACCTGTGTGGGATTTGTATCCCCTTAAAGGCACACCCCTAACTCATTGAGCTTGCTCACATTACTTGGAAGCAGATTCTATTAAGTAGACTCTTTCAAGTAGGAGTTAGAAAACCAGGAGTTAAAACTAACAAGGGGTTTAAGCTATCAAGGTAAAAAATTATTTATTTTTTATTTTTGTATTTTTTTTAATTGTTCTGTATCTGGGGTAATGAGTGTTAGCAAGATTGCTGGTTTAACTCGATGCACATCTTGTTGCATGTATGCATGCCTGGATGTACCTGTCCAGGGTCCATACCTCTGTGATGGTTGTGTGCGAGTGGCTTCTCTGGAAGCTCAGATTGGAGATCTCGAGAAGCAAATCGCAACTTTGAGGGAGATTGACAATCTTGAGAGGAGTCTGCTGCTCACTGAGCAGAGTTTAGTGGGGACAGGTAGTGGAGAGGGAGGAGATAAGACAGATGGGGAACAGGCATGTAGCTGGGTGACAGTGGGGCTAGGAAGCAGGGGGGGAGGGAAGAGGAAAGGGCTAGCTAGTCCTGATTTGGTGCAACCTAGCAGATTTGCCCGTTTGAGAGAAGATGTAGGGAGCATCAGCTCAGGAAAAGCTGTATTAGAGGAAGCTGTTACTTCTAACAGCCGAGCTAACAGCCCCCCTAGTACAGGTGGGGATCAAAATGTAAGGAAGGCAAGACAGGTTGTGGTGGTAGGGGACTCTATCATTAGGGGAGCAGATAGGTCAAGCTGCCGCTCTGATCGGCTCAACCGGACAGTTTGCTGTCTCCCGGGTGCTCGGGTCCAGCATGTTGCTGACAGAGTGGATGGATTATTGGGAGGGGCTGGGGATGACCCTGCGGTCATGGTCCATGTTGGTACCAATGACAAAGTAAGAGGAAGATGGAAGGTCCTAAAGAATGATTTCAGGGAATTAGGTAGCAAACTTAAGAAAAGGGCCTCCAAGGTGGTATTCTCTGAGATATTACCTGTGCCACGCGCTACAGTGGAAAGGCAGCGGGAGATTAGAGAGGTCAATGCGTTGCTGAAGTCTTGGTGCAGGAAGGAGGGTTTTGAGTTTTTAGACCACTGGGCCGACTTTGCGATTGGGTACAACCTTTATAGTAGTGATGGATTGCACCTAAACGGGAGAGGATCTGCAGTGCTGGGGGATAGGATGGCTAGAAGGTTGGAGGAGATTTTAAACTAGTAGGAGGGGGGAGGGTCATAGCAATCTACAAAATGGAGATAGGACAGAAAGGAGATGGGCTTTAGCACAGTATAAGGGGGGGTGGAGACGGGGGAGGGGCAAGCTAAGAACAGAGAAGCTATGTAATGTTGATAATTCACAAAATATACAAGTGACGCATGAAATTAAATGTATGCTTACTAATGCAAGGAGCCTAAATAACAAAATGGGGGAACTAGAGGCATTAGCATACACTAAACAATATGATATAATAGGCATAACTGAAACCTGGTGGGATGAGACACATTACTGGGCAGTTAACTTAAATGGGTACAAGTTATTTAGGAAGGATAGGAAAAACAAGAAGGGTGGTGGGTATGTTTGTATGTAAACCATGATTTAAAGTAAAATCTTAAGCAAATGGAATGCAATGAGGAAAATGTGGAAGCTTTATGTGTAAATATCTGCTTGGGGGGAAAGAAGGGAAACCAACAATTGGTTGGGATATGTTATAAACCCCCTAATGTTAATATTTATGAGGAACAACAGCTGTTTGAGCAAATTGAGAAAGCTGCAAATCTGGGTAACACTTTAATTATAGGAGATTTTAATTACCCGGACATAAATTGGGACAGAGGGACTAGTAGCTCAGCAAAGGGAATTAGGTTTTTAAACTTGTTAAATGACACCTTCATGTCACAACTTGTACAAGCACCAACTAGAATGGACGCTTGTCTGGACCTGGTTTTAACAAACAACGTTGATCTTTTGACAAACATTCAAGTAGGTGAGCACTTGGGAAATAGTGATCACAATATAGTGTCCTTTGAAATAAACTCAAAAAAACAAAAGCACATGGGGTATACTAAAACATATAATTTTAAAAAGGCCAATTTCAATAAGTTAAGGGAAGCTTTACAATATATTGACTGGCATAAACTCTTTAGTGAAAAGAACACGGAGGATAAATGGATCATCTTCCAACAAATATTAGAAAGGTACATTTCTCAGTATTTACCATTGGGAAAAAAAATATAAAAGAAACAAATTAAAACCAGTGTGGCTTAGTAGAGAAGTAAAACAAGAGATTAAAAATAAGAAAAGGGCATTTAAAGCATTTAAATCGGACAAATCAGATGCATCTTATAAAAGATATAAGGAAGCAAATAATGCGTGCAAAAAGGCAATTAGACGTGTTAAACTTCAAAATGAAAAAATGATGGCTAAAGAGAGCAAAACCAACCCCAAAGCATTTTTTTTAAGTACATAAATTCTAAGAAACCCAAACATGAAAGTGTAGGTACACTAAAAACTGAAACGGGGGTGTTAGTTAATGAAGACCAGGAAAAGGCAGGAATTTTAAATAACAATTTTTCCTCCATATATTAAGGAAGAATCCATGGCAATAGATGTGCAAATGATTGCTACTAAAAACTTGCAGAATAATTGTAATTGGTTAACTCAAGACAAGGTGCTGCAGCAACTAAAGAAAGTTAATATAAACAAAGCTCCAGGGCCTGACGGTATCCATCCACGTGTACTTAAGGAACTAAGTGTAGAAATAAGTGAACCTCTGTTTTTTAATCTTTCAAGATTCTTTTCTTTCAGGAAGTGTTCTGGGTTTTATGAAGCACAGGTCATGTCAAACTAACTTGATTGCGTTCTACGAAGAAGTAAGTAGAAGTATAGATCAGGGTGTTGCAGTGGATGTGATCTATTTGGATTTTGCCAAGGCATTTGATACAGTTCAACACAATAGATTAGTGTTCAAACTCAAGGAAATCGGTCTAGATGAAAATGCTTGTTCTTGGGTAGAACATTGGCTTAAAAACAGAGTACAAAGAGTTGTCGTTATTGGTAAATTTTCAAGCTGGACAGAGGTGGCAAGTGGTGTCCCTCAGGGGTCTGTTCTGGGACCCCTTCTATTTAACATGTTTATAAATGATTTTGAAGACAGCATTGAAAGTCATGTTTCAGTGTTTGCAGATGACACAAAACTCTTTAAAGTAATACAATGTAAGCAAGATATTACTTTGCTGCAGAGGTATTTAGATAGACTGGAGGACTGGGCACTCAAATGGCAGATGAAATTTAATGTTGAAAAATGCAAAGTTATGCACTTCGGCGTAAAGAATACACAAGCGACGTATACCCTTAATGGAAGTGAATTAGGGATAACAACACACTAAAAGGACTTGGGAATTGTTATAGACAACAAACCATGCAACAATGTGCAATGTGAATCAGCAGTGGCCAAGGCCAGTAAGGTATTGTCATGCATGAAAAAGGGCATTCATTCTCGGGACGAGAATATCATTTTGCCTCTTTATAAATCACTGGTAAGACCACATATTGAATATGCTGTGCAATTTTGGGCACCTGTTCTAAAGAAGGATATTATGGCACTAGAAAAAGTGCAGAGGCGGACTACAAAATTAATAAAAGGAATGGAACATATCAGCTATGAAGAAAGGTTAACAAATTTAAACCTATTTAGTTTAGAAAAACGTTGCCTGAGAGGGGATATGATAACATTATACAAATATATTCGGGGCCAATACAAACCATTGTGTGGAAATCTATTCACAAACCGGACTTTACATAGGACACGAGGCCATGCGTTTAGACTGGAAGAAAGAAGATTTCGTCTAAGGCAAAGGAAAGGTTTTTTTACTGTAAGAACAATCAGGATGTGGATTCTCTGACTGAAGAAGTGGTTTTATCAGAGTCCATACAGATGTTCAAACAGCTACTAGATGCATACTTGCAAAAAAAGAATAGTCAAGGATATACCGTATTTATTCGAGTATAACGCGCCAAATTTTCTACCAAAAAAAGAAATCAAAGTTTGGGTGCGCGTTATAAATGAGGGCTGGGGTGGGGTGGCAGTGGCGGCCGGTCCATTGAGGGCGCAGGCGAATTGTGAATTCGCACTGCGCCTTTTCCGGGCTGCAGCCGCTCACTGTACGCGAGGGCGAAGAAAAAAAAAAACATCCCCTCGTCGCGTACAGTGGGCGGCCCGAACTTGGGGTGAGAATTCTTAATATTTGCTGTATGGTCGCCGCTTCATTTCCTCGCCTCGCCCACACGTTACGGTAAGCATTGCTTTTGTACAATTCAGTGTTTTGCGTACCGTAATTCAGTGTTCTTCATATTTTAATTGATATACTGGTACCCCTTAGATGGCAGCTCAGGGTATCAAGAGAAAACGTTCTGCATATGACGCTTCATTCAAGCTCAAAGTTGTTGATCATGCTGAAATTCACGGAAATCGAGCAGCTAGCCGAGAATTCACTTACCAGAGACGAATGTTAGAGAATGGAGAAAACAGAAAGTCATCCTGAAAGATATGAATAAAACAAAAAAAGCACAACGAGGGAGACAAGCCATGTACCCCGACATGGAGAAGGAACTTTATGAATGGATCATTGACCAAAGAAGTAGTGGATACATTGTCACATCACTCCACATTAGACTTCAAGCCCATATCCTGTATGGCAGATGGTTTTAAACTTAAACCAATGGTGATTTTTAAAAGAAAGACTATTCCAAAAGGAGTTACATTTCCACCAGGTGTCGTGATCCATTGGCACACCACCCTGCTGCTGGAGGGCAGGATCAACTATCTGTAACTCAGCCTGCCGCTGGGGAGGGAGGACGCTGCTCTCCTCTCCCTGCACTTCACACTGCCGCTGGGGAATGGAGACTGGGCTCCCAATTCCCGGCATATCACACTGCTGCTGGGGAATGGAGACTGGGCTCCCAATTCCCAATAAATCACACTGCCGCTGGGGAATGGAGACTGGGCTCCCAATTCCCAATAAATCACACTGCCGCTGGGGAATGGAGACTGGGATCCCAATTCCCGGCATATCACACTGCCGCTGGGGAATGGAGACTGGGCTCCCAATTCCCTGCAGTACCTGCCACTGGAGTTCCTCCCAACGTGCCAGTTGACCTTCTCTTTCTGCCCGGCATTGCAGATTCTTGAACACTAAGTTCCTCATGAATAGCACGTATTTCTCCGGTGGTTTGGGCCCTGTAACGGATCCACTGGCACCCCGACTGGGTACCTCCATTGAAAGATGCTCCTAGTGCTTCCAGAGGACTCCAAGCACTCCACCAGACACCATAACCACCGCAGACTCCACAACCGCCGTAGCTTAACTGGAGCCGCGCCGTCTTCCTTCCACCCTGGATCGGCTTCTGTCCTCCAGGACCGTGTGGGGAAGACCTCTCCTCCAGGAGAGCGTATCTGGAACAAGCTCTTAAAAGAGCTAAATGATTAAGCTCAGGGGAATATGCAGAGCATAGCAATCCCCAGTGTGATACAGCAATTCCCTCCAATAACGAGACGAGGCTACGTTTTGAAGGGTCAAGAAGAACTGAGGACTGGAATACCCAGCCTGCTTTTTATTAGGATTCAGTACAGAAAGAACACACCCAGGGGGAGGCATAAAATCACCAATCCTGTACAGGGTACAACCCACACATCCCCTCCCCTCAGATAACCAGTTAACATAATTAAAACGTACATTATTTTACCCAAGTTCTGGATGTACTCCAAAAACAGGGGACCAACATACCTAAAAATCTGTCAATTCGGATAAATGGTTCGGGAGATACAGGGTTCCAAAGTTTTGACCGACCGCACAGACCAACTAGCTGAAAATAGTTCCATGAGTTTTGGCCTTGCGGTCGGTCTCCGTTCGCACGGTGAAAAGACACGAAAATCTTGCCATCCATTCGAATCTCGGTGTTCGCTGAAATCCCCATAGACGATTAAGCATAACTACCGAACGGTGGGACGTTCGGTAGTTTCAGTACGAATTTATGGAGGTCTGGAGGACTCAGCGGTGTTCGCCTGTTCGCGTATCCATTTTTAGTTCCATGCGGTTACAGGCAAACACCGCTGTTCGTGCGCAAGATGGCCGCGAACACGTGTAAAGTCCCGAAATGGCGGCCACCTATATTTTACACACGGAATTCGTACTGAACCATATGAACGGTTTTACTACCGAAACCCAACAAGGCATTTAAACATCTTCTATGTGTCCATAGTCTCTGTACAGCCCATTTAAAGAGCCACAGACAACATAATGAAAATTCATTAAGCCCAGGTATAGTTTTAACGTGCAATATGTCCTGGGGCCATAGTCGTAGGGCAGGAGGCTAGCCATAAGTTTCCTACAATGCCCAGTGGCAAATGGCAGTTTGTCACAGGCCCGAAGAACTTCAGCCGCAATCCCATCATACGGTCAAACGCTCTCATAGAGTAGCTGTACTCCACTGCTGGTTCCATCCTGGTGCTGTCAGGGTCGCTGTACTGGGACATGCATTGCCCTTAAATTGTAAATACAAAGAAAGTGTGTCTGCTGTAGCTGTCCTTCTGGCTGTAGGAACGATCCCGCCGCTTGCCACCAATTGTAACGGCACCCCCAGGCATAAAAGGGTTTAAACCGACGTTTAGAAGATCTTCCCCTTCCAGAGACACAGGCACAGCTACTGCAGAACACCAAACTCCCGAACTGGATACAAAATAGCACTCCAACTCCCGAACTGGAACCTCACGAATAGCTGCCAGCAGACGAACAGGAAAAGCATACAATCAGCTTACACTCCTGGCAATCAGTCTCTAACAGCATACAGTGAATCCCCCAATAATAAGACAAGGCTCAGTGTTGAGGGTCAAGCAGTGCTGGCACACCCAGCCTGGTTTTTATTACAGTCTTTGCAAATACAGGACCACTCACAGGGAGGTATAAAACAACCAATAACATCTCAGTTACAACCCACAGATTCCCTCCCCTTATCCTGAGAGGAAACCCAATTATACATACAGTTAAAACATACTTTTTACCCAACTTTCATAACTCTAAAACCATACATCACATTCACATAAAAATTACATATTCACAATCAATCCATTCAGGGGAACAACATATTAAAAAATGGCACGAATCAGACCAGGGGTTCAAAAGTTAGTAAAAGTATTTTTAAAACCCACTGCCAGCATGGCTTTCCGGCCCAAACCAGTTCCACAGAGTCTTCTATCCTGGAGATAATTGGGAAGTAATCCAATTATCTCCAAGGACAGAGGCAAAACTCCATTAAGCACATGGCAGTAAAAAGACAGTAAAATACAATAAAATACACAAGGTTACATTTATTACATAAAATAAAGACATGCAACATATCCCCAGATAGCTCAGATCTGAGCGCACATTAGTACTGAATGGCGCTCAGATGACACACATACAGTTCAATTGCCATGGAGCCAAAGTCTTTCCCATAGTCTTTCATTATATGAATGGGCTCCATGGCATAGCTATCTGGGGTATCACCGCTCAAACAGGGCAAGCACCGAATGACCCCACTTTCGTGTCTTTGTAGGGGAAAATCAAGCGTTTCAACATGGGGCCATAGTCTAAAGGCAGCAGGCGGGCAACCAGGCTCCTACAATGCAATGTGGTGAGATTGGTCTCGTCACAATAATCTTTCAATGTAGGGTAATAACTGCTTGATCCAAGGATAAATCTGACTGCCATTCTGGGGTCAAGAAGGAATTTTATTCCTAGCTTGTTGCAAAATTGTGCTTCAAACTGGGTTTTTTTGCCTTCTTTTGGATCAACAGCAAAAAAAACAAATGTGAGGAAGGCTGAAATTGATGGACGCATGTCTCTTTTCAGCTATGTAACTATGTAACTATGATATCGCCAGTAAATGTTAAGTTTTTTTGCATTTTTCACGCACAAACAGCACTTACACGGACAATATTATTGCTGTGATACTTTTTACTGTTTTGAAACACAAATATTTGTGTTCAGCAAGGTCTCCCGAGTACAACAGTACCCCTCATGTACAGGTTTTATGGTGTTTTCAAAAGTTACAGCGTCAAATATAAGGCTTGACCCTATGGTAGCCCAAGAATGAAAATTAATACTATGATGGCATACCATTTGCAATAGTAGACAACCCAAGGTATTGCAAATGGGGTATGTCCAGTCTTTTTTAGTAGCCACTTAGTCACAAACAATGGCCAAAATTTGTGTTTTTTGCATTTTTCACACACAAACAAATACTAACGCCAACTTTGGCCAGTGTTTGTGACCAAATAGCTACTAATAAACCATTATGGGTGTAAATTTAATTCCTGGGCTACTACACAGTCTCAAAGGCAACGTATCCAATCTGGCGAATTTCAATTTCAAATGTAACGTGCTATATTTGACCCTGTAACTTCCCAAAACACCATAAAACCTGTACATAAGGGGTACTGTTTTACACGTAAGACTTTGCTGAATGCAAATATGTGTATTTTATTGCAGTAAAAGCAAACAGTAATATGGCATTGACAGTTAAAATGTCACGTAGAACTAAAAAAAAATAACAACATTTCTTTTTTTCTCCCATTGTTTTCATATTAAATTATGTTTCATGGCTAAATATTTGATATTAAATGAAAGCCCTGTTTCCCCTGAATAAAATTATATATAATAAGGGGGCGTGCATTTAATATGAAAGAGATGAATTACGGTTGGACAGACATATAGCGCAAATGCCAGGTTTTGTTTTGTTCACAACGTGTACATTTGGCTCAGTCCTTAAGGGGTTAACATTCACATTTCATTTGTTTACACTTCTTAAATCTTAAATTTAAAATTTACTTTGAATTTTCCCATAAGTACATAACCATGTCTGTCCTGAAAGTTACCAGAAAGTTACGTTTTGCAAACAAAAATATATTTACTGTTTTTAAACTGATATCACTGATTGTGTTTAGAGATTCAGTTTGAAGACACAGTTCTGCCTCATGGGCACACTCACAGTTACTGCGAAAGAAGTCAATGAAATAAACCCAATCTCTGGTTCAATTCCTGCCTTTAGCTCTGGATTCTGGATTACATGTGGCAACAAGGTAGCAAGTTAAGGAACTCTGCATCAATACATTAACTTTCCACAGAACATCCTCCACCATCTGTACCAGCCAACAACTTCCCCCAGGTTTTCCAGAAAATCTTCCAGCATAGAGTTGAACTATCACATGTTGGTTTTAATACAAACCATAAGCTAACATTTAGTTATGGGATCTGCTCCTTATCTATAAAAATTCAAGTAGTTTTTATTTTCTAATTGTCATTGCCTGGTTACACTAAGAGTACATAGATATCTCCTAAATGAATGTAAGCTTGCATTAACGCACCATGGAAAGAACGCCCGGACTTTCACGTTCGCATTTGTCTTTTCTCTGCACAAATCTGAATGAATACTTAATTCACTTCACAAGGAATAATGATCTGTCACTTTCAGAGAAGAGTTTGTTCCCCTTTAAAATCTCTGACATGATTTCTGTATTTCCAATCAAACCCACTCTGTAAAAGCTGCTGTTACTGTTACTGTTTTCTATATTGCATAATCTGTATCTTACTAGCAGCATTGTATTGTTTGATCTTGTAAGTAATGAAATGCAAAATGACAGTTTGTTATGGATCAAGAAATTAACTAAAGAAATATATCCATGTTTTTTTTGCTTGTCCACATGTTTCCCCATTAGTGAAGATTCTTAAGAAAATGTATATCTTCTTCTTTTTTTCTTCTTCAGGTTATTTAAATGATATTTTCACAGCACAGACTGAACAGAAGATGTGTCTAGATCGATAACAATCTGCCCACTATATATCTATATTTCAGAAAAGGAAGAGCCTCGAAAGGTCTCCAAGCTGTACCAGAAGTGCTTCCAAGAGACTAACATAATTACCTTCAAATTAGTTTTATTTTCTCTAATGTATCACAGTATTTCTGCTGGGTTTAAATCTTTAAACATAAACATTGTTTTATATTTCAAATATAAAGAATTTAAGATAATTAAAAGAACACTATAGGGTCAGGAACACAAAAATATATTCCTGACCCTATAGTGTCAAAACAACCAACTAGCCACATTACCCTATATCTTGCCTCCCTACATATAGTAAAATCTTACTTGTAATCAAGTCTGCAGATGCTGCCTCTGTGTTGGGTTCACAGTTTAGTGGACAGAGCCCAAGATGCAGATAGGTGCTGTAATGGCTACCCATTGTGGAGAGGGGTATTTGCCGTTGGAGACGTCCTTTCTCCGGGTCAGGTGCTTGGTTGAGGTGAAGAAGCGGAGTCTCATCAGCTAAAACCCTGGAACAGTAGAGAGGCAGAACTCCAAGAAGCGCTAGTAATATACAGCAGGTTCCCTTTCAATAACGAGACACAGCTACGTTTTGAAGGGTGAAGTAGAACTAACTTTTACTGGCAGATGTTCTCCTTTTATGCTGTGCTCCCATGCAAGGGAGACACCCACAAGCAATTATACAGTAACCAATAAAACATTAGGTACATCCCACACATCTCCTCCCTTTAGATAAACATTTACACTGTAATGGACCGTTTCAGCCGACAAGGGGTTAAAATCGTTTAGGCGATAATCCCCGTTGCGAGACAGGCACCGCTACTGTAGAATCACCAAAACTCACGAATTGAATACAAGTGAATGCACCAAACTCCCAAACTGCATACAAGGGAATAAGGTAGCACTAAAATGTCACATATCCCCAGATAGCTGGGATCTGAGCGCACAAAACTACCGAATAGCGCTCAGATCCTATTCACACAGTTCAATTGCCATGGAGCCAAAGTCTTTAATTACACGAATTGGCTCCATGGCTGTGCTATCTGGGTTAACATTCACATATACAAACTACCGAATTAACATGTATTCGGTTAAATCTGCACGAATAAAAACCAGGGGGCTGGAGGCTCAGCGGTGCCTGCACGTAAAAGTGTCCGCTTTTAGTGCACTGATTCTGGGCTGAGCACCGCTGGCCGTCCGGTGAGCTCCATAACACCGCCACCTAGCGGCCGCTAAGTGTAACCGCGGCCACCCAGTAACAGTCAATTAAGCTGCGGTTAACTGCAGCTTCAGGGAGGTAAATTGGCAGCACACTCCAGCTCCCAGGTGGTCGCGCATTCGGCAGTTTGTTCGGTAGATAAAATCTACCGAACACCCTGGCAGAAAGGCACGAATCAGCCTTTCTGTAGGGAAAATAAAGTCATTTAAAAGTCTGGTCCATAGTCCAAAGGCAGCAGGTGGGCAACCAGGCTCCTCCAATGCAATGTGGTGAGATTGCTCTCGTCACAAACACAATTAACAAACACACATTTTTCCCCAAGTTTTTGGATGTACCCCAAATATCTTGGTATCCCCTGATAGTTCTACTCTGGGGGAACAACATATTTAAAATTCAGCCCATTCGGATAAAGGGTTCAAGAGTTTTGACCGACCGCACAGGCAAAACAGCCGAAAACAGTTCCATAAGTTTTGGCCTTGCGGTCGGTCTCTGTTCGTGTATTAAAAGTCCCGAACTGCTTGCCATCCATAGTTAAACTGAAGTTCGTATGAATCCCCATAGTTAACTTAGTCTTTCTACCGAACGGCGGGACGTTCGGTAGTTTCAGTACGAATTTATGTAAGTCTGGAGGTCTCAGCGGTGTTTGCCTAGCCGGGTGTCCGATTTTAGTTCCAGATACTCGATGGCAAAACACCGTGGTTCTGATGATTAAGATGGCCGCCGCCACGTGTAAAACTCCTGAAATGGCGGCCACCCAGGGATTGGAACAAAGCGTTCACGGCTTTCAATTAGCCGAACAGGGAAGTAAATTGAAGTCCAATTAAGCATCAGGGTGGTCCGGTGTTCGGTATTTTCATTTGTTTTGTTTTTTAGACATTTTTTATACCAGTCTATGGCATTCGGGTATATGGTGGTTTTTATACGAATTAACAGTTCACACATAGTACAGATCCCGCGAATAAGTCCAGATAGGATCTGTTACATGGCTCCCCTTTGTGGAACACCCCGGCATACCCGGCTTGATCCTTTTCGGGTCAGCCTAGGGATGTCCGGGTTGCTAAGATGGGATAAGTTCAGTTTGCCGGGACAGTCCATCGGCATTGCTGTTGTTCTTGCCCGGTCGGTACTGGATGGAAAAATTATATGGTTGGAGGGCCAAACTCCATCTCAATAGTCGGCCGTTGTCTCCTGCCACTCGATTTAGCCAGACCAGGGGATTGTGGTCGGTGACAATCGTAAATTCTTGTCCATATAAGGAGGGGGTCAATTTCTTTAGTGCCCATACTAGGGCCAGGCATTCTTTTTCCACTGCCGCGTAGCTCACCTCCCGAGGTAATAGTTTCCGGTGCTCCCCTCCATCGTCCCCGATCTGGCTTAGAACTGCCCCCAGTCCGTACATGGAAGCATCTGTATGGATGACAAAGCGTTTGTTAGGGACGGGGCAGTTAATACAGGAGCGTTGATCAAAGCATTCTTTAGCATCTGGATGGCTGTCTCACAGGCGTGAGACCACATGACTACTCTAGGAAGATTCTTTTTGGTTAAGTCCGTCAGGGGTTTGGCAATAGAGCTGTAGTTGGGCACAAATTTCCTATAGTAACCTGCGGTCCCTAGAAATGCCAGTACCTGGGTCTTGGTGTGGGGTGTGGGCCAGTTGGCTACGGCTTCAACTTTTGCGAGTTCTGGACACTGGGTCCCACACCCTATCCGGTGTCCCAGGTATTGAACTTCGGCCATGCCCAAGTGGCACTACTCTGGTTTCAGAGTCAGGCCTGCAGCTCGAATCTGATCCAGTACGGCCTCAATATCAGATGTTCCCCCCATGTCTCACTATAGACCGCAATGTCATCCAGGTATGCGCATGCAAAGTCCTGGAAGCCATCAAGGAGTCTATCCACCAAGCGCTGGAATGTAGCTGGGGCATTCTTCATTCCGAATGGCATAACCCTGAATTGGTATAAGCCAAACGGAGTTACAAAGGCCGACTTGGGGATAGCTTCCTTGGCCAGGGGAATTTGCCAATATCCTTTGCACAGATCTATACGGTCTATCTATAGCTCATCCAAACGGGGCATTGGAAAGGCATCTGTCACAGTACAGTCATTAGGGCGCCTATAGTCGACACAGAATCGGGTAGTCCCATCCTTTTTGGGTACTAGGACTACGGGGGATGCCCAGGGACTGTAAGATGGTTCTATAACACCTAACCTAAGCATTTCCTGTATCTCTTTCCTCATCCCTTCCTTAACGGCCTCTGGGATAGGGTAGGGAGGTTGTCGGAGGGGTGCCTGACCGGGTGTTTCTACATAGTGAGTTGCTAGCGTTGTGTATCCTGGTTCATGGGAGAATGTCAACGCCTTTTCAGTTAGTAGTTGTCGGAGTTGACCCTTCTCGGCAGGACTTAAGAGCTCCCCTGGCTGAACGGTATTGAGCAAACTATCTGGGGAAGGGGCAGCTAATAGGTCGGGTATGGGTAAACTATCTGGGTCTTCCGCTGTGGGACTACAGATAGCGGCTATCTCTTCGGGCCTTTCCTGATATGCCTTCAGAAGATTAACATGAAAGGCTTTTTGGATCCTCTCATCTTTGTCACTGGCGATTACATAGGTGGTGTCGCAAACCTGCACTACCACCTTGTAAGGGCCTTGCCAGGAGGCCTGGAGCTTATTCCCTTTTATCGGCCTAAGCACCAGGACCTTCTGTCCCACCTGGAACGTCCGGTGGTGGGCGCCCCGATCATACCACAGCTTCTGTCTACCCTGGGCCGCATGAAGATGGTGGTCATTCTGGCTAGCTGTTCCATGCGGTCGTTCTAGAACATATGGTACAATCGGTACCCCCTCATGTTCCATTTCCCCCTCCCAGTGCTCCCGAATGAGGTTGAGGGGGCCTCATACCCTCCATCCATAGAGCAACTCAAAGGGGGAAAACCCAGTGGATTCCTGGGACACCTCTCGATAAGCGAACAAGCGATGCGGCAGGAATCGCTCCCAGTCTCTGTACTCGTTGGTAAAGGTCCTGAGCAACTGTTTCAGGGTACCGTTAAAACGCTCACAGAGACCGTTAGTCTGGGGATGGTAAGGGGAGCTGAGAAGGGGTTTAACCTTGCAGACTTTCCATAATTGTTGAGTCAGATCGGAGGTAAACTGGGTTCCCCGGTCGGACACAATTTTTTTCGGGAACCCCACTCTGGTGAATATTCCGACTAGGGCACTGGCAACAGTATCCGCCTGGATATTTGTCAGTGCGACAGCCTCTGGATAGCGGGTAGCGTAGTCTACCACAGTAAGAATGTATTTCTTACCGGAGGGACTGGGATTCGGTAGAGGTCCCACTAGGTCAACTGCCAACCTACTAAACGGTTCCTCGATCACTGGCATAGGTGACAGTCGAGCTTTCGGGTGGTCCCCTCGCTTCCCTACTCTCTGACAAACGTCACATGTGTTACAGTAACGTCGCACGTCCTTAGAGATCCCCGGCCAAAAGAATGTCTGGGTAATCCGATAGGTCTTGCGGTTACCACCCAAGTGTCCTGCTAATGGAATGTCGTGCCCAATTCGGAGAAGTTCCAACCGATACTTACGAGGTACCACGAGTTGGCGCTTCTGAGAAGGGGCACGTCCGTTATTCTATATAATCTGTCCTTGTCCCAGACAAACCTTTCTCGGCTTTCTCCCAGCTTGGATGGGGTCAGCTTCATATAGGATGCCCAAACATTCCTCAGGGCCCAGTACAGTCTCTAGGCAATGGGCGGCTGCAGTACAGGGTGAGGCGGACTCAGTGTTGGGTGTAGGGCGCCTCCAGTTTGAGGTGGATGATCCCAGGGGGAAGTATTTGGCAATGTGCCCGATATTATGGCAACGATGACAAGCGATCTTGGATAAGTCTCTGGGATAGTTGCTGGACCCCTGAACACGGGGCGGTCCTGGAGGTACTGGGGCACGGAAATCCGGGCAAGGGGTTGCAGCTGGGGTATGATGGTCCGTCCGAACCGGCTGCCAGTGGGTACTCTGGCTCACCTTCCGGGTTTCAGTGAATTCGTCCACAAGGCGGGCAGCATCCTTTAGTGTGAGTGGATGACGGTCTCATACCCGGTCCTGTAGGTAGATCCCAGAGAAAATGTTCCATTAGAAATAATTGCAGTACCTTCTCCGGTGTTGGCATTGCATCCTTTGATCCAGTAGGAGGCAACTCGTTGCAGTCGGCAGGCCCATTCCATGGGGGAATCCACAGGATTTTTCTTGGATTCCCGGAAGCGGCGGCGGTATGTTTCTGGAGTCACGGCATACCTGGCAAGGAGTGCCTCCTTGATGAGCTGGTACTGCTGGATGTCTTTCAGGGGAAGTGCTCTAAACGCTTCATTCGCTTTGCCGGTTAGTTTCCCGGCCAGTACAGTGACCCATTGGTTAGGGGGTACCTGGTGCAGTGAGTATTGCCGCTCAAAGTCTGCTAGGTATCCATCGATCTCATCCTCACTTTCCATGAACGTCTTGAGGGCCGCGAACGGGACCTTCTTGGTAGCAGTTGCCAGGGACGGGGAGAGAACTGTGGGTAGAACGGGCTGTTGTGCTCTCGCCATCTGTAGTTCATGTTCCCTCCTCTCCCGAATCTCAGCCTTTACTTCCAGGAACGTCTGATCAATCCGTTCTTCTGACAGGGCTGGATACATGGCTAGCCTTGCTTGAACAATGTGGTTGATTTCGGCGTCCTCACTATAGGGTAGATTCTGGTCGGTGAATTCCGTTGACTGCTCCATCCCATCTAACTCCAGTAGTTCGTCGATTAGCTCTCTCCGGGGTCGGTTACTGGCGCTCCGCCCTCGGCTCTCTAGCAGATCCTTCAGGGTAGGTCGTTTCAGTTTAGCATACTGGCTCTCCATTCAGCACCTGCTTGGTGGGTGAAAGGACCATCCCACCGCTGCCACCAAATGAAACGGCTACCCAGTGTGGAGAGGGGTATTTGCCGTTGGAGACGTCCTTTCTCCGGGTCAGGTGCTTGGTTGAGGTGAAGAAGCGAAGTCTCATCAGCTAAAACCCTGGAACAGTAGAGAGGCAGAACTCCGAGAAGCGCTAGTAATATACAGCAGGTTCCCTTTCAGTAACAAGACACAGCTATGTTTTGAAGGGTGAAGTAGAACAGATTTTTCTGGCAGATGTTCTCCTTTTATGCGGTGCTCCCATGCAAGGGAGACACCCACAAGCAATTATACAGTAACCAATAAAACATTAGGTACATCCCACACATCTCCTCCCTTTAGATAAACATTAACACAATTAACAAACACATATTTTTCCCCAAGTTTTTTTATGTACCCCCAATACCCCCTGATAGTTCTACTCTGGGGGAACAACATACTTAAAAATCAGCCCATTCGCATAAAGGGTTCGGGAGTTATGAGACTTTGAAGTTTTGACCGACCGCACAGGCAAAACAGCCGAAAACAGTTCCATAAGTTTTGGCCTTGCGGTCGGTCTCTGTTCGTGTATTAAAAGTCCCAAACTGCTTGCCATCCATAGTTAAACTGAAGTTCGTATGAATCCCCATAGTTAACTTAGTCTTTCTACCGAACGGCGGGACGTTCGGTAGTTTCAGTACAAATTTATGGAGGTCTGGAAGTCTCAGCGGTGTTTGCCTAGCCGAGTGTCCAATTTTAGTTCCAGACACTCAATGGCAAAACACAGCTGTTCGGATGATTAAGATGGCCGCCGCCATGTGTAAAACTCGCGAAATGGCAGCCACCCAGGGATTGGAACAAAGCGTTCGCGGCTTTCAATTAGCCAAACAGGGACGTAAATTGAAGTCCAATTAAGCATCAGGGTGGTCCGGTGTTCGGTATTTTCATTTGTTTTTTTTTAGACAGTTTGCATACCAGTCTATGGCATTCGGTTATATGGTGGTTTTTATACGAATGAACAGTTCACACATAGTACAGATCTCGCGAATCAGTCCAGATAGGATCTGTTACAGGTGCTGAAGGTAATGGACCAAGTAATGGACCAAGTTCGCAGTACCGAAGGACCCAACAAAGAGAGTAGACGGGGAAGCCAAATGTCAGGACAGCTGGCACAGGTTCAGAAGCGATGATATAGGCAAGGATCAAGAAAAGGATACAACAGGACAGTCACTAAAGGTCTTTACACAATCAGGAGCACAGTACAACTGAACGAAGAGTGATGGGTGTGTGCGACTTAAATAGGGAAAGTGGGTGGTCTTGTTAATTGAGGTTTCACCCTTGTCTCCTCCTCCTGTGCCTTTAGAAGGCTCTATGTTGGCACACTTACACCCTTTGATTCTCCTGAAGTTCTACCTTCTGTGTGGTCGCACGTGGAAGCAGCGGTGTTCTCACAAACAGACTTCTGTTCTTGATGTGTTTGGGAGCCGGAATCCGTATGAACAGAGTTCAGCCTGCAGTATAGGTGAGTGGAGTTCGCACGAACAAAGGTGATGTTCATACGCATGGAGTTCTGCCTTCTGTGTCGGGTAAGTGACGTTTGCACGAACAGTGGTGCTGTCGCATGAACGTGAGCGGTCGGCATGGGGGTTTGAGCTGACCACGCTGCCTGGGGGTCGTGCTCCAACACGGTGTCCTCGTGGAGTGAGAGAGTGACGCAGCGTGGAGCACAAGATAGGTGAGTGTGGGATCGAGGTCCTGATACTCTGCCCCTGAACTTTCTGTTTGGCTGATGTCATCACGAGTTATTATTTGAGCCAATCACAATGCCTTACCATAGGATTGGCTGAGACTGTCAAGGACGCAAATCAGAGGCAGAGGCAGCACAAGTCAAATACATCATCTCCAATCAGCATCTCCTAATAGAGATGCATTTAATCAATGCATCTCTGTGAGGAAAGTTCAATGTCTCCATGCAGAGGGTGGAGACACTAAATGGCAGTCACACTGTGCAGCACTGTCCCAGGAAGTAGCCAGTGGAGGTATCCCTAGGCTTTAATATAAACACTGCATTTACTCTGAAAAGATAGTATTTTCTGCAAAAGGCCTGAAAGGAATGATTCTACTCACCAGAACGAATTCTATAAGATGTAGTTGTTCTGGCGACTATAGTATCCCTTTAACCCCTTAAGGACACATGACACGTGTGACATGTCATGATTCCCTTTTATTCCAGAAGTTTGGTCTGATGCTAGATTACCACGAGTTGCATAGTGTACTTAATTTTATGTTGATTAATGTTTATTGAAAACAGTTTTTCCTTTTTTTTAACATAAAAGACAACATACAATATTTAGAAAAATTACATATTTTTACATTATATAAACAAATATTGACAATACAAAGACGAGCCATTTGAGTTATGCAACCGATTTGCGGAGTTACTGCTGTTAGTTACGATTTAAAGCCAAACTAATACAGGGTGTACCTGGGCCCTTCCATAGGATATAACTCAAATTAATGTCTTTACTTTGTTTCTCAGTTCCAAGTAAGTATCCCTAAGGGTAAAACTATTATTATATTGAGATTTTCCTTCCCTGTTTTAAGCTGAAAGGGAAGCTGGTTCTTAAAATGGATTTCTGTAGTTACCATAATTTTCTTCCACTCTCATGATATCAGAAACCTAGCTGACATAAAGGAATGGCAGATACAACTTTGAAAAAAATTATTTGATAGGTTCCCCCAATCAAGGTGTGATAGGGTAATGTCTGGTTGTTTACTTAATTAATATTAATCATCCATGAGTATGCCATCTCTCAGAATCCCATAATTCTATTGCAACTCCATCATATCTGTACCATAGTGGTGTCTTTAGCTAAGCATCTCCAACAAAGTGAAGAATTTGTCGGGGAGAGCTTTATTAATCTGGGAGATGTAAGATACCACCTCTGCATAATCTTATATTGGTTCTCTGAAATGTTAAAAATGAAATAAACATTTTCGGAGTCAGTTTCAGCTTATCGCCCTCTAGTAATAGAAGATGTTTCTTTAAAAATATTTACCCACAAGTAATTGAAAATCTCCCATTGGGGTATACCTATCATTTGGGCTAAGTCACTAAAAGGTACTAGTTTAGAATTAATGATAACATCTCCTATCCATTAGTCCTTATAAATTCATCAGGTTTTAAGATTCTAATTCTAATGTTCTTGTGACAGAGCTACTGTACTTAGACAGAGTACCTCCACCCAATCTACTTACTAGCCGTTGGGAGGAAGCTTGAAGTAGTCCAACCCCAGTCACCAAGGCTTGACTGGGGTCTCTCTGGAGCTTCCCCCCCCAAACAGTGTGCAGGTCTTCTTTCAGGCAGGCATTGTCCCCTCTGCCTATTACCTCTGCAGCTCCACTTTAGCACAGGTATCGTCACCTCTGAGCATTCCTCTGCAGCCCTACTTCCAGGCAGAAATGCACCTCTGCCTGCAATGTGATCGCTCTTGTCTGCATTAAGGCGCTTGCAGATCTCAGGCCTAGCTCTCGTTGCTTTGTCCCAGGGCAAGAGAGATTGTGCAGCCAGCCAACAGGTACAGCAACTATATGGCTGGGATCCCACACAGGACACACAGTTCCAAAAGGAACTAACATACACACTTTAGTTTTTACTCAGGACTAGCCCATATGGTCATTACATTTAGATTGCTGTGACACCCTCAATAAAATACAAATAACAAAATCCTATCAGACAACATACAGCAACTTATTATAATACAATAACATATTTATAAATGGGTGGGGAAGACAATAATTAACTCAAAAATATATCTCCAGCCTGTAGAATTAGCAATATGCAAATCTACCTGAATTTGCAAATTAACAAGCCTTGCTATTCAGGTAGTGCGTATAGCTATTGCAACCAACAGAGAGCACTCCACAGACTCCATAGCCAAATCCACCTAGTTGACAGCAAGCATTAGCAGGACAGGTGAGCACACAAAACAACAATATGACATACTTACTGATCGGTGATTCAAAAGTAGTGACTTCTGGATTGCGGAGTACAAAAGATGGGCCATGGAAAAGCAATGGAACGATATTACTCTGAGAAACCAGTTTAGTTTAGGCCTTTCTGACTAGGATGAGCTTTCTCACACAGAACTCCCTCCAAAATTGGATACCCTTATCAGACTCTCTACATCCATTGATCGCAGGATCAGAGAAAGAAGAGCCAAAGAATCTACCAACGTAACTGCCTGGAAAAAACCTTTGATACCTCCTAGACACATCGAAAAATCAAACACCCCATCCAAACCTATGGAAATAGGCATAATTAGGAAACCTTAACCTTTGCATGTACTGCGCTTCTCTGGTAAGCAAGTTAATGAATCCATTTTATTGAATGTCTCTCCCAGAACTGCTTCTCATTGTGTTATATATATTACATTACAGTTGGATCAAGAACAATTACAAACTGATACCATCATCAATGCTGGTGCTGCTTGTGTCTGTAAAGATGTGTCCTTGTAGAAAAAAAAAAAATACATTGCAAACAAAACGTTTTTTTTGTTTGTTTCTGTTAGAGTGGTTGACGGATCTCTTATACCCTCTGGTCCCATAAAAAATGAAACCATTCCTTTAAAGATTGATATACATCATGACCATTCTGAGTACTTAGTATTTGATGTTGTCAAGTCCCCTCTGTTTCCTGTCATATTAGGGATGACCTGGTTGCAGACACATAATACTTCAATTAATTGGTCTCCTATCAGCATCGATTTTCCTTCTAAATATTGCCTAGACATGTGTTTCCTCCATTCTTCTATTCTACAAATCTCTGAATAAATGTCAATACCTGAACTGTACAATGACTTCAAAGATGTATTTAGCAAAAAAGAAGCTGCATGTCTACCTCCTCATAGGATATATGACTGTCCTCTTGACCTGCTTCTATTCCTTTTGGTCATATATATCCCCTGATTCTTAATTAAACATTTTCAAGGAATACCTAGATGAAAATCTTCCACTTCTCCAGTCGCTTCTGGCATATTTTCTGTACGGAATAAAGATAAAACAATTTGTCCAATCATTGACTACCAAGACTTGAATAAAAGAACGCTAAAAAAGCAGATATCATCCTCTGGTTATACTAGAATTAATCGAAATTATTAGAACCGCTAACTTGATTTTGTGGGGCCTATAATTTGATCCGAAGGAGATGAATGGAAGACTGCATTCCTTACTAGGTACGGTTTATAGGAATAGCTTGTGATGCCGTTCGGGTTATGCAATGCCCCTGCGACTTTACAGCATTCCATAAAGGATATATTCCGCAATCTTTTTGACATATGTGTCATTGTACCTTAAAGACATTCTCATTTATTCAGATACACTTCAAGATCATAGAAAACATGTAAGGTGGGTTTTATCAAGATTCTGCACAATCTTTATTCAAAATCAGAAAAATGTCTATTTGAAGTATATGAAATTACTTTTCCTGGATACGTTATCTCCCCATAGCAAATAAAAATTGATGACTCCAAAATTCTGTGTATTTTTTGGTGGCCTGTTCCAACATCTATAAAAGAGGTCCAAAGGTACACTCAACATCAGGTCTCTCTTCATTTTAGGGATGTACATTATTATTATTATTATTATGTTATTATTTATATAGCGTCAACAAATTCCACATCCCTTTACAGAGGGTGGACGAACAGACATGTAGTTGTAACCAGACAAGTTGGACACACATGAACAGAGGGGTTGATGGCCCTGCTCAATGAGCTTACATGCTAGAGGGAGTGGGGTAAAGTGACACAAAAGGGAAAATGACAGTTTCAAGAGAGGAATCAGTCGGGAGCTATTAACAGTTTAATTGATCCGCTTTCATAAAGAAGTGGGTTCTGAATGATTTTTTGAAGGAGTGGAGACTGGGTGAGCATCTAATGGAGGGGGGAAGTGAGTTCCACAGGAACGGTGCAACCCTCAAAAGTCTTGAAGGCGAGCATCAGAGGTGGGAGTACGGACAGAAGATAGACGTAAGTCTTCAGCAGAGCTTAAGGGCCTAGACGGGACATACTTGTGTATTAGGGAGGATAGATAGGTGGAAGCAGCATTATGTATATATTTGAAAGCAAGAACCAGAAATGTAAATTGAGCCCAATATCTTACAGAAAGCCAATGTAGGGACTGACAGAAGGGTGAGGCGTGGGAGGTGAGGGCAGACAGGAAGATGAGCCTCATTGCCGCATTAATTATGGACCGTAATGGAGCACATAAGACCACTGAGAAGCGGATTACAGTAGTCAAGGCGAGAAAGGACAATGGAATGGACCAGCACCTTAGTCTCATCTGGCGTTAAGTAAGGTTGGATGCGTGCAATGTTTTTGAGAAGGAAACGACAGGATTTGACGATAAACTGAACATGAGGCGTGAAGGAGAGGTCAGAGTCAAAAAGAACACTTAAGCAGCGGGCCTGCGTAGTGGACCTGATGGTAGCACCATTGACTTGGAGGGAGGCAGACACAGGAGTAGCAACACTTGAGGGAGAAAAGACCAGAATTTCAGTTTTGGTCAAGTTGAGTTTAAGGAAGTGGGCAGTCATCCAGTTAGAAATAGCAGAGAGGCAGTCAGAGACACTAGTAAAGAGGGACGGGGAGAGATCAGGAGAGGACAGGTAGATTTTCGTGTCATCCGCATAGAAGTGATATTGGAAGCCAAAGGAGCTGATGAGTTTACCAAGGGAGGCAGTATAGATAGAGAACAGTAGGGGACCAAGGACTGAACCTTGGGGGACACCAACAGAGAGGAGTTGCCGAGCCAGAGAAAGAAACACTGAAAGAGTGTTGGGAGAGGTAGGAGGAGCACCAGGAGAGAGCACATGTACATAATTCAGATCCTTCCCTTTTAGATTTTTGTAGGTATTCAAAAAGATAGAAATCACTGGAGAGGGGCAATTGTATTCAACAGAGATGAGGTGGATTTATGAATTAGACACTCTCATTCCGAAAGGACTCAACAGCGATTCTAAAAAATATTTTTTTTTTTAAAAAGTCCTTTTTCAGCATATCTGCTGCCCCCCTTCCTCCACTTTCTTCTCCCTCCCATGTATTTAAGATCACTTTTTCACTCCTTTATTAACATTTATTTAATTTCAATACAACACTTTTTATTCACAAATTTTAAAGGGATTTGTATATGCAATTTGCCCATTTATGTACTTAAATCCTTTGTGTTCCATAGAAATCAAACCCTTTGGAATCTTTCAATTGTATTTCAATTTTACTTACTTTTCTTCTTTATTTTTTTATAGAGTAATCTTTTATAAATTGTGTATATGCACGTGTTGTTCTAAATTGTGTAAACTTGTTATATTTATGATATGCATGCACCAATTGCATAAGAAATACCTCTATTAGAATGCACTTACTAATATATATAAGTATGAGTAGATATTGAGAGTATCTGTATCCTTGAGAAAGGACTCATAAAGAACACTTAAGTTCAGCATTCTGTGCCGCAATATGAAAACTAGGGTTTCTGATTTTCCACCAATGAGGAGGGATTATGAAGACATCAAAGCCCTACAAAATAATTTTCTCCAAGATGGAGATTCTAGACTTAATTCATCCTGAGGAAGCCAGAAATCCATGCAAAATGCATAGACGAAGTCACACTCACAGCACGTATGGGAGGAGACTCCTGAGCTTGCATTGTGAGCCGATAGTGGGGAGATCAGATGCACTGATTTACCACACCACGGACAGCATGGAGACATAAAGCTACAGACAGGCAGCCCCACCGTATGGATCAAGTTATAAAGCCTGGCAATGAGTAACTGTGTATACCGTATTTACTCCCAACACATTCTTGTAAGACACTCTGACACTGATTTTACGTACAAGATTGATATGCACTTTAAGCTATAACAGCTTTTTTTTTATACAAAATTGGATTTTATATTAATTTGTTGCTTATATTATATACTGGTTATATATTTAGACCATGTGCACTATTATTGTATTTTTTTCTCTTTTATATTTTCATAAAATTAGATGATCTTTTGTTGCCATCTGCTGTTCAATAAATATACCACAGTACTCTGAATTTTGGTGTGGGTTTTTCACCTAATTATTGCTCCACTATTTTAAGCAATTTCCTAACCCTTAAATATCTCTGTGCATCGACACCTATCCATAAAATAAATAACTTCCCATTAAACTGTAATCAACATTGCCGTGAAAAATAAATAAAAATAGGAATAATCAATTTGTATGTTCGTAAATTGTACATTAACTTATTATCTGTAAACCAATCTTTTATTTTGTTCTGTGTTTAAAATGTATGTAATCTTTAGTAAGGATGGGTATCGCCATTTAGAGTAGGAAAAATTGGAGAGACGTTTCTACTTTTTGCTCTTGCGTAGAAAGAAATGTCGTTTAATACATATATCATCTTAAATCTTCTTTTTTGAAGCATAAATAATTGATTTTTTGAATGCAACAACAACATCTCTTGGGAGATCGTCTTGTACGGACTTAGGTTTAAAAATTCTATGGCAGCAATCCATCTTAGATTCATGGGTATTTGTCAGAAGATTTCAAGAGACAATAAAAACTCTCTTAGCTTTTCATCTTCGATGTCCTCCGGTATGTTTCTGAATCTTAAGTTTGATCTGCGAGATCAGTCTTCTAAGTTGTATAGTTTTTCTTCTAGGGTCGCAATCTTCACCTCCATTTTTATTTGCATGTTTCAATTATCTTGTAATTGGGATTCCACATTTTATTCTTTGTTTTCAATCTTCTATATCCTTAATATAGCTGCTGAAATATAAATTTTAAGATCTGTAAATTTATCCTCAATTTCGTATTTTGTTTCTTTGATAGTATTATCCAAATATTGCTTCAAGAGCTCTGGTGTTATGGTGTTCTTTTCTGTAACTTGTTCTAAGGAATTTGGGACTTGTAATAAAGAAGATTCACGGAGGTGAGTAAACGCTTGCTGCCCGCCCCCCCAGGACCGCCGGGCTTGTAATGAGCCCGGCGGTCCTGGGAGGTATATTTATTCGAGTATAACGCGCACCCCTAATTTTAAATTAAAAATCGGTAAAAAAAAAATGCGCGTTATACTCGAATAAATACGGTACATTAATTATCTGAATTAAATTATATGTGGATGTAAAATAATGTAAATGTTTATGTAAACCCGGTAGGAATACTGTGATATGTTTGAGAAAATAAAACTTCATTGAATATAATGATGTGCGTCTCTTGGAAGCACTTCTGATATAGCTCAGGGATCTCTTGATGTTCTTCATTTTCTTAAATCTAGATATATAATGCAATTTAGACAAGTCTTCTGCTCAGTCTGCGTCAGTGTCATTTAAATAGCCTGAAGAAAAAAAACGAAAAATCTAATTTTTTATTAAGATTTTTCACCAATGAAGAAACATGGACAACTTAAAAAAACATGGTAATATGTATTTAATTAATTTATTAATCTAGGAACCGTAACATACAGTGATTTGGGCTTTGGATGCTAAAATAAGTCCTTGCTTTTGTTAAACCACTCAAAAGTTGATTTATGTTTTGTTTTTTATAAACAGATATTTTTTTAAACATAACAAAGTTTCCTTGGGCCAAAACCTTCAAAACAAATTAAAAAATACAAGTAGAAATGGATATGATGTAATGATATAATAAGCTGTAATAATACAATTTATTTTAATAATACAGTAAGATAAAATAGTACACTAAGCTGTAATAAAATAGTAAGTTGTAGGGATACAATAAGCTGCAATAATACAAAAAGCTGCAATCATATATTAAAGGACCAATATAGTGCCAGAAAAACAAATTCATTTTACTGGCACTATATAGTCCTTAGGTCCCCCCCACCCTTAGGGCCCCCCTGCCGCTGGGCTGAAGGGGTAAAAACCCCTTCAGCCACTTACCTTAATCCAGCGCCAGGCTCCCTTTGTGTTATTGACCTCTCCTCCCCCTGCCGACATCAGCTCCCGAGTGGAGCCGAATGCGCATTTAAACCTCCAATAGGAAAGCATTACTCAATGCTTTCCTATGGATGTTCTGCGTGCTCCATGCGATTTTCGCATTGAGTATCGTGGAAGCTCCTCTAGCGGCTGTCAGGAAGACAGCCACTAGAGCCTGGATTAACCCTGCAATATAAACATAGCAGATTCTCTGAAATTGCTATGTTTACAGCTGCGGGGTTAAAACCTGGGGGACCTGGCACCCAGACCACTTCACTGAGCTGAAGTGGTCTGGGTGACTATAGTGGTCTTTAAGCTGTAATAATATTGGTACTGGTACAATAACTTAAAAAACAAAAAAAATCAAACGTGATTTGTACACTGCAGAACCAGCAGGAATATTTACATAGATATATTAACCCCTTACCCAGCATGTCCGGGGCAAAAATTAGCTCTAAATTTACCTGGTCCAGTGATCCCCAGAAATCCCGGTCAGGTGGACTGCCCGAGACCCCAGCAGTCCCTCTGCAGCAGCTCCGGCCACCTCGGCCCTCCAGGACCATGTGATCACCATGATCACATGGCCGCAATCGAAGTCTAAGGAGCTGCCAGCAGGGGGACTGTCTGAGCTGTCAGGCAGTCCCCCTGACACCAAAAAGTGTACAAAATAAAATAAAAAAAAATTATAGAAAAAAAATTGTACATATATTATATACAGTTGCAAAAAAAAGTATGTGAACCCTTTGGAATGATATGCATTTCTGCACAAACTGGTCATAAAATGTGATCTGATCATCATCTAAGTCACAACAATAGACAATCACAGTCTGCTTAAACTAATAATACACAAAGAATGAAATGTTGCCATGTTTTTATTGAACACACCATGTAAACATTCACAGTGCAGGTGGAAAAAGTATGTGAACCCTTGGATTTAACTGGTTGAACCTTCTTTGGCAGCAATAACTTCAACCAAACGTTTCCTGTAGTTGCAGATCAGACGTGCACAACAGCCAGGAGTAATTCTTGACCATTCCTCTTTACAGAACTGTTTCAGTTCAGCAATATTCTTGGGATGTCTTGTGTGAATCGCTTTCTTGAGGTCATGCCACAGCATCTCAATCGGGTTGAGGTCAGGACTCTGACTGGGCCACTTCAGAAGGCGTATTTTCTTCTGTTTAAGCCATTCTGTTGTTGATTTACTTCTATGCTTTGGGTCATTGTCCTGTTGCAACACCCATCTTCTGTTGAGCTTCAGCTGGTAGACAGATGGCCTTAAGTTCTCCTGCAAAATGTCTTGATAAACTTGGTGTGACGAGAGCAATCTCGCCACATTGCATTGGAGGAGCCTGGTTCTACACTGAAGTTTTCAACACAAAAGAGTATCTCGTGTTGTGGCGAAGCCAACCTCGCCACTATGAACTGGAGAAGCCTGTTGCCCGCCTGCTGCCTTTGGACTATGGCCCTGGGAGATTGGGCCCTTTTAAAAAACGTATTCGGCCCTAACAGAGTGCATGTCACTCATTCTGGCCCTTTAAATACAGTGGGGTCATTTGGTACTTGCCATGTGTGAGCGGTGATACCCCAAACAGCTATGCCATGGAGCCCATTCATATAATGAAAGACTATGGGAAAGACTTTAGCTCCATGGCAATTGAACTGTATGTGTGTGGTCTGAGCACCATTCGATAATGTGCGCTCAGGCCTAAGCTATCTGGGGATATGTTGCATGTATATGTTTTATGTAGTAATTGTGGCATTGTGTAGTTTTATGTCTTTTTGCAACCATGTGCTCAATGGAGTCTGCCTCTATCCCTGGATATAATTGGATTATTTTCCCATTGTCTCCAGGATAGAGGGCTCTGTGGAACCGGTCTGGGCCAGATAGACATGTGCCAGCCAGGCCCCAGGGGATATTTTGTTGACTTCTGAACCCCTGGTCTGATTCATGCCATTTTTTTGATATGTTGTTCCCCTGAATGAATATATCATTTTCCCCTGAATGAATATATCATTTTTATGTGAATTGGATGTATGGTTTTAGAGTTATGAAAGTTGGGTAAAAAGTATGTTTTAACTGTATGTATAATTGGGTTTCCTCTCAGGATAAGGGGAGGGAATCTGTGGGATGTAACTGTGATGTGATTGGTTGTTTTATCCCTCCCTGTGGGCGGTCCTGTATTTGCAAAGACTGTAATAAAAACCAGGCTGGGTGTGCCAGCACCTCAGCCCACTGCTTGACCCTCAACACGGAGCCTTGTCTCGTTATTGGGGGGGATTCACTGTATGCTGTTAGAGACTGATTGCCAGGAGTGTAAGCTGATTGTATGCTTTTCCTGTTCGTCTGCTAGCAGCTATTCGTGAGGTTCCAGTTCGGGAGTTGGAGTGCTGTTTTGTATCCAGTTCGGGAGTTTGGTGTTCTGCAGTAGCTGTGTCTCTCAGAAAGGGGCATATTGCCTAAACAGATTTTAACCCCTTTTCTGCTGAAACGGTCCGTTACACTTGGGAATTCATTTTTCCTTCGATGATAGCAATCCGTACAGGCCTTGATGCAGCAAAGCAGCCCCAAATCATGATGCCCCACCACCATACTTCACAGTTGGGATGAGGTTTTGATGTTGGTGTGCTGTGCCTCTTTTTCGCCACACATAGTGTTGTGTGTTTCTTCCAAACAAATCAACTTTGGTTTCATCTGTCCACAGAATATTTTGCCAGTACTGCTGTGGACCATCCAGGTGCTCTTGTGCAAACTGTAAACGTGCAGCAATGTTTTGTTTGGACAGCAGTGGCTTCCTCTGTGGTATCCTCCCATGAAATCCATTCTTGTTTAGTGTTTTACGTATTGTAGATTCGCTAACAGGGATGTTAGCATTTGCCAGTGACTTTTGTAAGTCTTTAGCTGACACTCTAGGATTCTTCTTCACCTCATTGAGCAGTCTGCGTTGTGCTCCTGCAGTCATCTTTACAGGACGGCCACTCCTAGGGAGAGTAGCAGCAGTGCTGAACTTTCTCCATTTATAGACAATTTGTCTTACCGTGGACTGATGAACAGCAAGGCTTTTGGATATACTTTTATAACCCTTTCCAGCTTCATGCAAGTCAACAATTCTTAATCGTAGGTCTTCTGAGAGCTCTTTTGTGCGAGGCATCATTCACATCAGGCAATGCTTCTTGTGAAAAGCAAACCCAGAACTGGTGTGTGTTATTTATAGGGCAGGGCAGCTGAAACCAACACATCCAATCTCATCTCATTGATTGGACTCCAGTTGGCTGACATCTCACTCCAATTAGCTCTTGGAGATGTCATTAGTCTAGGGGTTCACATACTTTTTCCACCTGCACTGTGAATGTTTACATGGTGTGTTCAATAAAAACATGGCAACATTTCATTCTTTGTGTGTTATTAGTTTAAGCAGACTGTGATTGTCTATTGTTGTGACTTAGATGATGATCAGATCACATTTTATGACCACTTTGTGCAGAAATCCATGTCATTCCAAAGGGTTCGCATACTTTTTCTTGCAACTGTATGTATAATATATTATGAAACAATTAAAGCATTTTATATTATAAATATATAATGCATATATATGATTCCATTATAAGTGTACTTTGAGATATATACACATATATCCCAAAATACACTTACTGTGTAATTATATATATGAATTCTATATGTATAATTTATTATAAAATGCTTTAATTATAATTTATTATAAATATATAGGAAATAAAAGTGTGTGTGTATCTCTCTCTCTCTCTCTCTCTCTCTCTCTCTCTATATATATATATATATATATATATTTCAAATACTGGGGAAGATCCTTGCACACAGGCTATAATGAAATATACTTGCTGGGTGCTGAGCCTGGGACTTTCGGAAATCGGGATAACAGAGGAAGTGGCAGCATTCACGGTCTTCATTAAAAATCTTTCTTTATTTGGCAAGGTTTAAAACATAGATCGACGTTTCAGTCCTCTCAGGATCAATCTTGATCATGAAAAAAGTCCCTGAGAGGACTCTCTCTCTCTCTCTCTCTCTCTCTCTCTCTCTCGGGAAAAATTGTGATGGAAAACCCATTCCACCTGAAGTCTGTGGATAGTCAATACAATGTTAAACAAAAATCTGCACACAAGTCAAGCCATAAGACTTGCTTTTCCCACAGAAATCACAAATCTGCAGTGATGTTACTACCGCAAAAGATTCTGGGTGGGCATATGCAAATTAGTTTAACAAAGAATCGTATATCCAAACATCATAGAAGCTGTTAGATCCTCTGGACAATTCCCAAAATGTATACTTTGAGGAATCCTTGGAGATGGATACATTGAGAGATGGTATCCTCTTTGGATGAGGATATTCAGCCTAGTTCAGTAACTCCAGAATCTGCTCAAGTGGACCAAATGATTTCCAGAGTCCGTAGGTCCTTATATCTGAATGAATATTCTAAGGTCGAGCCTTCTACCTCTAGCCTTTCTTTTGGATGAAAAATAGAGCATCTTTTCAAGTTCCCAGTACCATTAAGATCCTTATTATCGAGGAATGGTTCTACACTGAAGTTTTCAACACAAAAGAGTATCTCGTGTTGTGGCGAAGCCAACCTCGCCACTATGAACTGGAGAAGCCTGGTTGCCCGCCTGCTGCCTTTGGACTATGGCCTTGGGAGATTGGGCCCTTTTAAAAAACGTATTCGGCCCTAACAGAGTGCATGTCACTCATTCTGGCCCTTTAACCCCTTAAGGACCAAACTTCTGGAATAAAAGGGAATCATGACATGTCACACATGTCATGTGTCCTTAAGGGGTTAAATACAGTGGGGTCATTCGGTACTTGCCCTCTGTGAGCGGTGATACCCCAGATAGCTATGCCATGGAGTCCATTCATATAATGAAAGACTTTAGCTCCATGGCAATTGAACTGTATGTGTGTGGTCTGAGCGGCATTCAATACTATGCGCTAAGACCTAAGCTATCTGAGGATATCAGGGAGCTGAAGGTGCCATTCTTCCTCCCCAGCAGCAATGTGTACCCCAGGGAGCAGAAGGTGCCGTCCTTCCTCCCCAGCGGCAGTGTGTACCCCAGGGAGCTGAAGGTGCCGTCCTTCCTCCCCAGCGGCAGTGTGTACCCCAGGGAGCTGAAGGTGTCATCCTTCCTCCCCAGCGGCAGTGTGTATCCCAGGGAGCTGAAGGTGCAATCCTTCCTCCCCAGCGGCAGTGTGTACCCCAGGCAGCTGAAGGTGCCGTCCTTCCTCCCCAGCGGCAGTGTGTATCCCAGGGAGCTGAAGGTGCCGTCCTTCCTCCCCAGCGGCAGTGTTTATCCCAGGGAGCTGAAGGTTCCGTCCTTCCTCCCCAGCGGCAGTGTGTACCCCAGGGAGCTGAAGGTGCTGTCCTTCCTCCCCAGTGGCAGTGTGTACTCCAGGGAGCTGAAGGTGCCGTCCTTCCTCCCCAGCGGCAGTGTGTACCCCAGGGAGCTGAAGGTGCCGTCCTTCCTCCCCAGTGGCAGATTGTATCCCAGGGAGATGAAGGTGCAATCCTTCCTCCCCAGCGGCAGTGTGCACCCCAGGGAGCTGAAGGTGCCATCCTTCCTCCTCAGCGGCAGAGTGTCCTAAAGGGAGCAGAGACCATCAGTCTCGCACCCCAGCAGCAGGACAAAATAATGAAAGGGGAGACAGCTGGTCCCCCTCTCCACCAGCAGAGAGAGTGTCAGGGAGAGGAGCCTGTTAACCCCTCTCCCCAGCGGCAGTTGACAGTCCTGTCAGGGTACCTGTGGTCTCTACCTCCAAAAGAGGTAGAGACTTAGCTGTTCCACCATCCAGACGGTCTGATGACTCCCTTCCCCGCGGTCTATCCGGTCATGCAAGGCCGGCCGCGAGGGAGTGACTGCCGTTTACACCATCTAGGCAGGAAGTCATCATCAGGACACTCCCCCGGATCGACCTGTCAGTCAATTGCTGCAGGACCAATCAGGACGTCTCGGAGGTGTGGTTACTGCTCTGAACAGGGTATTTAACAGAGCTTCTTTCATTAGCTCATTGCCCTGTCGTGGTTCTAGCTTGTTCTAGTCACTCAGTGCTTGTGTATTCTATTATCCCTTTTGGTTTTGACCCGGATTGTTTACCTTACTCTGCTTATCTCTGTTACCCTTGATTCGGCTTGTCTCTCGCTTACCTGTCTTCTGTTACCCTCGACCTCGGCTTGTCTTTGACCATTCTATACTGTACTACTTACGTTAGTCCGGCTAAGGTCCGGTATACGTATCTGGCTACTGTTTGTACTCTGCGTGTTGGATCCCTGTCCCGATCCTGACATTACGACAGGGCCAATGGATCCTGCAAGTACAAACAGTCAGCTGGCTTCTCCTGATCCTAGGTTTGAAGCCATGGATCACAGAATGGATCAGATGGCGCTTGCGCTACAGGCTCTATTATCTCATGCCAATAACCCACCAGAGGAGATACGTAATACCCCTGTTTCTCCTGTCAGTTTAGGTCTAGAGGTAGCCACAGTGGGTGCTTCTTCTCGCATTACCCCCCCAGTACGCTATGGTGGGGCTCCTGAGAAGTGTCGTGGTTTTTTAAACCAAATTAGTATCCACTTTGAATTGCAACCCCGCTCTTATCCTACAGATAGGGCAAAGGTAGGATTTATTATCACCCTACTTATTGAGAAAGCTCTGAGATGGGCCAACCCACTATGGGAGAACGATAACCCATTAGTGTATAACTATAACGCATTTGTAGCTGCTTTTAGAAGAACATTTGATCCTCCAGGTAGAAAGGTTAATGCAGCCAGATTACTGTTGCACCTGAGACAGGAGAACCGAACACTGGTGGATTATGCACTAGAGTTCAGGTCTCTGGCGTCAGAAGTCAAGTGGAATGAGCAGGCGTATATGGATGTATTTTTGAATGGCCTATCTGAAGTAATCCTTGATGAGGTTGCTACCAGAGAACTCCCTGAGAATTTAGAAGATTTAATTTCGTTCATCTCTCGTATAGATGAACGTTTAAGAGAGAGACAGAACACTCGAGAGAGGAACCAGAGACCTTCTTTTAGGTTAGCCCCCGCTTTTCCAAGTCCTGACTCCACGGTATCTTTGCTTCCTGAACCTATGCAGATAGGTTATACCTGCCTCTCTGAGGAGGAAAGACAGTACAGGAGAAGAGAGGGTTTGTGTATGTATTGTGGAGCCAAGGGTCATTTACTCTCGAACTGTCCTAACCGTCCGGGAAACGCTCGCACCTAAGTCTCTCTAGAGGACAAGCCTTGGGTGTTTCTATTTTGTCCTCTACTCCTAATTATAAAGATCACAGGCTTCTGCTACCAGTTTCCTTAACTTGGGAGAAGGAAGTAGTAAGGGCTATGGCATTGATAGATTCCGGTGCTGCTGAGAATTTTATCGACCAAGCCTTTGCTATTAAGAACAATTTCCCATCCCAGCTAAGGGAGACACCCTTGGCCGTTGAGGCCATAGATGGTAGACCACTACTAGACCCTGTTATCTTTCGTGAAACCATACCCATTAGTTTAAATGTTGGTATCCTACACGTGGAGAATTTATCTCTTTTGCTCATTTCATCCCCTTCCGTTCCCATAGTTCTGGGGTACCCATGGTTGAAGAAACATAACCCTATTATCGATTGGGAGTTAGGGGAGATACTCTCGTGGGGCCAGGGTTGCCAGGATAGGTGTTTATGCAAGGTTTCTCCATTAGCTAATGTTAACATACCTGAGACTCCTATTCAGTCCACAGAAAGACAGATACCAGACCTTTACCTAGACTTAAAGGCAGTATTTGACAAGAAGAATGCCGATTCTTTGCCGCCACACAGGCCATTTGATTGTAAAATTAAGCTTCTACCTGGGACTATGCCTCCGAGGGGCCATGTATATCCTTTGTCTGTTCAGGAAAACTTGGTTCTAGAGGAGTATATTCGGGAGAATTTAGAAAAGGGATTCATTAGGAGGTCTTCTTCCCCGGCCGGGGCTGGGTTCTTTTTCGTTAAGAAAAAGGATGGCACGCTGAGACCTTGTATCGATTACCGAGGCTTGAATAAAATAACTGTCAGAAATGCCTATCCTATTCCACTTATTACCGAGTTATTTGATCGTCTTAAGGGCTCCAAAATCTTCACCAAGTTAGATCTCAGAGGGGCATATAATTTGGTGAGAGTCCAGCAGGGACACAAGTGGATGACGGCGTTCAATACTCGGCACGGTCACTATGAATACACAGTTATGCCGTTTGGACTTTGCAATGCTCCTGCAGTATTTCAGGATCTGATTAATGAGGTACTTAGGGAGTTTCAACATGATTGTGTCATTGTCTACCTAGACGACATACTGATACACTCTAGGGAGATTGAAACTCACCATAGACAGGTCAGAGCGGTATTACAGAAACTTCTGCAACATGGTCTATACTGTAAATTGGAAAAATGCAGCTTTGATCAGTCTCAGATAGATTTTCTTGGTTACGTGATTTCTGGGGAAGGTTTTAAGATGGACCCTGACAAACTCCAGTCTATTTTAGATTGGCCATTACCTAAGGGACTCAAGGCTATTCAGAGGTTTATTGGTTTCTCCAATTATTATAGGCGCTTCATTAAGGGTTACTCGTCTATTATTGCGCCCATTACCAATATGACCAAACAGGGGGCAGAAACTAAGACGTGGTCTCCTGAAGCTCTCGCTGCTTTCAAGAGGCTCAAAGAACTTTTTGCTTCTGCTCCAATATTAGTCCATCCTGATACGACTTTGCCGTTTCTACTCGAGGTCGATGCCTCTGAGACAGGAGTAGGTGCGGTTCTGTCACAAAGATTAGCGGTAGATAAACCATTACACCCGTGTGGTTTTTTTTCCAGGAAACTTTCTGGGGCTGAGAGCAGATATGACATCGGAGACAGGGAACTGTTAGCAGTCATTAAAGCCTTAAAGGAGTGGAGACATTTGTTGGAGGGGACCCTACACCCTATTACGATTTTGACAGACCACAAAAACTTGTCATATATTGGGGAGGCTAAGCGCTTATCCTCTAGACAAGCTCGTTGGTCCTTATTCCTGACTCACTTCAATTATGTACTGACTTACAGACCTGGTTCTAAAAACTCTAAAGCCGATGCATTATCTCGCCAATATGAACCTTCTACTGTACCTGAACCAGTTCTTTCTTCTATAGTTCCGAAGTGCAATATCATTGCTAATACGAATCTCAGGATTCATTCTCCATTACTGGCCGAGATCATTAAGTTGCAACATCTCGCACCTAAACAGACCCCTGCGGGTCGTCATTTCGTTCCTCCTGCTTTTCAACTGGAACTTTTACAGTGTTTACATAATAGCAAGATGGCGGGACATCCTGGTATTCGCAAAACTTACGCCTTGATCTCTAAGGACTTCTGGTGGTCTACTTTACGGAGGGATGTTGAGGAGTTCATCGCTGCATGTGAAGTTTGTACTAAGACCAAACAACCCCATACGCTTCCATGTGGACTCCTGCAACCCTTGGAGGTTCCAGAGAAACCATGGTCCTGTTTGGCCATGGACTTTATTGTCGATCTACCTATCTCTAAAAGACAGACTGTTATCCTCACCGTGGTTGACAGGTTTACTAAGATGGCACACTTCATTCCCCTGCCTAAACTTCCGTCTTCTCCCGAATTGGCAGAGATATTCGCCAAGGAGATTTTTCGCCTACATGGGATACCCTCTCAAATTGTATCGGACAGAGGCTCCCAATTTGTTTCCCGCTTTTGGAGGTCCTTCTGCTCTCAACTTGGTATTAAATTAAACTTTTCTTCTGCCTATCATCCTCAGTCTAACGGAGCTGCTGAACGTACCAACCAGAAAATTGAACAATATTTACGATGCTTTGTTTCTGAACACCAGGATGATTGGGTCGGTTTGATTCCTTGGGCGGAGTTTGCACACAACAATCTCGTTTGCGATTCTACTCATTCAAGCCCCTTCTTCATGAATTATGGTTTTCATCCGTCTATTCTTCCTTCGGATTCTCCTTCCCAGGGGGTGCCGTCGGTTGATGTTCATGTTGCCAATTTGAGGAAGTTGTGGGATCAAACTCGACAAATCCTTGTGCACAACTCTATGTTGGTCAAGAAACACGCTGATAAATGTAGAAGGGTGGCTCCGGTCTTTGTTCCAGGTGATAGGGTATGGCTGAGCACGAGGAACATCCGTTTAAAAGTGCCCTCCATGAAGTTCGCTCCTCGTTATATTGGACCCTACAGGGTGCTGACCCGTATCAATCCGGTTGCGTATCGTTTAGCTCTTCCTAATACCTTACGCATTCCGAACTCGTTTCACGTTTCATTGCTGAAACCACTCATATGTAACAGATTTTCCTCCACAATAGCCCCTCCTCGCTCCGTTCAGGTGGAGGGTCAGGAGGAGTATGAGGTCAACTCTATTATTGATTCTCGAATCTCCCGGGGGAGAGTACAATATCTGGTTGATTGGAAGGGATATGGTCCTGAGGAGAGGAGTTGGGTACCTCAGGAGGATGTTCATGCTCCCCGTCTCCGCAGGGCGTATCACTCTCGCTTCCCATCTCGTCCCGGTTCATTCCGCCCGGTGGGCGTATCTGAGAGGGGGGGTACTGTCAGGGTACCTGTGGTCTCTACCTCCAAAAGAGGTAGAGACTTAGCTGTTCCACCATCCAGACGGTCTGATGACTCCCTTCCCCGCGGTCTATCCGGTCATGCAAGGCCGGCCGCGAGGGAGTGACTGCCTTTTACACCATCTAGACAGGAAGTCATCATCAGGACACTCCCCCGGATCGACCTGTCAGTCAATTGCTGCAGGACCAATCAGGACGTCTCGGAGGTGTGGTTACTGCTCTGAACAGGGTATTTAACAGAGCTTCTTTCATTAGCTCATTGCCCTGTCGTGGTTCTAGCTTGTTCTAGTCACTCAGTGCTTGTGTATTCTATTATCCCTTTTGGTTTTGACCCGGATTGTTTACCTTACTCTGCTTATCTCTGTTACCCTTGATTCGGCTTGTCTCTCGCTTACCTGTCTTCTGTTACCCTCGACCTCGGCTTGTCTTTGACCATTCTATACTGTACTACTTACGTTAGTCCGGCCATTCTAAGGTCCGGTATACGTATCTGGCTACTGTTTGTACTCTGCGTGTTGGATCCCTGTCCCGATCCTGACAAGTCCAGAGAGAGGAGCTTGTTACACCCTCTCTCCAGCGGCAGGCTAACCCACCAAGGGGAGATGTTAAGCCCCACAACTGTGCAGATGGGACCGTAGTCTCTGCACTTACAGCCCAAGGAGTAGGGACGGTCGGTCCTGTCCCCCAGCCACAGAGCGGTGTATCCAGAGGGGAGACAGTCGGTCTCTCCCTCCCACAAAAAGGCTCCAACCAGTCTACTTCCGCGGTAGTACTGGCACCAGAGCAGAGTTCAGCTGGTCTCTGCCCACTCAGCAACCCACCAAGGCAGACTACCAGTCCCCCACACAGCCGTGGTGAGACACCTGGACCTGGACCAAGTTCTCCTCTACCCAGGTGTAGTAACCAGTTATTGTGGGTGGGCTGTACTGCTGTTTCTGCTTTGTGGGTGGGTTGCTGGACTAACCAGGGCACTGACCGGCAGGAGGTCAGGTACCCTGTTAGTCTAATTGGTAAAGGGGAGAAGTGTGGCGAAGCCAACCTCGCCACTATGAACTGGAGAAGCCTGGTTGCCCGCCTGCTGCCTTTGGACTATGGCCTTGGGAGATTGGGCCCTTTTAAAAAACGTATTCGACCCTAACAGAGTGCATGTCACTCATTCTGGCCCTTTAAATACAGTTGGGTCATTTGGTACTTGCCCTCTGTGAGCGGTGATACCCCAGATAGCTATGCCATGGAGCCCATTCATATAATGAAAGACTATGGGAAAATCTTTAGCTCCATGGCAATTGAACTGTATGTGTGTGGTCTGAGCGCCATTCAATACTATGCGCTCAGACCTAAGCTATCTGGGGATATGTTGCATGTCTTTAATTTATGTAGTAAATGTAACCGTGTGTATTTTATTGTATTTTATGTCTTTTTGCAACCATGTGCTCAATGGAGTCTGTCTCTGTCCTGGGAGGTAATTGGATTACTTCTCCATTGTCTCCAGGAGAGAGGGCTCTGTAAAACCGTTCTGAGCTGGAAAGCCATGCTGGCAGGGGTTTTAAAAGATACTTTACTAACTTTTGAACCCCTGGTCTGATTCATGCCATTTTTTAATATGTTGTTCCCCTGAATGGATTGATTGTGGATATGTAATGTTGTGTGAAAGTGATGTATGGTTTTAGAGTTATGAAAGTTGGGTAGAAAGTATGTTTTAACTGTATGTATAATTGAGTTTCCTCTCAGGATAAGGGGAGGGAATATGTGGGATGTAACTGATATTGAGTGGTTGTTTTATACCTCCCTGTGGGCAGACCTGTATTTGTAACAACTGCAATAAAAACCAGGCTGGGTGTGCCAGCACCTCAGATTCTGCTTGACCCTCAAACCGATGTGTCGTCTCGTTTTTGGGCGGAATTTAATTGTGTATCATCAGTACCTTCATGGGATTTCCCAAAATAATTACTTCCTCTACCATCAGGTCCCGTGCTACTCTACTTTTTCAGAAGGTTTCAATATTAAAAGAAAGGCTTAAATACAATGGTCTTTCAGAAGGCCAGGGAACATGTATATCATCTGCTACCTTTACAGAGTTGGGATGCCTTTTTTCCTGGTCTATTTCTAATTAGGTAATCACTCAAATTCCTTCTACCAAGGAGGTTCCTCAATCCATAGATACATGTCTTAGCACTCTCTGATCTCTCTTTTTGTGAAGGGGCTTTGATATGGAGGTATCTAAATATCTGCCAGCTGTATTTATATGATCCATCAGTCAATCATTGCTCCTGTGGACTTCTCACTCCTTTTAACCATGAAACTATATCTCTCCATATCTGCTTAATATTAAGTTAGCTCTATCAGTGACATTAGCATTGGGAAGAAGGATATCAGATCTTCAAGCACTATTTGGTATAAAACCATTTACTGTCTTTCACTATATAGAATAATCATCAATCTGTTACTGAATTTAGTCATAAAGTGGATTTTTCTCCCCATATTAATGAAGACATTATTATTCCATCTCTAAAAGCCTATTGATTGGAAAGAAGACTCGGTAATTAAACTTTCTTCTCTTGTCCTAGATAGATGTCTCAAGATCTATTTATATAGGTTCACTATCTGGTTTTCTACTGATAGTCTATTTATCTTTACTAATGCACCAGGAGACGTCTTCATGCCTCTATATATTAGCAGAGAGATATTTTCAGGCTACTAAGCCCTAGGGGTTACAGATCCTTGAAGGTCTGTTAGTTCTCCACTAGAGTTATTTCTCCCTCTTGGGTATCAATGGGCAATTTTCCATGGAACATATAGGTTAAATGCCTGCTTGGTCCTCAACCAATACTTTTTTCAGACATTTTCTTTGGTACATTTGAGTAGGTCAATCTGGTAATGTGGCAATAGTGGGCAATCAGTTTTTAATTTCCAATGTCCTTATGAGGTGTGTGTGTGTGTTTTTACTTTGCATTCATAATTTGGAAGTGTTGTGTTTTTTTCTTTAGCTCCCTTGGTTATTACTTGGGTATTATCAATTGTTATGCTATATGGATATGGACAGCAACAAGGAAAATGTATTCCTATTTACCGTAATTTTCTTTTCGTGGTCATAGGCCATGGCAGCACAAAGATCTCGCCCTGGGATATTGCTGGAAGCAAGATTTATGGTGGGAGAGGTGGGAGGGGTTACTTTTGTTTTAATTAGGTTCCTTGGTACGGAGTGGCAACCCATTGTTGTGCTGCCATGGCCTATGACCAGAAAAAGAAAATGAAGGTAAGTATTAATACATTTTTATTTATAAATACAGTAAATGGGAGCTGGGGAAGGTAATATAGCCTTGTATTTGAAATGCTTAAATACATTGTTATTTTGTAGTAAATGTGATTTATTGTTTACATCTTCTCTTCAAAATAAATGTAATTATTGCTCCTTTAAACTGCTCATTTCTCAGTGTTACATCACTGTTGTCCCCTGTTATGAAAGCCCTATTTTGTCGCATACTTTTGGTACTTTGGACACTGTTCTGACTGATTTACAGTCCTCGTATGGTCCAGCACGAACCCGTTATGTAAGCGTATAGGTGGCCGCCATTTCGGGACTTTGCACGTGTTTGCGGCCATCTTACCTACAATCAGCGGTGTTTGCCCATCACCATCTGGAACTAAAAACGGAGACACAAATAGGCGAACACCGCTGAGACCTCCAGGATCACATAATTTCGTGCTGGACATACCAAACTATTCACCGTCCCGTAAGGCCCTTGCCCTGCACATGGGGAATACAGCGACCCCAGGGATGACTACGGAAGGCGAAGGGTTGTGGAGTTTTACCGTCCGAACGAAGACCGACAGCAAGGCCTAAACGTATGGAACTATTTTCGGCTGGAAAGTCTGTGCGGTCGGTCCAAACTGTAGAAGCTCCTAACTCCCGAACTGCTCATCCGAACGGGCCAGTTTTTGGATATGTTGGCCTCCCGAACAAGATCTATCTAGCGATGCAGGATTTAGGGGTGTACCCCCTGGTTTTAGGGTACATCCAGAATATGGACAAAAGTATGTGTAACATAATTGCGTTATTTGGTTATCTGAGGGGAGGGGACATGTGGGTTGAACCCAATATGTGATTGGGTATTTTATGCCTCCCCTTGGGAGTGTCCCTTTTGTGTGTATTTACAATAAAAAGCAGGCTGGGCATCCCAGTCCTCAGTTCTTATTTTGACCCTCAATTCGCAGCCTCGACTCGTTTTGTGGGGGAAAGAGTATCCTAGCTGCACCATAGCTAGGGGGAGATTCTACACTTACAGGTCTCTACCGAGTATCGCTCCATTCGACTCTTCAAGTTCGGGAACCAGGACATCCAAGCGATCAACCCTCCTGCTAGCCTGGAGGCAATCGTAACAATTGGTGGCAGCGGCGGGATCATCCTGGAATTCCTAGAAGAGGTACAGAACGGATGGAGAGTAACTACGACAAATTAAAGCGCACCACGCTAAAGGACTTACTTGAGAGCCGAGGGGGACACGCGAACAGCCGCCCAAGGAGAGAACTAATAGCAGAACTAACAGAGATGGACCAGAGCTTCACCATGGCCGAAGCCACAGCCACTTGCACCGATGAGAAAACCCGGTTGGTCAGGGAGAGGCTGCCCCTGTATGGGCCGAACCCTTCCGTGGAACTCATGCGGCAATTAATGGCCGAAGCCGAGGCAGATGTCGAAAGGACCAGAGCCTACGAACACAAAATGAGACTCGCCGACCGAACCCCCCTGGAGGCAACGGGAGTTCCAAAGATTCCTTTCGCAGCATTTAAGCCGTTTGTGGAAAGTGAAATGGAGATTGACGAGTTCTTGGCCGATTTTGAACGGCAATGTGCACTACACCAAATCCCCGCCACAGCTTGGCCAAAGATACTAGCCGGGAAACTGGCGGGTCGAGCTATGGAGGCTTTTCGGACTCTCAGCACCGAGGAAGCCGAGCAATACCAGACGGTGAAGGACACCCTATTGAGGAGGTATGCAGTAACTCCCGACACTTATCGCAGACAATTCCGCAACACCAGTAAGAAAGTAAATGACACCCATCCTGAATGGGCTCACCGCATGCGGAGGGCGGCCACCCACTGGATGAATGGGTGCCGTGCCGTTACCGCAGCCGAAGTGCTGGAACTGTTTTTGTTAGAGCATTTTTATGACGGGTTGGCGCCAAAGGACAGAGAGTGGGTAAAGGATCGGCGTCCGAGCGATCTCAATGTGGCAGCACGACTAGCTGACGAACATCGGGACGCTCAAGTTCACGAATACCACCACTCTCGCATGGCCGCCCGGCCCGAACCACGAGAGACCCCTAGACCGAACCCCCGACCCGAGTTTCGTACCCCAGTACCGGCCGGACCTACTCGCTATGCCGGGCCACCCAGCCAGTACGCCCAAGAACGTACCCGCCCCACTTGCCACAAATGCAAGCAGCCGGGGCATTTCATTTCCAACTGCCCCCTAAACAACAACCCCCCGGGTAACAACCACCTCGCCCGTGCTTTTTGTGTAGACCAAGAAAATACTATGGAGGAGTATCTGGGACCATTGCATGAAGCCAACCCCGTGTATGCCGCAACCGACAACCGACAGCACCATCGACAGGAGGTACTGTTGGAGGGCCGCCCGGCACAAGGATTGAGAGACACCGGGGCCACCATCACTCTGGTCCAGGGGAAGCTCGTACCAACGCATAAACGCTCCACAGACACGGTGGCGGTCCGAGTGGCTGGAGGGGATATATACAAATTACCCACAGCAAAAGTACATCTTGATTGGGGTGCGGGAAAAGGACTTGTGAGGGTGGGGATCATGGACAGTTTACCCGCTGAAGTCTTACTGGGCAACGACCTGGGACCTATGACCAGGCAGGACGGACTCGAGATGCTTCACCGGTGCGGGAGACTCAGGTAAGACCGATCCCGACTGTATCTAACTTCCCTGCCCCATTACCCTGGGATACCCCTACCGCCTTCGAGGCTGAGACTAAAACTGACCCCACTCTCCAGAAATACAGAGAGAGAGCCAACACTGGGACAGGGGGATCTGACCAAGAGATATTTGTATGGGAACAGGGGAGACTGTACCGACAGACGGAAAAGAAAGGGAACCATAGGAGGCAGTTAGTAATCCCTCACAAATATCGACGAGATATCCTCCGGATAGGTCACGACATTCCCCTAGCCGGACATTTAGCAGTAACCCGGACCCTTAAACGTATCACCCATACCTTCTTTTGGCCAGGGGTACATACCGATGTGCGTGCGTATTGCAGTACGTGCGAAGTGTGCCAGAGGGTCGGCAAAAGAGGAGACCACCCCAAGGTACACCTCGTAAATATGCCCCTCATAGAAGAACCATTCAGTTGAGTGGCCATTGACCTGGTAGGACCCCTCGCCACTCCCAGCCCCTCCGGGAAACGATATATCCTCACTATTGTGGATTACGCTACCCGCTACCCGGAGGCGGTGGCTCTGTCTAATATCCAGGCAGACACCGCGCTGGTAGCCAACGCGCTGGTCCAGGTCTTCTCTCATGTAGGATTTCCCCGAGAAATCCTGTCCGACCGAGGCACCCAGTTCACGGCAGAACTAACGCAACAGCTGTGGCAGGTCTGTAAAATAAAATCCCTACTCAGTTCCCCATATCATCCCCAAACCAATGGACTATGCGAGAGATTTAACGGGACCCTTAAACAAATGTTAAAGACCTTTACCCAGGAATATAGAGACTGGGAACGTTTCTTACCGCACCTCCCATTCGCTTATCGGGAGGTGCCGCAGGAAACTACCGGATTCTCCCCGTTCGAACTGCTGTATGGACGCAAGGTCCGGGGCCCCCTAGACCTGATCCGAGAGCATTGGGAGGGGGAGACGGAAAACACGGGGGTCCCCATCATACCATATGTCCTAGAGCTTAGGGACCGCATGGAGCAGCTAGCCAGGTCGGTCCGGGCTAACCTCCAGGTGGCCCAGAGGCGACAGAAAGTCTGGTATGATAGAGGAGCAAGAAAAAGGAGCTTTGAGATAGGGCAAATGGTTAATGGTTCTTAAACCCGTCAAAACAGATAAATTACAGGCAGCCTAGCAGGGCCCCTACCAAATAGTAGAGAAGAAAGGAGATACCACATACGTGATTGCCAGCTGCCACGACCCGAGTCTAAGGAAACTATTCCATATTAACATGTTGAAAGCATATCTCCAACGCCCCGAGGAGGTGCTGGCCATCTGTAGTCCCGCAGCCGAAGACCCCGATAACTTGCCCATTCCCGACTTACTTACCCAGGATAACCCGGCCGATATAGCGGGCCAAGTACAGATAGGCGAGCGGCTTAACCCAGTAGAGAGGGAGCAATTGCAGCAATTGCTCCGAGAAAAACAGGCAATGTTCTCCCAAAAGCCAGGATTCACCAATCTAGCCACCCACCAGGTAGATACCCCCGGACAGCAGCCCTTGAGGCAGGCCCCCTACTGCATCCCCGAGGCGGTCAGAGCGGGTATGAAACAAGAAATCACGGAAATGCTGAACCTAGGGGTCATTGAGTCCTCCGATAGTCCCTGGGCATCCCCGGTAGTACTAGTACCCAAAAAAGACGGTACTACCCGATTCTGTGTGGACTATCGGAAACTTAATGATAAAACTGTGACAGACGCCTACCCCATGCCCAGGGTAGACGAGCTACTGGATCGCATAGCCCGGGGGAACTACCTAACTACCATTGACCTGTGTAAAGGTTACTGGCAGATTCCCCTGGCCACGGAGGATATCCCCAAGTCGGCATTTGTCACCCCGTTTGGCTTATATCACTTCAAGGTTATGCCATTCGGGATGAAAAATGCCCCGGCCACGTTCCAGCGCTTGGTGGATAGACTCCTTGATGGCTTCCAGGATTTCGCCTGTGCATACCTGGACGACATAGCGATCCATAGCGCGTCCTGGGAGGAACACCTAACCCACGTAGGGCTGGTCCTAGATCAGATTCGGGCCGCAGGCCTGACTCTGAAACCAGAGAAGTGCCATTTTGGCATGGCCGAAGTGCAGTATCTGGGTCATAGGGTGGGGTTCGGGAAGCAACGACCAGAGCCTGCTAAAATAGAGGCAGTCGCCAATTGCCCCCCCCCCCCGCCACCAAGACACAAGTACTAGCCTTTTTAGGTACCGCAGGGTATTATCGGAAGTTTGTGCCCGACTATAGCGCCATTGCCAAACCCCTGACAGACTTGACAAAGAAAAACCTTCCTCGACAGGTCCTGTGGTCTCCCCACTGTGAAATAGCGTTTCAAACTTTAAAAACTGCTTTGATGAATACTCCCGTGTTGGCCGCCCCAGCCCCTAACAAACGTTTTATCGTTCACACAGACGCTTCCATGTTCGGGCTGGGAGCCGTCCTCAGCCAAGTAGGCGAAGACGGAGGGGAACACCCTATTGCCTACATCAGTCGTAAGCTCCTGCCACGCGAAGTTAGCTATGCCGCCGTGGAAAAGGAGTGCTTGGCACTGGTGTGGGCACTAAAGAAACTGACTCCTTATCTGTACGGGCAAGAATTCACTCTGGTTACGGACCACAATCCCTTGGTATGGTTAAACCGGGTCTCTGGAGATAATGGCCGACTGTTACGGTGGAGCTTGGCTCTACAACCATTTAATTTTACCATCGCGTACCGACCCGGGAAACAGAATGGCAATGCCGATGGATTGTCCAGGCAAACCGATATCAGCCCAGCCTAACCAGAAGTCTGGACAGCCTTAGTCTACCCCGAAAAGGGGTCAGACGGTGTCTGCCAGAGTGTTCCACAAGGAGGGAGCACTGTTACATCACTGTTGTCCCCTGTTATGAAAGCCCTATTTTGTCGCATACTTTTGGTACTTTGGACACTGTTCTGACTGATTTACAGTCCTCGTATGGTCCAGCACGAACCCGTTATGTAAGCGTATAGGTGGCCGCCATTTCGGGACTTTGCACGTGTTTGCGGCCATCTTACCTACAATCAGCGGTGTTTGCCCATCACCATCTGGAACTAAAAACGGAGACACAAATAGGCGAACACCGCTGAGACCTCCAGGATCACATAATTTCGTGCTGGACATACCAAACTATTCACCGTTCCGTAAGGCCCTTGCCCTGCACATGGGGAATACAGCGACCCCAGGGATGACTACGGAAGGCGAAGGGTTGTGGAGTTTTACCGTCCGAACGAAGACCGACAGCAAGGCCTAAACGTATGGAACTATTTTCGGCTGGAAAGTCTGTGCGGTCGGTCCAAACTGTAGAAGCTCCTAACTCCCGAACCGCTCATCCGAACGGGCCAGTTTTTGGATATGTTGGCCTCCCGAACAAGATCTATCTAGCGATGCAGGATTTAGGGGTGTACCCCCTGGTTTTAGGGTACATCCAGAATATGGACAAAAGTATGTGTAACATAATTGCGTTATTTGGTTATCTGAGGGGAGGGGACATGTGGGTTGAACCCAATATGTGATTGGGTATTTTATGCCTCCCCTTGGGAGTGTCCCTTTTGTGTGTATTTACAATAAAAAGCAGGCTGGGCATCCCAGTCCTCAGTTCTTATTTTGACCCTCAATTCGCAGCCTCGACTCGTTTTGTGGGGGAAAGAGTATCCTAGCTGCACCATAGCTAGGGGGAGATTCTACACTTACAGGTCTCTACCGAGTATCACAAAGACAAAAGAATATATATATATGACACAACACATCCACCAGGCCGCCCCATTATTAGCGGCATCGATTCTGTGACATCCAGATTATCAGAGTATGTAGATTTCTCTCTCCAAAAATACGCCCAAGGTGCAAGATCATACTTGAAGGACACAAAAAACTTGATTCAGGTTTTAGAATGCGTAGAATGGAGAGAGAACTACATGTGGGCCACTCTTGACGTCACTTCACTCTATACAATCATTGACCATAATATGGGACTTGAGGCTGTAAAACGAGTACTAGACTTAGACACTGATTTATCTTCCCCTCTAAGAAGCTTCCTTTTAGATGGTATTAAATTCATTTTAACCCAGAACTTTTTTGGCTTTAATGGGAATTTTTATCTACAAACAAAGGGCACCGCCATGGGTACCAAATTCGCGCCAAGTTACGCGAATATCTTTATGGACAATTGGGAAACTTCCAAGATTTGGAATAATAATCCCTTTGGCGCGAATTTGGTACTATGGCGGAGATATATTGATGATATTTTAATTATATGGGATGGTTCTTTTAACTTATTTCAGGAATTTTTTAAATATATTAATACCAACAACCTATCTTTAACTTTTACTCCACACACAGATCCATGTACTATTAACTTTTTAGACCTTACTCTATACATAGAAAATTTAACCATTAAAACCAAAACATTTTTTAAACCCACGGACTCTAATTCTTTTATAAACATTAAAAGTGCACATCACCCTAACTGGCTGAAAGGAGTTCCAAGAAGCCAGTTCACTAGAGTAAAAAGAAACTGCACAGAAGAAAAGTGCTTCCTAGATCAATCAAAACTCCTAAAAAATAAATTTATTGAAAAAGGCTATTGCCCTAAATTCCTAGACCAAGAAATACATAAGTGTCAAAATAACGCTAGAAGTGACCTTTTAATAAATAAAGCTAAGAACAAAAATGGGAATTCCAATAACGATTTTACTTTGTCTTTTGTCACCCAGTACAATGCTCAAGCTTTTAAAATTAAAAAGATTTTACAAAAACATTGGCCTCTCCTCTTGGAAGACGACTTTTTGAAAAAACAAATTCCACCTGCACCAAAAATAATTTTCAAGAGAAGCAAAAATCTTAAAAATACTCTAGCTCCCAGTACTTTTAGATTGAAAGAAACAGAAGCCGAATCAACAATACTAAAAGGTTTTTATAAATGTGGGAGATGTAAAGGGTGCAAATTTTTACCAAAAAAAAACACAATCTTTTAACAGTCAGTCAACAGGAGAAACTTTTAAGATAAATTGTCACATGGATTGTAATACCACTAATGTAGTATATCTTTTAACTTGTGGATGTGGCATTCAGTACGTGGGAAGGACTAGCAGGGCCTTGAAAGTGAGGTTTATGGAACACTGTAATAACATAAAGAAAAAATTAACCACTCACTCGGTACCTGTTCACTGTAACAACTGTCCTGATTTTAAATTGGAAACCTTTCTATGCACGGGATTGGAAAAAGTGACTTTGGATGACAGAGGAGGAGATTTAATTAGGAAATTAAGACAAAGAGAAGGTTTTTGGATTTTTAATTTGAAGACTTTTAGCCCAATAGGACTCAATGTTGATTTTGACATGGTATGTTTTTTATAATCTTTTTTATAATCTTTTTATAATCTCTTTATTAATTTTTTATAAATTTGAAATACTATTTATAAAATATAAAAAAAAAAAAAAAAAATTTCCATTGAATTTTTCCTATTAAATTTACTTTTTATATATATAAATTCCTCTAGTGATTATTTTTATGTCATCCAATTGTCCCTTTTTCGAAATATGAATCACAGTATTTACACTTTTATTTCTTATATAGCTATACTATAATTTTTTATGTATATGACTTTAAGTGGACTCTGACATCAAGTATGTTTTTTAAGTATTCCTTTACATATTTATTTTTCGTATTTTAAATTGATGAAATTGTTTCAATTATAATGCACCTATTTATTCATTTTTTCTCTACCGAGTATCGCTCCATTCGACTCTTCAAGTTCGGGAAACAGGACATCCAAGCGATCAACCCTCCTGCTAGCCTGGAGGCAATCGTAACACTCAGACTGTATATAATGGGGTTTAATAAAGGGGTTGCTATAGTATAAAGCACAGAAATCAGTTTTTGTACACCCAAGTAATCTGCTTTAGATGGAAACAGATAATTAAATACTAGTGTCCCGTAATAT